>NC_139700.1:7632501-8337501 GCF_964188405.1 Protomyctophum parallelum
ACACACACACACACACACACACACACACACACACACACACACACACACACATACACACACACAATTGCAATCCGTTATTAGCTTGTAGATCAGTTTTTGTCTGCACCATTGTGCGATAGAGTAATAATGCAGAGAAAGAAGCGGATAAACATGTTGAATAGTATGGTTAGGTATCCCCTTTTGCTATTGAAAAATAGCAGATCTACAAGCTCATAAGCGAGTGGCGCGCTACGAGCTTGTAGGTCAGCTATTTTTGAAAAATCGAAGAACCACTGACATAGAAACATAGCTTTTTTTCAGACAACTGTCAGGATGTAGAAGACATTTTTAGAATCTGATCTCAGGTCAAAATGGGTTAAGTAAGACGTCACTGCAGACTCACATTCCAAGTCTTTGTATGTGGTGAGACGTGTGACCAGTCCATCTGGCAGCAGATAGGGTGCAAATCTCTCCAATTTGGCTTTACGGTACTGGGTCACTTTCTTTCCCCCTGGGTAGCGAGTCTCCATATCTAAACGACATCATTGTATGAGACACCGGGACTGGTTGCCAGGACAGTAAAATGACCTAGAAGATAAACACGATATTAGTACTCGACCAAGCATTGGGTCATCAGTAGGTTCCTACCTGGCTTGGAGATGGTGATTGTGCTGACCCAGGATTGGGGCATCTCAAAAACCTTGGGCTCTTCAGCCTCATCCTTGACAGAGAACACATGGGTCCAGATTAGTACACGGTTAACTGATTTGCATTTACAGAAAAGTCCCATTTTGACACTTTCTTTTGGGTCAGTAGGAGGCCAGCACGTAAGAATAAATGAAAAGTGCGCACGCACGCACGCACCGACACACACACACACACACACACACACACACACACACACACACACACACACACACACATGTACACACACACACACACACACACACACACACACACACACACACACACACACACACACACACACACACACACACACACACACACACACACACACAGACAGACAGACAGACACACACAAACCTCATCGTCATCAATGCCAGCCACCTCTGGTTCTGTCTTGGTGTTGAGCATCAGCATCTGGGTGGCTGAGCCATACAGCATGGACTCCCACAGGACTGTGTCTCCCAGGTTATACACCATATTCTAGACACACACACACACACACACACACACACACACACACACACACACACACACACACACACACACACACACACACACACACACACACACACACACACACACACACACACACACACACACACACACACAATAAACATACGAACACACAAACACGCACCCACGCACACAGTATTATACTTCTTTGTCTATCCATGGACCGTTGCCCCTCTCCAAAATGTCTCTCTACACTACACCAAATCTATTTGCTTAAAATACGTGATCTAAATGTTATTTTTTATATTGTTTTAATGACGATAACTGTGGGGGGAGGGATGGGGTGAGGGAGAAAATGAAGGAAAAAAATGGTATGTTCAAACTGTACTCAATTGTTGAAACCTACTACCAATAAACATATATATAAAAAAAAAAAAACAATACGTGATCTACAAGCTCACAGCGTGTTGCAGCACGACACATTGTGATGACATGTCAGATAAGGAATGCTAGGTCTCTCTCAAGTGGTAAACCAATCAAGTGTAGAAACGCTCTTTTCAGTTTCCTTAACCCTATTGACTTCTGATCCACTTTCACATCAGATGGTAAATGGTGCATTTATGTAGCGCCTTTATCCAAGGCGCTTTACATAGATTGTGCATTACATTCACCCATTCATACACCGATTGCGGCGGAAGCCATGCAAGGTACCAACCAGCACATCGGGAGCAATTTGGGGTTCAGAGTCTTGCCCAAGGACACTTCGACATGTAGACAGGAGGAGCCGGGATTCGAACCGCCGACCCATGGATCATTGGATGACCTGCTCTACCTCCTGAGCCACAGTCGCCCCAGATGTGACCATGACTCTTGTCTGCACAAGATGCAAGCAGCCCACAAGAGACCAGTCCATGAGCAGTACTAGACTGACCAGAATACAGTCTGACTGGTATTAACACAAGAGACCAGTCCATGAGCAGTACTAGACTGACCAGAATACAGTCTGACTGGTATTAACACAAGAGACCAGTCCATGAGCAGTACTAGACTGACCAGAATAGAGTCTGACTGGTATTAACACAAAGCATTCATGTCATATGTGGCCATTTCTCTGCAAATCAAGTCGAGGGAAAAATTACAACCTTCACACTGTATCATGAATGTAAAGTTTGTTGTTGACCACTAGGAATCATAGATCAGACCAACATTTAGATGTAATGTAGAAAATGTACAGATGTTAATAATGTTAATAGCTGAAATATACTCTGATGATGAGTACCGGTATATTAAAAGCTAAGCCAAATTTGCCATTTCCGGCAAACAACATAGTTTTCAGATTGAAACCGTCTATTCCCACCTTGCAGCCGTAACGGCAGTCCTGCATGTTGACCCAGTAGTTGTGCTGGTTCCAGATGCTCTCTATGCCAAGAAAGTGCTCGTCAGCTGTGGAGTAGCTCTTCCCAGTTAGTGGGTCAATGAAGAAGTTATCTGGGACATCCCGGCTCCCTGCTAGAACCAGCACCCAGCAGTGGACTCGCAGGCCCAGCAAGATGTCTGGAGGGGGCCTTTCATGCTCCTGAAGGGAAGGGTTGGGGAAGAAAGGCAGATAGAGGTGAAGGAATGGGAGAAAGGAGGGGAAAGAGTCGAGATAAGGTCAGAAAATGCATTATTATTTATTACAAATTGCGTAGCAACTTTTATGATGTTTTCTTCCTTATAAAGCAGTTCACATTTTGCATAGTGTCAAGTATCTACCAGACTCGCTCAAATTACTTCTTGTTGCTCAGGGTTCCTTTTGCTCTCAAAATGACTGGTGCTATTCATACTGTGTTTACAGCACCAAAACATTACCTCCTGTAGTCGTCGAGTCTCGTGTTGCTCTTTAAGCATCGCGGCGTGCACCTCCTCTTGTTTCTTCTGCTCCTGTCTCCTCTCAAAGCTGCTCCTCAACTCCTTGGGTGGCCTCACATTGTACACTTTCTCCTCTTTGGGTGGCCTCACACTGTACCTGTTCTCCTCTTTGGGTGGCCTCACACTGTACCTGTTCTCCTCTTTGGGTGGCCTCACACTGTACCTTTTCTCCTGCGCTTTCACGTCAGAAATAGTATCCTGCAAACAATTTGCATAATATTTTCACGCGTATCATCGCATGCCCACGCACGCACGCACGCACGCACGCACGCACGCACGCACGCACGCACACACACACACACACACACACACACACACACACACACACACACACACACACACACACACACACACACACACACACACACACACACACACACACACACACACACACACACACACACACACACACACACACACACACACACACACACTCAATGTTACAGGTTAGTCTGCAGGTTACCTTGAGTATTTGCTACATTGTTTTATCCAGTTCTGAATCAGTTTCATCTCCTGATTCCTTTCTCTTTCGACGGTGATATATGTCTCTTTGTGTATTCTATTGTTTTTGTGTTGTTTTGAAAGTACTGTACATTAGTGCACACTTGTCATACATTGATAATAACACACATTCTATGCCACAGACTCAAACAACACTGACCGTGATCTCTGTGACCAGAACGGGGCAGTCCTGCATGCTCTGGTTGAGCAGGCACATCTCTTTAACCGCATAGCCACTGACACAATAGGCATTGTAGCCGGCACCTAAAAGCAGGCTGCACAGCAGGGTGGAGAAGTCGAAACACGTGCCCCTCCGGCTCCGTAACACCCATGTAGGGGAGAATAGGTATGTGGGCTTACAGCAAAGAAACACAGTGACGCACACGCACGCACGCATGCACGCACGCACGCACGCACACACGCACACACACACACACACACACACACACACACACACACACACACACACACACACACACACACACACACACACACACACACACACACATTGATTAGGCCACAAGGACTTTTATTTGGCACTATCCCTTTTGAACTGAATGTTTGACTGTACTCCGTTACTGTTTATACATGTCTGTCTAATAAACTATTCAATCAATCAAATGCTTTATGATGTTTATATTGTATATATACGTATATAACTTATATACGTATAAGTGATGTACCGGTAAATCATATGCTGTGGCCTATACATCATCATATCTCACCACAATTGAACACGTATGGGAGACAGAACTCCAGATGACCTGCACAAACTATGCCAATTGGGACATTGAATCTGTTCTGGCATTGTCCAACTGATTAACTAAGACTTAAGACTTGGCATGTGTGTCACCGATGACCATGGGATAGTTTGTGCCAAGAGGGAATTTTGTCAGACCAGCGGTGTGACAAATTTGCAAAAAATGTGGATGCCATTCCTGGCAGTGCTTGTCAATAGTTGAGTATATGTTCTGCATAAGCATTATATCTGGCTGCAATGGTGCAACCGTGCATCTCTCATAACTATCCATGCTCCATGCATAACTATCCAATCTAAATAAAGTATTGTAAAGAGGTTCTCACCAGGTCTATAGAAGACTCCAGAGGTTCCAAGGACAGGCAGTCAGCCACAAAGGAGGCACAGCCCTTCCAACCGTAGAGCTCCGAGTAGGGCAACAGCGTGGGCTGCAGGGTGGTCGACACAAACTTCTACATAAACATAACACATAAACAGGAGATGTCAAAGGGATGAATGCATCATCAATGAATGCAAGAGAGCTGATACTGCACAGTAAAATCGTCAATGCTCGTTCAACTGCATAAACACAGATCTTGTAATTGGTCATTTAGGAAAATTATTAAACTCTCAGTTAAATCTGCACAGAATAGTTTACCGTGTGTACTGTACACAGTGAGAAGGGTAAGGGAAATAATAATAGAGTTGATGCACTAGAAAAGTCAGAAACAATATGATGTTGTGCATTTATATCCATGTGTGCTTGGGCTATTTACCATAACCCCACACTCGTTGACTGGGCAGAGCAGTAAAGGCTTGCGGTCTGGGTAGATGTTTGTGTACTGACATCGGAAGTTGTCAGAGATAGTCAACAGATGATCCTCTCGAGTTGCGTTTTCCTTGTAGGAGGGGGGGCATTGAGACAGGTCCAGTTCCTTTGTCCAGTCAAGACTATTTGGGTAGATAACAACCAATCAAATCAATCGATCAAGTCGACTTGATAGCACATTTCATACAATGTTTAGGTTGATGTTTTCTCATCAGTGTTGGAGAAGATATATCGGGGGTTTTTTAACAGTAGCCATTGCCTCAGAACTCATTACAATTCAATTCAATTAAAATGATTGGCATGAGAAAACATACGTTTACATTGCCAATGCAATGTCAAAAATATAATAAAAACAGTCGAAAATGGGGAAAGTATACAGTTGGAGGCGGTACAGCATTGAGTAAGCAGAGCTATGTCACATTGCATCGTTATAACGTTATACATGTTATACAGGGTATGAAGCTGTATACGCTGTACATAGAGGGTGAGGTCGCATCCGCCTGGGTGACGGCAGACACCCTGAGGGTGAGGTCGCGTGCACGCATCCACCTGGGTGACGGCAGACTGCTTGGCGAGTGCTGGTGCTTTGGCATGGGGGGGTCAGATCAACATATGGAATGTCAGAACAGGTAAGCTCCATATATGGAGATCTAAGGGTGGAAGCGGGTGTACAGGGTTTGAGGAGGGCCCGGGTAAGGCCGGGCCTTAAATTTCGGGCCTGTTGAGAACTCTAGTTTTCGCCGGCTGCACAAATAACTTTGGGGTGGCCGCGGGCCCGTCTAGAGTTTGAATGGACAGGTATCAGTCAAAACTAAGGTTGCAAACTCGCAAATCAATAATTGAAATATCTAGGCAGTGTGTGTGCATGTATGTGCGTGCGTCCTCCGCCTCCTTACAGTTGAAGCTCAGGAGTAAGAGTGATGCTGCAGAGAGTTTCTTGCAGTTCAGACAACTCATAGTCGTTCTCTGACTCTCCCTCAAGACCTTCCACAGACTCTGCCAAGGATTCCATCTACTACTTTACAGACAGAAAAGAAACACAATACATAATAATAAATGAATAATACATACAGAATAGAAAGTAGAAACACTACTAAATAATACCAATTAATAAGTATACAACTTGTACAAGTATTGGGTGAGAGACGTGCTGTTTGTTTACCTTGTGAGGATAAATGTGCAGAGCGTTGTTGATACTCTGTGTCCATGGTAACGGGAGCTAAAATCCCACAGGCCGCAGGGACGACCGCGCTGTGAATGGCTAGTCGGTTTCCAAGGAGACGAAGAACTACTGGGTAAAAGCTAAAGAAACACCTGCTGGTCAGTGGTCAGACTCAGACTGGTCACTGCCGTTATTGCAGCTATTTTATTTATATTTATATTTTATTCATGCATGCATTTCCCAGAATTCTATTCGATTTTCACCGGAAGCCCTCCCCTAAAACTAGAAACCAACCAATCAGCAAGTATCCACAAGCACAACGGTAGGGTTTCACTTCAGACAAGGACGGGAAAGGAAAGCACGCCATCTGGTGGCGTAGAGCCTACATAGCCAGAACCACCACAAAAGGCTCTGGCAGTGGCCAGGCTCTGCCAGTGGGCCTAATGAGGCCAACTCCTTTCACCTGGACCAGGCTCTGCCAGTGGGCCTAATGAGGCCAACTCCTTTCACCTGGACCAGGCTCTGCCAGTGGGCCTAATGAGGCCAACTCCTTTCACCTGGGCCAGGCTCTGCCAGTGGGCCTAATGAGGCCAACTCCTTTCACCTGGGCCAGGCTCTGCCAGTGGGCCTAATGAGGCCAACTCCTTTCACCTATGCAATTTCCAGCCTCTGCCAACCAAAATGAAACCATAATGATTTCATTTTACACTCTCAAGTGTTCGAAGATCTAATAAGAGTGAGTCCACTTGGTTGCCAACTTTGCATCATTTAGCTGGGCACCCCCTGGAACTCCCTCAACGACCATTGGTGGTCGTAGGTTTAGAATTAATAAAAAAATGTAAATACAACATTGAAAATGAACATTTCGTTGTCCGACATCAAGTAATTTCTATGAAATGCATAAGCTTCATCATCATTCCATTATCACCCCCAGAACAATGCAAGTAAACCAAACCTTATATATATATATTTCTTTTTTTATTCTTTATAAAATACCAACATAAATACATGAGAAGAGGCTGTGATATTGCCGTTTTTGAGTGTGGCTGTGAAACAGAGGGACAGGCAGAGAGATAGCTCCGACCCTCCATTACACACATTGGTTTCTTTCTACTGTTCTGAGAAACGTTATGCCTGTACGTCACGTAGACAGTGAGTATAGACATATTTATCAAAGGAAATAAAATCTCATTAAATAAAAAATAACAAAAGGACTAAACCTGCATCCATTAAGTAGTCAGAAAGGGAACAAAAAAAGGAAGTATAGGAGAACAACAGTAAAATCTATATATATATAAAGTCTAAAGAAGAATCAACTAGGCAATAGAATATTCTAAATGGGTCTTTCTTCCAGAGTGTGATCCAGGTCACAATCAGTCGGCAGGTCAAGGTTTCCCAAAAAATCTGATAGCACTAATACGGGTTCTATTGTGAGTAGCAATGCAAATATATTTTGGGGAAATCTAGCCTTCGGGTCAAAGACAAGCAAAGTCGGACAGTCATACAGGTGTGCCATGATGCCCGTCAGCTCGCCCAACAAATCCCTCAATTCCTTCACGATACATCATTGTCATAAACATAATCGGACTTGCACATGTGCAAACAAACATACTCCTTATATCATCCAAAGCAGGCTAGTTATAATCAATGAACCCCATTAACATCAAAATCATATAATCAATATTATCTGTACACTCTACTACACTGAGGTTTTCTTTTCTTCCTCAAATTACAATCAGCCGTTTCAATAGCATAGCAGTTTCCCATGTTTCTTCTTTTCCATTTCCATTTTTTATTTTTTTTGTAAGATGCTAAAATGTTTTAGGCTACAAAGCTAGGACAAATATCAAAGCTGCAAAAGGAAGGACCAAGGAAGACTCAACAAAAGGTTATGTAAACGCTGCGAAAACAAACACTATAGAGGCATTTCATGTTCAATTTATCTACTTGGTTTCTTTTGGTATTTGTCGTGGGCAAAAAAGTTGTTCCAGATACCGGAGGCGACGTCAAAGCTCCCAGCTTCTACCTTTTATTTGCAATAAAAAGCTTGACTAAAAACAAGAAGTGAGCATATAAATCCTTAACACACTCCCTCTTGATCTCTCTCTCTCTCTCTCTCTCTCTCTCTCTCTCTCTAGGGGCCTGCCTCCTAAAATCCTCATTAAAAGAAAAGGTAATCTTTGCCCATTGGCTAAAGTGTATATAAACGTATTATAAACTCCACAGAATCCAGGAGACGCGAGTGAAAAAACTGCCTGAAAATTAATCACAGTCCCGCGTTGAAAAAATGAGGTGAAGAGACAGACATTTTAGACTCTATCACTCTATCCTGAGCCATATGTGGACAAACTGATGACTATTAATCACTTTAGACTGAGATCATCACGTGACCACTGATTATATGCAAATGTTGAAGATGTGCGTTTGTGTGTGTATGAATGGGATGGAGGATAGCCGAACGATCCACCTCCTCCTTCAACTCAAAGAACTTTGACAGAATAGGTCAGCGGTAGTAAACTGGTCATTACCTCTTATTGATCAAGGCTTGTGTCTCACAACCGCACTGGTAGCAGCACGTCAATGAATGGCTTTCTCTACTCAAACTCATAGATGATTGGTTAAGTTCACACGTGGCTTTATGCTACTGGGTCTCGCAAATGTTCTGGGTGAAGAATGGCCTAACAGCTCATCCAACTGATGTCCCGCGGAGGGTTAAAGGCTCATACATAGTCTGGATTTTCGGTGGTGAAGTGACCACCGAACTACAACATGACGTCACGAGCCGCGGTGAAGAGCAAACCACCGCCACCGCTCCAGCCCTTCTCTCTGTTTTTACTCACTACCGCTCAACGTTATTTCAGCTTCGGTGGTCAGCTCACCACCAAAAATCCAGAATATGAATAGGCCATTAATCCACAACTGATTCTACTTTAACTGGCAAATGAAGAGTAGAGGGCTAAAAACTATAGCAGCCCTCCAATGGCATGTACGCATGTATCTGTGTGGCCCCTACAATGTTGGTTAACGACATGACGATACTGTGCAAGCAGACGTCGTTATTGGGGAAAGGCAGCAGGGAGGGAGGGTCGGATCGGAGTTGGGTCCGCGGGTTTAAAACGATCAATGTCCAATCGTTGGCCAGGTGGTGGTGGTGGTGGTGCAGGAGCATTGGCTCAGTGATCCGCCGTGGCACTTCCAAAGGTTTCCTGGGAGGCGTACACCATGTAGAGGAAGCCGTCGTCGTCGCGCTCGCGTTCGTACACCTCGGCGATGGCGGCCGACACGGATACCATGCTGTGGCCGTTGACCAGCAGAAAGAACGCCTGGTTGGAGTTGAGCTGGAGGCGCCTCCTAGTGGGGAAGAGAGACACGACAAGGAACTGGGGTCAGAAGAGGAGAGGAATCTGTTTATTTGTCGTCAACGAACAATACACTGTAAATACACAGGGTTTAGCAAGAGATGTACATTTTCATTCATCCTTTCAACCAATCAAAACGGTATAAATTCTAGTAGTGATAGGAAATATTGTTATAATATATATAATTAGTATCATTGTTTACGTCTGGAAAAAATGATATACTGTAAACCGACATGTTGTTTCTTTCTGTTTCGTTTGTTCTGAATGGTAATAATTGAAGCTATTTTAGTTGTACCTGATGATCTTGATGAGTTCACTCATGTTGACGTGGTCTGGCACCAGGAACTTGGTCTTGTCCAGAATAGGAAGCTGCTTCTCTCCTTTGTACCTCTCAATGATCACCTTAATCACACACACACACACACACACACACACACACACACACACACACACACACACACACACACACACACACACACACACACACACACACACACACACACACACACACACACACACACACACACACACACACACACACACTTTTTATTTTTCATCCTGCACTTACCTGTATTGCATTACTAAGTGGTTATGAGAATCTCTGTCCTTTCGTTTTGGCTCTGCATGACATACGAGTCATCTTGAGGCGGGATAGGGAGATGAGGTTGCACGTAATTTATACTCTGTTGTACGCCGGTGTCCTGCGTGTCAGAGCTTCTTTTACTCTCTCACGCAACAATATGCCAGACAGATGAACAGTATACAGTATGCAGTGTGTGTGTGTGTGTGTGTGTGTGTGTGTGTGACGTGTGTGTGTGTCCAGCAACATTGATCAAAGATGTTCCACTGCAGGCATTACAGGAGAGGTAGTCTTGCGTTGCCGACTGTTGCCTCTCGCAATTTTCAAATGCTTCCGTCATACAGTCTGGAGACAGTGGAGAGCGGAAGCTCTGACCATGATGAGCAAGCAATAAAGTGGAAGTGATGCCTCCTCGCCACTTCCGTTTTGTCTTCACAGTCAAGTCAGCAAATATATCCTAATATAAATCAAAATCATCTAAGCATAATTTAGCTTGCTGCTTAGCAGAAATGGAAATAAAATAATAAAATGTAAAGATATTTTAAAATATATTTTCGTGAACCGAAATGGCAGCTCCCTTGCTTGGATTTCCGGAGGTGTAGTTCCTGTAGTAGACTCTATAGGTCTATATATAGCATTCAGAGAGTGTGGAATAGTTGTCTGGCTACGCAAGACTATAGGAGAGGCAGTAGGAGTATGGGCATATGATAGTGAAGTGTACTAGGTCTGTTATACACCAATAGGCTCTATGCACACACAATAACTCTCTCCCCCTGACTGATCATACTAATTAAGGCTTTGTGGTTCCATTTGTGTACAGTGGTTCTCAAGCGTTTTTATATCAAGGACCCCTGAACTCTGAGAGTGTACAAATGGAACCACATGGACCTTTACGGGTTCATTTGGTTCCATTTGTACACTCTCAAGAGTTACATACCCTGTACGGGACCATTTGGAACCCACTCAAGGATATTTTGAAACCCACTAGTGTAGCAGAGTGTTTCCAGTGGGCCCACATGCACAATAGCAGGCAGCAGCACCTTGACTCCGTTTGACCAGAATGGAACAGGGCCTTCATTAATATCATCAGTAACACCTGTGACGGAAGTTAGGAAGGCGCCCCCGGAAGTAAGAAGAGTTATTTTGTGTGCATAGAGCCCATTACAAATTGGGAGCTGTTTTTCAGAAGCAGGTTGACCTCCATATGGTAAGAGAGCTCCTCCTCTCTATTGCCGGACGGACGGTGTCAGAGAGCTATTATCAGTCTGTCATAGAACTCCCTCGCCCCCCAGGCTCCAATGTGGCCATCTAAAAGGAGTCATATTACAATGATACAGCACATTTTGGTCTCTGGTGGTCATAACAATTAGCATGACTTAGCCATTTTAAAACCATGCAAGGAAAAACAGGAAACAACACACACAAAGAGAGATCAGCCATGGTGGGCACTGAAGCTAAAGACTTGTGGGTTTAGGGCGTGTGTGCATGCGTGCATGTGGTTCTGTGTGTGTGTGTGTGTGTGTGTGTGTGGGTTCAATGGGTTCATCAATTTAAGAGAAAAAACCTAATTTGGCCAGCAGATGGGAGGCTGTGCTGATATTCTATCTCCCAAGCTTAACAGCTGCAACAGGAGGTTTGTGTGTGTGTGTGTGTGTGTGTGTGTGTGTGTGTGTGTGTGTGTTTTTTTATCAGATCAACAATCTCACAAAACATCACATCGTGACGCATTGTCTATTGTCTAAATAATGTAGAAGATTCGGAGAGTTAAGTTGTCGCCAACAGAAAACGGGCTACATCCGCACCTCTCTGTTACTCGCAAGTATAGAAGTTGTAACGTCACAACTGCTAAAAGCACACGAACAAAAGAAATCTCTAGTATTGCGTCATAGCTGTAGATCCTACAAAAAACAGCTCTGAAAAGTGATGAGGATAAAATTCAGTCAGAATAATCAGGAAAGCATTGCCAGTTTCAGTTTGGTGTGCAGGTTCCTCGGTCTCTCCCTGAACTTGTTCTTACTTGTCAATGCATGTTGTTATGATGCATTGCATAGAGTAATAAAATAAAACAAAAACATTCTTATAGCTGTGATTAGAAATTAACACTTCTAAGTGGAGACACACCGGGTGCGCACACACACATACCTAGGTAATATGACCATAACATTTGTCTGCGAGTTTCAACTTACCGGAATCTTGTTGGGATGCTGCTCCCTGATCAGCCTCACATCCTCTATTCTTTGCTCTGTGGACACAGAAAGAACAAACTTTGAGCGACGGTTTGATAAACAGAAAAGCTGCCCTGTAGAAAGGCAGACGAGTTAACCAACTGAGTGACAGGTTGACAAACTGAAAAGGACAGATTAGCATAAAGACAGTGCCTACACTGGAAAATCCTCAGTGTTCATTTAACTGTACGCTCACTCAGAGACAGAGATTGTACAAATTGTTTCAACAACAGTGAAGAGTGAGGATTTTTACTGTACAACATGTGGGAGGCAGAGATACATCAATCTGTTGGTGAACAGGAAGACAATAAAACCACCAACGGGAAGTAAGGTGGGACAAAGTGATAGGCAAGTTTGAACATGCTCTACATTTAGAATCCTCCAGGACCAGGACCGATCTACAGCTCTGCACGTGTAGCATCAATCTAGGTAGGGTTATGCCTCCTCTGTCCTCAATACAATAATGGTGTCCAACTGTCAGCAAACCCAGCAAAATAGAAGATATACAAGCCAGGCAAAGCTCATAGTGGCACGGGACAGTCGTATGACAAGCTCATAGCGAGTGGCGCGCTACGAGCTTGTAGGTCTGCTATTTTTGAAAAATCGAAGAACGACTGACATAGAAACATAGCTTTTTTCAGAAAACTGTCAGGATCTAGAAGACATTCTTAGAATCTGATCTCAGGTCAAAATGGGTTAAGTATGAATCAGGTTTGACTGAGTTCATCAGAGATATTTCGTAATGAATAGGGTTTCCTAAATGTTGTCAACTTGGCTTTTTTTTTTCTTTTTTTTCCGATTCTTGTTTCTCTGGGTGAATTACAATATAATTTAATATACTAAAGGCCTATTCATAGTCTGGATTTTCGGTGATGAGGTGACCACCGCTCCGGTGGTGAGCTGATCACCGGAGCTGAAATAACATTGAGCGGTGGTGAGTAAAAACAGAGAGATGGGCTGGAGCGGTGGCGGTGGTTTGCTCTTCACCGCGGCTTGTGACGTCATATTGTAGTTCGGTGGTCACCTAACCACCGTAAATCCAGACTATGTATGAGCCTTAATAATACAGTTAAGACACAAGGCAACTGTACAGTACTATAAAGATTTTTTTTTATAGCGCCTATGCCACTTAGGACAGGTATTTTCATTTTTGAATATGTAGAAAAAGTGCTCTGGTTTCCAGCCACATGACTCCGACATTCATAATTACTTTAAATGACAAAGAACAACTGCGGATTGGGTGGTTCACCTGCCAAAAAAAACATGAGATCTGAGATCTTTGACCTTTCCAGCCAACTGTAATTTCTCCTAAATTACTTTTGCCACAGCAACAGATAACACTACGGTTAGGTGCACTTTGGTCTGGTAAAAGTAAACATAATAAACATCAGCTAAATATTGGCTCTAAATATATCATTACGTGCCGGACATGGACTTGGTAGAGGATTGGGTAATTTATTATTTCAAAATCCAATGCCATCATAATCAATTAATCATTAACTAAATGAAATGAAAGGTCACTCAAATGGTTTATGACATACCGGTAACTGCATAATGAATCTTAGAGCCATATTTGCTTAAAGGCATCTAATGGATGGATGGAACTTGTGATGCCATATTTATACAAGTTCAGAGAGAACATTCTCAATTTAGATAATTCAATAACCTACTTCCCTGCTGCCGGAGTTAACTCTGTTTATTTAGTGTCTGATGAAATATGGGCCCATTGTTTAGTTATAGTCACATGATTACATTTAAATGAGGTCACAGCAACAACCACAGAGCAGGGAGGGACACGCTGTTTCTGCACCATGCAAATAATATTCAACTGTCACTCATATCAGCCAATCGCAACAATCCATGAGTCACCTACCTACAGTTCAATGTGGAATAACAATATGGTCACAAAACAGGAACTAGTAGTTACTTAAGAGAGGAATGTCCTGCCTGTGTCAGGCTTTCCGTTCATGTAGGGAACCCCATGGAATGCCCCCCCAAAAAACGTGATCAATTAATTTGTGAAACTACTTAGTACAATACAATACTCATTCACCTTTTTGAATAATCATTTGCAAATTGCACTTTAAAAAAATCCACTAAACAGACACACACAAATTATATTTAACCTCAAAATGGAGGATTTTACATGTGGTGTACTAACTAGAGACAATGCAAACAAAAATCTAAAAACAAACAAAAATGATAGTAGGCTATGGTGCTCTCTTTGCTGTTAACATGGGATGGTGATTGAGTGTCAGGCAAACAGGTGTTGGTATGTGTCTGTCCGCCCTGAGGTTAGGTATCGACCAATGGTGGAAAAAGTACTCACATGTTTTACTCAAGTCAAAGTATCAAACTGCAATATGGAAATACTCTGTTACAAGTAAAAGTCAAAGTTCAAATAGTTGTAGTGGAGTGAAAGTACAATATTTGCCTCTGAGATGTATTGGAGTAGAAGTAAAAGTATTGGAAATTGCATGTACTCCAGTAAAGTACAAATACCTCAAAATTAAATAGTAAATGTGCACTACTTAGTTACTTTTTACAGTTTACACCACTGGGTATCGCCATAGGGGCAGGAAGCCTTCCACTCAGGGGTACAATTAGGTGTTTGGTGAATTTAAATAAAATAGACAGACATAGACAAGCAAAAATGCTGACACGTGGATATACTGTCTGTGTGTAAACTAACTTAGCCTTGGATCAAGACTTATTGTGTGTCATAGATACACAAAAAGGTCAGAATCGATCAAATAAATCCATGTCAGTCTTGGTTGGGTTAAACTAACCAACTATAAATTGGGGGCAATAGAAGCCAATCTGCATGTTTTGGTCTGTGACTCTGTGCGTTCTTTGATCCTAAAGTCCTAAAAAGCAAAATGTTAAACGCTATCTTTTTGTCCCCTTTTCACCTCTGCAAACAGTCCCATCCCCCAATCCTGCAGCCCTCTCTTCTCTCTCTCTGCCTCCCTGCCTGGCTGTCCCGCATTTCGACACCACTTTGTTTTTCTGAACACCACCAGTCTGATGCAAATGAGAACAACAAAGGCCCGATTTTTTTCAACGCAGCAAACTATATTATATTTAGTGAAATTGTATTTAAATAGCTACATGATATAATAGCCTACAAGTTTAACAAAAGCAATTTATAATTTCTAATACATTTTCTATCTTAACATTGATATTAAACCTGACACGATCATAGATAGGCCTTGGACAAAGCGAAGTGTACTTCTCTAGTATATCTATCTATCTGTAGATAACAGTAGTGTCACAATGTTTGTTAAAAGGTAAACTAATTAAAATTGATCAAAGAGAGAACAGATTGGTCTGTCAACATTTACGATGGGCTAGTATAGTAGCCCACACACAAAAACAACATACAGATCTGTCTAGCTGGCGGATTATTGATGGAATTTATCTTTATGGCATCATAATCCATGTTATAAAGAGGGAACGCAAGTAAACTTGTGCTTTATAGTATGTATAAAAACAACAATCTAGTTTAACAACACCTACCAAATGTCCTTCTTTGTTTGAAGGTTTTTTCTGAAGGCATATTGCGTCAAAGTCAACCAGTTTCGCTCCAGCTGAAGAAATCGACGACAGCAGCGGGATTATGAAAACGGTATTAAATAATGTAAGACACAGTGTCACTTATTGTTGGGCTTCTATGATATTTTGAACTTAAAATAATACGGAGTTGTTTCAAGTCGTCTGATGTCGCCTCCGTCCGTTCGTTCGTTTCCTTTCTGCTTGTGTGTGTTACTGTGTTCTGTTCTTCTCTCGCCCGAGGACAGACTGGAGCAGCAAAACAAACCAGTCAGCTGACCCGTGACGTCATCCAGCTCACAGACAGACAGACAGACAGACAGACAGACAGACAGACAGACAGACAGACTTCCAGGTGTACTGTAATTCTCCAATCTGTTAATACATTCTTCAATCAATCAATCTTTATTGTTGATTGATTGACATTTTGTATTAACAGATTGAGCAGAATGGGTACAGTTCAAGGAAGGTCAATACAAAATGCACCAGGGGGAGCTGGTGCATCCAAATATTTTTTCGGAACCCCCCCCCCTCAGGGACTGGAATAGTGTGTGTGTGTGTGTGTGTGTGTGTGTGTGTGTGTGTGTGTGTGAGAGCACATGTTGGGGTTTGGCAATACTTTTGGACTTGTAAGATAGTAAGTAGCCTTGCCGAGCCATGAGGCCCATAGGGCAGGAGCCTATCTCCTGTTTCTGTAGCGTGAGGCAACTTGATGTACAAGTACACCCCCTGGACATGACGCTAGTATGTCACAGGGACTGACCCCCAATCCAACCCTTAATGCTGAGTGTCAAGCAGGGAGGCACTATGGGTCCCATTTGGTATGACCCGGCCAGGGATTGAACCCCGACCTCCCAGTCTCAGGAGCGGACACTCTAACCACAAGGCCACTGAGCTGGTTACTGTACTTGTACTCAAGTAGAATTTTTAGTATAGGACTTTTTTCCTACAGTGGTATCCATTGGATATCCTTTTCACTTTTTTTGTTATTGTTTTAAACATATTTGTGGGCGCTAGTAATCTGTGGGAAGTATGTGTCTCTGATATCTTGATAATAATCATATAATAACTAATAATTTGGTCCCCACCCCTATGGGATATTGTCACTGCACATTAATTTGTCCTCTGCATTTACCCATCTTTGGCAGTGAACGCTAGGTTTCATGACATTAATGACATGTATATTTATCATTTTTCTTTTAGGTTTTATGACCTCAATTACATCAAAAAAACCTGAACTTTGAACATTCAGTGGATTTTCTGTGATTTTGAGTTTTCTCTAGGTTTTGGAAGCCTTTAAAGAAAGAACAGTTAAAACAGTGACATCTGTTGGCAAATCCCATTGACATGTATGGGATTTGCTGGCTCTTACATCACAAACAGCAGGAAATTCAGAGCACAGAAAACCCTAGACCACAGAAAATCTACTGAATGTTGTTCAGGTTTTTGGGTGCAATTGAGCTCAGAAAATCTAAAAAGAAATTAAATCCACCAGGGCAGGACAGGTTGTGGCCTCCTGGTGGCGCTATAAGCCAATGTGAAAAGTGTGGGATATATTCCTCAGCCTAGTAGGAACAAAGATTGAAAGGAGTGAAAGATTTCACGTAAATTGCCAGCTGCGGTCATGATTTGAGGCTTTTTGTTCAAAACGGGCCAATCCTGCAAACTTGCAAAAGCCAATGTTAGCCAATCAGAATGGAATATGAAATATCAGACAGATGTCTTGAGCACTTGACTATAGAGATATTGTGTAACGATTTGCGGGATGTTTGGACAAAATATGGAGGAGTAATATAAAAAAATGTGTTTTACAAAAGTCGGCCTCCTGGTGGCGCTATAACAGGCCGCAATTTGGGGCAGCGGTTCATCGTTGGCATCTAGGGAGTGTGTGTGCAAAGTTTGGCATCGACTGGGTTAACGGTGCCGGAGATTAGCTGTACACAGACAGACGGACGGACACACACGGACACACACACACACACACACACACACACATGGACGGAGTGCAAAACATACTCTCTCCCCATGCCTTCGGCCTGGTGGAGACAATTACAAATACTTTTTCTTTGTGTCACAATCCCGTTTTGCTCAGGGACACTTTGACAGTGGTGGAATAATGTCAAATAATTGTTGTGGAGTAAAACGTACAACATTTGATACTGAATGAGTAAAAGTTAGTTAGTTGCTGCGAGAGTGAGGTCTAGCGAGCCAACACCAAAACTCGGCATTCCTGAATCGGTGCCCTCCATAATTTCCTATCCAACATCAGGTTCTTGAGTTCTGCAGTGTTGTCAGCCAAGCTGTCGCGCCGCAGCACGTCTACATAGGTGGTGCGCTTCTTTCCCCTCCTGGCTTTGCCCTGGGTTGGCTCCCATAGGGTCAATTTATTTAGTTCTGGGTGCCTGACGTAGTGCCTCATCCTTTCTCTCTGACTTTGTCCGTAAAAGCGGGCTCCTCTAAGGCCTTAAAGTCCTTTGGCTTGAGGTCAATTGTTCTTTCAGTGAAAGGCACCTGTTCACTGAAGAGGAAGGCGTTTATGAGGGAGCATTACTTAACCACATGAACCCCTATTCTGGGGTTCAGATAACAGCAGATCTACAAGCTCACAACTCATTGCATTTCAATGCGTTGTGTGAGCTCGTAGGGGCCCGAATGGTTTGCGGAGCGGTCTTGATATCGGAAGGTCGCTAGTTCGTATCCCCGGACTTGCACGTTAAAATCACCACTGCTGGGAAGTGCCCTTGAGCAAGGCATTGAACCCCTACCATGAAATGTTCTATGAGCAGGGCCTGGCTGTAAACAAGTTATTGAGCTTAGTCCAGTTACCCTGGGTAAACATAGTAACTTTGCTTAACCCGTGGTAGGTCCCCATAGAGGTCCACATTTCTGATGCGGTCCGTCCATTTGACACCTATAAGTGCCATTCCTAGCATTCTTGTGTAGACTCCACCCAGGGCTTTTTCCTGTTGGAGGGTCCATGTCTCGGCCCCAATCCATACAGCAGTACTGACTCCACAGTAGCTATGAACAGCCGCTGATTTCCACACTCTCCTCATCTCGTATGAAGTACCATATCAAGCAAAGTAAAAAATAATAATACCTTGAAATTAGAAATGCAAATGTAGTTCATTAACTGCACATGGACGCAGGCAGGGGCCGAGATGTGAACCGCTCCCAATTTTTACAGTTGGCAGGTACCGTAGTTAGAATCTAACTAACTACGGTACCTGCCAACTGTATCAACTGTATCAGACCTGGCTCTCAGAAGCTGCTGTTAGCAGCTAGTAGTGCATATATTGTCTTAAAGGCAATCACTGTATGTAAATCATTTAAATTTAGTTTAGTCCCAGAACCAGCTGGCTGAGGGGGCATCTCTTGAGTCTCTATGGAGTGTGTCAGGGTAACTTTATTTTAAGTGATTATACAATTTAAATGCACTCTTTTGAATTTGGATAATTAGTGGATATCATTCTAATTCTGTTCTATTTGGGGTTCGTCCCATTTTTTTAATCTTGGTTGGTAAGTGGACGTCACCGTCACACCTCGCAATCAGATTATTAGATTCTTAGTGGACTACTGGTGCTTTGTCTGTACAAAACCAATCAGGATATAGATAAAGAATGAAGGAACACAAACCCAAGCATGAATCTCAAATTGTTTTGACAACTGCCTGCAGTTCTTGTATCCAACCAGGAGGTGGAGAAATATGATCACCTGTTGCTTCAAATCTAACCAGTTCAAGTTTGTCCTTGAATACTGACTGTAATTTTCCTCGAAGAATGACACACACACACACACACACACACACACACACACACACACACACACACACACACACACACACACACACACACACACACACACACACACACACACACACACACACACACACACACACACTAAGAGAGCTGGTAATCTAAACAAATTTACATCTCCCAACTTCCAATCATCTTTTGGCAACAGTCTAAATAATTTATATTCTAATTGTATGTATTTCCATTTGAAAGCAGCAGCAGCCATGCCGCTTGAAAGCCATACTGTTGTCAGGGTGACATGGACGCACGCACGCACAATATCCCGTATGTATGTAATACAGTCTTCCTTTGCTCTCCTTACCAAGTATACAGTCACAGTGACATCCGCAGTGTTATTTTTAGGTCACATTTGTACACTCTCAGGGTTAAATGAGCACTGAGGATTGACTGTATACTGTGGGAATGGCTAATCTTATGGTGTGCGATCATTCACACAGGACCTCCTGGTGTGCTATATTTTTAGTCGGTCCACGCTGTGAAGGCTGCCCTGCGGACTTCCACCTGAAACCCCCCGCTGTGTGTGTGTGTGTGTGTGTGTGTGTGTGTGTGTGTGTGTTGCACGTGCTGGCACCCAACCAGGTGTGCATAAGGCAGATATGAAGCCAGTGAGGGGCATTACCCACCCTCCCCCCACAAACACACACACACACACACACACACACACACACACACACACAAGCTGATGAGTATTTGTCTTAACATGGTGGAGGCCCCAAGCCTGAGTGCATGTGTACGTCTGTGTGTGTGTGTGTGTGTGTGTGTGTGTGTGTGTATGAACCATCCTCCCATCTATCTCAAATCAAAGACAGCTGTAGAGACTGATAAGACATGAAAGTGGGGGTTTTGTGTGTGTGTGTGTCCAACTGCCTCAGTGAGTGCACATGTACAAGCAAGGGAGGGCCCCCTCAATCAAATATTTGCGGTCAATATTTAGGCCCTGCTCCTTCCATTGGCGTTGCCTCAACTTGCACCACCAGCCCACTACACTCATTACCGCCGGGGTCCGGGGAAGGTGTGTTGTAGTTTTATTGTTTTCAACAGGGAACCCCCACAGAACAGACAAGCCCATACACCTTCCGCCATGCAGGGCCCCGCTAAGCTGCTAATCCACACAATATTAAATGTTGACATTGTGTAGCAAAAATCAATCCTGTTATATGGTGGTGGAACAATGCTACTCTGATCGATACAATATAGTGTGCGCGCGCACGCTTGTGTGAATTAGGAGGGGTTAAAGTCTCTGTACCGAGGTAGGCTTCTTACCATGATCATACTTTGAAAAAAAGGTTCATCAAAAAGAGCACAAGCTTGTCAAGTTGCAGCTCCTTCGAAGGCCAACTTTAAGATAATAGATAAATGTATATTGTAAAGTGGAAAGGCCATATTGTTTTTGGCACAACTACACTGCATTTTGTCACTTTGCCTCATTGTAAAAGTGCACAGTTTGTCAAAAAACATATATGGGAACAAAGGCCAGTGATTTGGCTAATCGCTACTCCACTCACACTCACACAAAGGATGGATTGAAGAGACGATTCAAAGCGGTTAAAACACTGCTTAGTGAGTAGAATTATGCAGACAATCTTCATAATAATGATAATAAAAGGCCAGATTCAAATAATTTTGCGATTCAAAGATTTGTGTTTTTTACAAGTTCCTAAAAAATCTTTGTCGACTATCTTTTTTCACTGACGAATAAAAAATAAAAATAAAAACTAGACTAAAATGTTAGGGAGGCACTCGTGGAGAAGACATCCAGTAGAACTAAAAGACAAGTCATTTAGGTTTGGTTGAGCTCTGGAAATTGAAGATCTACAAATAAAATAAACTGCTGTCGAAATCAACAATATTGTTATGGTTTCTACAGGATCTCGATGTCAAACTTACTTTTAATGTAATGAAAAATTGGCATTCAAAAATCTAAACAGATTACTATTATATTGTACAAAATGCTCAAATTACATACTTGACAATAAGCTGATTGCATATACAAGGTTTATGTTGCTGTATTATACAGTTGCCTATATATAGTGTTTCTCTCAATGTCATACATGAACAAAATCTGCACATATAGTATGTTACTGTACGGTGTTGCCTAAATCAGTGGTTCTCAAAGTGTGGTCTGGGTCAAACATTGACATGACAATGTTTGAGAACCACTGGCCTAAATCATTGAAGTGTGTGTGTGTGTGTGTGTGTGTGTGTGTGTGTGTGAGTGAGTGAGTGAGTGAGTGAGTGAGTGAGTGAGTGAGAGAGAGAGAGAGAGAGAGAGAGTTTAGTCTGTGTTTAGTCTCCTCTCAGTGAGTGAGCATTGCAACAGGAAACACTCAGGATTGTGCCCTTTTCTGGATTACATTGGCCGAATGCGTTGCCTAGACAACAGCAATTAGAAGAGACTGGGTTACCAAGCAGGCAGTAGTTATGTCTCCTTAGCAACCAAGGTTGAAGGAAACAGTTTGAGGTTCATCTGATACGTAGCATATGAAATGGCGTGTAACATCTATGCTATTTATGCCACATTTCCCGAAGCATGTTTGACTAATGTATTTTTGTATGTCTGTGTGTTTCCATGGGGACAATGAGGATCCATGGCATTGAACCCATTTCGGCGTCTTTCTTATACAGGCCAGCAAAAATTATTAATTCGACGAAGCAAAATGAGTAAAGGTCCTTGTTAAATTAATACTTTTGTTCAGGTCGAGAATCAGCATTGACCTCTGCAAATTATGTGCGGTAGACACCCTTTCATATTATAGGTTATTAAAAGCATAATTGAATCCTTTTCACTCTTAAATAAAAATTGCATCTCATTTTTAATTAAAATTCAATGATTTGAGGCGAGGATCAGTTGTACAACTTAGGAGTCCTTACAAGCCCATGGAAGACAGAAACACTGTCATTCTATACTATACTATATGTAGGCCTCCCTCTACCGCCTGTGTGCTTCCTGCAATTAGTTGATTAACGCAGCATGATGTGGTAAAGCAAAGTCACACAAACATGACAATATACCGTAATGATTGTGATATAACGCAGCCTCCGTGAACCATGATCGACAAGATACACACTTCCCTGTGCCAGGTCGTAAACAAAATGTTCACAGCGACACAATATGTCCCTTTGCTCTCTGGGGGCTCACCCATCACCATTTGAATCTCACTCTACCCTCACTGCACACAACTCTCCCTCTCCCCTCTTCTTCACAAACCCGGCCAATGCTACGTCGTATGGCGGTGTTGTGCGCCAAAAACAACACACACACACACACACTTCCCCCAGCCGACCGTACAGAATGTAACCAGAGGCTAGGTGAACAGTTAATCCCCCGCACCTGTTCACCACATCACCATAAGCCACCACAGCTGCCCGTGTGCTTATTTGTGGATTTGTGTGTATTTATGAAGTAATTGGTTGTGGTGTGGGTGTGTGTGTGTACAACTGTACAGTGGTAAATATCTACATTGAGCTGATGCGATGGACTGTACTATGTTAAATGCTGATTTAACATTAAAATGCAATACTGCCAAGTGCCAATACTGCCAAGTACCGACTACTATGTATGTGTACACTGTACATGTAGTTTGAGGCGAAAGCTGCTGCAGGAATCCCACATTGCCAAACGTACGCCAAATCCAAATTTGAAAAATTCCCTGTGGAAACAGGCCAGTCTTATAAAACATGAGACATTATTCTAAAACGAAGTCAGGCTTAAACGAACGTCTGCTCATTAACAATCTAGATAGCCAGCACCAACTGCCACCTGTTAGTCAAGAACTAATAATATTTCAAATCTGTAAATAAATCACTCAATCAAGTGCAGTTTGTTTTGTGTGCATTTGTCAGATCTCTACAACCCTTTTGCCAAGTAAGCCACTATTGAAATGCAATCACATTCATAATCAAAAACTCAAAATAGGCATCTTCACAAAAAGAAGCACAACTGGATATCAACAATTATGCCATTGTCTCAGCAAAACAATATCTGTTTAAATTGTCCTCATTTCCCCCACTGCAGGGCTTTAGCACATGCACATTCATGCAAAGAGCATGGACAAATGTTCTTAAAGGACCACTTCACCACTTTTCAACCTATCTTCATATAATAGGTCCTCACTAATAATCATGATAAAATGGCACGATATGTTTCTACTCAGTCTGTCTCATAGAGGGCTGTGGGCAGTTCAGAAACAGTCTTCCAGTGACATAATCATTAGGCAGATTTTCTTTTTTGAACAAGATTTTTTTTTACAAAGATATTTTGATTTTCATTATCGTGAGAACGATTGCTTCCATTTTCGCATTGCAACTTTTCAGGACTAGAAAGCCTGCAGTTTCTATTAGCTTGTATTCCCCATCGATGATGTCACTGGAAGACGGTTTCTGAACTGCCCACAGCCCTCCTATGAGACACGGACAGAGTAGAAAATAATTGCACTCTTTTTTCATGATTATTAGTGAGGACCTACATATTATATGAAGATAGGTTGAAAAGTGGTGAAGTGGTCCTTTAAGGGAACGTTCCATACTAGAGAATCGGAAATACTATATTGTCTGCTGTTAAGACTTTTAAGGATGATTAAAAACTGGACAGTGTATAACATTTATACAATTTTATTGACACAACATGACCATATAAGATGTAAAAAATATAATAATAATAACAATAATAATAATACAAATCTATATGTAAAAATGATTAGATTAAAAATATTTAAAAAACATTATAGTCATCTATATTGTCCCCTTTCTGGCTCTTTTAGAGATAGATAGCCTTTTGTATATAGATCTGTGACAAACATACAGAGCTATCCAAGTGTGATTATGAGTGGATGGAAGGGGGGGGGGGGGGGGGAAACTAAAAGAAAACAAAATGTCTTTGGACCCTCCCGAGCGGTCCAACTAGCAGCAGCTTCCACCTATATCCCTACATCAATCACTCATGCCACCTCTCCATTTACACCTCCAACCAGCCTCCGTCCCCTACAGGGCGCTCTTTGTTCCGAGGAGGAGGAGAGGATGGGGGGTGGCGGGACGACACAGAGGTGATGCGGGGGATGCGAGAGGGAGAGGTGCAATTACTGCCTTCTCACCCAGGGAGAGAGATGGAGAGCAGCAGAGCCACTACTGTTTGACAGAAGGGGGAGAGGGGTTAGGCGTGACATTTTCCCTCTGATGCGTCCTGGAGGCCAGAGAGAAAACTTTGCTCCGCTGTTCGGAGAGGAAGGGAGAGTGACGCGCGTCGTCTAATCCTCAAAGGCCAGGTTCATACTGGCCCTACGAAAAAACTTTCCAGAGCGTCTGAACGTCTGCAGGCTACAAGCTTCGTGCACTCCCACTAGAACCGAGAGACCTTCCTTCCGGCTTAGTTCAAACGCACACGTGCCTCATGTGGAAGTTGACGACGTACTCGGCGTTGGTGCGCTGGACGGAGATGGCGAAGGGCTCGAAGGGATGGAAGGTGAACGCCACCAGGCGACGCACCGCGTGGTTCACCGGTCGGCCCAACAGGCCTGCCTGGATCTTGAACTTCAGCAGGCCCGAGTCCCGCGCGTAGAACCTAGACGAGAGGGATCAGAAACGGTGTTGATTTGGACAGCAAATTTAGATTTGAGTTTTTAGTCATGGTCGTTGTAATGTTTAGTGTTTAGTAGTCGACTAAAAATAAGATTTTAGTCGACTAAATCTACAGTTGATTTAGTTTTGGTGTAACACCTTACAATGGCCAGTCACAGCTTTTAGAGTTGCATGGTGGCAGAATGAACACGTTCTCTCTCATTGCATGTGCATCGCCCTATAGAACACATAATGGACCAGCCTTCGCTGCCTCGGACGGTCGGACCCTAATGTTGAGAAGTAGGAACAAACACCTCCTCAGTATGTAACCGTAATCCCATGAAGCTCAAAGACTTTTAATCATCCAATAATCAGTTTATATACACCGGTAGCTACAGATTAGTGATAGGTTATTTGAATATTTTTCTTAAAGCCTGATCTGCCAAAGCTCGATAAAAATAATAATATGATAATATATTAAAAAAACACTGTATATGCCAGTGGTTCTCAAAGTGGGCTCTGGCAGCCCTCAGCGGTCCTTGAGAGGGTTCCAGGGGGTCCCCAGCTAAAGGATTTTCCGGAGGATACGTCCGCCGATAGCTTCTCTGCCTTACGTTGTGACCAGGCTTTTCTTTTCGCAGATAAGTAAGCCTGGGACCGAGGCTAGAGTTATGGTGGTCTGTGGCATATCAAGCATCACCACCATGTGGGTAAGGAAGGGCTTCAGTCAGACAGTACCTTATGGGGTGGTCTCCGCAGGTCTTGGGCCTCTCCATCACAGAGACCCACTTGTCGTCGTAGCTGAAGAGCGAGAGGTCCAGGTAAGGGCTGCTGCTGTAGGACTGAGCACTGATGGGCAGCTGGCCCAGCAGCCGACGCACAGCCTCTGTGTGTCCGCCGTACTTAGCGTTCACAATGGTGTCTTTAAACCTGCACATTGGGGACGAGGACAGAGAGACACTTTTCACTATAACTATAACTGCAGCCAGGCAACAGTGTTGTTGAGCAGCCTGCACCTACATGGGTGTGATTTTTCTTATTGCTTGGCCCCATCTTATCGCTGCTTGCAACTATATTTTTACATTCGTTTTTGTTCTTGAAATCTTTCTCAATAAAAATGAGTGAAAAATAAAAAAAACGTGGAAGGCTTCAAACACACACGCACACGCGCACGCACGCACATGCGCACACACGCACACCCGTCTGTACCTTCTCTGGACCTGTCGTGCATAGTTGTTGGACGAGGCGGAGCAGGGGAACTGGACGGCCTGGCTGTGGAGGGTGGCGTTCCTGAACAGGTCACAGAAATTCTCAAACAGCTCCAGCAGCTGGTCAGAGGTATTCTCAAAGACGGCCAGCACCTCCGTAGACACCATGTTGTACACAACGAAGAATGAAGGCTGGAGAAATTGAAGAGAGAGAGAGAGAGTGTTAGTCAGGGAATATTATTAGAATAATGTAAAATCTGGGAATACATTTCTTACCAAGAATTTCCTTCACCAATGTGTTTGTTAGGGTGTCTAGTCGTTTAGTAACATATCCCACATTGGTTTCTATTCAACCAACCTAGGGGAATTTTTTACAGCTGCTGAAAGTTGGGGTACATCAACAACCATTAATAAGCCATCAAAATGTTCTAAATTTCATTATGCTTTAAGTAGCATGTGACGTGTCCAACTAGGGGGTTTTCTTGATTCTGAATCCATTCCAAGCATTAGATTTGCACGAAAAACACTCCTTGGGCTAAATTCGGCCATAGCCACTTGCTGACCTCATCACATTGTGACGTCGGCTATGGCCGTTTTTAGCCCAAGGAGTGCTTTTCGTGCAAAAGTAATGATTGGAATGGATTCAGAATCAAGAAAACCCCCTAGTTTGACATGGCACATGCTACTTAAATGAAATTTAGAACGCAGCTGCTTATCCCCAATAAAACCCTTGATGCAGAGTGCCAAGCAGGGAGGCACTGGGTCCTTAGTATGACCCGACCGGGTATCGTCCCCGACCTTCCAATCTCAGGGCGGACACTCCAACCACAAGGCCACTGAGCTGGTCTTTGTCATACTAAAAGGGTCACAGAAAACCAGTCGTCCTAAGCTCACAACATGTTGATCGAGACACCCTCCTTGTGAAACTCCTCACTGTCAGGTGAAAAGAAATGGCTGGTGACTTTGTGTGCATCGGAGGAGACGCATGGTTGTCTACTCTACTCTACTCTACTCTGCAACCTCCCCGGAACAAACAGTAGGGGTTGACAGTGACAGGGACTACACACGTGGTGGTGGGGGGGGGGGGATCACAATGACTAAATAGTGGAGAAAAGACGTGGAGGGAAGATCAAGATCAGTTTCTTCTCTGCGACCGTGGAGTCTGTTCTCCTCTATGGCTGTGAATGCTGGACACTAACACAAGCCCTATACAGAAATCCATGGACGGGTGCTACACCAGAATGTTACGTGTGGTACTGAACATCAACCAGGACGAGCACATCAACCAACAAGCATCTGTACGGGGCATTACCAAGTGTAACAGAGAAGATAGCAGTAAGGAGGATGAGACTAGCTGGCCACTGCCACCGACATCAAGAACTCCCGGCCAAAAAGCTTGTACTGCATGTGGGAACCAACACACGGGCATCGATCGAGAGGACGTCCCACACCTACCTACGTGGACGTACTAAAGAAAGATGCTGGTGCAGAAAGCACAAATGAGCTGGCCAGATGTATGGAGAACCGAGATGACTGGAGACGCCGATGGAGGGCTCGTCTGAGGACGACGTAGAGAGAAGTGTTGTGTTGAGTGTGTGTGCGCGTGTTCCAACCTGTGAGGGGTCTGTGACCCTGAGCGTGACCACATCTTCACTGGTATATTTAATGAAGAGGTGGTGTTCATCTAGCAACTGCATCTTCCACATCCTCAGACTCCGCAACTGATCAAAGAACTGAAAGAACCTAAAACACACAGACACACACACACCTATGAAACATCTAAAAGAATTAAGAAATTTTTTCCTTTTGGTTTTAGTTTTTTTTTAGTTTTTTCTTCTTCATTGTTTATTTTTCTGTATACACCCAAATACTCGGCAGCATGATGACCAAATTAGGCCACTCACAACATACTGTGCATATGTACTGGCAACAAGACATTTCCCACAGATGGACAGATCTTGGAAGGGGTGGGGGGAGGGCAAGGGGGGGGGAGATCTATAAAAAAAAAAGAAAAGGCACAAATGTTTAAAAAGAAAAAATTAAAATGTTGACTATGTTGACTGTCATTAAGTGCTATTCAATAAACAGAACTTAAAACAAACAAAAAAAGAAATCGCACAAGTTTCCGTTAAACAACAGCTCGTTCATTTATTATGCTTATATCTATATATATACATTTGGGTCAGTTGAGCGCACGTTTGTGGATATCCCTCGGTGGACGTTGAGCACACATTTTTTTGGATAAGGAATGTGACCTATTGACCTCTGCATCTGACACTGACTGGGGTCGGATTCAGGCCATGCAGTGCAATGCATGTTGGGTTACAGCCAGGTGCATGATGGGAAGCCGAGGTTTTAGTGTAACAATGTTTTTATTGCGTTATAGACTTGAGCTCGCCGAAGGAGTGCAGAAATTCTAGTTCATTGTGTTTCCATTACAGCAGTTGATTTAGTTTTTATAATTTGTTGATCTTAGCAGTAGCTCATTCTCTCCACTAGAATAACAGATATTACGTTTTCGCCCGAGTTATACACCCTCATGCAAACATTGACCCGCCCTAGTCTGTCCACACAGCAGGACGGATGATGATGCACATGCACTTTGAATGCATCAGCACTTTTTCCTGCCAATGTTGTCTGCTCCTTTTACCTTCTTTACCTTCTTTTTAATGTGTCTATTGTTTTTAAATGTGAAGCACCATGATCCATGGAGAACGGTATTTTGCTCCCCTGTATGCCCAGTGTATATTTGTGGAAGTAACAATAAATCTGATTGATTGATTGATGATGAAAGAAGGGAGCTATGACTGATAAAACATGTCAGTCGAAACAAAGAATACTACATTTATACGGTATTTACAACAATTAAATTGGTGGCGCTATAATAGGCCAAAGTGAAAAGGGTGATATTTCTTCTTACGCTTTGGATGGCAATTGGATGATTTGAGGCATTTTGTTCCAAAAATGTGTTTTCCAAAAATGTGTTTTCCAAAAATCCACCTGTTGGTGGTGCTATAACAGGCCAATGTGAAAAGGGTGGGGTAGGGGTATATTCCTCAGACAAGTAGGAAAGTGCGTGAAAGATTTCACATAAATTGCATATATATTTGTGTGTTTTGGTGGTTCTGTGGAATGTGGACTCTTGTTGAATCTTATTATAGTGGGGAAGAAAGTCATTTTTGTTTTAAGATGACTAAGCCACAGATTCAGGATTAAAAAAAAGTTTACTTTCTATTGTAATTGAACCAAGAAAACATTTAGTTTGTATTTTAATGTGACGTTTGAAGAAACATCCAGATATTGACGCTGTGATTACAACTTGGTTAACTAAAACCAACAAATTAACTAAAACTAGAAATGGATCATGAATGCAACATCCCATCAACCCCCGAATTGGGAACTGCAAGTCGAGGGGCCTATAAATCGCACATCGAAAGAGAATTCACTTCTGGCCATAGCCACAAATGACATGCAACCGCGGCAACGTGCCCCCGCTTCCACACGTCCAGATGGCTGCAAAACATGACTAATATGACTTACATGACTCACAGCTCTGGCCAGGCAACCCAGCCTGTTAGAGATATGCACTCAGCGGGGCATATCTTCTAGTTTCTTCTGAATAATTGGGAGGAAGAAAAGCAAACTGTTTGTAAGTGGAGGTGTTACCATCCCACTAAGCGTCTTCCAGGGGTGGAAGAGCAGTCCAATTAAAGGATATATACAGTATACGGTGCACGACAAGTTCGACAACTGACACAGGTTCAGAAACACATCAGCCAGTGAGTTGCCCTGGAGATCTGCCCCAGGATTAATTTTCTCCCCAGCTCTCGGAAATCTAATGACATGTTCTGGGAGAAACAGAATTCTTAATTCTTCTGTCACCGTCAGTGTTTTTACCTTATTTTGTTGACCCACGGGGCCCAGGACATGAACCGGATGAAAACAAATAGTTAGGTAAAGTTAGCTTAAGTTGTGGCAAATCTGCAAAAGAAATGCTTACCACTAGCTTTCTTCACAGATGTGTTCATAAAGGTGTCTACTATCACAGAAAAAAATGTTCCAACCCAACTCCCTTGGGAAACTTTGTGACAGCTGCTGAAAGTTGGGATACCATTATCAACCAATATAAGGCAAAACATTCCAAATTTATACCACTTAAATGGTATAAAAGATTGGTTTATCCTGATCGGGTAAATTGCCGATAACCGATCGAGTAATTTGGAGTGAAAATGGGCCAAATCACTGATCGGTGGTCGATCGATTGGAGCATCTCAATACATTTGAGAGTTAATCTTCGGTGAACAAATAAACAAGATAGAGAAAATAACCTCCTCTTTGCCATGGCACTGCCATCCTGCTCAGCCCTCTTCCACAGATAGACCAGCAGTCTGTGTTTGAGTGAATTGATGGTTTTGTCCGTGTAGAGGCGGGGTAGACCAGGCTGACCCTCTTGCTGAGCCTCCGTGTAAACGGCAGAGAGTGTCAGGAGGTCGTCTTCGTAACAGAAGCGACCGATAGTTCTCACATCCAGGAATGTCCCCTCTGGAGTCACCTGCAGGTGGGAGGAGGGGATGAGGACAAAGACATGTACGTATGAAGACAAAAAGGCATTGTTTATTCAAGGTTACTTTCTTTGTTACATCTTGTGTAGGAGTAGAGAAGGGTAAGGCCTGGCTCACACCTTCACAACAGATTGATGTATAGCTGATGCATGAGACTTATTGACTGATGCAAGCTCGCAATGCATTTCCAATGGGAGTCACATGGTTTGACACCACATTTGTGTTGTATGAGGGGGAGGGGGGCAGTCGAAACACAGCCGAAAGCCATACAACAAAAATGTTGTGTCAAACCATGTGACTTCCATTGGAAATGCATTGGGAGCTTGCATCAGTAAACAAGTCTCATACATCTAGCATGCATCAATGTTGTATGCTAGATGCGAAGGTGTGAGTCAGGCCTAACACCGGGGCTCCACCGGGCGCGTCAGCGTCGCGTCTCCGTCACCGTCACAGAATGTTCCCTTTTTAATCAATGAAGGGTGGCTCCACTGCCCGCGTTGCGTTGCGTCGCGTCTCCGTCACCATTCAAATTGCCCCGGTTCGTTTTTTTGACGCACGCGACGGAGACACAACGCGCCCGGTGGAGCCCTGGCGTAAGGCCTCACTCAGACCTTCACAACAGATTGTTTTATAGCAGCTATAGTCTCATGCATCACTGATGCATGAGACTTGTTTACTGATGCAAGCTCGCAATTCATTTCCAATGGGAGTCACATGGTTTGACACATTTGTTGTATGAGGGGGAGAGGGGCAGTCGAAACACAGCCGAAAACCATACAACAAAAATGTTGTGTCAAACCATGTGACTTAAATTGGAAATGCATTGGGGCGGCCATGACACTTAGCATCCAACAATGTTGTATGCTAGATGCGAAGGTGAGAGTGAGGCCTAAACATTCGTTTTCTGGTTTCCACCAACACAATAATAATAATAATATTGTTCACCTCAAAAATGCAAATAAACACATGATAATATATAGCAGTTGAATTACATTTTATCAAGCTGAGGCATGATCATCATCACACATAATTTTACACTCAATCTGCAGTGGTTTTCAACCATTTCCATGTCAAGGTCCATGATTTATGCAGCATTTGAGCCACGGACCACCATTTGATGAGATTTAGCCTAACAGACCCAAAACAAAAAGAATATTTTGTTGCCATTGGATAAGACTTTGTCCACAATTCCATGCTGTATTGATGTGGTACCATAGGAGAGATAACAGGCAAACGTTGACCAAAATAGCAATTCTTCTGTAATTGTTGAAGACTTGGTCCCTGGGCACGACATACTAATTCCTACACGGGTTGTGCTTACTGAGGTTAGGGTTAGGTTTAGGTATAGTTTTACTGAGGTTAAGGTTAGGCTGTCAATCACAGCGACTGGCCAATCACAGCGCGTCTTTGCACAACCCGTGTAGGCTTTGGTATGACGCTCCCTGGGTCACAGCGACTGCTCTAACGCCTTGATAAAAGCACGACTAATGTCACCGTCCAGTCACCTGAAAGACGTGTATGGTCTGCTGCTGGACCGACAGCACGGCCAGGATGTTCCTGTACAGGTAGAGGCCCTGGTTGTGGGAGAGGATGACCTTGTCACACTTGAAGGACCTGGTGTCACACAGGCGTCCCGTGTGGAGGTCGATGATGTGGAGGGAGTAGTCCTCCAGAGGAGACCGCGGGTTGGGAGTCACCGACTCGTTGTTGCGGTAAACCTGGTTAAGAGACGGAACGCATTCATTCATACCAGTTCATGTTGGACAGATTGCCTCATTTATGTAAGGAATTGTCAAATGCTCACTGCCAAAGACTTAAAAAAATGAATTATTTGTTGATCTTTTGTTCCGTGAGACGAAACATCAAACTATAATTCACTCATTGTCTGTCTGAATGAAGCCTGCACCAATCGCTCACACTTTTCACACAGGCATTGACCATAATCTTATGGAGGTCTTAACGAAGCCCTTTTTCCCCATTTAACAAATTATAAATTAATAATTACTTGACTAGTGAATTAAAATTTCCCTGTGTGTGCGTCCCTGTGTCCCACTCACGCAGTGCAATGGCTTAAAAATGACTGCCCAGTGCCCAACTCCAACAAAGCCCAGGGCTGTACGCTCGCTTTTCCCTGTGCGTGTGTGTGCGTGTGTACTGTGCGTGTGTAGCATACTTAGCCACTTCCTTTGCCAATGCAAACATTACTACTACCGAGTGCATTCCCTTGACAATTTGTCATCACTGCACCAGAATTAAATTGAAGGTTGAAGACCAGTGTCCAGACTCCATACCTCAAAAAAGTATGGTGGCGGCTCTTCTGGGACATATGCAGCTGACCCAACAATGACATAGCGGCAGTCATCCGTGAAAAGACTACACTCCCGATTGAGGTGCTCTCCATTAGAGGCCACATTAGTGACATGGAGTAAGGAGAAGAAGCGCTCAAACAGGCGGCCGCGGATGTTGAGGGAGCGCTGGTCGTTGGCTGTGGAGAGCGTCTCGCCCTCCTGCCCTCTCAGTAGGTCCTGGGCTGCCTGGCAGCCCTGGTACTCATAGATCTGGGGGAGAAAGATTGATGTCAGGAGGCAGTATGAGATGCTAGTTATGGTTAAAACACTTACAAAGGTACCCTCACAAAAACATGCAGTACTCCTGGTCTCTAAAACTACCTCCCCCTGGCCAGCCGGGGCTCCTGATGGAGGGGAAAGGAACTGGTCGGAATAACGTGTCCCTTCCACGCACTACGTCCGGCCGGGGAAACACCCTCTGTCAGGTGAAAAGAAGCAGCTTGGACGTGTAGCGCCCAGGATTATATTCGATAATTGGCACTGGGTGAAAAGAAATGGGTTGCAAAATCATGGGGGGAAAAAAAACACTTGCAAATGACTTCCACAGAAGTGTGGAGGTTTGTTCACCACATACCGTACTGCAAATTAGAATTGTCAATTTACTGCCTCCCGCTGTTCAGCCGGGGCGCCTGATGGAGGGGAAAGGGACTGGTTGGAATAACATGTTCCTTCCATGCGCTACTACGTCCTACCGAGGAAACTCCCCCCCGGTCAGGAGGGAGAAGCGGCCTGCTCACTCCTCATTCATTAAAAGGAAGCATGAGCTCAGTTCAGGCCCTCCACAGGTTGGCAGAGGGAGAGCAGGATTACAGTTTAGGCAATTGGCCCCGGGTGTAAAAAATGGGTTACAAAATCGTGGGATAACATTTTAGAATTTTTAAAGAAAATAGCAACTTTTGAAGTGAAAGATTAAAGCAGAAAGATTTGGCAACATCTTGATGTGTTGGATTTTAATCTGTACAACTAAATCCATGACTTATATAAGGATGACGCCAATCAATGAAGTTTTGTTTATCTATCTTTTGTACCTTATTCTTATTGTATTTTGTGTAAACACTGCATTTGTTACTATTGGTCGTTGTTGTCTCTGTTAAAATGCAGGATCTCTGTTTTTATTGTATAATCTTTTTTTGTGTGGACCCCTGGAAGACTAGCGACCACTTTGTGAAGCGAATGGGGATCCAAATAAAGAATAAAGGAAGAATAAAGAATCAATCACACATTGACGTTCACGTTGAATGAATGAGGCATGAATAATAGAGCTTTCAGGAACTATATCTGATACTACGTACTGTATATATTTTACAGGTAAAAAATAAAATCATGCGTGTCCTCTTACCTCTAGAGAGGTCTGGTCAGAGGAGAAGGCAATAAAGCAGCGTCCGTCTGGAGAGAACTTTCGGAGGAAGCATGGCGGCTTCTCCACGTTGACCACAGTGAAGTTAGGGAACAGGTTCTGGTGGAAGCAGCGCACGCGGTACCAGTGGGCTCCGGCCCGGCCAGAGCAGATCCTCCGCCTCTCTAGACGATGGACCACGTTCTGATTCTGGATCCGTCTGGGCTTTAAGGTCTGGGTGTCCTCATCCATAATCCTGATAGATGAGGATGATGATAATACATTAATGATTTTATTATAATAATAATAATAATAATTATTATTATTATATAAATGCCATGCCATCCAGGTGGCCAGTGTACTGTACCATACTGTAGCACGTTGTACTGTATCAGGCTGTACTGTACCAATTTAGGCATTTAGCAGACGCTCTTAATCCAGAGCAATTTACATTAAGCAAGAAGAAAAAGCATGGCAATACATCACATACATACAAAGTAGTAGGTATTGTGCATGGAGAGATTTGTGCAAACAGTGTGGAGACAGAGTATGGACAGAGTGGATCAAAATACCTTTTTTATTGAAAACTACGACTGTGCGCGGTGTAATTATTTGCCGAACACCCACCGGACAAGTGGGGCAAAAAATACAGGAGCTTAGATTTTGCATTTGTACTTGGTAAGAGTGATTTTGAGGCACAAACGTTAAAACTAGACAAGCATTTCTGGACAAGCCGCTTAGACTCTCGTAGAGAGATTCGTCAGAATCGAAAGAAAACTCACAATTTGCTATTTTTTGGGCACTGGCCTACTTGGAACGATGCAAGTTGGAAATGCATGCCCCACCCAGTTATTATGCCTGTGTCTCTTTTATGGGCATATATGGAGTTCTTTGTCAGGCATGACCAAATATGAAGTCTCTGCAGATGTCAGACTCAGAATGATGTCAGAATAGGCCAGCTCCACAAGTGGCCTTGTGGTTAGAGTGTCCACCCTGAGACTGAGAGGTCGGGGGTTCGATCCCCGGCTGGGTCATACCAAAGACTGTAAAAATGGGACCCAATGCCTCCCTGCTTGGCACTCAGCATCAAAGGGTTGGATTGGGGGGGTCAAATCTACTAATCAAATGATTCCCGAGCGGCTCACTGCTCCAAGAGATGGGTCAAATGCGGAGAACAAATTTCACTGCGGTAACCTGTGTGACAAATCGTATGACTTTGGAGATATAGGGGTGATCAGGTGCAGAGGCCTTTTTTGTCGGTTCTGGACAACCGTGGGTCCGACTGACTCGACACCGGGCACTGCACTCCGTGTGGGGGTGTGGAACGCGTTTTAAACGGTTCTCCAGTTACGTGGATTACAGCTGTACACATGTACATACTGACAGAGACATGGTGCATTTATAGATAGATAGATAGGTTTGTTTTGGTCGAACTTCCGAGTTTGGAAGTGTTCGTTGGAAATTACTCAATGGCCCGGTGTACCACCTGTTCTGAATTTGCACATAATGCAAGAGGCAGCAGTTATTGAAAACAAGCGATTACAACTCCAACACATTGACAATGACAGACTATAACATGACTACGATGGGTTTTTATGAAACAAACACTTTGCCTTGAAAGAAGATAATTCAAGCTTTCTGTAAAGCTGCAATGTTGGTAGCCCTCCAAGCAGAACCCAATGCTACTGAAGTTTCTGACATTTGTTAGACCCAGTGCATTGGGTCCTGTTGCATCAGTATCCTGCCACCTGGTACGTGGACATTCATAAAACATAAACAACATGGATAACGCCTGTCTGCGCTCTTTGACGACATTTTTTCGTGTGAGGGTTTCTGAATCTGTGAAGTATAAGTACCCATACATGCCGCTGCGAATATCTCCTGTGGCGCGGAAGCCATTAAGTATTTTTAATCTTTGTTTGACCGATTTGGTCGCTTTGATTCTTCTCTTCCTTCCTTGTTTATTGACACCTCATTGTACCGCCTATCTGGCTAGCTAGTGGCGCTATAGCTATGACAGAACAGATCAGAGGCAGGGACGTAGCCGCACAAGCCAACCGCACACCGGGAGGCGGTACAATAAACGGTAAACAAACAAGAAGAAATAAAGCGACCAAATCGGTCAAACAAAGATTAAAAATACTTAACGGCTTCCGCGCCACAGGAGATATTCGCAGCGGAATGTATATGTACTTAAAGTTCACGAATTCAGAATAACTTAAACTAAAAAAGGCCGTCAAACAGCGCAGATTCGATCTTAGAGAGCATGTTTACTTCCGCGTTCCAGAATTCCCATACGGAAATATAGTTATGAACAGGGACCCTACATAAAACTCATCAAAATTTCAGAAAAGCTTTATGTAGGGTTCCGAGAGGGGCTACAATGTTGGTGAGTTTAAGCCCAGGACACTGACTGTCTGACGGTGCCCATCATGAGACCAAACGACCTTTGTATCCTTGTTCACTGGAGGCATGCAAGCTTAGCAAGACCAACCATTACTTAGTTGGAATGCTTGGCTTGACACATAACCGCTGAGTCAGTGCACTCTAACAATGTTTTAGTATGTCTGTGTCTAGCCGAAAGGGCATAGCAGTTTGCTTCACTGACAATTAATAAGCCAAACGCACACACACACACACACACACACACACACACACAAACACTAAACTGCGAGCAAAAGTTTACGTACGTCGAACGTACTAACAGATAAGCATAGCAGCATGCACGTCCAATTAAACTGCATACTCACTTGTTGGTTTACGCAGCTGGTCCTTCTGTCATCCAGTGATTGTAGATCTCCAAAGTTCAACTGATGCTGTTAGCATTGTCGCTAGTTTTTAGCCAGTTTACACAGTCAGTCAGTCAATGGAAAATGTCATGTTCGCTCTCCCTATTCTTTAAACTACAAAGGCACAACCGTCCCAATACATAATATAAAAATATATATATTTTAATAACCAACAGAGTTTAATAAAATATTCCTAAAAGCTCTTAAACACTGTTTTGTGTCAGCACTCAGCAGTGAACTGTGGTAAACATTAAACCGCAGAAGAAGAGATTACTGAACTCTGGTGCTGAATTCTAAGTAGCTTATTGGCTTTCTTTACCAACAGCGCCACTACAGGTTGGAAAGGGTAGTTAGTGCATGTTCAGATTCGACCGTCAGTTCAGTGTTGGAAAAAGTACAGCATTTACTTAAGTAAACGTATAAATAACTGTAATATAAACTGCAATATAGAAAAATACTGTTACATTCAAAATTTACTTAAAATTAAAGTAGGCCTACAAAGGTATTGGGATAAAAATATACTTAAAGTACAGTTTTCAAAAGTAAAAGTACTCATTGTGCAGAATGTCTGATTTCAATCGTGACACATTGTAGATCTGCTATTTTCAAATGGCCAAAATGTATAGGGCTGAAGTGGTTAATGTATGTTTTGTAATAATAATCAAAGAACTAGTACAAAAAACTAGTACAAAAAAACACAAAGGCCAGTGTGTGGAGATGTAATCCCACCTGGTCCTTGGTCTGCCTGGGGCCTAAGCTGCAAAGAAATCAAATAACACAAATAACTAACTAGGCCTACAAAATTGAATTGGCCATGGTCATATATTATAGAGCAGTCTTTCTCAAGGCTTCCAGCGGCAGGTTACTGAAACAAGTCTCTTCCAAAAGCTTTCAAAGACAGATAATGAGATAAAGTATTGATTTTGGGTGAGAGGACAGAGGATGCGATTCAGCTCTGCTGAAAAAGCTGACAGTCCTCACCAGCAATGTTTGTGAGTGAGCAGATTGGGTCCACAGTTTCCACTTCATTTTGTGTGCAGTGGGTGCATGTCTGTCTTCTCTGGGGAAACATGCAGGTCTGCCTATAGCTATGGCGGCCTTTCTCGATCACTCTCCCTCTCTTGCTCTCTCTCTTTCAAGATGAACAAGATTTCCACACAATAAAATTAAGTGATACACTATCTATACGCAAAAATATATTACAATATATAGCCTACATAAAAGTGGTAATTTTGTACGAACTTTTTGTGTTGAACAAGAGTAGAAATTATTCCCCTCACTGTTTCTTTTCCCTTTTTACCTCCTTTATGATGAATTCCTGTTCTGTTTTTTGTCTATATAGAAGTGTCTATATGTACATCTCTAAATGTTTTGATGAATTGAACATGGTGGACCCTCTTAGTGTAATGCTTAATTGGGTCGTCCACTCACAGTTAATAGTTTTTGTATTGAGTTTATGCTTGAAATGTACTGTAAAAAACTGGAGGAGAGGATATATTTGATTTATTTAGAAGTATTCCTGGGAAGCATACGAAACACACACGCACGCACGCACGCACACACACACACACACACAAACCACCAGTAAGACGCCCTGAGTTTGGATCTAAAATAAAGTAATTTAAGATCATTCAAGCTGGGCTGTTGCCTTATAGTCCAGTGCATTCTGCCAACTTCCAGTCCAGTACTTGTCACTCTTTGCTATGCTCTTCGCCAATAGAAGTCTATACAGTATGGGGCTTTATGGGGCCAGAACGGAGTTGTCGTACGTAACTCTGTCGTATTTCAATGGCTCTGGGTCTTACCTGCCCAGCGTGCTGCCTGTGTCACGGCCAGGGGGGCAGTCAGACAGATATTTTGTGAAGCCACTAAGGAAATTGGGACTTCCTGAAAGTTCATATAATGGCCTGTTGTGGCGCTGTCATTGGGCCCAAAAAACCACATGGTCATGAATACTTTCTGCTTCCAGTCACTAGTTTAAAGTCTAATTTCTAATTTTTGGAAAATGATGGTCCCATTTATTAAAAAAATACCATAAAGTCGAGTATGTTCTGAAGGGCGTGGCTACCGTTACAGTCTATGATTGGGATCCACCCCCCCGTTCGAGTAAAATAAATAAATAAATAAATAAATAAATAAATAAATAAATAAATAAATAAATAAATAAATAAATAAATAAATAAATAAATAAATAAATAAATAAATAAATAAATAAATAAATAAATAAATAAATAAATAAATAAATAACAAAGAAGAAGGGGGGGAAGTCCCGCCTCGTTGTCTGGGCCAGCCAATGGCCAGCTGGGCCCAAACGGATCTAGAAAGATGGCGATTTACAATTCAAGGACTGACAGGCTTCATCTTACGTCCATTTCAGACCCGGAGAACGCTTTGTCCATATTTTTTTTACAGTCTATGGTCACGGCAGGAGTCTCTTCCTGGTTTTTAAGACAGCTGGTGGATGGAAATGAGGACAGAAAACCGGTAACGCTTTCTTTGCCCACGTTGCATTTTCCTCTATCCAACTCTCCACCTCAGAACAAAGGTCAATCAGACTACAAAATACAGAGTAGTACACAACATACAAAATGACATATAATTAAATGAATAACTACGGAAATACTAATATGGCTGGCCAAAAGAACATGACTTACCACGATGACCTGCACCGTGCTCCCCATAATGTCACATAATTAAATGATGATTTCCCTCTGAACCTGTTCTTAAGATCCAAAAACAAGAAATGTTCACAGCACCTTGGTCTCGCAAGACTGCTAATGGGGCGTTCGTTGTGTGCACTTTTTCCCTTGTCTCACATTGTAATTTATAATGATCATTAGATTCAGAGCAATAACTCGACTCTCTCCCCATGCAGTTCAGAGTTCAGAGTTTTAATGAATGTAGAATTATGTGCAGGGTCAGGGTGTAATTTACATGACTATGTTTTTTTTAAATAGTTTACCAAAAAGCCTCTCTCTCACTGCCAGTGTGCCAGTGATCACCATCCTTGGTGCCAATGTTGGTACCGGTGCCAAAGGTTGCCTACCACTGGAGTACACCAAGGTTTTGTTAGAAATGTTGAGTTCAAGGTTCAAGGTTCTTTATTATTTGTCTCCCGAGGAAGACATTAATGTCCTAGACAAAGGGCCCGCATGCAAGCGTAGCCCTTATGTCCATGTCGCCGCAGTGCAGCACCAAATACATCTTTCTTGCATCATAGAAAAAGAAAAAGAAAACATAGAGGGGGGTAAGACTAAGAAGTCATCACATCACATTTCAAGTAAGATGATAATACTCGGCTGTGCAGGCACGTTTCTGGGTGGGGGTGGCGGGGGCTTGGGCCAGGCATAAAAAAAGCTCTCTCCTACGCAAGCCATCGAAGGGATGAGCTGCGCGGGGGGAGGAAAAAAGATACCTAGCTGCAGGGGGAGTGGGGGGGGGGGGATAGAAGGCGGCTGTGTGTAAGACATGTGTGTCCATGAGAACAGTTCGGTGGAAAGTTAATTTCCCATGTGTTTGTGTAAGTGTGTTCCTGGCATATCTCCCGAAGGTCATGTCATGTTGCCTCATTGTCCTGCGTTATCGTGGCGGGTTCAGTGGAGACGAACACGGCCCAGACGAAGACACAACAGGTGTCAGGGAGGGTGGGGGGGGGGGGGGGGGGGGCAGAGGATCCTTTCTTGTGCTGTCTCTTCTTGTGGAGATTGTCAATTGGGGGGAATCCAGATTCATGTTTAGAGCGAGGGATAGCAATATGGCTATTTCTCCTCTATGTCCGTTATGGCTCTCTGTCAGTCATGGCTCTCAGGGCGCTGACCTGTTCCAAGATCGTGTCCATCTGCTGATGCATCTGCAGGGCGCTGGCCTGTTCCAAGATCGTGTCCATCTTCTGATGCATCTCCCCAAGTGCCCTGCCCAGCTCGGCCATGGCAGGCAGCATAGGGGCTCCGTTCAGCGTTGCCATTTTTCCAATTCTTCGGTACACAAGACCAATGCACAGCCCAATCAGCAGAAATCCTGTAACCATAAATCCAAATAGATATGCTTCTTCTACGCTGATAGTCGGGGGAAGATCCATCAGGGTATTGAGCGGGCTCTCCAACCCAATTTACATGAAAAAACAGAGACCAGCACACTAATTCCATGATTAGTTCCATGTTTTGATAGTTTCAGGGGTTTCGAAGAGACAGTGTAGAAGAGACGCTCTGAGCAGGGAGTACAGACAGGGAGGGAGAGAGAAAAATAATGCGACCGCCCTCTTCAAGAGGCAAGCAAAGTTGGAGTATGGGTTCCCAGCATTTAGAAACTGCCGGATGCTAACTTGCATATGTTGAGCAATTTTCATAATTGGCATAATATGTGACCATACCATTAACAACCTATAGAAGGCAAAATATTCAAAATGTCATCATGCTTTATGTAGCATGTGACGAGTCAAATTAGGGGGTTTTCATGATGCTGAATCCATATTCCAAGCATTAGTTTAGGGAAAAAAAAACAACAGATGGAAAGACCTTCACCTCATCATGCTGGGACCTTCACCTCCCACACTACAGCCACACGCCGGTCAAACCTGGTAGGAATTGGACCATCAAACAGGTATTCTGACCACAAATCTCCATACCCAGTCAAGACATGGAACAGGACCTCTAAATGTAACTGTCTCTGTCTCTGTCTGATGCTGCGTTTTGTTTGTCTGAAGCTGGGCTCAGACTACATGAGTTTTAACCCATTTAGACCTGAGGACGATTCTACAAAGTGTCTTCTAAAGACTGACCGTTTTCTGTTGTGATGATGTGACGTCAGCACTTTTGGCTATGGCCGTTTTAGCCCAATGAATGTATTTTTGCTAAACTAATGCTTGGAATGTATTCAGCAACATGAAAACCCCCTAGTTTGACACGTCACATGCTACATAAAGCATGATGACATTTTGAATATTTTGCCTTTTGCCTATAGGTTGTTGGTCACATGTTATGCCAATTATGAAAATTGCTCAACATTATGCAAGTTAGCATCTGGCAGTTTCTACATGCTGGGGATTCATACTCAACATGCCTTGCCTTCACATTCTGGCAAGTGGACTATCAGCATAAAAGGCCGGCATTAAAAAGGAAAATCAAGGAAAGAATGGAGGAAAATAAGTGAAATTACGTACTTCAAAATCTAATGGCATTTCCATTTCAAATATGCCATGCACGAAATATTTCGTATGCTTCACAGGAATACTTCTTCTGTCATTCTAATAAACCTCATATTGTGCTCGACCAGAGACCCTCGCTTCAGCTTTTAGAAAAGTGCAACAGAGACCGAGAGGCAGGGCTTGAGGATTTCAAGTACCTTTTAGCCTTTCTGTTAGAAGAATTGGCAGCTATTAAAATCCATGTACTTCCTCGCTCTTGTGTAAGATGTACTTCCTCAGACAAAAGTGAGCAGAGTCTATACAGTAGTTTCTACTCTTGTTCAACACAAAAGTTCATACAAAAGTACCACTTTTATGTATTGAGACAAACGGCAATCAATCAGACTTTGGAAAAGGTTATTCCAAATTTAAACAGCAAATAAATCCATTACTTTATAATTTTCTCTGAGTCTTTCACAAAGACAGTTGTATTTGACATTTGAAGAAAGCTTTTAATTTTCACATCCAGCCTTCACAAATATAGGCCTAGAACATTTTAACACGGAATGTCTTGATTGTCTTCACTCTTCAGCTGAACCTTTCATGTCTCTATAAAAGTGGATGTTCTCTACTTTTTGTAGGAAATTACAGTAATAAAAATCCATTATCGCAAGAAGTTTTCTTTGTGTCCTCTATACGTGCATGAGTGACATAGAATACAGTATGTCACACACGTTTGTGTGTGTGTGTGTGTGTGTGTGTGTGTGTGTGTACATAGTATGGCACTTGATGTTCCAATTACAGTTGGATAGCAAGATTAGCAAGCATGCTCCTAATTAGTAGCATGCATGAGTATGGTTGTTTATGGGCACGTCGCATGCGAAGCATGGAACGTGCAGCATAAACAGCCATGGCATGGAAAGACATGGGGAAGCCAGCATGGTCATCTGCGGTCATCGCCACACATGGCCAGGGGGCGGGGGATGCCATTACCGGTGCCGGTATGATCGACTATACGGTCATCACCTCACGCAAGCGTGAAGTGCGCGGCTTAGGTGGTCAGGGCACAAATGACATGTGTGGGGCGCCGGTGTGACCATCCAGGGGCATCACTACACGCGAACGTGTGTAGCATGCAGCTTGGATTGTCAGGTCGGGGTGGAGGACGCCATTAGAGGTGCCAGCACGAACATCTATAAGGTTATCACTACACGCGTGTAGCGTGTGGCTTAGATGGTCGGGGGCACGCCGGGGGTGCGGGCTTGGTCATCTAAAGGTCATGAGAGCACGGGACGTGGGCGGCAGTGGGATTAAGGGGTTCGAGGGGGCGTATGCAGGACCCAGATACTTTGGCTTGGGGAACCTGCATGGAGAAGATAGGAGTAGAAGAGAAAAGGGAGGGAGGGAGGGTTACTGGAAACTAGCACGCTGCCATTTTTTTAACTTGCGTTTAAATACCCCCGCTGATGGGTGAGGTAGGAGGTGGGTGAGTGGTAGCCTGGTTAATAAACCAGACCGAATCAGCCATTGGCAAAAGTAAATTGCCTGCCGGCGGATTACGGTCTGGAGAGGCTCAATTGTACGCCCATTTCCTACACCAGAGAAATGGGGCGGCCAATCGGGACACAGTATGCAATATGGGCGGGCTTTGGTACAGTGACTTTCAATGCTTGAGACCTTTGACTGACAGTAGCTCTGACCAATTGCGTCAAAGAGAAAATGTTTCAACCCGCCCCCCCCTGGAAATTAAATCCAAGCTGAGCCTCCCCAGACTAATATCCCGCGGTCCGTGCGATATTAGTCTGGTTTATTAACCAGGCTAGGTGAGTGGTTGGCATGGGTGGCCAGGGTGGAGTTGACAGTGGCAGGTGGGTTGTGCTTGTTTTTCTTTTCTTTTTTCTTTTTTTTTCTTTTACTTTATCACACGATTTTGTAACCCAGTTTTCTTTTCACCCAGTGCCAATTATCTAATGTAATCCTGGGCGCTACACTTCCTCTGCCAACCTGGGGGGGCAGCGGACTGATCTCATGCCTCCTCCTATGCATGAGGAGCCCAAGCTGCTTCTTTTCACCTGACAGAGGGGAATTTCCCCGGCCGGACGTAGCACGTGGAAGGGACACGTTATTCCGACCAGTTCCTTTCCCCTCCATCAGGCGCCCCGGCTGGCCAGGGGGAGGTAGTTTTAGAGACCAGGATTACGGCATGTTTTTGTGAGGGTATCTACCCTAGGGGACACGGGGAGAACATGCAAACTCCACACAGAAAGGCCCTTTCACCAACCCCCGCCTCGGGTATGGGCGGGTTGTGCTTGGTTGTCTTCTGCTTGGCCAAACCTCCGTGAGGTCAGATGTAGAGTTGCTGCCCGGCTCCATATATGCAGATCTATAGGTGATGATCCTGCAGTCTTCTGGCTATCCAGGGTTTGATGAGGTCAGTGTCGTGATCTTCATATATGGAGCGGCCATATATGGAGCGTGTCACGAGGCGTGACGGACTGACTGACATGAAATGAAGGTTTTCATAGTAAACTGCTAACCTATGGTTGCAATTAACATATATATGTTTTGTTTTATAGCTGTCTGACAAGCTGTATTATGCTGATCCATTGCAAAGTGGAGAATCCAAAGATACAATCTCTCTATAATTTCTCTGTCTCATATGTCTATCACTCTGTCTCACTTTTTGTCTCTCTCTCTCTGTTTCTCTTTTTCTGAATTTCATCTGTGTGTGTGTGTGTGTGTGTGTGTGTGTGTGTGTGTGTGTGTGTGTGTGTGTGTGTGTGTGTGTGTGTGTGTGGCAGCTCATGGGCGGTGCTTGGCAATTAGGATTAGATCCATTCCATCTGAGATAAACAGTATAGGCAATGTGTCTATACATTTCCATGCTAAAGTCACTGAAGTCTGTCTGTATAAAATAACATTTAAGATTAGTTATGAAATTGCAGTCTCAAGCTTTATGGTGTGTGTCATCTGCATCCCCTTCATTGTGAAAAGTAATCTGTCAATGCAGCTGCTCCTTGAAAAGACATTAATCAACTTCTCATTCATCTCAACAAAAATAACATTTTAGATAAATTTCAATCAGGTTTCCGATCCCAGCACAGTACAGAGACAGCACTACTAAAAGTAGTCAGTGACCTCAGAATGGCAAGTGATAAGAATAAAGTGTCTATCCTCATCCTCCTAGATTTGAGTGCTGCATTTGACACTATTGATCACTGCATTTTAATTGACAGACTCGAAAAATGGGTAGGTCTGTCTGGTAGTGTCCTACAATGGTTCCGCTCATATCTAGCTGAACGACGGTTCTCTGTCTCTCTAGGTGACTCCGTATCAGAACCAGTCGAGATAGAGTATGGGATTCCTCAAGGAAGTATCTTAGGACCCATCCTCTTCTCCTTATATGTGCTGCCACTTGGTCACATCATTAGACGCCATAATGTCAATTACCACTGCTATGCAGATGACACCCAACTACACATATCTGTCTCACCAGACAACCCCAATGCCCTGAGTGAGCTCACTTCCTGTCTCAATGACATCCATCTTTGGATGTGTAGTAATTTTCTAAAACTTAATGAAGGAAAAACTGAGATCCTTCTCACTGGTCCCCAGTCTGAGAGAGAAAAGGTCAAGCAAATGCTTGGATCCCTGGCTAGACATGTCAAAACAGAGGTCACAGACCTGGGTGTAACTTTAGACTCGGACCTACATTTTAACTCTCATTTTAGTAAAGTCACAAGAACAGCCTTTTTTCACCTAAGAAACATGGCTAAAATAAGACCTTTTTTAAATCAGAGAGATGCAGAAGTACTTGTACATGCTTTTATCACAAGCCGACTAGACTATTGCAACTCCCTTTTTACAGGACTACCCAAAAGATCTATAAAAGAAAAGACAAATAACCCAGAATGCGGCAGCTAGAATACTAACAAACCAGAAGAAGAGATCACATTAGTCCAGTCCTGTCAACATTACATTGGTTACCAGTAGCATTTAGAATAGATTTTAAAGCACTTTTATTCGTATATAAAGCACTTAATAACCTAACACCTTCATACATTAAGGATTCCATGAATTTTTATGTTCCCACTAGAACACTCAGGTCTTCATCTACCACTGCACCTTAAAAGGCGACCTCCCTTGATGTTTTTAAGAGCAAGCTGAAAACTTATTTTTTCAACTTGGCATTTGTTGAACTTGGCATTTGTTTAGTTTTATCTTGTGTTCTGGTACAAATTTCCTTACCATATTTATTTTTGTAGTTTTGTATTGCTATCTTTATTTGCTAATTGTATATACTGTGTATTGTAATGATTGACCTCCTTTTTGTTTCCGGCATTCCGCTGCTTGTTATTTTTTATTTTATTTTTATGTGAAGCACTTTGAGTTGCATTTTATATATGAAAATATGCTATATAAATAAAGTTTATTATTATTATTATTTGTTGGAAGGAAGTTGGGTGAGGTGAAATCTGTTAGGATTGCAAGGAATGGAATAGTTGTGAGTGCAAAACAGAGAGCCAGAAGGTGAAAGCAATGTGTGGCATTACGAAGTTTGGGGGGTGTAAAGTGGAGTGCTTTGATCTCGGGGCTAAAGCAAGCAGGATTGGCGTGATAAGTGGGTTCCTCTCTCAGTGGAGGTGGACATATTGGTGGAGGGAATAAGTGATGTCAGGAGGCTGAAACGTTTTAGAGAGGGGAAGAGAGAGGACAGTCAGTCAGTGTCTGTCATTTTTAAAGGAGAACTGCCTGAGATAATTTACGTGGACTATGTGGCATACAAAGTGAGACCGTTTGAGAAAGGTCCCCTCCGATGCTTCTGCTGCCAGGCCTATGGGCATGCTGCGGCAGTATGCAGAGGAGTCAGGAAATGTTGCAGATGTGGGGAAGAGAGATGCAATGAGGCATGTAAAGCAGAGAGGAGTGAACCTCCTTTGCAGCTGCAAAGGAGCCCATTACTCAGGAGCAGCTCAGTGTCCGAAAAGAAAGAGGGAAGAACGTGTGAGTCGGGTTAGAGTAGAAAACGGGATCACCTACGCAGAGGCAGTAAAGAGAGTGGAGGAAGGAGGAAATGAAAGAGTGCTTGAAAACAGTGGATCTGATGGAAACACGAAGAGATAGGACCAACTCATTTGCATGGACAAAAGTCAGTTTTTGGCGTTTATCGCCATGGTGGTAAATTGTGCTGTCGAAATGAAGGGGAAATCAGAAAGGATAATGATGATATTGGATGCAGCCAAGAGATTCCTGAAGATAGAGGATATTAGTGGAGGGGACATCGACAAAATCTTGAGGGAAGGTTTTGCCGGAAACCGACAAGAAGAAGAAGAAGAGGCCAATATTGGACATAAACGGGAGATGGATACACATCTTTACACGGGGTCAAACCTTCATCCTATATGCTCAGGCCAGCACCCACAGATGAGTAGTGACGGGGGGAAATAATTTGGCCATTTCTCCCCCCAAAGGAAACAAAGGTTCATGGAAGACGGGGGGGGAAGGAACAGCCACAGCCATTAGAGCTGAGTCTCAACAGCCATGAGGGCCAAAGCAGGCCTATCATTTCTGCCATTTGAGAGTGTGTTCTGAAAGGATGACAAAGGCCACTCTTCTGTTATTACTCCAGCTGAGAGAGTGCTAAATGGCGGAAACACGAGAAGTTCAAGAGCATGTCCATCAGCCGCTGCCGACAGCATTTTAAACATGCATTACTTTTTTACCACTTTCCAACCTGGCATCCCAATTTGGGCGCGTCATTATACTGGTGAATATTTTCAAGAAGAGTCACACTCATGTGAAGTGAGGGGCGCCCACTGTGGCACATAATATGGCAGAGTCACTTTCATTCATTGTAGATTCACTGCCATGATATGAGACATGAATGCATTGTGATATTATTGTATGAAACTAAACAATGCAGCCTCAAGATCTATTTATATTGGTCACATGGCGTCTCACATTGTCAATGTTTGTTGAACTGCTGTAAACAAACATTAAAAGTCCATAGAGTTGGCTGTCATGTGACGTCACATTAGTGCTCAAAACAAACATTGAAAGTCCATAGACTTAACTGCCACATGACGTCACCTTATAGTGCCCTAAACAAACATTAAAAGTCCATAGACTTAACTGCCACATGACGTCACCTTATAGTGCTCTAAACAAACATTAAAAGTCCATAGACTTAACTGCCACATGACGTCACCTTATAGTGCCCTAAACAAACATTAACAGTCCATAGACTTATTTTGAGGATTCATATTGACCCCGATCCTGTACTGATAATTTTGGGTTTGTCAGACTCCATGCCTATGTTGACGAGAGCGCAGAAACAACTCTTCTCATATGGTCTGATTACAGCGAAAAAACTCATTCTGACACACTGGAAGAAGGAGGAGGCTCCTGCATTTAAGCACTGGTTAAATGAAATGACTAGTACACTTCATCTTGAGAGAATAAGGTATTTCCTGAGAAACAGGGAGAGACAGTTTGATAAGGTTTGGCTGCCCCTTGTCCATTACCTGAGTAGAAACGATTAATAGACAGGATACCATTGATATGGTTGACTGTACGCCATTTTCTTTTCAGATGTTTTCCATGAGCTTTCTATCATCTTATTATATAGTATGCAGTGTCACTGAGCAGTATGGGTGGGAGGGTTAAGGGATTTCTTTATCTTTTTTGTCTTGTTTATTTTTTCTTTAATTTTGTTTAATAAAAAAAGTATTTCATATCATAATGTTTGTAATAATTTATAATCTGTTCAATAAAAACATATTTGACAAAAAAAAACAGTCAATAGACTTAACTGCCACATGACGTCACATTTAGCTCTAAACAGTCCATAGACTGGCTGCCATATGACATAATTTCAAAAGCCAGGCATTGGAGGGTCTAGCGGCCCTCAAAAATAAAAGACTTAAATTAGTATTTTGATGCACAAAACCCATGGCTTTCAGACAACAACAACAACAAGCACCTGCTATAGAAGCGCGATCTCTGTGAGGTTACATATTAGAATCAGCAAATGTAATTATTTGTGATTGTGACGTTCACATCGCCTATAATACTAAGCAAAGATTAGATGGCTAATGGCTTGCTGTGGTGAATGTTATCAGTCATGCGTATGAATAAAATACATAGGAAGCATATGATAATTGAACAAAGCAATAAGGCCAAGTGACAACATACATTTTGCATCAGAACCATGATTGTTGTGACAGTGACTCATTAGTAGATTGTTCTTCTGTTGGGATTTTGTAGGATTCGGTTTTGTTACTGCTCTCTCTCTCTTTCTCTCTCTCTCTCCGATTCCCACTTATTTTGTGCACATTATCTTTCCCTCTGCCCCCCATCCCTGCGCCCCTCTCCCATCCCCTCACCCCTCCCCCATCCCCACGCCCCTCCCACTCTCTGTGTTCCTTATTCCTCTGTTGTTCAGGGTAGGGAGGGAAGCTCGTATTAGTGTTGCAGGTAAATGATGTGATTACCTGAGATCAAAGGTCGTTTTCTGAGTATAGGTCACACGGAACAAAGACCTCTCCCCTTGCTTCAGCCACCTGCCCCCCCCCTCTTTTCAGCCACCTGTCCCCTGACCTCCCCCCCTCTTTTCAGCCACCTGCCCTGCCCTGCCCTGCCCTGCCTGGCACCTGCCCTGCCCTGCCCTGCCTGGCACCTGGCCACTGAATATGAAGTTACTGTAAGTCAGCCCCGGCGCCAGGGGGAGGGTGTGCGCAAAAAGACAAGAATTCCGTTTGTGTCCGAGCATAGACATGGTAATGCCCCGCCTGCCTGTGATTGGCCTACCGACTGCACTGCCTGTCTTGACTGTCCTCCAAGGTGGATATGCTGGATAGTCTGATGCGAGGTTACTCCGTGTGGTGGGAAATAAATAATACAAGTAGTATGGTATGATACAAGAGAACGCTAACTTGTAAGTTTTATTTTTGTAGAAGAGGCAAACTAATATTGTTTATGCCGTTTGCTTTGATGGAATAATTGATTGAACATGCACGCCATAATATGATTTGATTTGGGTGTGTTCTAAAATAAAGTGTTTGTGTTGATTATTGTGTAATTTGTTTGTATATGTGTAAACTTGAAACATAGCCTACTATAAAAAAGGTCTATTTTCCCTTCATCTTTATCCTTTTTAGTGTAATAGTATTAGTTTACTATAATTAGATTAATACACAGTAATCAACACTAACACACACCCAAATCAAATCGTAGTACAACATATACATGTTTATTATTCAATCAAGCAAATGGCATAAACAATATTACTTACAGGTTACAAGGCTGTCATTCTCTTGTAGCCTATTATTTAATTCTCAATCTCACCACGGAGTAACTTCGCGTCTCGGAGGACAGTCAAGACGGGCAGTGTCAGTAGACCAATCACAGGCAGGCGGGGCGTTACCATGCCTCAGCCATGCCTATGCTCGGACACAAACAAGATTCACGCGCGCAAAAGGCCCCTTAAACAGACACCTTGACCCTTTCACTTATAGCCCTTCAAAGGGCGCACAGAACGCACCGCTGCGCACAGAGAGACAGGTGCCGAGCACCCACAGGTGTGCAAATGTATGGCTGACCCCTCTACTTATGCAAATGACCCCCACACCGTTGTCTCCTACCACCGGGCCTGCTGTAAGTGCAACTTTTCCAGCAGTCTCTCTCTCTCTCTCTCTCTCTCTGTCTCTCTTTCTTTCTCTCTCTCTCTCTCTCTCTCTCTCTCTGTCTCTGTCTGTCTCTCTCTCTCTCTCTCTCTCTGTCTCTCTGTCGCTCTCTCTCTGTCTCTCTCTCTTTCTCTCTCTCTCTCTGTCTCTGTCTCTGTCTCTCTCTCTCTCTCTCTCTCACACACACACACACACACACACACACACACACACACACACACACACACACACACACACACACACACACACACTCGTACTACAGATATAGTATAGATAAGTATGATTGCTTAAGCTGGTATGCATAACTTTGTATATCCATGTAATTGCACGTCAGTGTGTGTGTGTGTGCGTGTGTGTACGTGCGTGCACGCATGCATGCGCACGTGCATGCATGTCATTCATCAGTGCGTGTAAATGTGTGTGTGTGTGTGTGAGCTCAAGCAGGAGCTAGGGGTCGACAGATGCTCCTGCTCAGTGAAAACAATGAATTACTTATAGGCTGTTAAGCCAAACAGGGCTGCACTGAGCGCTGGTTTACCCAACACTGATAGGGCCATCTGCTGAGGTGACTCCAGTCTCTACTCCACTGCGCTTTACAGACCAGGTAACCTAACCGGACGCTTATCGTCCGGCTTCATGTGGGGGCCCTGTTGCTGATTAAAAAACATCAGGACAGGACCTCCATAATTGTGTGTGTGTGTGTGTGCGCGCGCATGCGTGCGTGCGTGTGTGCGTGCCTGCGTGCGTGATTTTAAATGGTTGCAGTCCTCACAGGACCCGTATAGCCTGAAGAAGATGTAACCAAGTCCAGCACATCCAGCCGTAGCCTATCTAATGATACTATAAGGTTCAGATTCAGTGATACTGGAATGGTAACACTTTTTCTCCAGTCGATGTGCATGAGCCATAACCATTGTATTGCAAGCCTATTATAATATTCATGCATTATAAAGCGTTATAATAGTCTAGTACAGTATAGGCAACCTTAGTTTATATTATACAAAGTAGTCAAAAACCAGGAACAACAGGAAAACCAGGAACAACAACAACCATAACAAACTATATGAACTAACGTTTGCAATGAGTCCAGTTTTATAGGGGGCAGGCTGATTGTAGAAGTGTTCACAGGTGGGCTGACGAGGAAGTTGGAGACAGGTGAGTAAATGGGACTGCAGAGTGGAATGGATAGTGGGAGTGACCAGGGCTGACTGTGGAGAGACAGACCCTGACAATATATCCATATATGGAGATCTAAGGGTTTGAGGTTTGAGGTCAGATGTAGAGTTGCTGGCTAATATTGATGACATCAGGGATCTCCATATATGGTATTAACTGCGACAGCAGGTCGCATTTACTATGACATCAGGGATATACAGTATATACCCTGATGATGTCACGTGATGTCACGATGACCTGGGTACCATATATGGGGGCTTGCCTGGGGTGACCAACCAACCAACCAACACACTGACAGGAAATGCACGATTCCATAGTAAACGCGACCTGCGGTTTGTACATGTATTTTCTATGGGCCCTGCATTTTAAGAACGATACAAAGGGAGTATAGTACAAAGTGTTTCATGCAAGCTTAAAGTGTGCAGCAGGCTACTGAGGATATTCTATCAGCCTGTGGTAACCAGCTTTCTGTTAGTGGCATGCTGGGGAGATGGCACTAAGGCCCCGCAGTCGCACAAGCAAGATCATAAAGAAGATGTTGTTGGCCTAAGATAAACGGGCTAAAGGTAGTTGCAGATCGGCGGATGAGGGACAAACTCAGCTCCATGCTGGAAAACCGGCCCTCCCGTCCACTTAATGAGCTGCATGTGGACGAGGGCCATGCAGAGGTTCACTCTACCTCAGCTCAGATCAAAGGCTGTATCAAAGGCCCACCGTTGCTCCAATCTCTACCAGACTTGGCACAAACGCTGTTATGGGGTCTGATTTTCCTTGTTCAAATTCATGTTTAACATTTATCAAGCTGTTATACTGTTGATGTTGTCTTATAAGAGAATAGGAATCAGTGAATAACAGATGCCAAACAAGGTGGTTATTATGAATACACAAGGAGCCTCAGAGCTTTTCAAAACAATAATGGGATAAAACATGGTACAATTATCAAATGATAGATCTGATAATAATATAATTGTATATTATACAATCACAGGCACAATGCAATACTGATGTCAGTGCTTAATCCATTCTGACCGGGCACCCATTTTGGTGTCAGCATCATGTTATGCTTTAGCTATTGAAAAATAGCAGATCTACAAGCTCATATCGCGCCACCGAGTGGCGCGATACGAGCTTGTAGGTCTGCTATTTTTAGAAAAATCGAAGAGCGACTGACATTTTTAGAATCTGATCTCAGGTCAGAATGGGTTCATCAGACCCAGTGTTTGTCCGGCGGAAACCTCGTATGAATCTGATCTCAGGTCAGAATGGGTTAACAAGGGTGGCGGTGCTTGCATGTACAGTATAGGTGCAGCGGACAACCATTCGATATAGGACAAGTGCAACAAAGATCTGGCATCTGTGTAATTCTAATTAACAGTGTCCAAATCTCATCCAACACATTTACTGGGTGTATTTTTGCACGAAACTAGCTGGAGTGTCAATGAAATACAAAATCCATCTGGAGGTCTTTTCAACACTATTTGTAGAAATTAAAGCACAGGCTCCCGGGGGACATGGGCAGGGGCCAGGGCTTAGAATGAAACCTTTTCACAGCACAATGAGGGGATGGTAGTCAGCCTTGTGAGGCTCGCAGCAGGCTTTGAGTCTCTCACAACAATTCACCATTTTCACTGCCTTTGTCAAACCACTGCAGCCACACAGAATAGCTGTTGGATTTGGCCTATATTCACCTGAAAAGGAAATATATAAGTACATTTATGATTAACCCATTTAGACCTGAGAAAAGATTCTACAAAATGTCTTCTAAATCCTGACAGTTTTCTGAAAAACCCTATGTTTCTATGTCAGTCGTTCTCAAACATTTTCATGTCAAGGACCCTCAAAATGATATGTACAAGTAACTGGCCACCGACCCCCATCTGAAAATATGTAGTTCCAGGGACCCCTCGGGAAGCAAAGATTTGAGTTAAAAACGTTCACTCTGACAGAATATATATTCAAAGATTTGCCACATGTTCACCAAAAGGGGTTCCCGCCCCAAAATGGGTTAAAGGACAACTTTTGTTTTTTTCAACCACGGTTCCTGTTTTAGGTTGTTATTAGAGAAAGTAGCTGCTTTCTTTCGTTTTAGGGATTTTAGCTGTTTTTGACAGGAGGGCGGGGGCATTCGAGCATGGGGCTTTTACAAAATTTGATAGCGATTTCTTTTTTTATCATTTACTATAGTCCTACTAGACCCCAAGAAATTATATCTGGCCACAAATGATCACAGGATCTATACTGAATATGAAGGTAGCCTACTGGGGGGAAGCCACACTGTGTGTCGTAGGTTCAATATGTCAGTTTGACACATTCAGTAGATCCTGTGATCTTTTGTGGCCAGATGCAATTTCCTGTAGGACTATAGTAAATAATAAAAAAAGAAATCGCTATAACATTTTGTAAAAAATAAATAGGCCCATGCTCGAATGCTCCCAAAAAACAGCTAAAATCACTAAAACAAAAGAAAGCAGCAAATGAAAAAGAATGAACACTCTATCTTTTACTTTAGGTTTTTTAGGTTTTATTTATTCGCACATAAAAAAGGTTAAAAACAGGAAAAATAAATTCATGCATATTAATATTGTGCAGGAGAAGTTAAAAGCCAAAAGGCTTATCGAGAACTTCCCCTATTTTGAAGAATCAAAAGACATTAAGACATTAAATATAAACAAAACAATACCAGTAATACATTCAAATAGATATGCTTAAATACAAAATGACATGCAGTGCATACATACAGTATATGCATAAGTTACATACACATGTATATACACACACACACACACACACACACACACACACACACACACACACACACACACACACACACACACACACACACACACACACACACACACACACACACACACACACACACACACACACACACACACACACACACACACACACACACACACACACACACACACACACACACACACACACACACACACACACATATACTTTATCTAATAACAACCTAAAACATGAACCTTGGTTGGAAAAAAAACTAAAGTTGTCCTTTAAGTAATAAGTAAATAAATAAACAGAGTATTTCTGCATTACAGTATTGATACTTTTACTTCAGTAAATAATTTGAGTACTTTTTCCACCACTGGCACACACATGCACGGATGCATGAACACACGCACGCACGCTTCAAACGCTGCAGACAAAATACAGAAACAACAAAATGTGAGCAGTCTCAAGCACAATAGCAATAGCACAATAGCATTTGCCACAATGGTTTCTGAGTCAGGAAATTAGAGCCTACAATGGTACACACGGCACACAATGGCCTGACAAATTGCTCATTGTGTGTGGAAAATACATCTATTTCTATCTTTTCTCCTATCACTCTGTCTGACAGATTGTGGAGTTTAGTAGCAAGCTGTCATCTGTTGTGGGTAAAATCTATATTGAAACTCAAAGTAATTTTCCAATTTCTGATTTTTCAACGCGTTGTGAGCTTTTAGTTGTTTCAGCATGCAACCAAACATAAAATGACTTGTCTTTTAGTTCTACTGGATCTCTTCTCCACTCTAGTCCCTCCCTAACATTTTAGTCCAGTTTTGTTGACGAAATTGTCAGTATATTTAGTAGGGGTGCACGATTATGAAATTAGGACCGATATCCGATTATTTGCAGGGTCATATCTGCCGATACCGATTCTGACCGATATTATACAGAGGACCACAATGGAAACAAGCATAGGCCCTATAGGGGCTTATTAGCCCAAAGCCTGTTAATAAAGTATTCAATCAATAAATAAATAGCCTATACTCTTTACCAAGTGTCTGTTTTCGCAACTGAATGACTACTGAAGGAGATGAGTACACAAATTATATGTAGAATTTCTTTTAAGTTTATTTATACTTAAGATTTTACATCATATTTGATTTGGCTTTTGTTCTAGACTAGAGGTACTAGACACTTGATTTATATTGAACTCGTTGATGATATCTTACATTTTTTATTTAAAAACATTTTTGCTGGTGAAAACCGATTAAATAAATAAATTGTTTCGTTTTCGTCAGTGAAAGAAGATAGTCGACCAACATTTTTCGTCATAGTTTTAGTCAACGAAATCAACACTGTAATGCAATGCCAAGTAGTTGGTAATGGTACCTATAGCTTCACAAATTCTATGTAACAGTTTCTCTAAAGCTCAAACCATGATATGTCATAATCTGTTGGTATGCCACTTTTCCTGATCCAATAGTATATTTATGCTTCATTAAACTAAACCCTCAGTTAGCTACCTGTCCTAGGGTGTCTGCTAGATAGCACCCTGGGCGGTGAAACCATGGCTCTTAAGACCATTAGCAAGGTTAATGGCAGAACCAAGTTCTTAGCCAGGAAGGCACAGTTTCCCGGCTAGTCTTCGCTTATTAGCAAACTCACTGGTTTTATGTTGCTTTTATGTTGCTTCGACTATGCCATTGGCTCATGGTATGGTGGTCTTATCACAGCCCTAAAAGAAAAGCTACAGGTCTCTCAAAACAAGCTGGTCAGGCTCGTTTTGGTGCTGTCTGCATGGGAGCATTTTGGTAAAATGCACTTTCAGCAGTTGGGTTGGCTCCCTTTAGTGGTCAGGTCAGTTGTTCAACTTCAACTGAACTATCAACAGAGCCCCCAGAGAAGCGCAGTGAAGTTAATTCCCATCTTACCAGAGCCAGCATAGCAGACCTGAACCATGCCCACGTTCACCACTGAAATGGGAAAACGTTTAGTTGGAGGAACATGATGTCAGATGAACATGATGTAACTTGTTTTTCTTTCTTGATGTCTAATAAAATCAAATCAAATCCAGCTCAATGTGTACAGCCTATTTATAAATAAATCATATAAGTAATATGAGTAATATATATGAGTAGCATAGCATATGGTTATTCTTCAAATTAGGCCTCACAGCAGTGAGCTCATCTGACGATAGGCACATGCTGCTACAGTACAAATTGGTGTGATTAGCTGATTCTAAGTGAAATGTCCAAGGTTGAAATCATATTGGCAGTCACAGTGTGACGTTTCCAGCCAGGTGTTCACTGTTCACTCATGAACACCCTCAGTGGTAGACAGATCACCACTGGTCACGGGGTAGCCTGAGCTAACGTGTTAGGTTTCTGGTCTAGAGGGGCGGGTCGCGGCTGGATGCCAACGATGAACCTCTGCCCCAACATTTTCCAGAACGGCCTGTTATAGCGCCACCAGGAGGCCGACTTTTGAAAAACACATTTCTTGATATTACTCCTCCAGATTCTGTCCAAAAATGTCGCAAATCGTTACACACTATCTCTATAGTCATGTGTTCAAGATGGATCTGTCCGATATTTCATATTCCATCCTAATTGGCTAACATTGGCTTTCAAAGTTTGCAGGATTGGCCCTTTTGAAACAAAAAAATGCCTCAAATCATGCAATTTACGTGAAATCTTTCACAGACTTCCCTACTAGGCTAAGGAATATATCCCACCCTTTTCACATTGGCCTGTTATAGCACCACCAACAGGTGGATTTTTGCAAAACACATTTTTGGAACAAAATGCCTCAAATCATCCAATTGCCATCAATGGTGTAAGAACAAATGGCACCCTTTTCACATTGAAAACACATATTATAGCGCCACCAGGAAGCCACAACCTCCCTTCTAGTCCCTTCTAGTTTTAATGATGTTTAGGACACAAGAAATACTTTTGTGGGGTTTTTATGCAGGGAAATATGTGTTTTTTTTACATTTTAGTATTTCAAAGTGTCCATGATGTCATGAACACTGTGCTCACTTCCTTCCTGGACTACAATTCCCATAATGCTTTGGTGCACTGGTCCTCCTTGTGGATATAGGGGGAGGGCTGTCTGACTCAAGTTGACATTTTAGACAGCTCGTGGATGGGAATTAAGCTCCACCTCCGCGGATGATTGACGCGGAGGAGAGCGCTTCCGGGAATCTGGCCGTCGCGCAAGTCGTCCGCGGAAGTGGAGCTTCTTTTCCATCCACCAGCTGTTTAAAAACCCGGTTTTGAAGCTGTGCGTAGCCGAAAACGTGCGCTGCTCTTTAGATAGTGTGGCAGCACCTTCAGGATGTAAGTGAGCCCAGTGTCCATGACATCATGGACACTTTGAAATAATCTAAAAACACATATCACCCACATAAAAACCACAGGAAAGTGTTTCTTGGCCGCCCCAATGCATTTCCAATGGAAGTCACATGGTTTGACATAACATTTTTGTTGGAAATTAATTGCGAGCTTGCATCAGTAAACAAGTCTCATGCATCAGCTATACAACAATCTGTTGTGAAGGTCTGAGTGAGGCCTGAGAAAGCATTATTGTGTTTGTTGACATTCTAACCTTGATACATAACTAATTTGCATACTTAAATGATTGACGTTTGGAGGATCCCCCTAGTAACGCTATAAACTGTGGGTAATTTCTTTGCCAAAATCAGCCAAAGTCAGCATCGATGCTAGCCTCGATACCCAGGCTTTCATTTCGTCTGCGCGAAAGATGAAAGCCTGGAAAAAGCCGTGGGCTGAACCAGTCTAAAAGTGGGAGTCAACCCTTCCGGGTGGGCGTCGCTCTAAATGATGTGACGTAACGCTGCACTAGGGGGGAGAGGAGGGGCCGGGGGTGACGGACAGATCGATGAGATCCAATCAGGGTGCGCGCATTTCTGAGGCGCGACCCGCCCCTCTAGACCAGAAATGTCTCTGCTTAGGTCAGGCTACATCGACGCTGACTTTGGCAAAGGGCACATAAAGGGGCGGGGCTGAGCCCTCACTGACTTACCGATTTCAAATGGGACATCCCTCAAGCCCTCGCAGACTTCACATGAACGTGCAGCTAAATCAGTGAGGGCTCATTGAGTCAGCAGCAAGGGAGCGGATTGGGACCTACTGTACAGACTATAACATCAATCACTCTACTCTACTCTACTCTACAGTTCACTGTAGTAAAAGAGATATGTTGGCTCCGCCTACGGGAAATACATAAACTGCGACCATGAGACCCATTTCTACAACCACTGGCTGTGCGTGGGGGTGACGTCATGTCCAATTAGGTTGACAGGCCACCTGTTGGACGAATGGGGGATGATTTAAAGCAACAGTCGTCACCGAGTAGGGAGGAGGAGGTTGGGTTGTTGCCTTCAGAGAGAGAGAGAGAGAGAGAGAGAGAGAGAGATGCATGCATGGAGCATGCATGCATCTCACAGTCACACTGACAAAACACCACCGTCCATGAAGGTTGACAGACGCCCCGAACGCCCGCTGTCAGGTAGGTGTGTGTGTGTGTGTGTGTGTGTGTGTGTGTGTGTGTGTGTGTGTGTGTGTGTGTGTGTGTGTGTGTGTGTGTGTGTGTGTGTGATCCAGATTTACAGGCATGTCGTTTTGATTTTCATTTTAAGAAACAAATTGACTCGCACATTGCACGGACAGCGCGACGGGCAGGGATGAAAGGGTGGGTTGGTTAATTGGAGCACAGCACGTTCAGGAGGCTTTATTTATTTTGCATTTAAACTGAGGAATGGTCTCCGAATTATTTGGAGACAAACAGAGAAAACGTTCAGGAGGTGCTCAGTGTTTTTGCCCGTACTGATCGATGCAGTGCATGAACAAATTAACGATTCAATTATTTAACGAGCTTGACTACAGCTATAGGGATGAATAAAAAACAACGATAGTGGATGTATCCTACTTTGATAGCCTTTAGGCCTAATTATTCGTCCTTTCTGGTTTATATTTCCAGCATTAATCGGGCGGAGGAACCTTGCACGGGACAGTCCAGATGACACAAACGGCGCGGGGTCCTGCGTGGCTGCTATCAACAGGTAGGCTGCTGAGAGCAAAAGTTACACCATGATACTGAGACAAGAGAAGACGGATGATAAAGATAGGCCTACCTCACATAAATTTACTTTGTATAATTTATGTAGTAGGCCAACATACATGAAGACACGCCAGTTATAGCCGCTGCAGCATGATTTCTAGAAATGTCTAGCCTTGCATGTCCGCTAGCAAGACAAGAAGAAGAAGCGCTCACCTTCGTTTTTGTCAGTCCTGCCTGTCATGACAGCCATCGCAGTATTATTGATCTATAGATGCAGAATTGCAGATGTAATTTCAGAATATATAGGCTAATGGCATCATAATTATTAATTGATATAAAAAAACAGCTCTTTATCTCAGGTTCCATGACATGGAACCCTAACAGGTTGGCCAATAAGCGGCATGGCCTCATTCTTTTCGATTGAAAAACAGCACACAGCATGTGTGCACAGCTTATTTTGACTTGCTGGGGGGGGGGGGGGGGGGCATATAACATCACATGCACGGCACGCGAGAAAAGGAAAGAGGGAAAAATATAAACTGTGTTAAAGTCAAATTTAAAACATCATTGTTTAAGTGTTTATTATCAGAATTAAACCACTAGAATTTAAATAGGCGTTTTTTATATATATAAATGCATTGTCCCTGAAATGAATGTGCAGGGCTGCTGTTTTTTTATAAACTGCAATAGTAGCCTATAGGCCTACTGCATTCGCAGAATTTACTTTTCTATGTAGCCTACTCGAGCAGAAAACGGAATACTGTAGATATTTCAGCACCGCAGTGGCGGACAGCTCCCGAATTCTGCTTAGCTGCTGTGCTTTGAGCTCCTAGCCTCCCCAAACCCCCTCACTCAACTGAGATAGAATACGATTTTAATTGGATTTAATCTACCTTACAAGCTTATGTTTTAACAACAACAAAATCTGAAATCAAATGTATGTGACAGGAAATTATCAGCCCTTTTTCATAATGTTGATATAGGTTGATGTTTTTTCTTAATAGTATTATTATTATTTTTTAAAAGCAGTTTCCTTTCAGTATATTAATTGTCAATATAGCATTATGTTGCTAAACGAGGTGAAATAGGCACCAAATTATATAGTTTAAGATTAAGGACAAAAGTCTACAATTACTTGTTGTTACCCATATTTGTCATTGTCTTGCAAATGATTGTGGATGAGTTGCTTTGGGATGTGTCACTGGGACTCATGGCAGGGTCTGAGGTGTCAAGACACAGCCTGGAGAGCTGGCAGGATTTCATAGTTTAACTCCCTGAATGTGCACATGCACAGCACACACACACTAAAGAAACCAACACGCCACAATCTGCACACACACACAAACACACTGACACTCTTGCACTCACCTGAACACACATATGCATATAGTACATGTCACAGACCTATATGCCATATATACCACACGCAAGCACAAATGCACGCACACGCACAAATGCACGCACGCACGCACAAATGCACACATGCACACATGCACGCACACACGCTCACTCACTCACATGTGACACACACCAAATGTTGTGGCACTGCATACAATCTGTATAGCTGCGAGAGAAATTCAGCGCTAACAGGTGTTCAAACAGACCGCTCAGTACATTCTCCCAATTATTGCAATTATATGCTGCCTGGTTACCACTCCATAATGTGCAACTGCTGTGCGAGAGAGGACGTTGCGTGTGCGTGTGCGTGCGTGCGTGTGTGTGTGTGTGTGTGTGTGTGTGTGTGTGTGTGTGTGTGTGTGTGTGTGTGTGCGCGCGCATGCATGCGTGAGAGAAAGAGAGGGAGAGAAAGAGAGGGAGAGAGAGAGAGTTAGAAAGGGAGACATGCAGAAACAGAGTGAGAGCACAATAGCATTTGTGTTGGTCCACCGCTATCTGTAGAGCATATAAAAAACAAGCTGTTTGAATAATAGACTATTGTGTGAACATGGTCTGAATATAAAGCAAATCTCTTCTTGCCTTCAGTCATTATCAGCTTTAGCAGATTGTCTATACACACTACTGCAGGCTTTCAAGTCCACCACACACACCAATACGTGTGATATAAAAAGGCAACAGGTTCAGTTTGCCGCAATAGGAGTGAGCATGTTTATTACAGATGAACCGTGGGGCATCATATGCAGTATGCATGCAGAATAGATGCATGGCATACAGACCTGGAGATGTCCTATGCCTGTTAAAATTATTAAAGGGATAATGTGCTGGTTCCAACCCAACTATGGATGGACAGAGAAAGAGGGAGCGAGCAAGAGAGAAGGACGGTCATTGTGACGTGTAGAATAGATCGGCAGTTCTCAAGCTTTTCTTGATCAGGGCCTTCTTGAAAATCTGAAAAAGCGTTTGAGATCGATCGGGTTAGGACCAGTGGTAGGATGGGTGGGCCGATGGGTGGGCCGCATGCATTTATAGGACCTGTGGTAGGATGGGTGGGCTGCATGCATTTATAGGACCGGTGGTAGGATGGGTGGGCTGCATGCATTTATAGGACCAGTGGTAGGATGGGTGGGCTGCATGCATTTATAGGACCGGTGGTAGGATGGGTGGGCTGCATGCATTTATAGGACCTGTGGTAGGATGGGTGGGCCGGTGGGTGGGCTGCATGCATTTATAGGACCTGTGGTAGGATGGGTGGGCTGCATGCATTTATAGGACCTGTGGTAGGATGGGTGGGCTGCATGCATTTATAGGACCTGTGGTAGGATGGGTGGGCCGATGGGTGGGCTGCATGCATTTTGAGAGCATATTTATTTAGTGTTTAGTCTTGGTTCAACGAAACTAGTACTAGTATCTTTGTTACTTGTCGGCATCACAATGAAAACATGTCTTTCAAGGTTTTAAAGAAAAAAACACAATCGACTTATTTTTATATTAATGAAAAGGTCTGAATAAAATGGTTGCCAGTTATTCGGGGACCCACTTGCAATATCCTCACGGCCTACCATTGGGCCCAGCCCCACATGTTTTGAATTCCATCAAGGGGGAGGAACAAGTTGATTTGATGACTGATTGGACTGTCATCCCTGGCTTAGAGAGAGCACAGGGCAAATATAGAGGATTGTGCTTATCAGGAAAAAAGATGAATAAGATGGAAAGAAAGATAACAGGTTGCCATAGAGTGGGGCAGCACACAGTGACATTTGAACAGCACTGGGTGTGTGTGCGTGCGTGCGTGCGTGCGTGTGTACAGGGGTGAAGTGTAGTCGCACCTACCCATGCATTGACTGGCGTGTGTGTGTGTATGTGTGTCTGTGTGTGTGTGTGTGTGTGTGTGTGTGTGTGAGGGTGTGTGTGTGTGTGTGTGTGTGTGTGTGTGTGTGTGTGTGTGTGTGTGTGTGTGCGTGCGCGCGTGTATGAAGCAGGAGATGTTTGTGGCAGCTGTGTGAAGCTTGTTTGAACAGCAATCACAATCAGCAGTAACAGCAGTAGAGCGTGTGGTTTTGACAGCGCCAGGCGGTTGCGAGACGCTCACACCCTGCTCCCTGGTTGCTCGCCACACCTCCCCCCCTATCCCCTCCTGTCATGCCTTGGTTGTCTGTCTCGAGAAGGTGGCAGAACCTCAATTGATTCTGCCTCTGTTATATCTTTACACCTCAGATGATGGAGGATTCGGATTGAGTCTCCACATATATATGGAATGACTGTTGCGACCAAGAGATTGCTTCGACTGCAACAATCCTAACACGTTTTTAAAGAAACCTAAGTGTGTGGCTAATTTGTTGATGATGATGAATCTTGATGATGATGATGATGATGATGATGACAGTGATGATGATGGCATAGATTGAGACATTTAGATTGTGTCAAAGGTCATGTCTTACGTAGACACAGGATCTGACACAATGTTTGACAGTAGCAGACCAAATACATAGAATTAGTAGTAGCTGCGCAGTTACAGTATTAATGTAATTGTTACTTTAACCATTTGTAACTCCTCTGAAAGTGGACACTTATATAAATTGTAAATGGTGCATTTATATAGCGCCTTTATCCAAGGCGCTTTACATAGATTGTGCATTACATTCACCCATTCATACACCGATTGCGGCGGAAGCCATGCAAGGTACCAACCAGCACATCGGGAGCAATTTGGGGTTCAGTGTCTTGCCCAAGGACACTTCGACAGACAGTAGACAGGAGGAGGAGCCGGGATTCGAACCGCCGACCCATGGATCATTGGACAACCTGCTCTACCTCCTGAGCCACAGTCGCCCTATATAGGTTGCTCTTGACGATAAGTAGCTTAAAGACATAGCATTATTCACAAGACTGGGAAGAGGAATTAAATATATTCAGATTATACCCTTATATAAAATGCATGGCATCTTCGAATGAGATGGTAATCAATTCTCTGTTATTATTTTCACATTTGTTATGCCAAAGGTCTGAATATTTTTTTATGGAAATGTCCTTTTTTTTTAAGAGATACAAAGCATAATGAAATACTAAGAAGTACTATCATGCACGACATTTGACATTCAAACTCTTAACCTCACCTAACCAGACACATGCTGCACACTCCCACGCACAATCATACCCTAAGAAATATTATCTTTTACATTTTTTGTTTAATCACTTTACTGAGTTCATTTTCTTTAACAGCTATTTGTCGACAAATTATTTCACATACACATGGGAACAATCTGCCAGCTCAGATCTCACGAGAGACCTCAAATGTGACCCTTTCAAATGTTACATTGTTCACATAAAGAATTCAGCAAAAAGAAAAAATCTTACATTTGTGTCAATAAATAGGCTATAATAAGTAACTAATTGAGACTGATAACGCAGTACTGCTGGTGATTATGGTGTGTTGTCACAGCCCACATGGGGATGATCTTTACGTCATTTCCAAGACGTCTTCACCAGTTGAAATAATATAGCTTATTCTGGATCAGATCTGACTAGTTATGATATGACTGGCCTCGATCAGACTCTCTCTGATTCATCCAGTGACGTCTGTCTTAGTGGGCAGAATTTGTGTCGGTTGAAATCAGGTGATATTCTGGGCCAGATCTGACTTGATTTGGCCCCAATAGAGGGGCCAAATCACTAGCTGCATACAACAGCTTTTGCAGCGTCATCTACAAAGTTGCCCACACACAGCAACAGAAGATATTCTTTAGTTTAGAGTTAGACCATGCCGGTTTCCACAAGGGCTGCACAGGAGAACAAGTACTAGCCCTAACCGCTTTTATTGAAAATGTCTTCGAGAGCAAATTAAGAAATGAATGGACCTCACAGCTGCCTATTATTCTCTCTGGCACAAAGACCTCCTACTGAAACTCACAAAAAGCACTCATGCCTGGGCAACAGCAACAATTAAACTTTTCTAAACCAACCAGAGGTTTAGAGTTCACCTTGGAACGCTGTTTAACCTCTACACACACACCACCTACTCACCACCTACTCGCCACCAAATTCTGCGAATCCATCAACAGAGATGAAATACAGTATGTATGACAACCTACAGTATAAGCACCAGACTTCAATTCACTGCAACAGGTTCTCACTGAAGACCTTGCAAAGTTGGACCAGACCAGTACTGTCACCTATGGGTAGCCTATATATGCCATAGATCCATATTTACATTCATTATACAGTATATATACAGGGCTTTGGTATAGCAGCATTGTTCACGTGGATCAATAGCAACTGTTCACATTTCTATGCTTCTCGACGCCCAGTGCATGTTATTTACTGCAGATGGAACAGTAAATGCCCGTCTTAAGTGGCGGAGTCGGTATGTACGGGAGTCGTATCCCTCAGTTAACTATTCACGTTTTTCTTTGCTTCCAAGGTCATCACATTATGGAGAAGTGAAAGGCATGCGCGGCGCTTCCCTGTCTACTCATGCACCATGAGAAACAGCCTTGGTATGTCAGCCGTCTATACCACACTGCTCACAAGGCAATGTATATTATATACTGTACATGTCTGGATGGAAAGCATTTTTCACGCATGTGACATGTTGACGTTTGCATGTTTCTCCATGTTGTATGTGGTGACTTTTTGACGAATCGATACGCATAGGTGTTAAACCATGCATGCTCAACATCTAGGTTTGCATTGCTGTGTGTGCAACTGTGAATTAGATCGTGATTTTGTGTTCCTCCATTGATTTTGAATTCTTGGTGATTTGCGTGACATGATTCGGATTATGTGTTTTCCTATGTGTGTGCAGTATACGTGTGTGTGTCTGTGTGTGTGCGGGTGTGTGTGCGTGTGTGTGTGTGTGTGTGTGTGTGTGTGTGTGTGTGTGTGTGTGTGTGCGTATGAATCAATGAATGAAGGCCATTCAATTTCACTACATCCCATATCCTGGTTGTCTTGGTTACCTGAGCCACTTATCACAGAGGGTCCCGGCAGATCAAACAGGTGTGCATCCTGACCATGCCTCTTCGCAGTGGCTGTTGCTAGGAACCTTTGTTCCCTACAACACTCTGTGCTTGTCAAAAATGCATCACTGATAACCCAGACCGTGTGCGACTGTGTGTGCATGCTTGTGCGCGTGCGCGTGCGTGTACTTGTATTGCTATATTTATTTGTGAGGGTCAAATGTCCTCACATGCATAGCAGAATTAAAGGGGAAACACTTTACTTATACAGTTTGTGGTTAAAGCTTTGCCCGAACTTTCTTTTTTTCCTGCCTTGTTTCCTTGCTTCTATACCTTGCTTCTTCTTCCCTTTCCTTATTTCTTGGAGAAACGGCACGATGGGAACTACTATATTAAGCACAAAAAACGAAATCCAGACACCTTTTTACCTCTAAAACTGTGATGTGACAATAAAGCTGATTCCGAACATTTGAGAAATAAACATTGTGAGGACGAGAGAATGTGGTTGTTTTATAGTTTAAAATATGTTCAGAGTTAGGATTACAGCTTTCCCTCTCAGCCTGGGGTTACGATTAGCATGTTGCTGTTCAGACAGCGTTTGGACATGACATGACATGACATGACATGACAGAGGAAGCATCAAGAGTAGGCATCAAGAATAGGGAGATGAGTAGAATAAATACAATTAAATTAAACTAAGGGAAGTGAAGGAAAGAAGAAAATAAAGGCCAAATGGTGGCAAAAGTAAAAAGAAGAAGTCCCAGGAGGAGTGAAGTGAAGCACGGATGCGGTGTCGTAGAAAACGGATTTCTTGGCCAGAGAGCCAGAAAAAAGAGAATTGGACATCAGACAGTGAACCCAGCGAGGGTTCTTTGGTTCACAGTGCTCACCAGGCACACACCTCAACCACCTGCTAGGTCCAAACACACACGTGCGCGCACAACGCATGCACCCCCCCCCCCCCCCCCCCCCACCACCACCCCCACTTCCACCTCAGCCTCGTACCCTGCTGTTCTCCACAGCTCCTTCCTATAACCTGACTCTCCGTTCTCCTCATCCTCATTCGCTTCCCCTCCCTTCCTCTCTCAGCCAGCCAGCCACCCACACCATGCACCTGTTGCTCTATTCATCTCTCTATGCATTTCTCAATCCCTTACCCACCGTCTTAACCCTCATGCTTTCATGTGGCTTCTCAGAGGAGGCTCAGAGCAAGGGGCTGAGGCACACATGCCATGCCCTGCACTGGCAATATCACGCCTTCATGTCAGAAATCCCATGCGCATATCATTTCCCCTGTCTCTCTGTTTCCCTCCCTCGAATCTCACAATGTGACACAGCACGATGTGTTGATCGCCTATTTTCTTGCAACACCATCATACAACAAAATATAATAAAGCAGCTAGGTCATAAAAATAGCTATAAATATCCCTCTGAATTAAAGTACATTAGGAGGAGAATATAAAGAGACTTCTTATCGGTTAAACAAATAGTCCAAACATTAAAATTTGTATTTTTCTGGGCATGTGGGGAATCCTATCTTAGTCCAGTTATATAGTCTTTATCTATTCTATTACCTATCTCACTTAAATATAACAAATATCCACCTAACAACTATCTATATCACTCTCTGGTCTCCCTGCCGTCACTTGTGCTGCCTCTAAATCTGTATAATATGTTCTGCATCACGTCCTAAACCCTTCCCCCATCGTTCCCTCCCTCTATGATTTCGAAAACACAGGACATGATGTTAAATATCTAAATCGCCTAGGGACTCTGCCAGGCAGGGTCCTACTCCCTGAGCCCCTCCCTTCCTATCCCTTACGCACTTACACAGTTTATATTTTTTATTTTTTTGCCACACACAAAAGCTTGCAATAGATAATAAAAATACCGATTGAGTGTGCTCCCTTTATTTTGCCACACACACACAAAAAAAGGAACAGTTTAATCACATTTTTGTGCTTAGCTTTTGCTTAAATTCAGTAAAATCTCTTCAACGTTTGAGTTTTCTTTAAATTGCTTTAAATCGGAAACATAAAGTAGACCGACTATAAGTTTGTAAATATCTTTCAGGAAATATACAAAGGGACCACCTAAGCTGTACGCAGAGGGCTGTGTTGGGAATCTAAGCTAGATCTTTATTAGAATGATATTAGATTTCATTATTTTTGCACCAAATTACTCTCCATGTGACCACCGCGCTCTGACTATAGGTGCGCCACCCGTTCAAATTAAACATATAAAGAAATAACAGTAGTTGTTTATTTCTATCCAACCTTCATCAGTGTGAATGAATGTAGGTTCCTTTTTAACCCCCTTATGGCTATTGACGTTATTGACGTAATGAATCAATAAATCCCTTATGGCTATTATATACGTAATCGTTTAATCCCCTGTAATCGGGAGCTTAATATAACAAAATGTAGCAACTTTTAGCTTGTTTGGCTAACGGCCGACGTAATCTACCTAAAACCGGCCGAATTCCGTGAGTGCACGGTCGATCACGCACGCGCGCGTCTTTATGTGCATCGCTGCGTAAAATGCGATATTTTGGGCTTGATTAGAGCTTAATTTGACTTAGCTATTAAAATAAACAATGATCGCTTAGCATCCCGGACATCTGATAGTGCTGCACAGTCCAAAGCTAGTACCGGATGTTATTGTTCCTTAAACCGGAAGTGACATCGCCAGATGGTAAAAATCGGCATAATGGTGACGTTACCGCCACCATCAGGACTGAGTGTCTAATACTATAGGATTGCCGTGTGAGAATGAGATGTAGTGTAGTGCAGGCAGAAGGCACAATCCACTGTTAATTAGGCTGGCCATAAGCCAGTTTAAAGGAGTGGTGACATGGTGCAGGTGCACAAAATCACCGCTAATCACCTCACATCACACCCGGTGGATAATCACAGATTGGGACTGTGTAATAAAGTATCTGTTAGCAATCAACAATGTGACTTTAGCAATTACATCTCAAAATATACATAATGTACAAAGCAAAACAATTAGGATTGTTTAAACACAGCTAATGTAGGTCGCTGGGGACATGATCAGTTACATACATTAGAATAGAGCATCATTCTTTTTTTCTATACCGTCAATAGTATCCATCCAATATCCAAATGTGCGTGGCCTATGCCCAAATATCCCTATTGCGGGATTAGATTAATTAGATTATTTATTTATTTTTAGAATGAAAAGTCCAATTAGTCAACAATATGAGGGGATGGCCAGGCAAAGTACCTTTTTGGGCCACGGGCGTCGCCAATATCCCGATGCCATTCACAAAAACGGAGACATGTTACATTCCTCATTCATGCCGGAAAATTACTTTTGCACCATACACAGCCATCACCAAAATCAAATGAATGTAAAAGACATACGCCGAAATAATATGGTTGGCATTTGTATTGCTTTATTAGATCTACGAGAGTGTAAAGAGACAGTAAACCAAGCACAGGGAGAGGAGAGTTGGATCCTCAAACCACGCTGTGATTCCCAAAAATCCACGCTCCAAGATGGCTGTGCCCTGCGGTACGGTGTTTGTCTGACAGATAACTAAAACTCAAACTTGTAAGAAACTACGAAAGTGAGTGAAAGCTAACTACGAGAAGACACAATGCCACCTAAGAATAAGAGTACCGTCCAAAAGAATAGGTAGGACGACGTCGAAGAGATAAAAAACTCACATAACTATGTCACGGCTGAGTACCCTGGTCAAGCAACAAACCCAGGTCCTCCAACTCACAAGGAACATGTGGTCAGTCGAGGCACCAGGGCAATTGGCACCCCGATATAGGAATTGAATGTGTATTGGTGTCGACATAAAATGCCGTTCTCAGAAATGGATAGTAATTTTTTAAACGTAATGTAATTTCATGGATACTTTAAGATCACAGTGTGTCGCTTTTATCAAGTCATTTACAATGTCTGTTGATAATTTCCTCTCTCTCTCTCTCTCTCACTCTCTCTCTCTCTCTCTGTCTCTCTTTTTTTTTTACCAGACATCTCGTCAACAACATTCGGCTCTACCCAACTGCTTCCTCCCTCCATCTTTATGACATCTCTGTCCACAGTAACACCTCTCTCCAGCATGCACTATTAAACCTTCACCTATCTCTCCACCATGCACTATTAAACCTTCACCTATCTCTCCAGCATGCACTATTAAACCTTCACCTATCTCTCCACCATGCACTATTAAACCTTCACCTATCTCTCCAGCATGCACTATTAAACCTTCACCTATCTCTCCACCATGCACTATTAAACCTTCACCTATCTCTCCACCATGCACTATTAAACCTTCACCTATCTCTCCACCATGCACTATTAAACCTTCACCTATCTCTCCACCATGCACTATTAAACCTTCACCTATCTCTCCACCATGCACTATTAAACCTTCACCTATCTCTCCAGCATGCACTATTAAACCTTCACCTATCTCTCCACCATGCACTATTAAACCTTCACCTATCTCTCCACCATGCACTATTAAACCTTCACCTATCTCTCCACCATGCACTATTAAACCTTCACCTATCTCTCCAGCATGCACTATTAAACCTTCACCTATCTCTCCACCATGCACTATTAAACCTTCACCTATCTCTCCACCATGCACTATTAAACCTTCACCTATCTCTCCAGCATGCACTATTAAACCTTCACCTATCTCTCCAGCATGCACTATTAAACCTTCACCTATCTCTCCAGCATGCACTATTAAACCTTCACCTCTCTCTCCACCATGCACTATTAAACCTTCACCTATCTCTCCAGCATGCACTATTAAACCTTCACCTATCTCTCCACCATGCACTATTAAACCTTCACCTCTCTCTCCACCATGCACTATTAAACCTTCACCTATCTCTCCAGCATGCACTATTAAACCTTCACCTATCTCTCCACCATGCACTATTAAACCTTCACCTCTCTCTCCACCATGCACTATTAAACCTTCACCTCTCTCTCCACCATGCACTATTAAACCTTCACCTATCTCTCCAGCATGCACTATTAAACCTTCACCTATCTCTCCACCATGCACTATTAAACCTTCACCTCTCTCTCCACCATGCACTATTAAACCTTCACCTATCTCTCCAGCATGCACTATTAAACCTTCACCTATCTCTCCACCATGCACTATTAAACCTTCACCTCTCTCTCCACCATGCACTATTAAACCTTCACCTATCTCTCCACCATGCACTATTAAACCTTCACCTATCTCTCCACCATGCACTATTAAACCTTCACCTATCTCTCCACCATGCACTATTAAACCTTCACCTATCTCTCCACCATGCACTATTAAACCTTCACCTATCTCTCCAGCATGCACTATTAAACCTTCACCTATCTCTCCAGCATGCACTATTAAACCTTCACCTATCTCTCCACCATGCACTATTAAACCTTCACCTATCTCTCCAGCATGCACTATTAAACCTTCACCTATCTCTCCAGCATGCACTATTAAACCTTCACCTATCTCTCCAGCATGCACTATTAAACCTTCACCTATCTCTCCACCATGCACTATTAAACCTTCACCTCTCTCTCCACCATGCACTATTAAACCTTCACCTATCTCTCCAGCATGCACTATTAAACCTTCACCTATCTCTCCACCATGCACTATTAAACCTTCACCTCTCTCTCCACCATGCACTATTAAACCTTCACCTATCTCTCCACCATGCACTATTAAACCTTCACCTATCTCTCCACCATGCACTATTAAACCTTCACCTATCTCTCCACCATGCACTATTAAACCTTCACCTATCTCTCCACCATGCACTATTAAACCTTCACCTATCTCTCCAGCATGCACTATTAAACCTTCACCTATCTCTCCAGCATGCACTATTAAACCTTCACCTATCTCTCCACCATGCACTATTAAACCTTCACCTATCTCTCCAGCATGCACTATTAAACCTTCACCTATCTCTCCAGCATGCACTATTAAACCTTCACCTATCTCTCCACCATGCACTATTAAACCTTCACCTATCTCTCCACCATGCACTATTAAACCTTCACCTATCTCTCCAGCATGCACTATTAAACCTTCACCTATCTCTCCACCATGCACTATTAAACCTTCACCTATCTCTCCACCATGCACTATTAAACCTTCACCTATCTCTCCACCATGCACTATTAAACCTTCACCTATCTCTCCACCATGCACTATTAAACCTTCACCTATCTCTCCAGCATGCACTATTAAACCTTCACCTATCTCTCCACCATGCACTATTAAACCTTCACCTATCTCTCCAGCATGCACTATTAAACCTTCACCTATCTCTCCAGCATGCACTATTAAACCTTCACCTATCTCTCCAGCATGCACTATTAAACCTTCACCTATCTCTCCAGCATGCACTATTAAACCTTCACCTATCTCTCCAGCATGCACTATTAAACCTTCACCTATCTCTCCACCATGGACAATATCTTTCTTCACTCACCATCACCTTTTCCGTGCTTTTTTTTGTCTGTCATTTCACCGAGCTCTCCTCACTCCCTATTACTTCCTCATATCCCTCTCCTCTACGCTCTGCAGCACCTCTCACTACTGCCCACACGTCTTAACCCATTTTAGGCGGGAACCTGTTTAGTTGTTTTAAACATTATGTTATAATTTAGCTATTGAAAAATAGCAGATCTACAAGCTCATTTCACATGAAAAAGGTTGAGCCCCACTGACATAGAAACATGGGTTTTCAGAAAAAGGTTAGGATTTAGAAGAAATTTTTTTAATCGACTTCAGTCCAGAATGGGTTAATAGCATATCTCTCTTCTACTCCCGGGCTCTACATTTCCCCTAATCTTTCAACCTATCCTTCTTCTCCTAACTAACCCATTTACCTCAGAGCTCCCCATGTTCCCTCCACTTCACCTCCTCTGCGCCACCTTCCCCCCACCACCCCACCGCCCTGGTGTCTCTGTGTGCCTGTCCCCCTGCGGCGAAGCCCTCATCTCAGGCTGCTGCGCGCTCGATGCTCCCTTGACAAGAGGTCAGTGGTCTGGCTGTCTTCTCTCTCCGCTCTCTCCCCTGAGCGCTGCCTGTGAGTGCAGATCACAGACTCCATTGTACTGTACGCCCCTGAGCTGCTCTGGCTTTTATAGTACAGTAAACAGTATGTGTGTTATTTATATGTAAATAACCAGACAATGGTAAAATATGCTCACGTTCCAAGGACCACTTTCAAACATGGAAATAGTATGATGATAATGATGATGATGAAGACGATACTACTACTAATACTACTACTAATAATAAGGGTAATAATAATAATAATAATAATAATAATTAAAGCTGCAAGCAGCGATGAACAGGCCCTCGCGTGTGCACATTACGGGCAAATATCGACCAATCAGAACTGGGAGCAGAGCTAAGTAGGTAACTCTACTGAGTCCGTGAGGTGACTCTGTACGACAAACTGTTCAAAGGTTATGGCAAATTATAGAAACTATAACATATTGACCAATCAGAAGAGGGGGAGTGGCTAAGTTCCACCAATGAATGACAAGTTCTCTGAACCAAGTCCAATGACACCACCCCCAAGTCTGTACGGCCATCAGTTCAATACTTAGGCTTAGGCTACATAAAAAAAATTAAAAACCTGATCTTGAACGCCAAGATAATATATTATATGCACACTTTCTGATTCTATAATAAATATTGGTTAAATCTATTTGTGAGTTATCTGACTGAACTTAAGACATTAAGTTAAGAAATTGGATTATATTTATTATTTCAATTCACCTCTGTACAATGCCTACGCACACCGAGATATTGCTTGAGTAGCTCATTAGGTATTCAAATGTCATACTGCCAACATGGGTTAGTTGTTAATGTGGATGGAAAAAAAGGGTAAAAGAAATTAATAACAATACAGAGTCAGAGAGAGGATATTCTGACCTTTGGGTGAGATCAACGGGGAATATTTTATGTGCAGTGAAAATATCAAAGGTCACTTCATGAACCGTCCACCGATGGAGAGCAAGTGGTATGAAAACCATGCATCCACAGAACCATTTATTTCACAGCTATATACTTCCTGATACTTTTAGCTCAGATCTTGAACTGTGCAACTCTATAATATTTGCCAGTGGCTTCAGTAACTAGACAAATATACTGTTCCGTTCAGAACGTGAATTATGAAATATGTCAAGTTGGTAATGAAGGCGGCATAAGATAGGCACACCCTGCTCATGTGGACAATTCCATTTCCAATTTCTGGTCCTCTGACAGACACAGAGGGGGAGCCGAGCACATGTACCTCCCCCTCACACGGACCAATTACAGCAATGAGCAAATGAAAGGCTTTGTCCCACCAGGGCCACCACGGGGTGGGGGGGTGGGGGGAGATAGAGAGAGAGAGAGAGAGAGAGAGAGAGAGAGGCAGAGGGGAAGAGATATAGTGTTCTACATAATTACCTCCTCTCTGTGTCTCTCCGTCTCCCTCTCTCCATCACTCTCTCCAGCAATCATCACCTGCCGTTACTGTTGTTGATGATCCCAGAGCTGTCTGTTAACGTTACTGTGCGTGCAGGACTCTGCAGGAGGCACCCACTATGCTCAACACAACAACACATGCTCCTTTAGTTTTTACTCCTCTTCACCCTTCTCATAAATTAATGAATTCATCAAATTAATCTGCAGTAATATACATAGACCAAAACATGGAATCTTACTCCAATGCATTGGTATAGGGTACGGTTATCATGGCTGAAACTACATGTTCTGTATATAAATGAATCAGGCAAAACCACAATATAGAGGGGAAATGTAATTTAAGATATAGCTGCGAGGTAGCAATGTACTGGGTTCCACTGCAATGACAAGGAATTGGACAGATTGATCCTGGAGAGCCACGTGTTTCGCAATTCTTATGGGTCACGACTCGAGTAAAAAAACAATTTTCCTTTCCTAGTATTTTTTTAAATTATGTTATTTTTTAAAACAAACAAAGCAATAAGTCACTGTAATTTCACAATTTGATCGGTCACATTTCCGACTGACTATTCAATTCAAACTTTATTCCGGACACTCACAGGGGGGCCCATAGTGCAGAACACATTAGCCCATTATGGGGCGGGAACCCCTTTTGGTGTTAGCACCATGCTTTAGCTATTGAAAAATAGCAGATCTACAAGCTCATAGCATGCCACCGAGTGGCGCGCTACGAGCTTGTAGGTCTGCTATTTTTTTTTTTATCGAAGAACGACTGACATAGAAACATAGCTTTTTCAGAAAACTGTCAGGATTTTGAAGACATTTTTAGAATCTGATGAAAGAAAAAAAGTATGCTCACATTTGGCCATGCTTGGACTGGTACTTCGGGCGTGGCAGGAGGGTTGTCCATGTCAGTTTATACGGACATATTCATGACCCTTATAGTCTGGACATAATTCCCTCCCAGTGGTCACCTAATTATCTGTACTCTCTCTCTGCCTCTCTTATCTCCACTCTTCTCTCCCTGAAGTCTTGACGAGCCTGCGTGTCGTCACCTGTGGGGACCAGATGAACTAGGTTAGCTAACGAGCTATTCACTATTAAGAGATCACACCTTCTGCTCAAGTTTGACAGTATTGCACAAGTGAGATCACTGAGATGTATCATGTATGTATATTGATGAGGAGCCTGAAGTGAGCCGAGACTCTGGGTGGGGGCTGCCACTCAGCGAATGTATACCTATCTGTGTGTAGCCCTTATCTTTAGCACAGACCCTTATATGACCATTAAGTATAGCATCTCTGTACACTCTGCTCCGACAATGCCCCCCGCGGGGCTCCTAGGAGAAGGAGAGTGAGGGTGTAATTGATAAGGTGATAAGGGATGAGGGCGGATAAGGTGATATGGGGAGTGATCAAGATAAGCAGAGGGCGGTCTCTACTCCTGAACCTGTGTTGAATACAGCTTCATTCAAAACTGGGTTGTGCATGTGTGAACACCTTCTGTCTTTCCTGGAGTTGACGTGGCAGGCTCTCTGCCAGGCCCAGTGGTGTTCTAGTTTCTATAGAGCCGTGGTTCTCAAAGGACAGTTTTGAGTGTTTGTGTAAACACAAACATTGAAGACAAAAGTGTGGACACAAATTGTGATTGGCCTGGAATGAGATGATTGTATGACGATCATCATCATCATTTTTCGATCATGGATTTCACCCGCCAACGCCACGCCAGACTTCTTTGAAAGTGTCCATGCCTCTGAGCCATAGAGTAGAAGCGGCTCGACGGTTGTCCTAAATATTTTTTACTCTTACTAAGCTGGGGGATGACCAGGTCTCATGCATGTCATTGCAGGCTGACCAGGCCATAACCTTATTCCTAATGTAGTTTGAAAGTCCGTTTGGGAAGAAGATATGAATACTTGTAGTCGTCAACCTGTTTCAAAGGAGTGTTGTGAAGTGTTTTGATAATGTGGTTATTGTTGGATTTGCATTGATTGAAAACTTTATTTCAGACACAATGGGTCCATATACAAACAACAGGGAAAAACATGACAGTAAATACAAAACAACAACACAGAGATAGCCTATGTATCAGGCTATTTTCACTCCAGGCAGTCCTTAACATATAAACATTGCCTCCAGTGTTTCCAGAAACATGAGAAGAAGACTGTATCACTCTGTGTGATCCCTGTTAAGGCCATAATTAATACATTATTTGATTCCCTCAGTCTACACATTAATCTGAACATAACATTCCTCAGTACAGCATGAAAGGTGGGTACATTACTGGTCACAAACATTTCACTTGCACTGGTCCATCTTGGGAGTCTCAGGAATATTCGAAAAGCATCATTATATGCCACCTGAAGTTTTTTCATTTTCACTTTGCTATATCGACACCACAAGTGAGCTGTATAAAGTGGAGTGCAGTAGGTTTTAAAAAGGGCTATTTTGACATTGTCTGTACACATATGAAACTTTCGTTTCATATGTGTACAGACAATGTCAAAATGCCCTATGCATGTATTTACGTATTCAGTTTTTGTCTCGTTGAGATAAAGACCAACACACAGCCTGAGCGTACTCCGACGATTGACTGATAAGCGCGATGTCATCAGCGAAATCAGTGTCAGCTAGGTATTTAGCAGGATGACGAGAGCTGACGATAAGAGCACCCCTCACTTCACACACGGTGTGATTTCTTTTGAAGATATCAAACTAACAATCACACCCGTGTGAAGTGAGGGGTGCTCTTATCATCATACAATCATCTCATTCTAGCCAGTCGCAAATTTGCGTCCTCACCTTCGTCGTCAATGTTTGTGACAAACACTCAAAGCATGGCCATTCATTGTCAATGGCATTCAATTATGTTTGTGCTGACACAAACCCTCAAAGCTGGACATAGGAGGCCCCTCAAAAATGCATTTAGTTTATATCTGCGATCCGGGAGTCCCTGCAGTCCCAGGTGATTCTATATCTCTGCCTGCCGTGTGGGTGCAGGTGGCCCGACTGTCCCCTGACTGGCTGTGTTAACTCTGGGCTAATTGAAGTCAAACAAAGGACACAGTTAATGATCAGCCCACAATAATGTCACAGACAGCAGCACCTCTGGTCTGTCTGCCTGTCTGCCTGTCTGTCTGCCTGTCTGTCTGCCTGCCTGCCTGCCTGCCTGCCTGCCTGCCTGTCTGCCTGCCTGCCTGCCTGCCTGCCTGCCTGCCTGCCTGCCTGCCTGCCTGCCTGCCTGTCTGTCTGTCTGTCTGTCTGTGATGTTGCATCAGGGAGAGATGGAGGGAGAGAGAAGATCTGTAGAAGCAGGAAAGATTATTATAAAGGTGGAGACGGACAGGGGGGGACGGGGGGAGTTGACAAATGACCCAGGAGATGGAAATGACCACGCTGTGCAGGAAGTTACTGTTCACTTCCACTCATTGAACATCCCCCCATGGCTTCAACACAGAACCAATAAGGAGAGAGAGAGAGAGAGAGAGAGAGAGAGAGAGAGAGAGAGAGAGATGATATTCCAATGTCTATTTTCATCTCGACTTGCATGTTCACACAACCATTCTGAAGCAAACGCGTAGTGCCCGGTGTCGAGTCGGTCGGACCCACGGTTGTCCAGAAGCGCCACAAGAGGCTCTGGACAGGGCCCCTGCCCAGTGTCCATATATGGAGCTGTCCTGTCAACTCCACACAACTCCATATTTGGGCATGACTGACACAGATATGACAAATAAGGGCCGATACCCATACTTTTCCGATACCGATGCAGTAACGGGACATCTCTAATTTCAGTCTATAGTTTTTATTTGTTGACGAAATTGTCAGCATATTTAGTCTTAGTTTTAGTCATCATAGCTTCGATTTTGTTAGTTATTTAGTTTTCGCCAGTGAAAGAAGGTAGACGACGATCATTTTTGTCATAGTTTTAGTCGACGAAAATCACGAAATCAACACTGAAACACAGTACCTTAGTAATGCTGCATTCCAGATTCTATCCACATCATAAACAGAATGAAATAAATCTCTCATGGCTTTAAAATACACAAATTAGATGTATTACACCAATCAATATACCAATACATTAAGCTGACATATAGATCACGAACCATTTGGAGAGAGTATTATCGTATTTTAAAGCAGGATGTTGAGTTGTGTGAACCCCTTTTGGTGTTCTAACTATTATTATGTTATACTTTAGCTACTTAAAAAATAGCTACGAGCTATAAATGCGGCACAAATCTTTGAATATTCTTTCAGAAGGCCTAAATGTGTTAAAGGCCAACGTACAAACCGTTGCTGCCTTGCATCTCTTTGAGGCTCTCTCCAGCATGAAGGACATTATAAACTATTCATATCCACATATCCACAAAAAAGTTCCTCTTTTTTTGCACATTACCAATTTTGAACCCATTGAAAATCACCATAATGAGAGGATTGATGATTATCGTACTGTCTGCATACGGAAATTAGACAAATATATCCGCACCGGATATGATGGAATATGATAAAAGCTCCTCTTCTGCATAAGAAGAACTAGATTTCACTAACTGGCCTTGACAACATAATTGAATATTAGTCTAATTTTCAACCGTTACCAGAACGGGAGTGAACGAGCCTGTCCGTCCTTGAACACTCACTCAGCTTTTGTTCTGAATACTTCTGTCGCCTCGCGCTTATTTCTCGCTTTTGGCCCCTTTCCTCGTGAGTGAAGGACCTTCATCCCAAAGTGAAGAGCATAATTTAGCCTACTCTAATGACATGGAACTATTCAGGCGGGCTGCATGCCCATTATTGTTCGTCCAGGGGCAGGAGGAATATAATAGAATTGAATTTTCAACTCTCCAGACCTTTTCGTAAAGCACATGCAGTGCCTTGTCTTGCAGAGAGAGAGAGAGAGAGTGGTGGGGGGTTGGGGGGGGGAGGTGATGGGGCTCTACCATATAACAGGAGTTGGTAGATTATGAACTATGGGAAGCTCATTATATCTTAATATGTTTCTTTATGTGAGAATCTGACATAGACTGGATGTTAAGCTAATTCCCGTGCGTGCGTGCGTGCGTGCGCATGTCCACGTAGGCAGTATAACGATCCACAATATTGTCTTTGTCTTTCTCTGAAAAGGCATTTTGCATCGTCTTGGCGATATTCCTATATCACCATATCGTCTACGTCTTCCCCTATAGAGCGTCGCAGTCCCTCCCCCTTTCAGAACGACGAGTGGCCCAGGAAATGAAATGCAATGCATTTCTCCCATAGGATTTTCTTTAAGTATTTATTTAAAGACGGTTACGCCGCGGACAAAGCCAACTCGGATCGTGACAAATCATGACAATGAACACAATGTTTTGGGCCGATCAAATCATTAGAAAGAATGACAACACTATTTGTTTTGTTTTTCTTCTTATAAATTATTTGATCGGCCCAAAACATTGTGTTCATTGTCATGATTTGTCACGATCCGAGTTGGCTTTGTCCGTGGCGTAACCGTCTTTAAATAAATACTTAAAGAAAATCCTATGGGAGAAATGCATTGCATTTCATTTCCTGGGCCACTCGTCGTTCTTAAAGGGGGAGGGACTGCGACGCTCTATTATATCCAACTTAATGTCCAAACTTTATGTTTCTCATCTACTACCTGTAAGCCAATGGCTCACAGTAGACGCTAATGACTACTGAGTAGGAACACTTCACGAGAGAGAGAGAGAGAGAGAGAACGAGCAGCGGTGAGAAAGAAATAAAAGAAAGAAAGGAGAGGTCTAATGAACCCATTTGCTAGCTGTACGCTGTCACTCTGCTGCTCGCAGCCGTGACCCAGACAATGCAGCCTGCCCATTATGTGTGCTAGCCCAGCTAGCCAGCAACACAGAGAATCAATAGCGGGCTGTAATTTAAACTAGGTGGCCACGCGGGCTGGGCCAAGACAGCTGTCATTCTGTGCATTGTTTAGTTTGACAGTAGCCTCGGACGGCGTCTTCTTGTATAAGGGAGGAATTCAGCAGAACAGCAGGAAAGTACAGGCCTTCTGTGATGTAATGTGGAGTGGTGTAGCGCTTTAAAGACTTTGGGCTCCAATTTCGCGGCCGCCTTTACCCGCAACGCGATCCACAATTCAGCCTCTGTCCCTTAATGGTATTTTTGTCCAACGTCACCCGCTATCTTTTTTTGCCGACACTGGAATTTGCGCCTAGAGGTGTGGTCATGGGCGTGTTGGCACGCTTTCCCCTAAATTGCTATTTTGGTCACACACATTTGGGAAGGCGCATAGTGCATTTTAAAAGCACCCGTAAACCGTATGCCAAATAAGTTTGTTAGAGAGCGGTGCGCACCGTGCCTCAATGGAGATGTCCAGGCACAGAGTCAGGCTGCGTCATCTCTCCTTATTCTCCTACGCAACTCTTTGTAATGTTCCTACAGTATAATCAGCAGAAGTGAGTACCTGCCACTTAACCTTGTGTCCATTGTGTCTAAATAATTGTATAGTCAAAGAAGTTATTTGTGCCAGGCATTGTGCGGCGTGCGCAATTCCATTTGCTTGTTCAGTTCATCACCCCAGCAAACTTTCCTTTTCACTTCATATACCGTTCCGTAGAGACACGCACGATCTACAGCAGGGGTGTCGAACTCAACTTGGGGCGAGGGCCGCATTGGTCAAAAGGACACTTTATGGGGGCCACAACCAGTTGCGCACGCATGCTCGTTGTCTCAGTCAGTCACTGCTATAATATCTATCTATCTATCTATCTATCTATCTATGTATGCTCAGACCCAGCCAGCCAGCAAGCCACACACACACACACACAGTGCTCAGACCCAGCCAGCCACACACATAGCTCCGTAAGGGCACCACTCAAAAAATCTTCAAAAAACTGGAGATTGGAGAACCTGATTTGGATCTGATGCAGGACAATGTCACTATGACAGAAAGAGAAGATGGGTCTGGCCACATTCATTCACCCCATAATCTCAGTGGAAATTGGGGAATATGTTGACAATAGTCAACAGCTCTGCCGATTAATAATCGATTCATTGAACCCACCCCCCATATTAATCAATATCAGATACAACTTATAAGATTTTATATTATGCACATGCCATGGTCACATAACCATTATATGTTGAGTGCATGCTTTTCTTTTTTTCTTTTTTATGTTCTGTTTATTCTTTTTTTTTTTTTTTACAAATATAGAAGTAAATTGAGAAATAAAAATATGTTGAGTGCATGCTTTGATGGTTACAGTTTTATAATCAGTTTTGATGAGTAAACCTTTGTGGAGATCTTCTCAGTTCTCATTGTATGCTAGTTACTGCCATTCAGGATGGAAAATGAAATCCATTTGGATTTGGGGAGAAGTAGTTTCATAAGGGGCTGGTATGAAGTACTTGATATAAAGAGAACATGTTCAGTTCACTAGTCTACACTCTACTCTACACCTGCCTTCATTTCATCTGATTGTCTGTCTGGCAGGCACTTAACAAGCGATCGTTAACTGTGTCTGTTAGAGAGAGGGGCAGAGAAGAGTGGCTTTGCTCAACTTCATTTATACTTATATTCTCCACTCTGATGAAGGTACATGTTCGATATATCATGCAGCCTTACTTATTAGCCTATGTTTTAGATATTAAAAAAAAAAAAAAAAACGTTTTTTTTCTTTTTTTTTTTTTGCTTGTTTGACACCCCTGATCTACAGTATATACCAAATGAAAGCCCTAATTTTGTAGTTTACAAACATAGAACCTTTTTAAATGAGTGAGATTTGAGCGAGTTGTGATTCAATGAAAAGACGAGTGTTCTTTGGTTCTTTGTGCGAGGGGGGCAGGGGGGAGCGGGGGTGCAGTACAAGTGAGACTTCAAGGCAGTAACGCAACAAATTCCATGGGCTATAGACCGTAAGGCTATGAAGCAATATAGAACTGGGCATAAAGGGCAACGGATAAGGGATCTCTTAAAGGCAATGGCATATGTGGCACGGTGATTGGTTTAATTATTGTAACGCCCCAAACCACACCTATGCATACATATAGAACGGGTAACGGAGGTGTTTTAGGGATTTAGACAGGTAACCAAAATACCAACTTTAGTGGGGGAACACCCCTTCCCCATGCACTGCTGAATCCCACAACAGTGTATTTAGAAAGATCAAACGAAAATGGAGCCCTTTTAGGTGAACCATAACCACATTTTTATGATATCTATATAGTACGTTGCTACATTTTGACCAGTACCGCTCAGTGTCATTGTAGAAGAGAGAGGCTCAGAGCCTGGTGCCTCTCTGGTGCCTCAATGCCTGCTGCCTGCAATGCATTTCTATTGCTCTGTAGATGCACAGTGCTTCCATTCATCCATTCAGGGCCACCTCGGTTTGTGAGGCACTTCAGGACTCCATCAAATTGAAGTCTCCGCCATCCCTAAAAGGGCTGTACCCAAATCAGTCAGGCCCTCGGTACATTGAAAATTCTGATATTGCTGCCTTTGGAGGAAAACATCGTGTTTCCAAAGAAGAATGTCCATTTCCACGCGTGTGCGTGCGTCCGTGCGTCCGTGTGTGTGTGTGCGTGTGTGTGTGTGTGTGTGTGTGTGTGTGTGTGCGTGTGTGTGTGTGTGTGCGCATGCGTGGTTGGTTGCTGCATGGTGAATGGACCTGGAAGGGGTGGCTGTGTGTGTGCGTGTGCGTGCGTGCGTGCGTGCGTACATTGCTTATGCAATCAGAATTCTGAAAATGCTCAATTATCCATTTATTTTCCTGGTTCATACAGCAAACAACAGGGCATTTTGGTTACAACAACAAGCCTGTTCCAATTTTGTTTTGCAATGAATGTACATACTTTATCTTATGTCAATTTAAAATGATAGAACTCCAATACAGAACGCAGAAGGACTTTCATTGTGTGTGTGTGTGTGTGTGTGTGTGTGTGTGTGTGTGTGTGTGTGTGTGTGTGTGTGTGTGTGTGTGTGTGTGTGTGTGTGTGTGTGTGTGTGTGAGTGAGTGAGTGAGAAATGTACATTTACTAGAGCAGCCCAGCCTAGAGATGTCTCTGTGTCACATTATGACCGTCAGACTGGACAAAAGGGCTGTCATTATAGCGTCTTTAAACAATACGTCACACAACAACGGTCACATCATGTCTTTAATATCTCACTGGTAATTAAAGCATGGAAACCCGGAGAGGCTAATTTAATTATTTTAAAACGGATTCGAGGACAGCAAAAAGGACCCAGTTTTTTTTTGGTGGTTATGTTTTTTTTTCTTTTTGTGCGGCGTGCGCAATTCCATTTGCTTGTTCAGTTCATCACCCCAGCAAACTTTCCTTTTCACTTCATATACCGTTCCGTAGAGACACGCACGATCTACAGCAGGGGTGTCGAACTCAACTTGGGGCGAGGGCCGCATTGGTCAAAAGGTCACTTGATGGGGGCCACAACCAGTTGCGCACGCATGCTCGATGTCTCAGTCAGTCACTGGCACTGCTATAATATCTATCTATCTATCTATGTATGCTCAGACCCAGCCAGCCAGCAAGCCACACACACACACACACACACACAGTGCTCAGACCCAGCCAGCCACACACATAGCTCCGTAAGGGCACCACTCAAAAAATCTTCAAAAAACTGGAGATTGGAGAACCTGATTTGGATCTGATGCAGGACAATGTCACTATGACAGAAAGAGAAGATGGGTCTGGCCACATTCATTCACCCCATAATCTCAGTGGAAATTGGGGAATATGTTGACAATAGTCGACAGCTCTGCCGATTAATAATCGATTCATTGAACCCACCCCCCATATTAATCAATATCAGATACAACTTATAAGATTTTATATTATGCACATGCCATGGTCACATAACCATTATATGTTGAGTGCATGCTTTTCTTTTTCTTTTTTTTATGTTCTGTTTATTCATTTATTTATTTTTTACAAATATAGAAGTAAATTGAGAAATAAAAATATGTTGAGTGCATGCTTTGATGGTTATAGTTTTATAATCAGTTTTGATGAGTAAACCTTTGTGGAGATCTTCTCAGTTCTCATTGTATGCTAGTTACTGCCATTCAGGATGGAAAATGCCATTTTAAAACGGATTCGAGGACGGCAAAAAGGACCCAGTTTTTTTATTTAAACATTTCCCAGACAAATCACTTAGACAGAAGGGGCTGTGAGTGTGAGGTGGTGTTGAGGCGGTTCAACCACCATTAGAGGGTTTAATAGAAATAGAACACGGTCTGTTCGGAGTTCGGGTCAGTCAGATTGATGCCCGTGATATTAACCGTTAAATATGGATGGAGCAGGATCTCTGTGGGCGGCGGGCTACCAACAGCCAAACAACCCCATTAGCATTCTTTTACACCGTGTTTGTCATTCACAACACAACCTGCACTCTATGCAGAAAGAAAGGCTGTCATGTTTGGCTTGAATAACACGACAGATGAACAACAGTTATATGTTTGCTTTATTCAGTCATTATTGACAGTATGCCCCGTGTCCACTTCTCAACTCTCTCCTCGCCATGACGCCATCGCAACATGTTCAGTCAGTCTGTGGCAGCTGTCAGGTTTTAGAGACCCAATATTCTTGGTTACGACAGTACAGTATAATGTCAAAGGTTTTCACAGATTTAGCCGTAGCCGTATGGCCCTTAAAAAACACCTGCGAGGGAATGACCTGCAGGGCAATGAATCCACGACGAATGACCGACGCCTTCTGCGTAAGAAGATTCTTGTTCCAGCTGGCTATGGATTTGGGTAATGAAGCAAACCGCATTAGACAAAGAAATAATGGCATGCAGGGGACAATGTGGACGCAGCTAAATGATCTGGACTTTGTACACGACCTGGCCCTTCTCTCTCACAGCCAACAGCAGATGCAGGATCAGCACCATCGCAACCAACTCAGCTCGCCTATAGGTCTTAATAATAATAATAATAACTAGAAAAAAATCGCTGCAAGCAGCGATAAGGCAGGACCAAGCAGGAAGGCAATAAGCAATAAGAATAATATGCACAAGAAACATGGAAGACTAAACTTGAGAAAAATAATTGTGACAGGGTGGGTTTTTTATAGCGGGGGGCAGGTAAGGGTTCTTGAAGACTCATACACCGAGTTGGCGGTGCCCAGATTTGAACCCATGACCTCGTGTTGCAAAGGTAGCTCTACCTACCGAGCTAACAAGCAATATCATTCAGTGTTTTTGTAGCAAGTTGCGCAAGGATAACTAATGATAAGGTAAATGAAAAAGATAAATGAATTGACTGCGTATAAACCAGAAAATTTACCAGATTCGGATGAGGAGCTGAAAACCAATGAAATTAGTCTGAAACAGGGTTAAAGGTTTTTTTTAACTTTTTAGAAAACGATTTTTAGAACAATTAAAAGAGTAAAACCAATAAAACAGTGCATATAACAAGTTTACTTACCATCCACAGAGGGAAAAGTAATGTGAACTCTGCCAGCACCTCACCCATCATGCTGGAAGGCCAAGCACTGGAGGAGGTGGACGAGTTCACCTACCTTGGCAGTATTGTCAACAAGCAGGGAGGAACAGATGCTGATGTGAGAATCAGGATTGGCATAGCCTCGGAAACCCAGACGTTTTATTTCCTGGAAGAAAGGATTGGCAAGGCCAGGGTAGAGTGCTGCGAAATACCTGGCCATCACAACAAAGGATCTTTAACAGCAAAGTGAAGTCAGTCCTACTCTATTGTACTGAGACATGGAGGACCACGGTGAACGGCGCATACAAAATCATAATACAAAATTCATCAACACCTGTCTGCGACGAATCCTCCAGATCCACTGGCCTAGCTAACAGTACACCATCAGCAACAAAGAACTGTGGCAATGCACCAAGCCAAAACCAGCAGAGGAAGAGATCCTCAAACGGTGTTGGAGATGGATAGGCCATATACTCTCCGTAAACCACAGCCTCAAACACCACAAGACAGTCCCTCAAGTGGAACCCCCAAGGGGAAAGAAAGAGAGGTCGGCCACGCCAACACCTGCCGCAGAGACCTGTAGGCAGATGCCAAGAAAATGGGCCACACTTGGGGACAGCTGGAGGTGTTGGCTCAGGACCGAGATGTCTTGTAGACGGCCTAAGACCCAGAAGGGGTATGTATGGCTCCTTAGAAACAAACATTTTTATACTTCTATAACTAATGATTCATCTAGCACCTTTTATAGAGTTCTGGAGCATTAATTGTCACATGATTTCCTCTGAGTTACCTCTCTGGATCTGTCTGAATCTTCATTCTCCCTTCTTTTTTTTGTTGCAATTGCAACTTTTATTATTATCATCATCAGGGTAGACAATACATTCATATTTACGTGCATATCATCATACTTCACAAGTTAACAATACAAGATAATATTCAATATTTCACATTGCCTCCCTAGTGAGACAGCAGCAATAAATGCAGGGTAAGAAAAGTAAAAAAAACAAACAAACAAATAATTAAGTGAAAGAAAGTGAAAGAATGAAAAGAGAAAAGGAATAGTAAATCAATAGTTAATCAAAGAGAAATATATAAATACGCGTATTACAGAAGAACATACAATATAAATCCACAGTATACATACATTGCCTTACAATATATAAATACATACATTCATACATATCAAATTGTAGACAGATATAATGTCATGTTAGAACTCAAAGTGTGCTAAAGGCGTCCACTTTTTTATTAAATGTGCTTATCTGTTCCAGTCCCTGGTCTATACTCACCGGTACTCTACATCTCTGTATCTCGTATTTATTCATCATTTCAGAATCACCTTAAGATCAGAATGATGACTTCTCTATTCCCTGGCTCTACCGTCCTCTCCTTTTCTCCATCTCATCTCCTCCCCTCCCCTCCCCCGCTCTCCTCTCCTCACCTCCCGTACCCTCTCCGTTCGACTCATCTGCTCTCTTCTCTCTGTCCGATCCTTTCCACTCCTCCCCATTTCCTCATCCTGTGGACGGAGATCCATCTTTATTGGAAGAGCTTTAGAGAACCAATACCTTAACTTGTGTCCTTTCAGTCTTCTACTGTTAATAAAACAGCTGCTCATGAACAATCTGCTCAGCTGTGCGTGTGTGTGTGTGTGTGTGTGTGCATGCGTGCGCGTGCGTGCGTGTGTGCGTGCGTGTGTGTGTATGTGTGCGTGTGCGCGCGCGTGTGCGCATGCCACTGTGTGCTATATGCAGAATCTCTCTCCAAGGTTCTCCGGAGAAGCTTAAATCAAAGACTCCACACCGTTGTGTGGGATTTGGAGTGTTTGTCTGTAACAACAGAGAGAAGGCCAATGATGCTTCTGAAACCACTGCAGTGTGTGCATTATTAACAGCTCACAGATATACCCCAAGATCAACCCTTATATCATACATTATATTAAAAAAGAATGTTAGCGCCCTTGTTTGCAATTTCATGTCAATATGTGTGAATGGAAAATGCCTTTTTTGTGTGTGATACACTATTTGTAATATACTGTATCGTTATAATTTATCCATTTGTTATGATATGTTATCATGTATCATTTTAAAGAAACTATCATGACAAGTCCTTATAGCGACAATGTGTCTGTCTGCTTCATGGTGTGATGCGTTGTGGAAGACTAGTGATTTTGTTGTTGTAAATTCACATTCTGGACAACAAGTCACAGTCTACCTCAGTGACTCATGCCCGTGCATCCGCCCTTACCCTTTAGAGGTCCCTTTGCATCCTTCACAGCCCTCGTTTCTAATTCATCAGCATGTTCTTCTCCCACTGAGCAGCCTTCAAAACCAGTGGTTCGCAAACCTTTCAGGTTGGTACCCAAAAGAGAAATTATAGACATTTGCATGCAGGACCCAAACTAAGTGAAAGCTATTTTTCACTAGTTCTTAAACATTCATTTCAATAATTCATGGTGTTTCTTAGATTTGTCTTTTATTTGTTCATTAGACAAATCAGTGATGTTTCTTTTTTAATTCATGAAAATCTGCATTTTGTTTTTGTAAAAGAAAAAAGGAAAAAAAAAGAAGAAAAGAAATGAAGGAAGAAAAAGAAACAACATCAACTAGATATCGTCCCTATTTCATCGTACATAACATTCTTCCTTGGTTCAGCATGTGCTCCTCGAAAGGTAGGTCCAACATTGTGCTTTGTCAATGTGCAATGCATTCAGGCACGTACACACATAGACATCAAAGGGGGCTTCAGCCCCTGCCCTTTTAGCTGTCTGTAAAACAACTGCCCTCTACAGACCATGAATGCAGCATTTACTACATGGTGAAAGAAATGCAAATGCCCTCTCCTTTCCATACCTGAGAATTGCTTTTCTCTGAACTCAACTGATCTTGAACGCAGCATTTTGTGTTGAAAGAATTTGTCATCGGCACATCTCCGGTAGCCAATGTGTCACGGGGGTCACGCCCGTAAAATAGCAGATCTACAAGCTCTCAACGCATTGCAGCGCTTTTCCCCAGCAGTTTAATTCTCTGAAAAACAGTAGAATAGGGGTGCTCCGGTTAGGATGTTTTGGGCCAATACCGATCGATCACCAATTATTTTCCTCAGTATCAGCCGATACCGATACCGATAAAGATTAGCTGAATGGTCTTAGCCATAATATTCAGAATCGATTAGGAACCGCATTAACGGCTACTATTTGCTCATAAAATGACTTATAAAAGAATACCGATAGAGCTGTGGTTGTGGTTGTGTCATGGGATTTATATACAGAGGAAATGATTGTAACAGTTAGTCATAATTTATCTGTTTATCTGACCCAGTGGTGAATCATGTGTCACGTGTCCACTGTCCTATACTGTGTGTGTGTGTGTGTGTGTGTTAAACTTCAGAATGTGTTGTGTAAAGGCCAATTCATATTTACAAACGTAAAAACAAGAGATGTGTTTGGGTAAATAAAAAATAAAAAGGTAATTAAAATGTTGACATAGTATTGCTTATAGCAGCTTTAATACTGCCATGGTGTTGTCATGTTCTCAACTGAATCATCACTCATCTTACAGGGACCACTCGGGTGGTCAACCGAAATCAACAACAATTGTATTGTCTTATTTTCTTTAGTGCGTACTATTGGCTTGACATTCCGCAAAGTGCTAATAACCACAAGTTCACATGTTGCATATGGCTATGATGAGCGAGACCACTGGGTCCATATACAACTAAACTGTCAGTGTTACCACTATTGTACACTTTTACAGGAAATAAAATGAAAGCATTACCCCCTCTGGTCGTGTGATTAATGCTCCGCACTCTGCATATTCCAGTCCATTGTGTACACATCTCAGCCAGGCTCCCAACTGTGGGCAATCAATTCAATCAGCGCTCATGAATCCATTACAATCTCTTATCTAGCTGAGTGCGGGCAAAGCCTGCAATCCCACAACTGGACTCGCAATATAATGATAATTTGGTGTTGCAAGAGTACCATCTATGCCTTCAAATATTCATCCATCCATTCCATATCCATTCATCCATACTATGGATGAATGGATATGGATGGATGAATAATTGAAGGTATAGAAATAGATGGACAGTTTGGTGTATGGAGAGACGGATTGATGGACGGACGGACGGACGGACGGACGGACGGACGGACGGACGAGTAGACATAAAACATGTCCCTAATGGCGTCTGTGCGTGACTATGAATATGCATTGCAGCAATTGGGCAATAAGAGTGGGCGTTGTGCTATTAACACCCCACCTCCCCTGGAGAACGCATGTAGCAGGTTGCCATGGCGACTAACGTATATACCATAGCAACCATGCTGAAGGCTCCATCCTGACTCCGAGAGCAACAGAAGGTCTATATATATGAGATTGTGTGAGGATTTCCACAGCAGGCCTTCAGGGCTTAAAGGGCACTGTCAAGGGCCTCTTGCTGACGGAGAACAGTGTCCACTTCAAGGCGCCCTTTGCTCATAGTCCACTGTCCACTACAATGAATATACAGCGTTGAGCAACCACAAGTGACGACCCAAAAGGTGACCATGGGAACCCCCCTGAGGCACTGTCTCGGTTTATACACCTACTGTACTGTATATCCTTTCAGAATTCAATCGACCTGGGATTTTGCAGACAATTCGACCTATACTGTACAATGAAAAGGACGTCGGGATGCCAGCTTGAAAATGGCTGAATCTGTCCATTTAATATTTAGGCAATGAGAAGTATTACCAATGCTTTAGGTCCAAAAGTCTGATCTAACCCTTAATAACAGCAACTGCTAATCGTTGGCTCGAGAAGCGAGCCCACTATTGTTATCAGACATTTCTCTTTATTCCTGCCCGGGCCTGTTTTCTTGCTGGGTGTCGTGTGGGTCAATCAATAGGATTAGGAAGACGGAGGGACATCATGTGGGTCAATAATACATCAAGTAGGGACTCGTCGCTACTCGAGTCCACACTATGTTTCTTCGGGAACATTCTTTTCTAGTTATTGAGCGGTGCACACCACTCCAATGACTGGCTATGTCCCGACAGTCCTGTGTGTCTGTCTATGTCTGTCTGAATACCGCTGGGTGACCTAAAGTGTTGAGCAGCCTACAGGCCCATTCACAGCACTATAACTATAACAATGAATGTACAACTATCAAAAACATTGTACCTTACAGTACAGTACAGATAGAAAAACATTACAGTAACAATCACAATAAATGTATAGTTGGGCCCGGGCCGCGGCTGAGCGGTCCAGGCACCTAGGCCGGTAAGTGTAGTTGCCCCACTCATTTCACACAGGTGTGATTTTATCATTATTAGCACTGTGTAGGAACCAGTGCTGTAGAGCAGTGGTTCCCAAAGTGGGGTCTGGGGACATCTAGGGGTCGTTGAGGGAGTTCCAGGGGGTCCCCAGCTAAATGATAGTTTGGAACCAAACCAAATGGACCCTTGTGGTTCTGAAACGCAGAGTGTACAAAAGGAACTCAGAGTTAAATTAACATTGATTTTACACTATATATCGGGGTCTCAGAGATAGAAATGCCATTAAATAGGGGTCCCTAGCCTATTGCCTATCAAACTGAGGGTCCTTGAATTTATAATGGTTGTGAATCACTGCTAGAGCCATAGAAATGTTCTCTTATGGGGGACCCTGGCATGTCGTTTCAAATGGGGGTCTGCGGGGTAATTTAGTGTCAATTTGGGGGTCCTTGACGTACAAACGTTTGGGAACCAGTGCTGTAGAGGTCAAGGTATATGGGTGTTGGCCAATACCGCTGGTAAATAATCAAATATGTTAAACTTATTGAGACAATATAAGAAAACCTATTTCCTCTCTTCTCTTGAGATCTCATCAGAAATACTGCTGTTGGAATCAAGTGAAACTGCAGTGTATAAAGCAGTAAAAAAAACATGAAGAATAGCCAGAGAATGCTATGAACTCATGGCTGTAAGCTTTATTCCAACAGTAAACCAAAAAAAAAGATGATAAAACACCAAAATAATGACAAGATCAATAATATGCGTATGGATGTGTATTTTTAATAAAAATAATTCTGTCAAAATTAAACAGAATACAATATTTCATTTTTTTTAATCATGTTTCCAGTACATAGGTATGTTTTTTATTATTGTTTTTTCTTTTTTTTAATTTCATTTTAAACATTTTAAAAGTTTCATGCTAAGTAGAGTAACTCATTTCACAATTCTTTTTTTTTTCCTTTTTTGCTAAAACTCAAAATACGAAATTAAAATCATAATAGGAGTCAATTGTGCACAGCTTGTTTTTATTTTTTTTGTAATGCCTAATTCCATTTGGCCTCCCCAAATGAAATTGATTTGCTGTCAAGAGGCCTCGATCGGGTCCTAGTTCCAACACTGTCCACATGCCTCCTTTTCCTGGGAATAATCGCTGATCTAACTTGGAACAAAGCATTCCGCCAGATGATCAATGGTTATGTCTACGGCGGGATCCACCAAGGGTACACGTTAACAGTGCTGCAACACAGACCCAGTTCAAACACAAGAGCTGGGAGACTTGTTCCCTACAGGTATGCAAAACATGTTCTTACAGGTGTTTGTGTGCGCGTCTGTATGTGTAACATACTGTATGTCCTTTACAGGTGTATTTATTAGCAGGTGTATGTGTGTCATGTTTGTATATTATACTGTATGTACAGTATACAGTGTGTGCATGTGACTGTAGCCAGGAGAATAATTCCCATAGTACTGTAGCAGAAGGTGTGTTCTGTATAAAAACTAATTGTCCCAGGAAAAAGCTCGACAACATACCCTGTACTAGATCCCTCCCTGCATACACATACCCCTAGCATAATATAAGTCTGTAAATCTCTACCGTGGGATGAAGATTCTCTTATGAATGGAAATATACAATTTGGGTTAGGCGGGCTACGATACAGAGTCGAAATGCCATGGATTCACTGCCTGACTGCATCATGGCAATCAAGAGTGACAGCTGTGACAAAAACGTGAGGGGAGATACGTGGTCGAAAAGATCCAGTGTTTTAAATGGCATTTATACCGGACAGCATTTAGTAATGGTCAGTGATCTGACAGACCACGTCATTTTGGAGCAGCACACCTTAACCACCGCTCCCTATTCTGGGGGTAACATTTGCCCCAAAATAGCTGATCTACAAGCTCACAATACGTCGGCTACCTTTGGCCCAAGAGGTTTGGTGTAGATGGAAAAAAGGTGCTCCAAGTCGTGTTGGGACTCGCGTTGTTTTCACTGAAGACTAAAGGTTTTACCGGTAAGTTAAGACTGACAAACATACAGGATCCATGGAACATATTAGGATAATGCTATTAGGGATGAAACAAAGTATTAGAAAAAAATATATAATTCAATTGTAGACAGTGGGAACAAAACGGACCATTAAATGGTCAGTTTTGATAAGCTTCTCGTGGTTTAACACATTTTGTTAAACCACGAGAAGCTTATCAAATTATGTATAAGCTATGTATGATTGTCATTTAGGTGAATGAAAGAGGGTTTTTATTTGAAAGAATAACGACATTCTACCAAAGCTACATTCAACACAGAGCCACCTAAGGTGAACACTAGGTTATTTGACTGACAGTCATTCCCTGAGTCCAGAGAAGGGATTAAGGATATTTTATAACTAAGATATATTTCACTGTGTTTTCAGCATGGTCAAACTGACCAAATAAAAGGTTTACTGTGGTCTGCTGGCTTGGCCATAAAAATGTTTAAAACAAGTGTGAATTTACATTTTCAAACAGATTCAATTCCTTCATCGAATCATTTGGTGGGAGGCTACGTTTTAAAACAAAAAGCTATTCAATCAACCCAAATACAACTACAATTTAGAATACTCGTATCTCGTAATAATCGTTCTCGCTCACTTTTTGAGTCCCGACTTGTTTGTGTGAGGGGACAACAAATTATCAGGGGAAGAAAAAGGTTATAGGCATATGGCCAGCCCAGAACAATACAAACAAATTAACTAGCAATAGTATGAGTACAGTTTTGAGGGCCTGGTCAGAAGTGTGTTGATAGGACCAACAGTACAAACACCAGTCTACCACCATGATAGTTGTGCCTGTGTCTATTTGACAAAGATTGTGCATAATAAAAATCTGAAATGTGTTTCTGACTGCATTATTTGGACATAAAACCCAGTTAGTGCAACATTTCAGTTATGAAACATAATGGAAGGATTTGTGGAAAGACAACTAAGAGACAAACACTCATACTTATTTGAAGGAACACCACACTTCTAATCCAAATTATTCTATATATCTTTTTTTAAATTAAAGAACCAATGACAGGACAAGCTGAACAGATCTTTACAACATTATAATAGTTGTAATTTGGCAGAGTTGCTCAAACCTGGGCGAAACAACTCATTTTGAAAAGGTTCCCTGAAGCCTACATGCAGTAAAAAGAATGATTTAAACACAAAGGGCAACTTAAAATCTTCATGTTGGCAAATGGCTTCATTTCTTTATTCAACATTATAATAGTAACTATGCAAATAAACAGGTCTAACTCAGGGGGATGCATCTCTGTCAATAAGACTGCTCTGATGAAAGCTTGCTGCTACCATACACAAACACCACACGGTGTCAGCCATATTAGTCTCCCTCTCTAAACCAGTGGTTCTCAAACGTTTCTGGATCAGGGGCCCACTTGAACATTTTCAGAGCATGTTTATTTCATGATCAGTCAAATCGACCGCAAATGAATAGTTTTACTATCATGAACATCTTAGCATTTTGCCAATTATATGGGGGCCACCTCGCAATATCCACAGGTGGGGGAACCACCGGTCTAAAGCCTGATTTATACTTGGTCACTCAGTGTCGCGTCCCAAAGATCTACAAGTATAGTAAAATGAAGCTTTAGTTCCTTAAACTCTATGTTAACATCAAAGGCCTACAGATGAATAAAAAGCAATGTTGTCATAAGTGACCAAAAGGTGTTAATAATAATAATAATAATAATAATAATGGTGATAATAATGTTTGTTACGTATAAACAAATACATTTTGCCCCAGGAGTTAAACCCAGGGCTGGAGGTACAACAGGAGTTGTGCTCTGTTTAAAGTCCTGTGGGGGATCTGCTCCATGTACAATACAATCAACGAAGAGGTTTTGTGCTACCAATGGTAACTCGTCCACATTCACACCGGGGCCGTGTATCAATTGTCTCACATGTACTTTGTGTACTTTGAAAGTATAGCCAAAGCCAGTGGATGTGTTCTACATGCACCAGGCAAAAATGGGGGGAGGATTTGAAAGTGTTTTTTTTGTTGCTAGTATGACACTTTGTTCGTTATTGTCTTACATGCAGCAGCCTTTGATGACACGCTCCCCATTATGGCATCGACCATGCGATAGCGGCGGAGCGGCTTTTGTGGTACATTGTTTGTTTCTCAGATGTTGCAAAGATATTACCATACAGGAATAGGCTGTAGTAGTATCACAAAAAGCATGTTTTCTTAAAACAACCGATTGATTTCTTGTGACTGAAAAAGTGGAAAACAACAAACAACAAATCCTCTTAGGTGTGGAGAAATATGTAGACAAATGTAGGACTTCTGTAGAAAAAAAAATGCATCTCTTTAGCCAATGCATCATTTACATAAATAGTGCACTTCCAAATGCACTCCTTTAGGGGGGGGGGGGGGGGTAAATGTTCAGAACTGGGACTCAGGGTCTTTCTATCTGCTACATTTCCTCAGTGACAGGGTTTGACATCACTTCAATGACCTCAGTAAGGTCTAAGGTGAAGCTTACAATTGGAGGATCTAGAATCTGTGTTATTGTGGTAACCAGCTATGAGTGTTGTGGTCTGGTGGTGATATGGAAAAACAACAACAACAGTCCAATAAAAATACTGAGTCGTATAGGGAATCAAAAATCCACCCATAAAAACAAAAAGAGGAAAAATAAGGGGAAGGGAATTCGAATTTCTGTCGTCCAAGTTGAGCACAACAATCTCTAAATAAAAAGACTAGATAAACATAATAATAATTAATTATCTTTAAATAGTGTCACACGTTTTCTTGTATTTGATAATACTAAAATTAAAAAGAAACTTTCTTCTCTCTCCTCCTGCTGCTCCTCCTCTCCTCCTAGTCCCGCTGGCTCAGTCTGACGGACAGCCACACACACCAATCACACGCATGCTCTCTCCTCTGTCGCCAAGACAACTACCTGCTGGACACACCCCTTTTCAGCGCGCTGCTTAACAATAACCTGTAAGGAAAGATGGGGGAGTGGGGTAACAGTATGACAGGTAAGGAACGTTGTGTAGATGTATGCATGTACTGTACTTTATTTATTAACACATTTTGACCTGAGATCAGATTCTAAAAAATGTCTTGTGTCCTGACAGTTTTCTGAAAAAGCTATGTTTCTATGTCAGTCGTTCTTCGATCAAAAATAGCAGACCTCTGAGCTTGTAGATCTGCTATTTTTCAATAGCTAAAGCATAACATAATGCTAACACCAAAAGGGGTTCCCGCCCAAAATGGGTTAATATATCCTGTGTGTGTGTGTGTGCATGTGCATGTGCGTGCATGCATGCGTTGAACTCACCTGGACTTGGGCTAGTGCAAAAAGTTGTCTACTCTGGCGAAGGAGCAGGATCCAGAGCGGACCCGGGCCATGAGCTGAACACACTCTGTGGCCTGGCCCAGGGCCAGCATCAGTGGAGGCTGCTTAGGCAGGTTCTGGGACTCTGCAATGGGTTGTTTATGGAATGTTAGCAAATAGCAATAGAGGTAGCAACATATTGTTTGGAATGTTAGCAATAGATGTAGCACATAAAGTAACTTGTAATAGCAATAGTTGTGGTTGACTGGATGGAAAATGTAATGGCCCGCACCTATTAATTTCAATGAAAGTTGCTCACAAGCGCATGAAGCACCCGGAAGTACAGCCCTCTTCCGGGCTTGGCTACAACGTTGGAGCCAATAGAGCGTCGCAGTCCCGCCCCCTTTCATGACGACGCCAGGCCCAGGAAATTAATCTCAATGCATTTTTCCCATAGACATTTCAAAACGTATTTATTTAAAGACCTTTTAAGTGTCGTACGAAGCCAACTCTTGTCGTGACAACAATGAACACAATATTTTGGACCAAAGTCGTTTTTTTCTACTTTCTAATTCTTTGTTTGGCCCGAAAAAAATTGTTTGTTGTCATGATTTGTCACGACAAGAGCGGCGTGAACGTCTTTAAATAAATACGTTCTGAAAGGTCTATGAGGAAAATGAACGGGGATTTCTTTTCCGGGTCTCTCGAGGGGGCGGGACTGCGACGCTCTATACTCCTATAGATCATCTGATACTAGCGTATCAGATGGCAGAAGCATGCGCAGTAGAATTATAAATATGGTATAATTGGTCTTGCAATACTACCAGATTTGCTGGCTTCAATAATCCTCTGTGGTTCTCGGGGCTTGGTAGGTATCCTTAGAACTCCACTGCTAGCATAGGCTAAACAGTCTTAACATTCTTAATTATAGTCTTAATAGCTAATTTAACCATATCCTTGGTTAAATTAGCATGGTGTGACAGTCATCCCGTGTGTGTCCCTTACCCAGAATGGCGCTGTTGAGTGCGCCGCAGAGTGTTTCTCTCTGTGTGGGGTCTAACTGCTGGCCTACGGGGCAGTTCCATGGGTCTGAGTATGCTAGAAGGCTAAATGCATCCTGGAGACAGACAGTGACAGAGAGAGAGAGAGAGAGAGATGGAAAATGAAAGAGAGAGGTAAGGTTGACTGTCTCGGTGGAGGTGGGGAAGCAATGTTCTAGTCATGTAGGTATTATTTAGTTCCTGTCCGTTTTGATCAGGTCTACAAATAGCCGTTCTCTCTCTCTGCAGTCAGCGATGTGAAAATATGAACAGCCTCATTTATCATCGTTTCCGTAGAAACCAGTGCCGATCCGACTGCAGGAATCAACTCACAACCAATCACAGGCAGCGGAAGAATGATAAAATACATACAATACATGATAAAATACATCATTTAAATACCCTTATTTAACCCATTCTGACCTGAGATCAGATAAAAAAAATGTCTTCTACATCCTGACAGTTTTCTGAAAAAGCTATGTTTCGATGTCAGAAATAGCAGACCTACAAGCTCGTAGCTTGTAGATCTGCTATTTTTCAATAGCTAAAGCATGACATGATGCCAACACCAAAAGGGGTTCCCGCCCAAAATGGGTTAAAATATCTCCCTCTCTTTGGAGGTTGGAATATACCCCGGCAATCATATCCCTGTATTCACACACACCTATTTGCATACACAGCACACACCACACACACACACACACACACACACACACACACACACACACACACACACACACACACACACACACACACACACACACACACACACACACACACACACACACACACACACACACACACACACACACACACACACACACACACACACACACACAAATACTTGACACTGACACACATCTAATAAGCAAATATATAATAAGCCATATGATGAATGCGGTCTGGTAAACACAATCACTGCTGTGGTCAACAGTGGCAGAGAACGAGACAGAGTAAATCACTCACTTACAGTATAGTCGTCAACAACAGTTTACTTTAAAAGATATATCCTAAACAAACAAAAAATGGAAAATAACACCATTTGACTAAACGTTCCTACTGTATGTATAGGTCTTAACTGGATCTGCCATGTTTGACATCTGAATAGCTGTTAAAGTTCTTGTTTAACTGATTCAACATCTAACCTAATATAATACAGTAGATTGATTTTAATTCGAGGCACGTCCCGCTGGGAGACACCCGGGCAGGCACGTCCCGCTGGGAGGAGACCCCCAGGCAGACCACGTCCCGCTGGGAGGAGACCCCCAGGCAGACCACGTCCCGCTGGGAGGAGACCCCCAGGCAGACCACGTCCCGCTGGGACCCCCAAGGCAGACCAAGGTGCAGATGGAGGGATCACATCGACTCACTGGCCTTGGAACACCTCGGGATCCCCCAGGAGTTATCCGTTAACCCTGTAGTTGCCTACTTTTGTTAGGGTTACATACATTTTAAGTGAATTATGTGGGTGGCTGCTGCATATGCTTAAAAGCCTGTCGGAATGTCTAACTATCCTGGAAGGCACGTCGAACGATGGAAAAACATACATGAGCCGAGATCTGACATGAGATTTGATTGTTGGCTACACTGATGTCAAATTGACGACAGATTAATAAATGTTGAGATGGGCGTGCAGGGGTGTTCGCCCATTTCAGGGTCTGCGCAAGTTTGCACTGAGAAGCACTGAGTCTGTGCCATTTTCCTTTGCTACAAAGAGAACACTATAGCAATTCTCAACTGCAGAGCATTATATTTATATATAGTTTATTTATTTAGAATTTACCCCATTTTTCTCCCCAATTTAGTCGTCATGCCAATTAATTCCGTCCCACACACATTTCTGTGTTGCCACTGCTGTTGTATCCTACTAACTCACCTGCCAGTGACGAGCCCCCACCGAGAGGATGTAGGGCCCAATAGTCAACATTACCAACGGCAAACATTGTGTGTGTGTGTGTGTGTGTGTGCACTTGCAAGAGAGTGTGTGTATGTGTGTGAGTGTGTGAGTGAGTGAGTGAGTGAGTGCGTGCGTGCGTGCGTGCGCCTACCTCCAACATCTTCTTGTGCGTGCGTGCGCGTACCTGCAACATCTTCTTGTGCGCGGCATTCTTGCCATACTCGCGGCACAGTTGCTCGTTGAGTGTCTGCAGCTCTCTACCAAACTGAATCATCCTCTCTGTGGCGGCCTGGTTCCCTCCACAGAGCTGTCTGCTACTGCTACAGGCCTCGTCTGCACGGGGGAAATGCACACAGACCATAGACTGTAAAAAATATGGACAAAGCGTTCGCCGGGTCTAACATGGACGTAAAATGAAGCCTGTTATTCCTGCACTGTAAGTCGCCATCTTTCTAGATCCGTTTGGTACCAGCTGGCCATTGGCTGGCTCCGTTTTGGACCAGCTGGCCATTGGCTGCCCAGACAACGAGGCGGGACTTCCCCCCTTCTTCTCCGTTGGTTTTTATTTTGACTCGAGTGGGAGGGGAATCCCGATCATAGACTGTAACGGTAGCCACGCCCCTCAGAACATACGCGATGGTTTTTTTTCTTTATGGTCATTTTTTTAATTAATGGGACCATAATTTTCCAAAAAGAATATTATGACATTAGAAATGAGACTTTAAACTAGTGACTGGAAGAAGAAAGTATTCATGACCATATTTATTAAGGTAATACAGTCTAGGTGAAGTTGGGCCAAAATACATGGGCCTCTATGGAGCTATGGGGCTTTTTGGGTCCAGTCCAGCGCCACAACAGGCTATATATTTGAACTACCGATTTCAAATGAGGCTTCACAAAATATCTGGCTGACTGCCCCCCTGACACAGACACGTGTTGAGATTTATACAGTATAGTCTGATAGGTTTTCAGAAGAATCAGCCTCAGCTCTAAATGGGTGATTTGGTACACAATCCTAGAATTCCATTCCATTAATGGTAAAGTAAGCAAGTCTCTCTCTCTCTCTCTCTCTCTCTCTCTCTCCATTCAAAAGGTATTTGCGAGGGCAAACTGATGGATGAGAATTGTAAATGTAAAGCCAAAAGAAACTGTACAGTATGTAGACCAAGTCTTATGTTGCCACCTAGTGGTTACAAGTGGTCAAAACAAATTTTTTCTTGAAAAAAGAAAATCTGTTTATTGGGTTAAAAAATATATATCATTTTGATTAGAAAACATACATTAACCACTTCAACCCTATATACATTTCGGCCTTGTAGATCGGCTATTTTCTAAAGTTTTTGTACACATTTTTTAACTTGTGAAATGGGACATTCTGCAATATACGTAGACCTGTACTTTTACCTTTAGTACTTTAAGTACATTTTGATGCCGATACTTTTGTACTTTTAATAGAGTACCTTTTGAATACGGGACTTCTACTTGTAACGGAGTACATCTACATTGTAGTATTGACACTTTTACTTAAATACAACATTTGAGTACTTTTTCCACCACTGGTGTAGCGTACCCGTTACACTGATCATCAGCAGTCTGTGTGTACGTACCGGTTGTTACACCGTTGCCCAGGCTGTTGTCATCTGGTTGAAGGGTCTCTTGGTGTTTGTACAGTATGTGTGTGTACGTACCGGTTGTTACACCGTTGCCCAGGCTGTTGTCATCTGGTTGAAGGATCTCTTGGTGTTTGTATGTGCCGTTCATGATCCGTGCTGAGGAGCCGGCATCAACCACCCCGTTGGTATAATGCTCTGCTTCAATCTCCATCTCACTATCACTGTAAACGCACGCACACACACACACACACACACACACACACACACACACACACACACACACACACACACACACACACGCACACACATATAGTGAGACACTCCTGTTGACACTCCTGTTGACATGTCAATGTGACATGATATGACAACAGCTCTGTTACATGCGTGACGTGTGCGTTGAGTTTGTTTGACTACAGCTCTGTTACATACGTGACGTGTGCGCTGAGTTTGTTTGTTTACAAGTCACAGAGAGACGGGCAGCAAAGCTCGTGGCTCATTTCTAACCTACAGTATAATATTCTCAGATACATATTTTAGTGTGATGATTAAGTTTAAAACGAGTAATACACTGTCTGGATCCCATCTTGAATGAGATTAAAAACGGAGTAGTGCTGTAATCAAAACCAGCTGTGTTGGAGGAACGTGCAGCGATGGGAATAAACCAGGTGGATGAAATCAAGATTCGTTATTATTCATGCAGGAATCGACACGTCATCACGCAGCACGTTTTCGTTTATTTTTATGGACTTTTGATAGAAAAATACAAAAAGATGGACATTTTCCCATTGGTTTGGCAATCATTTTTAGGTATGCCCATACTGTATGATGACCACGGATATGCTCTAAAGGTGTGAAAAATGTATTTATCCATTTCCCTACATCTTTAAAGACACTTGAAGTGAAGTTAAAAAAGAAACAGCCAAATCTGAACCATAGCGTGATGTTAAGCTTTTGCTTCTCTCTGCCCATTCTTGAACACAAATGTCCCTTGCTTTGTTATTGTCTTAATGGTGTATGTATGGGCTTTCTGTACTTTATTTGTTCAAAATAAATAAAGATCAAATCAAATGTTAAGACACTATGATATATCAGATTCTCCTGATGTGCACTGCAACATCATTTGTATAGATATGATTGGATGATTCAAATGTACGCATTTACAAACGGCAGTCCCAAGCAAACATTTCCTCCTCTGGCTGAAACAGGCGAGCATGGCACATGCATTAAGTTGCTCGAAATCGCATGAGGCGATTTCACTCCTCCTTCCGGGTAGGAACATTCAACAGAGTGCATTCTGGGATGGATTGGACACATGAACGCGCTGCCGTTGACTATCATTACACGCGTTCGCGCACGTGCACGTATGAAACAGCGTTCACGTGTCATCATGAACGTGCGCAATGATAGTCAACGGACCAGCGCGTTCATGTGTTTGGGTCCAAATTCGGCCACCATGTCCATTTCGCCTCAGGGTTTCCTCCGGGTGCCGTTTCTATTAATATATACTCTAAGGGAGGACAGCCTTCCCTACCTTGTTTCCTGGTTGCTGTTGGCGCTGTGTGGCTGGCTCTTGGTGGAGTCGGAGGAGTTGGATTCGGAGTAGTTAACGGAGGAAGGGGAGGAGGAGGAGGAAGAGGAGGCTGAGGAGACCCCGGGGTACTTGCTGTTGCTGCCCCCTCCTCCAGCGTGGCTCTTTGATTTGTTGGGGGGAGTCACGCCGTTACTGCACGTGGGGCTGCTGTCCGCTCCTCCGGTGGTGTGCAGGTGTGGTGCGTTGGTTGTGCCGCCGTGGTGAGGGCTGAGGCTGGGCGAGCCGGGGTAGCTGTCCTGGGACTTGGGGGAGCGAACGCTAAAACAGCGAACTTCACTGTCTGTGCCGTTCACCATCTCCACGAACTGACGACACCTGACAGACACAGGACGTGATACAGTTGGTACTCTGCTGCTGAAGGAGACGGTTAGCTCTTTGGATTTACAGCACGCACGCATAAGTAATTTGTTGAACAGAAAAAGGGAAATATATAATATGCTGTCTGGAACCAGTGAACCACAGAAAGCAAGGAGAATTGGCATAAATTATCTTGACTTCAAAGTCTTAAAAACCGATGAACTTGGAAATCACATTTGAGTATAATATATGGAGTTTAATGTTGAATGAGTTTAAGAACAGAATAACCGTTCGTCCTGACCTCCATGGCAACTGAATAGGCTAGGATACATCAGCAATGAATGCAGAAGGGGAATCAGCATACTGCAGTTAGGCACTATACATTTCCTACATTTAGGCAATTGTCATAATGTAGTCATAAGATATCCCTAAAGAAGGTAAAGTTATAACTTATTTAGAGAGTCTAATGAGAACGGCTTCTTCATTACACTGATGACCTGGTCAAAAGGTAGAACGTAGACAGCAACAGAGCAAGTCACAAAACTCGAGGCATGGTTACATTTGTAGGACGGGTGGGTGGTGATAACGTTGAAGTAATACTATTACTGTTACTACACTAAACAGTCCATTTTGGGGTTACCTAAGCTCGACATGTGGCTGATTTGTGTTAGTATTTGCCAGACAAGAAGCAACAGGTTGTAGCAACTTAAAGAGACAGAGTTCTAACTTCTTTCAATGTAAATTAAGGTGTGTTGAACTTACTTCAACATGAATAGTAGGTTGGGATTGTGTTCTATGATTGTATAACTTACTTCAACATGAATAGTAGGTTGGGATTGTGTTCTAGGAGGCCGGGATACAGCTGCTGCGTGGCCTCTATGGCCTCGCCCACCCGCCCTGACAGCACCAGCTTCTGTATTCCTATTGGACAGTGAAAAAACACAATGAATGAACACAATCATTTTGACCTTCCTGTTCTCCTGAGTTCTGAGTAGTGACTACACATACGTCATGTCCTAGAATTAGCGAAATGGGGAAGGGGATCAATCAACGTCACGTGATTCTTTATTTGACCCCTGTCAAGTTTGAAACTTGGATGTGTCTCAAAGAATATGATTATTGGCAGAATCGCGGAAAAGTTTTGAATATTCGGTGGCACCGTTTTCATTTGTCATTGCATCGGTGGTGGTTCATCTGCACTACAATACTTCATGTTGTGCTATGACGAAAAAACCCATAAAATGTAACCATGTTTAGTATGTGTAAGTTTCTTAATGCATTTCGAATGGTACGCTGTGATGTTTTCACCTGATGAAGCAATGGCGGCTTCAAACCGAAATACCTGCATGCATGTCTCAATGAATGAATGAATCTATAATGTCATTGTTTTTTTTGTTTTGTTTTTTTTAAGATATTTTTTTGCGGCTTACGCCTTTTATTGATTTTTGAAGGGACAGACAGTAGGCTGGAAACGGGAGAGAGATGGGGGGATGACATGCAGTAAAGGCCGTGTCGGGTCCGGGAGTCGAACCCGCGGCACACTGCGACTGGATTACCAGTCCGGTGCCCAGACCGTTACGCTACGGCCTGGGCCTATAATGTCATTGTTGATCAGAAGAAACTGCAGGCTGCTATTTGTGCTACTTTAGCACAACAGTTGCAAAACATGTTACATTCAATACCCTGTGCACTTTTTTATTATGAAGCCTAAAAGCCAAACAGAAATGTAATTTCTATTTGTAATGTTCCAATTAAATCGTTAATCACAATTATTTGTGTGAGAGAATTAATCGTCAACTTAAATGTGTAATCGTGATAGCCCTAAAGCACAACAGAAATGTTCCATTCGAATGGCCATGATTCAATGGTGTGGGTTAGGGTAAGGGTTCCTCACTCACTCTGTCTGTTCTTTATAGAAGACTGGTCCTCTTGTATCGAAGTCTCAGTGGCTCTGGCGAAGGCTGTCGCCGTGGCACAGTAACCATGGTGTACCAGGTAGCTAGACACCATACTGCAGAGAAAACACACAAACATATAGGTTTAAAGATGTCATGCATGCAGGAATGTCATGTTAGATTACCATATCTGTTATATGCCACCTAGTCTCGGGGGCCAGACTGTTGCCAACTTGCCTCTCGCAATTTTCAAATGCTATGTAGCATGTGGTCCATCTGTCTCTGTGTGTGTGTGTGTGTGTGTGTGTGTGTGTGTGTGTGTGTGTGTGTGTGTGTGTGTAGTATGCATGCATCTTACTTCTGTAGAACTGCCTGCCACTCCCCCAGCCTCTCGCCGATGGGGAAGCGTGCGATCATGCCGTGGATCTTTGCCCGCCATTCATTCATGTAGTCCTCGATGTCGAAGACAAACGGCTGCTGGCCAAAGTTTGCATCTACGATCTCGCCAGGGGTCTGAAGCCCCACGGTGGGGTATAGATTGGGCTAGAGAAGACACCAAGGTTTTTGATGAAGAAGATTGTTTTTTTTTGTTTTTTTTTACAAATTTCCGCTTTCATAGTTGGAGTGACAGGAAATGAGAGAAGGGAAAGGAGAGACATGTGAGCCATGAGTGGAGTTAGATTCAAGGTTGGAGTTGGGGTTGGGGGGGGACACATTACAACACAATTAGTAGTATGTATTATATTTGTCGCAATACTCACAGGGAGGTCTGTGAAGGCTACACCTGTGAGATGGAAGTGAAAATGATAGCAAGTTATTTGAGTCACAGTTAAGAAAAACAGTAAAAGCTAATACGGCAGTATGGTGATTTCTAACTCTAAATTAATCAACCAAAATAACCATTTAACCAAACAAAGCCACAGAGCTGTGGGTACAGTAATGTGGATACATGCAGAAGATAATGCATTAAATACTGACTGACCTAGGCTGATGCCGTTTTTTGTATAAAAGCAGGTGTTGTTGATGAGGTTGACGCAGCAACCAATCACATCGCCCGTGGTGAAGGTTGGGCCGTAAGGCTGTCCAGTCCCCGAAGAGCAAAAGGAGTGGCCATCGTCCCCGTGGTACCCGTACGAGTGCTTGTCCCATCCTGGAATTTGAGCAAGAATTTGGATTAAGAAAATTATTTCTCGTCTTGGAATTCCAGCCTAAAGCAGAAAAATCACACCTGTGTGAACTCCCCTCTCCCCCTGCCTCTCTGTCTCTGTCTCTCTCTGTAATTAGCAGGCAACAGTGCAACACTATCTCTCTCTCTGTTTCTGGCACAATAGTTCCACTTTTGTCCCTACTGGTACTCTACTGGTACCTAGTCACATAGGTTAGGACGGACATTGCTGTTCCTTGGAGTGGTTGCACCACTCAAAAAAGAAAACAAGAGCAGTGAACACCTAGCATAGAAACTAGCAATAATCTCTGTGATGAAACTGGTTTGGAACTGGAACAACAAAAAAAAGACTTATTTCTTGCCCTGAAGTGGGAACCAAAGTGGCCGTGTCACTATTCAGGAGGTTGGAAGATGCAGAGGTGATATAAACCATCATCAAAAATAAAGAACAGAAGCAGTTCTTTTAGTGGAAAAGGGGCCCCAGTGTTGTTGGATGGATTGTTCCTAAAGTGGACATTAGACACGGTGCTCAAGCCAAGGCCAGTGATAGTAGTTGCTGGAAGAGGCATTAAGAGTTGTTACTTCTCTTCCCTAGATTTTCCAGCCTGATTTTGACTAAACCCCAGGCATTTTGATGCAAATTCACATGATTCTTATTTAGTACTACCCCCTTAGATGGCATGTCATTCTTTAGACGTCCAGTAGGGGGATGCAGTATACAAAGCCTGGTGGTGAGTCATTGCCTTCCAGCCCAAGAGGCTCTGAGGCTAAATAAGGAGAGCATGGGTTCATTTTACTGTTTGTGTACTGGAGAAGGGAGGAAGTGTCCCCGTGCACTACTAAATATTTAGTATGTCATTTCATCCAAATATACTTACCAACAAGGTATACAATGGTCTTTTGAGATTCATGACCTTAGGGACAACAAATGGCATTCATTCATTCATTGTAATGCAATCCTATGTTGTTGCATGATATTCAATGTGAGAATAAGGGTGTCTTCATGTCTTCGAGCCTCAAATGTTGATTTTGGAGGAGAATGTATTTTCATTCACAAACCAATGATGATACACTGCATGTTGTGTTTACTTGACCGCTCAGCGTCATTCTATTCGCAGACAGACTTACAGGGTCACTCAGTGGCACAAAGAAAACATACTTCCTCTCAGCCTGGGCTATGAAACATAACGTAAAGTTATGGCCTGTTTTCATCGTTGACAATGTGTCACAATAGGAATGCAGACGTCAACATCGGACCGGACTGACACCAGGAAACCAAGCAACTTAGTACTTTTAACATGCATAAAACAATGTAAGCTCTAGTCTCCTGTGGTTAAAATTATTTCCAGTTTTCTTTTACACACACGCACACGCACACACACACACACACACACACACACACACACACACACACACACACACACACACACACACACACACACACACACACACACACACAATTGACCCGAAACCGGTGGTTTCATTGTATAACTAGAAAACTTGCTCCTCGGAGCACAGAAGTGAAGTGAAGTGTGGAATTTCTTCCTCTGCCTTTCGCGGCAATCGGACGCTGCGTTCATGATTTGAGGCATGTTGAGGGACACAACTGGTGGCGCTACAAAAGGCTGATCTGAACATTTGGAGGCAGAGGTTCTGCTCTACCATCCAGGGAGTGTGTGTGCCCAGTTTCCTGTGTGAATGGGCCGACGGTGCTGGAGATTAGCTGCTTGTAGGCTGACGGATAGACACACTGACACACAGACGGACGGACGGACGCACGCACAGGGTGCAAAACATCAACATCTACCAATAAGTTCAGTACTCGGTTATAAATGCCATGTCACGTTGCCCATGCATAAAGTGAGTGTCAAATCGAGTGTCAAAGTGAGTTTAATGTTGTTTAACCCATTCTGACCCGAGATCAGATTCATACGAGGTTTCCGCCGGACACACACTGGTCTGATGAACCCATTCTGACCTGAGATCAGATTCTAGAAATGTCACAGTCGTTCTTCGATTTTTCAAAAATAGCAGACCTACAAGCTCGTATCGCGCCACTCGGTGGCGCGATATGAGCTTGTAGATCTGCTATTTTTCAATAGCTAAAACATAACATGATGCCGACACCAAAATGGGTGCCCGGTCAGAATGGGTTAATGCTATCAGATAGGACTTTTCTGTTTGCATGTATGGGCTGTAACCCATACATTAGTTATACCCATTTTGCTTCCAGAATTGAAAGTGAATTAATACCAATACTGCTATATGACAGACCATTCAGAGTTGTAGGCAGTCTTCCCTCATCAGGGGCTGGCATTGCCAAAAAGAGCAGAGTGAAAGTCATATGTGTATGAGACCCAAGACATGTGACGTTGTGTGCGCATGTATTTGAGTGTGTCCAACTGTCCATCAAGAATTACCTCGAGATTAGATTTGTACATGTTTATTATGGTTTGTTTATGTACAGCAGTATGTGCTCTGTGTGCTCATGTGCACACAGTTATGTGCCCGTGCTTGTGTGTGTGTGTGTGTGTGTGTGTTGGGGGGGGTATTAGATTAATCTGCTGACAGGGATATTGCCTCCAAAGCCAGGCTCACTGCTCCAACATGCTAATGAAATGGGCAGGTCTCTACCACTGGATCAGACACAGAGGTCAGTTGTGGAAAACACTGTACTGCTATGGACACACACATACATTATGCAAATGATTGCATACATTACAAACACACTTTAAAATACTAACACACACACACACACACACACACACACACACACACACACAGAGTGTTGAGGCAATCCACAGCAATCTGTCTAGCACCAGGGCTATGGCCTGTACACTAGAATCCTAGCGACCAGAACAATATTTTCATAACGAATACATGAGTAAGCTTTTACAGATTCACCACTCTTCCACTCTGTTCCCACCTTTGTGTGACATTTGAAGTAATGTGAATAATAAAGAGGAATAATGAATGTATGTATGCGCGGGTGCGTGTGTTGTGTGCGTGCGTGAGATCTAGACTCTAGATTCTAGAGTTTGTTGAATTGGCTGGATGGGTCCATGGCATTCATTCCATAAACCCCCACCCAATGGGGGGAAACCTTGACTATAGGCACAGAGCAGATGATACAGACTGGACTACGCTGTGATTGGCCAGAGGAGAGCGTTGCTCTGATTGGCCTGGTGTTGGTAGCATGGTGCTTTAGTCGTGCCCTGAGCTACAATATGGCTACGATGCTTCCTCCTATGTCATCAGAGCGTGGTCAACCATTCACTGATCTCATTGTGTGGCTGTCTGTGGGATGTGCGTGTGTGTTGAGAAAGAGGGGGATTGGAGAGCAGAAGAAAAGAGTTCAGGCTCCCAGAGGAAGGACGGAGAGATTTGTTTCAGTTGACCTTAACAAACCCAGTGGTGGAGTACTCAAATGTTTTGCTTAAGTAAAAAGTATCAAAACTGCAATGTAGAAATAGTCCGGAATTCTACATTTAATGGACTAAAAGTACAAAAGTATTGGTATCAAAAAAGTACTTAAAGTAATATTACTAAAAGTAAAAGTACGCATTATATACAGAATGTTCCATTTCCAAGTTTTCAAATGTTTAAAACTCTGTTGAAATCTACAATCAACTACAATCGCCAAATTTCAAATGACTGAAATCTATATATGACTGAAGAGGTTAATGTATGTTTTGTAATAATAATCAAAATATACAAAGTAACTACATTTTCAAATAAATGTAGTGGAGTAAAACTGTAAAAGTACAAGAGTTTGATCTCAGATGTTGTGGAGTACAAGTAAAAGTTTTGGAAATTGGAAATACTACAGCACTTAAAAAAAAACCCCTCTAATTCTCTTCCAATTCCATTTTATGACGTCAATGAGGATGTAAATTCAGAACACTATGGAGATTATAAATGTCATTTTGCAATGCCAGCAGCAATCCATCCGTCTGTCTGGAGTCTCCACTGCCAACACGAGGCATGGCAACTACAATTGTACACTCTCAGAGTTAAATAAACACTGAGCGTTGTACGGTGCTACAGCATACAAGACGCCCTGTGTATATATTTATGTAGATGAGGAACAAGATTGCCACTCTGGGATAACCATGTTTGGCTGCTTTCAGAATCTTTCTGCTAATGGTGGAATCACTGCCTATAATCTCAATTCCAATGCAGACAAATGTTTTTAAATTAGGTCATCATAGTACATTGTATAGCTTGAAATGCTTGATGTCCTACTATAGCATGGCCTTCTCACTTTGGATGTAAATGAGTCCCAGTAAAAAAACTCTTTTACTTTAGTTATATTTGATATAGAGATGTTTTTTCCTAAAAAAAAAAGGGTGGAAAGAGAAAAGGAGAGTGTGACATCACTTCTAAAGAGACAAATAATAAGAAAAAAACACACTAGACGTCTGTCTATTTCTGAAAATGTGTCCTCAAAAAGACTTTTGATAGGGATGTGCATGAATTCATGGATAAACGATGCTGCTAACCCTACACTAAAGTAAGTAAGCTTTGCCGAGTCATGAGGCTCATAGGGCAGGAGCCTATCTCCTGTTTCTGTAGCGTGAGGCAGCTTGATAGTATTGCTAGTATGTCGCAGGGACCAACCCTACCCTACTAAACGTTTACTAAATAAAATGTGGTTGTTCTATTACATTTTTATTGAGATATACATTTCCATTTTGCACCCATACCGTCATGTCTTCATAAATTGTTGTCTTTAACAAGCAAAATAAGCAAATTCATGCAAATAAACTAAGTATTACCATGACTGATTTAACGTAGCCTGTCACACTCTTTAACACAACGCTGGTCACTCTGCTGCTTCTGCCTGCCATTGTTCACTTTCCAGTCATTGTCACATGACCCTTGTATGACCTTTGTATACATTTGTGCCTAATTTCCCGGGAAATAAATCATATGTCGGTAGCAGACAATTACATGTGTAGCATTTGTGCAGTTTGCATGGTTTTTTGGACATAATCTGTAGGAGTAGGAGCAGAAAGTGTCTTCTGAAGAAAATGGTGGACAATCTAGTCAGGCGGAAAATGGGCAAGGCTATGGGACGTCATGATCCAAGGCATCCAGGGGAGAAATGTTTTGATTGTACAACCTAACGGTTCAAGAGTTATAGGCCAAAATGTGCAGAAGCCTGGCTGGTATAGCACAAACATGCGGCCAATTTTTCCCCAAAAAGTTTTGGGGAAGATATCATTTTTTGGCCAACTAGGAGCGCCCGTGCAAAGCTTTTCACGCTGATCGGTCCAGCGGTGACCAAGATTAGCTGTTCACGGACAGAGTGACTCAGAAAACAAAATCCCCAGCCGTTCCGAACTTCCGACCTGCCGGAGGTAATGCATAAACCATACATAAATCTGAGACTGTATTTTGCTCAATAAATGTGTAGGCTATTGTAAATGTATAAAGTCTACCGATAGCTGTCATCCATCTCAAGTTGCATGTGTGGATGACAGAACGAGAGGGACAAAGAGAAAGATTGACTGAACAGAGTTTTGTGACTGCATTCGATTACGTCAGTCTATTTTCTGTCAGTATTTTGTGAAACAATTGAGTTGGGCCTATAACACAGAATAGATTCTATACACACATCCAACTATAGAGTACCAAGATCTGACATCAACAATAAGATCTGTCTTGTTCCAAAACACCTAATAACAAGTCCAGCGATTCTGTCAGGGCGGTGGCTCTGTACAGTCTGTGTTTGGAAAAATACAGTAGCCGGAAGTTGTAAAACTACAGTAGGAAATCATATGATTCACTGTCCCCACTGAAGCACATCAAATGGGCGACTGTGGCTCAGGAGGTAGAGCAGGTCGTCCAATGATGAATGAATGAATGAATGAAAAACTTTATTCTGAACATAACAAGTCAGAGAATTAACAGAAGTACAATATAGAAGAAAAGAAAAATAATAATAATAATAATAATATTCCCAAAGTATAAACAACAAGAAAAAATATATAATAATAATAATAAACAAGCCACACTGGCCGCGTAAGTATAATTGTTTTTTCTCTTCTTTTTATTAATATTTTTTTTTAACTTTTGTATGTTCAGAAAGGAGTAGGTTGAAGTAAAAAACCATGGGTCGGCGGTTTGAATCCCGGCTCCTCCTGTCTACATGTCGAAGTGTCCTTGGGCAAGACACTGAACCCCAAATTGCTCCCGATGTGCTGGTTGGTACCTTGCATGGCTTCCGCCACAATCGGTGTATGAATGGGTGAATGTAATGCACAATCTATGTAAAGCGCCTTGGATAAAGGCGCTATATAAATGCACCATTTACCAAAACATTCCTGAAATTCCTTAGATTGTGACATTTAGCTGTATTTTGGATTTGTACAGGAAAGGCTTCAACGTTCAAACCACCTACTGGAAATAACATGTCCAGACATGTCCCCCTTTTTTTAAATATATTTTTTATCCCACGATTTTGTAACCCATTTTTCACCCCTGTGTCAATCATCTAATGTGATCCTGGGCTCTACACACCCTCCACCAACCTAGTCCCCATATATGGAGGACAAGGGGAGAGCAACGGACTTGAACTCATGCTTCCTTCATGCCCGAGTGTCCAAGTTGCTCCTTTACACCTGACAGGGGGGAGTTTCCCTGGTTGGACGTAGCGCGTGGAAGGAACACGTTATTCCAACCAGTTCCTTTCCCCTCCATCAGGCGCCCCGGCTGGCCAGGGGGAGGCAGTTTAGTGACCAGGATTACTGCATGTTTTTTGTGAGGGTACCTACCCTAGGGGACACGGGGAGAACATGCAAACTCCACACAGAAAGGCCCTTTCGCCAACCCCGCCTTCGGGTATGGGCACTGATGACGCGGAGGAGGAAACACGCCGCCAGCACCCACAGCGTCCCGAGCGGGAATCGAACCCAGGACCTTCTAGCTGTTAGGCGACAGCACTACCAACTGTGGCACCGTGCCCCCCAGACATGTTCCCCTTAACAGACCATTCAAACTCAATTCATATACAATGAATGTAGAAACTCCGCCCATATTTCACTCCTCCAGCCGCATTGCCAAAACCCACACATTTTGGCAATAATTTGAACTTCTCCACAACCTCTTTCATCTTAAACTCCATTCACTATCCATCCATGATTCACATTCTCACACTACTCCTCCTTTAACCAAATCTAGCTGGTCTGAACAAAAAACTATGCAACACTAATACTACTGACATCAATTGCCTCTGTGTTTTCATAAAAATAATACAGTTTTGACTAGTTTTGTGTCTACATTATGGTCTAAGCCAGGGCCATATTAGAATTGCTGGAAAAAGTTCAAATGATGGCCAGCACAGAGTGAGAGTCGATTAATTGTATCATCACCGATTCTATATAGATAGATATCTAATCTGCTGTACATATATGGAATATAGTACTGTGAGTCTGTGAAGTAGTTTACTTAGAAAGTATAGATAGAAAGTAGATAGCAGCCACTGAAAATAAGAATAATGCTGTTGGTGTATACAATAATACCAAGATCATATGCACATGTACATTTGAAGATGCACTTCAGTCAACTTCTTTTCTCTTTTTTACACTCTTTTCTTTAGGTTTTTTTTTGTTTGTTTGCTTTTCCATTTTTCTTTTTTTCCTTAAAATAAATAAATAATAATAATTCGGCTGTTATTATCTATGCTGCTGCATTGTCTGAAGGAGAACAAACCAAAATAAGTTTTACTCTTATGTACCTGTACAAAAGTAACGTAAGTAATGTAACAATAAAGTACAACCCTGAACCTTGATATCGGTCCCAACAACATCGGTAATCGGTGGTCTACAACTCTCAAAAGTCTGTATCGGCATCGGGCCAAAAGCCCTAGTTGTGTTACACATCACACCTCTGTTCGCTGAATGTCAGCATGCAATGTAAACGCATGCAGCATGGTTCTGTGTAAAAAGAACAACAAAAATAAAGTGCCTTAAATGTCAAAACATAAACCTCTATAGATTTTGTGGCACACTTTTCATTTGATTATTTTTCATCCATGTCATTTCATTGAATGTTGATGTAATGTTATGGTCTGGATCAGATCATCAATATTTAGGGAAAGAAATGCAACATTTGCTAGAATACAATTGTTATAGCAAAAGTGTTATAGCACCTTTCTGGCTCCCTCTCTTGCTCAGGTAGGGTCAGACTGAATTTGTTTGGGTTCAGGTTAGGTCAGATTCTTGAAAAATAAATCTATTGGCGTTTTAGAAAATTATTACCGGTAGCTATTTTGGTCTTTGAACAAAAAAAAAGCTGTATTTTTGGATTTGTACAGGAAAGGCTTCAACGTTCAAACCACCTACTGGAAATAACATGTCCAGACATGTTCCCCTTACAACTAACAGACCATTCAGACTCAATGCATATACAATGAATGTAGAAACTCCGCCCATATTTCACTCCTCCGGCCGCATTGCCAAAACCCACACATTGTAGCAATATTTGAACTTCTCCACAACCTCTTTCATCTTAAAACTCCATTCACTATCCATCCATGATTCACATTCTCACACTACTCCTCCTTTCACCAAATCTAGCTGGTCTGAACAAAAAACTATGAAACACTAACACTACTGACATCAATTGCCTCTGTGTTTACATAAAAATAATACAGTTTTGACTAGTTTTGTGTCTACATTATGGTCTAAGCCAGGGCCATATTAGAATTGCTGGAAAAAGTTCAAATGATGGCCAGCACAGAGTTGATTAATTGTATCATCACAGATTATGCAGTCTGACTAGTCTGTCCTCCTGTATGCAGCCAGCTGCCAGAATGAAACATAATTCAAATGTTCCACTATACTTCAAACTGGAAGAAGGCATTGCTGTCTGCTCTCTCCCACTGTCCACGTGTCCATCTGGGCTGATAACTGCCAGAGATTCTGGCCTCAGGCCAAACAACCCAGTGATAGTGTCAGACCCCTGCAACGAGATCCTCACCATAACCAGTTCATGTTGAGTGACCTTGTAAGTCACCACCTTTCCTCCCATTACCCAAACATAATAGGCACTCGCCTGTCTGTCTGTCTGTCTGCCTGTGTGACTGTATAATCCATAAATACATTCATCACACACAGCATCCACTGACTCCTAGAACACCCATCGATGCATTCCTCGGCATGGCGATATTTTTTATTTGTACTATTGATAATGCCATATCCCTGTCTCTGATCATCACCGTGTGTTTTAGTCTGTAGCTTCAAACACGAGAGCCTGGTCCAAGAGCGGTTCTTTACTGTATTCTGCAGCAGAAAGTGAGTTTGTTGAGCTTGTAAGTTGTTTTGATCCATGTCGCCCGCTTTGAATGCTATCGACCCATAACCACCAGTAGGTTACTCATCCAGATCTTGCAATGGAGTCAGTAGGCTCTACTGGAGCCTACTGACTGCGATTAGGAAACTCGGAAGTGAAATTACTGCCGCCAAAGCATTCGAACAAGTGGCTAAATATGTTTTTTTTTTTACAAACATTTAGGGTGCTTTCTTTATTATTATTTACAATAGGCCTACCAGACGCCAGGAAATGACATCTGTCCACAAAATATTGCAGGGTCTATTGAATGTGAAGGAGGAGGTGACAACAAACTGCTGTGGCCAGATGTAATTTCCTGGGGTTTAGTAGGACATTTTTCTTTAAAAAAATACATTTAGCCACTTCTTCGAATGCCCCCGCCCCCCTGTACAAAAAAAAAGCTAAAAACGCTAAAACGAAAGAAGGCAGCACATGAAAATTCTTTAGCCCTCACCTTTTACTTTCTCTAGTAACAACCTAAAACATGAACCATGGTTGAAAAGAGACTAAAGTTGTCCTTTAAAGTATGATTACACATCAATATTGTAATATTTACATAATTATCTTAACACATTGTTTCATCCATGTAAGCATCAATCCACATGTTCAACTGAGTAACATTAACACCCTGCTGAGCTCCATTACTCACCAGGCAATCTGTTCATGTTGACTCCCTGGGCAGACAGACCGATCCCCATATATCTGCACATAAACAACAAAGATACATTGTAAAACACAACACTGTCAAATAAGTTGCCATGAGTTATCTTATTACAACAGGTTTGTAAGCACTCTGCAGTGTCTTCCCCTTTAAAAAGGCTCTTAATCCTAACATACTTTATGAGGATTTGTCAGGATGTCAAAATTACCTAGACAGCCTTAAAAAAAGAGAAAAAAAGAGACAGAATGTAAAGGTGTTCAGCTGAGTTCAGCAAGAGTTCAGCTGTGATGCAATAGTTTGGTACGCAAGTCGAGATTGTTGATCTGAACGAACATAGAAATATTATAGTATGTTTTTGACATAAATGTAAGTAGCAAAAATATGACAAAACCGAAACCTTTGTTCAATCATGATATTAAATGACTACATTTGGCAAAATGGTTGTGTTTGTTTGTCTCAGTGCATGCTGATGTCACCAGTAAAACATAATCAGTCAAACTCGAGCAATCAAATGTGTCCACTCTCAGCTAAAATGTCTGCCAATATGATAACCTTTCCCTGCACTCTTCAGACCTTTATGAGTAACTGATGTCATTCACACCAAATGGGATTGATGGGACACTTTACTGTTTATTACAACCATAATGTTGTGTTTGTAATATTTGTGGTTGGCCCAGTCAAGTTCCTAATCCACGCTACGCACCTGTAACAAACCTTTGAATTCAGTCTTGAATTAACTTTGAACAATTTATTTTTATTTCATTGTTAACCAAACAAATATCGATAGACTGAACACTGAAGCAAAGACTGAAGTCGAGAATGAGCCTTGAAGCCTTCATTTAGATTTAACAGCAGGGTTTAAATGTATGTCGCTCTCTCTTATCGTGAAACATTACAATGACTGGGTTGAATAAAATATTTGTAATTGCCTTTGTTTTAATGAACTCATACTGGACGCCAGAGAGAGCCTTCACAGACAACGTGTCACTCCCTAGAATTAATGAATAGCTCGTAAACACGAGATTACAGTATGTTCAACCCGTCTTTGGTGCATCTTGGGTCATAGCCCAGATCCAAAGCAGTGATTAATTCAGGCTGGACATCAGACACAACATAGAGATGCTAAAATCTCCTTCTATCAATCAATCAACCAACCAGAAAGACTTAATGAGCAAACTAAAACTTACAAAATAAAAGATGAAATATTTAGGGGGTTTAGAAAACCCAACCAAGATGCCTAGAACAACATTATCATCAAATCGTGTAACACAGTGGTTCTCAACCAGTGGTCCTTGAGGGAACCAAATGGACCCTTATAGATCTTTAGATCTAAGAACCTTACGGGTCCATTTGGTTTCATTTTACACACTCAAGAGTTCAATTATTGTTAACATCTGCATTACTGGCTGCAATTTTCAAAAAGTCTACACAATTAGAGAATGTATTTTCCTGTTACCCCTCCTATTGTAAAAGGCTAAATCTCATCGAATGGTGGTCTGTGGCTCAAATGCAAAATAAATAATGGACCTTGATATGAAAAGGGTTGAAACCCACTGGTGTAACAGGTCCTGTTGCATTGAACAGATCCACTCACCCATCTCGGCCTTTACTGACGATCTTGACCTCGAAGTAGTAGATCCCACAGGCAGCGGGGATGGGATGTGTGGCGCGTACGGAGGCTGCATCCTTGTGATTCTTGCCGTGTCCTGTTGTGGAACAAATATAAAGACATGCATAAGAGGTCTGCAAGGAGAATGATTTCAGGGCCGTTTTGTACCGATGTAGTTTCACGGATCGACGAATATTAAAGACACATGCATAATGATTTCAGGGCCGTTTTGTACCCGATGTAGTTTCATGGATGGCTTATTTCACACCGTCGGGGGGACAAAGGGGCATAGTGAAGTTGTATTTTGTCGTAGCTTTATGGGTGTACATAAAAACATTAGAAAGAGAAGGTTAGGCGAAGGATAGACCAAGCTCAGACTCGGCCACAACCATACGAGCAGGGACATTTTTGTGTTCCAGCCACAGAAACACTAGGAATTTGTACTATATAATTTTTGAACGGAATCAGACTTCTGAACGGTTCATTACCTGCCAAACTGGTTCAGGGGAGTTGGAGAAACTGCTCTTTAAGCCTAAATGTACCTGCATGTTGAGTCAGTTGCTCTTTAATAGAATAGACGCCGTGTTTGTCATCTGTAGGCGTAATTAAAGGACAGAAAAATCGAAATGCAGCAGAATACAACCCCAGAGACGACCTGCTCCTGGTTTGACTGACCTTTGTAAAAGCCACATTTGTCAGCTGTGTCAAGTGTCAGCTTTATAGCAACGCGGGCCAGGCATTTGAGTTGCATTTAACCAGGCATGTAAATGAAAACTGATTTACACCCTGAACTGAAATGGACATTAATAGTCACACCTACAGCGTACCAGGCTTAAAATGAAAGGCATCATTTGTTTTAAGTGTGACAGAGACTTGAAGATCATCTTCACACAAAGATAAATTCACTTCCATGAGATGAGAGTAGTATGGGTATGAGTGATATTGTTTTTTTTAAATAATCTTAAATAATGAGTCCATGATTCATGAATCGTGGAGCTCAAGCACATGGCTTTGAAGGGTAGCAGATCTACAAGCTCTCAGCATGTCACGCTGCAATGCGTTGTGGGATTGTAGATCAGCTATTGATTTTAAAATATTAAAAATTAAACAAAACAAAAAAAGAAAATAAAAATAAATTTGATATTTTTTTAATTCCGTGCCATTGAACAAAGCTTTGAATATTTGAATCTTTTGGGTCAGCCCTACAATATGGACATATATTTCTACCTGACAACGACAATATGCTACGTAGCATCATAGCATGTGGTCCGTCTCTCTCTCTCTCTGTGTGTGTGTGTGTGCGTGCATATGGATAAATTATAACAGGCTTATGGGGCTCATGTATTATGTCTGGACCAATCAATAGTAGTAGAGAGGTGACTGCTATCCACCATTCTGCTGCTTATCCAACCCCATGTGCTTGTGTGTATGTCTCCATATGTGGTATATGTAGGCTTGATGGTATGCTATGCTTGTGTCTGTGACCTACAGTCCTCCTGTCCATCTGTTGGTGTAATGTATAGCCTAATCACAGCAGAGCTGTCTCTAACCGTTCTGACTGAGAACGGTCTGTTCATGAAATTGTCTGTGAAGTGTGAAGATGCCCAATATGTAGGTAAGGTAGCATGTAACCCTAAACGATGAAGCTGACTGTCAACAGACACCTTGAGGCTGTGGGCGAGAGAGAGAGAGCGAGAGACACTCGTTCTTTCAGCTCAGCCTCAGAGTAGAATGTCTCTAGTAGAGGATTTGGCATGGAGCCTGGAACCATTAACTAGGTTAATAATAGAGGTTTAGTGTACCAGCTGGCTATACTCTCACAATACAGAACTTTGCATAGTTGCCTTTTTTCCCTTTTTTATCCATTTTCAGCACCCTCCGATGGACACTTTGCGAACAAGCCTGACAGATTTTGATTTCATTTTAGTCCTAGTCTATTGACTAAAATATAATTTAGCTTTAATCATAATTTTGCAAACTGAAATGTTTTAGTTTAAATAGAGTAAATATCATCAGGTCATCAGATGATTTTGTAGACTAAAATTAATTTTGGCAGGCCTTGATTAATGGCGTCGTAAATGGCTGGTTTTACACTTTACACTGCATGCTGAAAATAGACGATCTACATGCTCACAACACGTCGCAGCACGGCACCTTGTGAGCTTGTAGATCTGCTATTTTCAGAGTGCAACCAAACATGAAATGACTTGTCTTTTAGTTCTACTGGATCTCTTCTAGTCCCTCCCTAACATTTTAGTGTGCTTTTTATTTGTTGACGAAAATGTGCGTCAACCGTCAATATATTTAGTCTTAGTTTTGTTTTTAATTGAGTTTTCCTCAGTGAAAGAAGGTATGCGAGTTTGCGACAGACAATTAGGCTCAACTAACAACTGAACCAAGGGCATGGTTGGATTTGGGAAACACTGCATCAAAGACCCCGAGTTAATTGATCACATCATAGATTAATAAAATAATGTCAAACTTAATCGACAGGTTAATCATAATCAGTTATTATTATAATAATCATTAGAGGCTAACTGCAGCCTTAATTCTACCTTAAGTGCCCTCAATGCTTGACAGCAAACAGCTTTGTCCATAAGACTGGATCAGTCCTCACTCATCCCTTGTTACTCTGAGTTTATGACATAGCTATTTCGCCCTAAATGTGTGTGTGTGTGTGTGTGTGTGTGTGTGTGTGAGCAGTAAGACTTGTGTATGTTGTCTATTTTTAGCTGCTCCATGTTGTGAAACCTATCCTCAGCAGGCCTACGGGTCCCTGGACAGACGAGAAAAATGGCTACAGTCACACACGCACACACAAGGACCAACTAAATAAATATACACACTGTGACCTACACACTTGGGGTCCATGTGCACACACAACCTGGCTGGCAGGTTGTCTGGGGTATTAATACCTCACCAGCGAAAACACTAACTCAGTTAGCAGTATCACACAGTTCTTATCACAGTGTCACGTACAGCTTACTATATTAGTGAAGCACAAAGCAAGAAGGTTGTCACTTTCTCACACAAACACACACACACACGGTTTGCCGATTCTTTCAGAGAAAGATTCTAGTGCTTCCTCAACAATCCAATGTGTATATACAAATGTGGTGCATTTTTCTTCAAGGTACTGGTGGTGTCACACCTAAATAAAGGGCCGCTCCGGCTCCACAGAGTACATACAGTATCTCCACCAGGCTGTGTTGCATAGCCAGAGCTGTGTAAAGGCAGTCCAGTTGTCGGTGAACCGAAACGGTGGTTAATAAAAACAGAGAGATGTGTTTGTGTGAGTGGTGTCCACCGCGGTGTCGTGTGACACCACGTTGTAGTTTTCGGTGGTCACCTCTTCACCGAAAACTGGACTATGAATAGGCCAGTTGTTACACCAGTTAACAGGAACCCAAGGAGGTTGCAGGGGGAAATGTCATTATGGACAGAAATGGGCTCTATATGCACACACACCATTTTTTTCCAAAGTACTTGGGCCCCTTCCCTAGAATCTCTACTTCTTCCTTCACACATTCTGGTCAAACAGAGTCAGGGACGGGTGCTGCCATTCCGTGTGTTGGCTCACTGGAAACACTCTGCTAACACCAGTGAGTCTCCAAAGTGTCTCCTTGAGTGGGTTCTAATTCTAAACGCCCCCGGTGTTTAACTCTGAGAGAGTGTACAAATGAAACAGGTCCATTTGGTTCCATTTGTACACTCTCCTTGAAATGAAGCCGTTTGAGAACCACTGCACACTAAATGGAACAGGGCCTTAAATAGTATCGGCAACACCTATAGGTTATAGGGAAGGTCCCCGAAAGTAGGGCGAGTTATTCTGCCCATTGGCATAAATGAAAGTGCTTTTGGAGGTGTGCTCTATAAATGCCCCTCAATGTGCAATTCCAATTAGGGTCTGGTTGAATGTTGTGTTCATGATATATGGTAGCCTGGCTCCCTGCAACGCTACCATTAAAAAAAGATGTTCAATAATGAAGTGAAACGAAATGAAAATTCAGACTTAGTGTCAGGCTAGATATATGGTGCTTTTGTACCAATTTCAGAAGCCAATTGCAGCAGGCAGGTTACAGTATATAATGACGAACCCCGTTTGATGCCAATTGTCTCCCAAGATCAGTTGTACCAAATTATTGTACTTAATTTGGTGTTTTTTGCTAAATGTGACATTTGTAGTAAAATGGCTGTTGGCTCTGTGTTGTTAAGTTGTGTTGTCCATGTGGTTCGACCTCCCGTTAGTTCTATTAAGGATGGCGAACATGCATTAAGGTTGGCGAACATGCAATAAGGTTGGCGAACATGCAATAAGGTTGACGAACATGCAATAAGGTTGGCGAACATGCAATAAGGTTGACGAACATGCAATAAGGTTGACGAACATGCAATAAGGTTGACGAACATGCAATAAGGTTGACGAACATGCAATAAGGTTGACGAACATGCATTAAGGTTGACGAACATGCAATAAGGTTGACGAACATGCAATAAGGTTGACGAACATGCAATAAGGTTGACGAACATGCAATAAGGTTGACGAACATGCAATAAGGTTGACGAACATGCATTAAGGTTGACGAACATGCAATAAGGTTGACGAACATGCAATAAGGTTGACGAACATGCAATAAGGTTGACGAACATGCAATAAGGTTGACGAACATGCATTAAGGTTGACGAACATGCAATAAGGTTGACGAACATGCAATAAGGTTGACGAACATGCAATAAGGTTGACGAACATGCATTAAGGTTGACGAACATGCAATAAGGTTGACGAACATGCAATAAGGTTGACGAACATGCAATAAGGTTGACGAACATGCAATAAGGTTGACGAACATGCAATAAGGTTGACGAACATGCATTAAGGTTGACGAACATGCAATAAGGTTGACAAACATGCAATAAGGTTGACGAACATGCAATAAGGTTGACGAACATGCAATAAGGTTGACGAACATGCAATAAGGTTGACGAACATGCATTAAGGTTGACGAACATGCAATAAGGTTGACGAACATGCAATAAGGTTGACGAACATGCAATAAGGTTGACGAACATGCATTAAGGTTGGCGAACATGCATTAATGTTGGCGAACATGCATTAAGGTTGGCGAACATGCATTAAGGATGGAGAACATGCATTAAGGTTGACGAACATACATTAAGGTTGGCGAACATGCATTAAGGTTGACGAACATGCATTAAGGTTGACGAACATGCATTAAGGTTGACGAACATGCATTAAGGTTGGCGAACATGCATTAAGGTTGGCGAACATGCATTAAGGTTGGCGAACATGCGTTAAGGTTGGCGAACATGCGTTAAGGTTGGCGAACATGCATTAAGGTTGGCGAACATGCATTAAGGTTGGCGAACATGCGCTGCTCCCGTGCTTGTGGTTATGTTTAGAGATAGGGTTAGTAAGGTTAGTAATGGTCAAACTAACTGGAGGTCGTACCAATGCCGCCACCACTTAATTTAAATAACAACCTTTGGCAAATTGGAGGAAATGCAAACGGTCTTAAACTGAGGAAACGCTCATACAGGAAATGAAAACGCTGCATCTACAGAGCGGCAGGAATCCACCAAAGCGTGGGTGACCGTGACGCAGACGTAAGAGGAGGTAGCGTTGATCTGATGTCTTCTGGCATCATCATCAGAACAGCAGCACAAAACTCTTCATATACAAGGTACTTAAACATATGTTGTTCTATCAGCTACAAAGTACTACTACTATTACTACTATTACATTTTATTTATTTATATCCCACAATTTTGTAACCCGTGTTTTACGCAGTGCCAATTGCCTAAACTGTAATCCTGGGCGCTAGTCTCTCTCTGCCAACCTGGGGAGAGCCCCGAACTGAGCTCACGCGTCCTTCAATGCATCGAGCCCCCGTCACATGACGGGGGAGTTTCCCCGGTAGGACGTAGTGCAGTGGTATTCAAATGGAGGCCTGTGGAGCACCCCCTTGTGGCCCCTGTTAGAATTTTCTTTTTCTTTTTTTTAAAGTGTGTGTGTGTGCGTCTAGCTGGTGCTCGTTGACGGTCGTTAATAGTTATTGTCAAGGCAATTATGTTTATGTACTGTCAAATAGGTCTACATCTATTCTAAGGTAGCATATATGTATAGACATATTATCCTGCTCATTACTGTGCAGAAATACATACATAAATCTTCGTGATTTAGCACAAAATGCATTGAGAACCCACAAATTCCCACGCTTCGCGCGCACACTGTGCGGCCTCACACACACACAAACATTCTACAGTTGTGGCCCCTGGCCTAATCTAATTGAATACCCCTGACGTAGCATGTGCAAGGAACACGTTACCCCAGTTCCTGGATCCTCTCCATCAGGCTGACATGGGGATATAGAGACCAGGATTACCGTTATTAATTATATGTACCACTACCTACCTACCCCCGGGTAAATGTACCTACCTACCCGGGGACACAGGAAGAACACGCAAACTCCACAGAGAAAGGCCCTTTCGCCAACCCAATGGGCGCTGATGATGCAGAGGAGAGAGCACGCCCCCAGCATCCCCGGTGGGAATCGAACCTGGGACCTTCTAGCTGTGAGGCGACAGCGCTACCAACATCGCCACCATGCCCCCACTACTATTACATTTAAGGAAATAAAATCTCTCCCTGTCTCATGACTCACACACATGTCTCACCCCTCTCTTCCCACATTGGTGCTGAATCATGTAATTCATTATTTTCGAACGCAGTGATGAGTCTCTAAGCAATCTGTCAAGTGATGTGTTGAACCTGATGCCCTGTACATGATGGCACAAAGCCGTGAACGCTTACTGACATTTCTCACTCCCCCTTAAAGCCTGATTCAGACGGGACTAGTATTGTCCAGGGACCCCAGGTCATTTGTAATAAGCACGGAGGACGTCTGTGTTCTTAATCCTGTGCGAATAGGGCTTAAGATAGCAAATGTGCCACCAATTTACCTGAGCTCACCTCATATTAGGACTAACATGCTCGTCGGCATGATGATTCAAATGGATACCAGTGAACTGGACACTAAATAGAAAGTGGGATCCAATAGTGCCCAGTTATCCTCCAAATTACTGCCCAGTTAACCCCCAACCTCCACAAGTACCCAAGATTTCTGCAAAATTACGAAATGTGTGGTTCATCCTGCAATCTGCCGATTAGATTCTGAAGTATCAAGTATCTGTGCAAACTGCAAAGTTTACATTTTGGTGACGCCAGAGGAAGAGTGCTGTAATGCCAACTTAACTTGTAGGCTACAAGTAACAGAGGGTCAACAAAACTCAACATACTGGCTACTGTACCAGCATATACCAACAGCACAAGCATGCAATCACTCAGTTCACAGTGGCAATGTAAAAATAACAGATGTTTCATAGAAAATAGCTATTTTAACCTACAGACAGCATTGCTTTGTCATTGCTGAGTCGTCAGATGACCCGAGTGGCGAGTAGTATTCATTTGTTTTAAAAAGACAGGGTCAAAGTCAAAGTCAGGGCACAGGCCACGTGCCTGGTCAGTTTACTTGTACAATGGAAGACCTGTGGGAACTTAACTTCTCCTTGTTTATGAGAGAATACATATTTCACCTCCGCTACGAATCAATCACACATTTAATATGAATAGGAAGACTAACACCTGGGCAGAGGTACAGGCAGAGGTTGACAAGTTGACAACTAATATTTCTAAATTACTAAATAGGGTGTATTGACAGCCCACTTAGTTGATAGGCTTGCTGTAATGTGACACTATGTTTGGTTTTGGGTTTACTGGGGTAGTCTTGTAAAAGCATTCATTGAACCAAGCTTGTAAAGTAATTTGTCTTGTAGGCTTATTCTATCGCTGTCCCATGTCTTAATTTCATTTGTGCCGGTTCAACAAGTCATGTAAACATTTACAACTGTGATTGTGAGCCAAAGACATCTTAGCATACATACATAAAGAATGTATTCTTGACTAACCTGTCTGGTTAGATAAAACTGCCAATAACTAAAGCTTCTGTGAATCTTTTCAAGTGTAATTCAACAGGTCAAATGTATGTGCAGCTGAACTCAATCACAAGACATTGGATGGAAGCCATTGTAGTTCAATAACTTGGATTCAGCTCACAAATTGTTACTAGGGGCTCAGGGTTACAGTGGCTACATGGTTACCGCAAGGTTGCCAGTTCAAACCCGGGCTCCCCCAGAGTTAGTGTTGAAGTGTCCTTGAGCAAGACACTGAACCCCTAATTGCTCCTGATGTACTGGTTGGTGCCTTGCATGGTTTCCACCGCCATCGGTGTATGACTGTGTGCGTGAATGGGTGAATGTAATGCACAATCTCTGTAAAGCACCTTGGATAAAGGCGCTATATAAATGCACCATTTACCATTTACAAGCTAAACATAGAATAGGTGAATTCTTGTCTACAGCAGACCAAGTCACGTTTAACTGCCCCACCCTTGATAGGGCAGGGGCGGGAGTGGCTCAGGCCAGGGGTAGGGTGGCCCGTAGAGCAGCCGGATAGTTCCAAGTTCGATCCCAGGCTCCCCAGAGTTAAGTGTTGAAGTGTCCTTCAGCAGGACTCTGAACCCTAATTGCTCCTGATGTGCAGGTTGGTGCCTTGCATTCATTGCATGTGTGTGTGTGTGTGTGTGTGTGTGTGTGAATGTAAATCACAATCCATGTATAGCGCTTGGATAAAAGCGGGTGTAACCCTAAATAAGTAACCATCAATTTAAAAGTATCATCCATTTCAATCCATCAACGGGTGAAATCCTGTGTCTGCGTCAGTATAGAAAAGGTCTATGGCCTTGAACGGAGGAAACTGGCACACTGGTCAAAATAGCACCGAAACCACCAGGGTGAGAGAACAGAGGAAAATTAGCCTACACGGCCAAGAATATAAGTCTATTTATGTCATCATTGTGCACTTGCAGTCATATAAATGCTGGTTTATTTCAGGGCAATATAGATTGAATAACTTGCATCGTGTTCACTGTAGTGTATGTCTTAATACCATTCTCTTTAATATTTTTGTGCCAAGAAATCATAGAAGCACATAATTTCAAAGAAAACACTAAGTTAGTTCATGCTGAATACAGGCATGTCCTCTCATCAATGGATATCACTAAAACATGTTTAATGTAGGTTGAAACCAATTTAGAACGCTATTGACAGTCACATAAACCGTGAGATGATTAAAGTAACAGTTTGTTTGTGTGATCTATAATAACTAGCTGTCTCTACATGAAGAGAGAGTGGTGTAGGTTATAGAGTATAGACAGTCCATTCAGCATTAGCCTCACTGTCACTGCTAAATAATTACCAAATATATCCCCCCCATTTCATTCTGTATATTCGATTGGTGTTAGCAAAAGCCAACAGGCCCCAACTAGGTGTTTAGTGTTTACAAGGTATAAGGATGGGGATTTCATTGCTCTTACTGGAAGAGAGAGGAACCATTATAACTAATTCACGTACATGCACAACTAGCTTGACTTGTAACTGCTAGGGGGGAATGGGGGATCATTGGCTGCCTGACGGGAAAACACAGATGTTCACGTCCTACTCTACAGTACACGAAAAAACACTCAGGGCAGGGCGATATACACAGACAGATGTCACCTTGTTTTGATTCAGCAACTAGATCGAATCATCCAAGTGGCAGATCTGGTATATTACATACAGTACTGTCGTGAATTTTATAGCCATTCCAATGAAATCTCTATAGATGCCTGCCATTGTCTGTTTTGCATGTTGTTGTCTTGTCTTCGACGTCACGTGCCAGTGTCTGGCCAAAACGACTGATTTATGTGAAGATCAATACATTTGTCGTAATGTAAAGCGCAGCGAGGCCTCCTCCCTGCAGCAGTTGTACACAGAACGAGCTGACAGGCTGTTGGAGGTTAGACATGGCAGACATTGAAAGCAGAGCAGCTTGTTGTTCTGCTCTGAGTACATAAAGATCTCGATGGAATCGGAATGTCTGCTTCCAGTTCCAGGGTGGGAAAAAAATGATTTCGAAATTCTGGAATAGACTTCTAGAACGCTGTCACTGCAGAACTCACGCGAGAAAAACAAAACAATGCCATTTTAACTGTCTTTTTGTGGTGCTTATTTTGTACAATACCCGGTAATTACCTTACACAAATATGCCGTTAATAACATCCCAGTTGCACTGCATATTACTTGGTGTTGAGAGGATGACAATTGACAACAACTTTAGTTCATAATAAACCACCGTTTGTTAACTTGGCTTACTGTTTTCAAAACAATAACAAAGGCACAAGGTAACGATCGCCAAGTTGGGTTAGCTTAGCCAGGTCGCTAGCCAGCTGCTACTGTATTTGCTTGGAGAGCTAGCTCCCCGTTAGCACCTATATTTTATTAGATGTCATTAGTTAGCTTTGCTGGCAGACCAATGGATATGCGTTGTTATTGTTGCCCTAATATCAACTATGACAACCGTAGCTTATAATGCTGACCAAACAATACATGGGCCCATTAATTACGAAAATAATGAGGATAAATAACAAAGGAAGGCCATGTTGTTGAAGGTTAATGTAAGAATTATGGGACTGTAAAATATAGACTGTCAGGGTTTGGCGAGTTAAATTGTCACACATTTTTGAACATCCCCGGCCCTTTCCTCTCGTGAAACAAAGCTTGACTAGGACGAGAGAAGCAGATCAAACTAGATTTGCCAGGAGGACTGGAGATTGCACACATACATAATCGCATACAGTTACAGGCTACAACGCTGTGTGTGTGTGCGTGTGTGTGTGTCGGTGTGACCCCCCCCTCCGCAGTACAGTACAACAGTGACAGATTTGAGCTGATCGAGTCGAGAGACCCTTTGGGCCCGATGCAGTTGTAGCACACCTTGGAAAAACACGTCAATGCTTGGCTAGGTTTCTTGCTAACCTTTGTAATGAACCCGCAGGTTGTTCTGTGATAGCCCAATATAGCTGTATTTATCCTTGGGGCTCCAGGATCGCGGTAAAGGGGTCTCTTCCTCGCTCACGGCAGGGTAGAGCCGCTTCAATCGTTCGTTTAGTTCATGCTCCTGGTAATTAAAAGCAGGATCCCCTAACAGCAGGCTTCCTGCTCCAAGCTCTGCCATTTTTTTGGGTCGGAGAAGTCTTCTTTTTATTGTTTGTTTTTCTATCTCTAAATCTCTATGTCAGTCCGTTGAAGCAGTACGGAGAGAGTGAGATGGACTGAGAGAAAATAGCAGTGGTATGACATCCCCGGATAAGCAGCACTACTCTGTAGTAACGGCTTGAATGGAGGTGTACTGTGGGTACTGTAGTCCACCTACACAGCTGGTCCTGTGTATTTCTCTAGGATGGACTACAGAACCTCACTCCGCCTCCTTTTGTTGATTTCCGTTGAAACGGTACGTCAGGAAATGTAGTTCTAAAACTTGGTTTATTCTTATTCACGACATGTTTATTTTTTTTTAAATTGATTGCAGTTATTTATTTTTCCTTCATTGTTGTTGCAATTCACTTTTCCTCAACATACCAATGAATTGAGGTAGTGATTCATGATTATAATATGTAAAACTATAGTTCTTCTGTTCTGCGTAACCATGGGAACCATATCACAGCAATACTCAACTCGACACAGAAGTCTACAATTCATACAGGACTAACATTCGAGTTCAATTTGATAAATTATATATTATATAAGGCCTACAAACCCTATATATATTTTTTTACAGTCTATGCTACAAACAAGCTACAACAAATTTGAGATGGCGTGGCACAAAGATCTTTCATCATCTCCACCGTTGCCAGAAAAGCAAAGGCAAGTGATAACACGGTTGGTGCAGCTTAATACTGTAATGTTAACTTCTGTGTTTTATAGCCTGTATGAACTGTAATTTGCTTTAACATCCTTTCTTTTCCTGAAGACTGCTATTAAACGACCATAATCCACATAACTTCTCAGAAGCAAGTCAGGTGTCTGTTGGAAGAGGTGGAGGAGGTACTGGTGCTGTAACTGTCAAACCATCTGCAAAACAACATGTAAGGGATGTTGATAATTATGCCTCTGTTTTTGGCATAACTGTATGATTTATGAATCTGAACTAGCAGGATCAAATTAAGGGCATCACAACTCTAAGCAGATTGATAGCGCTGCTGTTCTATAAACACTGTCAAATTAATCAGACACCATTGACCAACTCGTTCTACTGAAAAGCAGTGGTCAATGTATTCCTACTGTCTGTGATCCAACCCTTTCTTGTCAGGTGTGCAATACATGGAGTGGGTACTTGTACGCAGGACCAGGGCAGAAGCCCAGGTTTCTGAAGCAGGCAGAGAGCTATGTCAACAGACAACTCCAAGCCATTGACTGCACAGAACCAAAATTCCAGGAGCTCAAACTACAGGTTCAACCACTGGCTGAATATACACAAACAACAAACAGAATACACCGTGACCTTAATGCTGATATTTGTCTCTATATTTGTCATACATGCACTACACGCACGCGTGTGCGCACACGCATGCATGCGCACACGCACGCACGCACACACGCACGCACACACACACACACACACACACACACACACACACACACACACACACACACACACACACACACACACACACGCGCGTGCGTGCGCGCGTACACACACACACACACACACACACACACACACACACACACACACACAGCAAAACAAAACAAAACATTGTGTTTGTGGATTACAGATTTATCACCTCAAGATCTATACTGGTTGTCTGCATTTTGCACAGGTCTACCGGGAAGTCTTTGGATGTTTCATAGAAGAGTTCAAAACCTACAAACCACTCCTTGATGGCATCAAAAAAGAATATGAAAACACTCTGGGTCTGAGGTTTTTTTTCAATATAACAAGACTGTCTCTCTTTACTATTACACTAAAAAATCAAGCCAAGAAAACAGCATCATGACTAGTGCATAAGCATTAAATACATACTATATACAGTATCTGTGTACCTTTATACAGTATATTAAAAAGAAAATTCTATCCCTAGCATCTCTGCAGGATCAGATCAGTGAACTGGAGCCATTGCAGGATCGTCTGAGGCTGGTCACAGAGGAATGTGACAGAAAGATTGTGGAACGTTGGGCAGAGGAACGGACTGAGATCCGAGACCTGAAAAGAGAGCAACAACAAATGCAGAGGGACATGGAAGACATGAGGGAAAAAGAAAAAGTCATGCAAGCAGTGGTAGGTATATATGACATAAGCCTAATTTATTCTTTTTCATGGGATTGTGACACAATGGGATGTATGCAGTTTTATACTGTATGAGGTATTTTGCAGTAAACTGAGATTTTTCTCTTATTAATATACACGATTCAATCGTTGTTTTTAGTCACTCATACACAAGAGTGAAAATGTACTGGACAGTCGTTCATTTTCAATAGAGATTGTATTTATTTGTGTTGTCATAATCACACCACTGTATATTTCGCTATGAATGCATATTTTACACAGAGTGCTTACTCTACCTACCACTGTACCAGCTTTAATGAGTGATAAAGATTACATATTTGTTTGCTCACAGGTGGTCCATCTTCAGTCTGAACTATCTATCCAGTACTTACAGTATAGAGAGGAGCATGATGCTCGCAATTTGCTTATTGTCAAACTCAATGATCTGAGCAGCTTTGCGAAAGAGGAGAACACCGCAGATGAAAATGCTGGTAGGTCAGGAAAAGAAAACAAATATTTACATACTGAGATACAAAAGCTATGCATTCAAACCTGTCCAACTTGACTCCCTGACTTTCTGATTGCTGATATTGTAGAATAGATCATCAACCAAAAAAAGCAAACATGCATTCTAGTTCTTTGTAAAATGAATTAAATACCGGAGTCAGAAGAGTTAATGAATGTGTTTATTTTTCTGTGTAAGAGGTAAGCGCATCAGCTTGATACATGTATCCACATTTTCCCAATGTAGAGGGGGAGGGTAATGACCTTATACAGTTGAAGCTAGCTCTGAAGGTGTGCCGAGAAGACTTGAAAAAAGCCCAGGTGGAGCTGAACAGAGTACAGGCGGAGTACTGGGACGTGGTGCCTCGATATGACTGGGAGATGTTGGAGCACACACACAAAGAGACTTTACAGCAGGTAATGCAGTGGCATGCTTCATCCACAGACAAGCAAACAGGGACCACATGCACATTATTCAACTCTTCATTCTGTTTTGTGCCTTCACTGTATGGCAGTTGGAAAGGCTGCAAGGAGACTTCGACCAGTTGAAGAGTGAATATGACATCCTTCTAGAGATTCATAAGAGAGACAACGTACAGTCTGAGGCAGAGATCTCAGTCACCACAGCGATACAGGTACATTTTCCAAAAAAGAAAACCCATAACCATAAGAAAATTTATTGTTTTCTGGACAATTGTGTAAGAAAGCAATATTTATTGTGTTTAACTTTTAGTCTATGAGCCATTTAGGAAATTAATCAACCATAATTTAGCCAAAGATAATACCTCATTAACAACATCCTCTTCCTGTAATCTCAGGGTTCCCACTCCTGGAAAAGTCATGGAATTTCAAAATCCCATTAAATAATGAAGGGAGAAAAGTCATGGTATTTCAGTTTCAGCCCTGCTGGATTGCTTGCAGAAATGGGTCATCCATGGGGACACGATTAGCACATGTGTGACTATTTGCTGGGTTCAGCCAACAACAGGGTTCATGACAATCATCTGACTATAGCATGTGAAATCTGGTCAGTGGTCATGGAAATATAATTGTGGGTCAGGAAAGTTTGGGAAAAGTTAAAGATTGTGGGAAACCTAGCGTACAATGCCACTACTCAAAACATGGACTACATATATAACATATATAAAATACAATATGTTAAAAATAAGCTTTCAAAACTATATTTTAGTGCTCGATCAAGAAAAATAACATTCCTCTTCATAGTATTCTAAATGTGTTACAAACAGGTAGTTGACGATGTGGACCACAGACAGAACCCTCTGAAGCCCAAACTGCTGAAGGAGCTGACCAACTTGGACTCCTCTCAGAGTGGCACACTCACAGTCCAGGAGTTTAGGTGACGTTCCTTGTGCACAGAACTAAGCACAATCAGACTGAGACACACACAGTTAACCCATTCTGACCTGAGATCAGATTCATACAAGTTTTCCGCCGGACACACACTGGTCTGACGAACCCATTCTGACCTGAGATTAGATTCTAAAAATGTCAGTCGCTCTTCGATTTTTCAAAAATAGCAGACCTACAAGCTCATATCGCGCCACTCGGTGGCGCGATATGAGCTTGTAGATCTGCTATTTTTAAATAGCTAAAGCATAACATGATGCCAACACCAAAATGGGTGCCCGGTCAGAATTGGTTAAACACCCACACCCACTCCTGTTATCTATTTTTCTCATTCAGTTACAATTCAGTCATTCAGTCACAAGACAATCTCAAGTTTATGTGCCGTGTTCCAGGGAGGCTCTGAGGACAACATTCCCTCTGAAGTCACTACAGGCCACAGAAGAGCTGATGGCCATCGCTCAGAATGAACTGGACAGCAGTGGCAACATTTCCTACCGTAGACTGTACAGCCCAAACCAGGTAGAACCACATCTATCCTTTTCTCACAAATGGCATGGAAGTAGTGAGTTAAACAAATCTGTTATACGATTTAAAATAGTTAAAGCCAAAAGTATCTCCCCGTCTGCAGCTCTTTAGTCAACAGAAAATACATTTTCAGGTGGGTACATCATTTATCAGCTTTGAGTCTCGTTCCCAGCCTTTTATCATTAATGCAGAGAATATTGATAGGGCGGGACTTCCGTCATAATTATGTACTGTACTTCCCCCGAAAGCTGTCTTTTTTTTACCACAGATCTGTAAAGCTTCAATGGAATTTCATTGGGCGGTACTTACACCAAATTCCAGTATGTCCGTTAGACTCACCCAGCATGACCAGCTTTTGTTCCATTTGCAATTTAGTCTGTTAATTTATTTGATTAATGACTTCCAATTTAATTTGTTTGTTTGTTCACTTGTCCTTATTGGATGCAGTTGTTATCTCGACCGGAACACTTTCTGTTTATTAAAGATCTGGAGATATCTGAGGACGACCTAGAGAGGTGGGGAGACAAAACACTGCATAACAATGATTACTATCAGAATATAGAGCTATTTAACTTCTATTTTAACAAAAATATACCTTACAAAAGAAATGAAATCAAAAGATGTTAGTTCCCAACTTATACAGCCATTGTTTCTTGCCTGCTTACAACGTAAAACAGAACAAAACAAACAAACAAACAAACAAAAAGAAAGAAACTAAAAACACGTTTCTCACATGGGCACTTTTGTGTCATACATTAAAATATAAAGTCTGTATTGTATTCAACAACATGTTTTATTGTATACTGGTAGGAGTCAGATGATAAAGACTTCTTCAGTGTGGTCAAAAAACAGTCAGTAGAAGAGAGGGAGGTGTATATCAGCCAGCTCAGTGCACAGCTTGAGGTCAAAGGGTAAGTAAGTACAGTACAGACACACACACTCTCACCCACATGCAGTACAGTACAAAATGAGATGCACAATGTAGGAGTGAATGAACACAGGGTCTTACATGAGTAATACGATATATATACTGTGACAGGGACAGAGATGGTAGATAACAATGTGGCGTCTCTCTGAGGAATGGCCATTACAATATCTACAGTGCAGTGCAACAGAAACTGACCCAAAGTTAGCTTGTATGCATTTAGCTCTGCTGTTTATCAGCCTACTGGTAAACAAACAAGCACCCATGAGCAAACTATCTCATTGTCTTACTCAAGTCCTGGTCCAGTCAAAATCCAACATGTCTATTAGTGCTTTCTCATGCTGACAGGAACCCAACTTCAACAACCTCAGCTAGCTTCTGGTTTGTGGTCTCAGGTTGGAGGTAGGCTATAACCTGAAACATAGTAAACCACATTGCTCTTTAGTACTTTACAATGACCACGCACGCACGCACGGTCGCACGCACGCACGAACACACACACACACACACACACACACACACACACACACACACACACACACACACACACACACACACACACACACACACACACACACACACACACACACACACACACACACACACACACACACACACACACACACACAAACTTGATCTTTTAGACATCAAGTAATAGGCACACATATGCTTACATGCATGCACACAATACATCATAAAGCTATATTACTCCTCCAAAATAAATTCTCTATGTGACAGTGATGTATCAGTGGCAGATCTGCAAGCTGCATTGATGCACATCGACCCAGCTCTGGACTATGATGCTCTGGATTGGAATCTATGTTTAGCCTTTCAGGTAAAACCAGCTGCCATTACAAAGTAGTGCTGCTATGAATTGCCACGTCACCCTTCATGTTAACAAGACAATACTGAGTAATTGGGTAAAACCCAACCAGACCAAAGAACCGACCAACATCACCATCCTTGCACTCTCACTAGTATTGTATGTATTATATACTCACTGGAGGATCAAAAATGATATTGGAAACAACAGAAAATGTTAGTTCGTTAGTTAGTTTCGTCTATTGTCCACAATGTGGGAATTTGTCTTCGGTCTCATAAACAATAGTAGCAACAAAACATTTAAATGCTTTCAAATGAAATGGTCTCACTTTCGACCAAAGGGTGGCACTAGATAGAGAAAAAGACATCTGTGAGGTAAATCAATATGATTGTAAATGAACATAAATTGTGGTAGAGAGCAACTAACAACAACGTTGAGAATGTAGTATTGATGGTTGTTTTCAAAGTTGATAGTCAACAATAGTTTAACAGAATAGTCTTTGTGGAATATAACTCACTGTATTACAGATTTTGTAAAAGCACTTCAAATAATACAGAAGAATTGTCAACAAAATATTCACTCATATTTCTATAATGATGTTCTGAGATGAGTTTGAATACACAATATAGCTATAGCGTCACTATTCTGAGAATGTTATAATAGGCGGAAAAAGTGACTCATAGTGACGCTCATGTCACTATGAGTCAGCCATAACCATATAAGGATTTCCCAATACATACCTAATATGGACTGTGTTGTTCTACATTAATGTGTTGTCATGGCATACAGAGATTATGCGGTCTGACTCTGAACTCTAGATGTGAGTTTGGGCTAAAGTGACCTTAGGTCTCAATTTAACCACCAAGATTATTGCATGTGTAAAATATATGTTATCACCACAGGTGAATAAGGAGGAGCTGAAACAGTATGATACAACACTGGACGCAGAGACTATCGTTCATCGCCTCTCTGTAGCTGACACCAGCAGGGCTGAACCTCCACCCCCTCAACAATAACCCCACCTTTCTATTCTCTCTCATAGTTTTTCCATCAAATTCCTGGTCTTACTTCATTCACTACTGTGGAAATGATTTGAGTGGCAGTGGCTCAAGAGGTATAGCAACCAGTTTTCCAGATTAACAGTTTGTCCCGGACCGCTGGTGTAGCGCCGTGGGTTCGAGTCCCGATCCTGGCGGCATTTGCTGCGTGTCACCCAAGGGGCCAGCTAGGCACTCCAATGTTGAAGCGCTGGGCCCTAGTGGTAAGAGGCGGACCCGTGGATTCTTGACGAGGAAACCCCGTGCAACCGAGCGCTCAATGTTAAAGCCCAGCTGCACTTAACTGCATTAAGCTGCATTAACTGGGCATTGACTGGGCACCAAAATTTGGTGCCCAGTTAATGCCAGTTTGAGGCGACCTTGGCTACTCCAGGCTTTGTGTTAAGTGTGCAAGTGAGCAAGCCACTGCGGGGTCAGTAATTTAATTTCCCCCCCAGGGATCACTAAAAATACTGTGTGTGCGTGTGTGTTGATGTTTGGACTAATGACCTACATTACCTGTATTTCATTCCACTTGTTTCACTCCCATGAGCTCAAATGCGGACTTACAGTTACATCACACTTATTTTAATGGGATAACACAATGCTTTGTCATTAGACCTTCAGCAGGTTATTTTATTGAAGGTGTTGAAGGACAAATATGTTTTCCCATTTTTTTTTGCATCTGGGTATTTTCTTTTACATTGATCATCAACCCTTGGACTTCTCCATACGCACCTGTCACCTTTGTAGGTGTGCAAATGTCTTGCTTCTTTAAAAGTTGGCCTACTTGTAACGATGCAGGTTGAAAATGCACGCCTCACCTATAGTTATTATTATGTCTGTCGCTGTTATGCCCATATATGCAGTATATGCAGACGTCAGAACACATTGTGATGTCAGAACAGGCCAGCATATCTAAAAATAAATAAATAAATACACTTGATCTAGTTTCTCATGTTATTTTAACAGGCTTAAAAACACATCTTGGAGGAATAGAAAAGAGACAATGAGAGAGCTTTACAACGTAGAAAGCCAACTATTAGGGACATAAGGGATCGACTATTAGGATATTTGAACACTGATGTCTGCCAGTCTCAATGTTTGACAGCGACAGGGTCTCAATTTATGGGACCCCTGAAACTAGACACAGTACTGTCTAAGTGTCTAGTCACTGACTTAGACATGACCTTTGACACGATTTAAATGAGCAGCGAGACTAAATACAACCACCGCAATAATCTAAAACGCTAAGCTATATTATATTGTATTAACGTGCTCTACTATACAGATTGGACATCATTACACGTTATTCTTAAAAAAGGGTTACATATATATAGTGAGGCTTTACCTTTAACTAGTGGAAAACGTGTTTATGCGTAAAGACTACAATCCCTCCATGCGAGCGAAGACTACAATCCCAGAAGCCATCACCCTGCGATTCTGAGCGTGCGCTGTTCCCGACCAGGCACTGGTGAACTGTCTCACCGACACAGCGGGCAGCTGAGAGGCGAGCACGGTTTTGGTTCGCGGTAAGTTTTTCTATTAAAACCTGCAATGGAATGGTGAATGAACCCATATCCATATTTAAGTAGCTATTTTTCCGTTAACATTTGAGCCAGCATTACATGGCATAACTCGCTTGACAGAGTGGCGGTGGCCCCGGCACAGAGCTAGCTAGGACACGCCTATGTACGGCATTACAGTGTATGTTGGGCGACATGGGCATGGGCCCGAGGAGAGTCCGAGCAGGGACATGCAGCGGGAAAAGGAGACATCAACACTTCTTGGAGTAGTCGGGAGGGATATTTTTAGAACACAGTCCAAAGTTAAATTTAAAGTTAGCGACTGCAAATAGCATTTTCTGACGATCCCGTAGCGGCCATGGTTGTTCGGCGTGTGCATCTCGATAGCCATTCTGAGCTTAGCCAAATGAGTGTTAGCAAGCCCTACTAACGAGCTAGTATTAGCTTGCTAGTCAGATAGGCCTCCCAGTTATCGTAAATAGTGTGATGGGGGGGGGGGGGGGGTTACTCCAAATAACCAGGCGTGTATGTGCGCTAAAGATATTGCTAACTAAAGTTTGCAACTTGCTGGTGTTTTGTGTCGATCAACAACGCGTGGTACTGTCGGAAATAACTGAAGCTCGCAGTGTGTGAATCTGCAAACATGGCAGAAAGTTCTCGCACAAACGTTACTGTAGTTGTAAGCAGCCAAGCACATGACTTTTGCTGTCTGTCACCAGTCAGGGCAGGGATCATCATGATTTAATCGGTATATAACGACGTACTAGAGACTATATCTGTATCATGTGCAGTTAACTGTAAGACAAATATACTATAATTATGTATATAGTTTTGTTTACAAGTCGTTTTCTTAAAGGGCCACTTCACTCCTTTTGCAACCATATCTTATTTTAATGATGTTTGGGAGACAAGACACACTTTCCTGGGGTTTTCATGTGTGTAATATGTGTCATGGACTGATGTCATGGACACTGGTCTCACTTCCTTCTAGCCCTACAAGCAGAACCCAATGGTACTGAAGTTTCTGACATTTTTGAGACCCAGACCATGGGGTCCTATTCCACCTCCACCCTGCCACCGGGTACGCACACATAAATAAATAAACGTAAACACCTTCGGATACGTCCTTCTGCACTCTTTGAGGACTTTTTTTTCCTGAATGTGTGAACTTTAAGTACCTATAAATACCGCTGCGAATATCTCCTGTGGCGCGGAAGCCGTTAAGTATTTTGTTTGACCGATTTGGTCACTTTGATTCTTCTCTTCCTTCCTTGTTTATTGACACCTCATTGTACCGCCTATCTGGCTAGCTAGTGGCGCTATAGCTTTGACAGAGCAGATCAGAGGCAGGAACGTAGACGGCACAAGCCAACCGCACATCGGGAGGCGGTACAATAAACGGTAAATAAACAAGAAGAATCAAAGCGACCAAATCGGTCAAACGAAGATTAAAAATACTTAACGGCTTCCGCGACACAAGAGAATTCGCAGCGGTATGTATAGGTACTTATAGTTGACACCTTCAGAATAACTCAAACGAAAAGAAGACGTCAAACGGCGCAGACACGATGTTACCGAGGATATTTATGTCCGCGTTCCAACATTCCCATACGAAAACAAAGTAACGCACAGGGACCCTACGGGTCAGCCCGGTTCGGTTTGGATTGGGCTGACCCAGGGGGTTCCGAGAGGGGCTAACTTCCTTCCTGGACTACATGTCTCAGTAAGACCAAGCCAAGCCCATAGATATTATTTAAAAAAATAGATGCCTCACTGGCTGCTGCAGTTCATTGGAGCGACGTGTCTCCCAATGAAGGCAGGAAGTCAATCTGAAGTGCAGTGCTGAAGGCTTTTTTACAAATCTATAACAGTCATATACATTACACTACAAAATAAGACAAACAAACAAACACAAACAACAAAGTTATTAATACAACATCAGAGCCAGAGGGATAACAGAAAACATTAAAGAGTGAACACGAAGCAACAGTTATCAGTTATCCTAGAAGTGCTGAAGGCATTTGCTGAAGGCACGCTGCGTCGCTGCCCAAGTGACTCATGTGACTCCTCCATGTCTCTCGCTCAAGTGACTACTGGCCAATCACAGCGCGTCTTTTCCGGGACTTATGTTACGCACACGGAAGCACTCATTGAAGGCAAATGCTTTGCAAGGAACCTTCAATTAGCCCTTCACTAAATCCCACCTCAAAAAGTGATTGTCCAATGCCAATCCAAATAGTTTAGCAACGGTTGCTATGCAGGTCAAGCTTTCTTCGCTGCTAATGTGCCTATTGGACAAGGATGGGTTGGGGAGGGACTTAATGAAGGGCTAATTGTGACACGCGCCTCAGAGTCGGAAAGGGCGTCTACGTTTATGTCTATGGCCAAGCCCCCAGAAAGGCTGGCCAACGTTGAAGCTGTGGGACGTAGTGGCCAGAGCTTGAACAGCAGGCGGGCCGCTGCATTTAGTGCGAGGAAACCCTGTGCAGCTGGGGTTTAACATTGAGCACTTCCGCACCGTTTTTCCGGGTGCTTCAAAACTTCCATCGAAATGAATAGCAGGGGGCGGGGCTGGCCGCACTCTATCCTTTATAAAACTATGAGTAAGACAGCCCTCTCCCGCTCCACAAGGTGGGGCGAGTGCTGTGCACCAAAGCATTATGGTCATTGTAGTAATCCAGCAGTGAGACCACTGTCCATGACGTCACAAAACCCCAGGAAAGTCTGTCTTGTCTCCCAAACCTCATTAAAATAAGATCTGGTTGCTGAAGGGGTGAAGGCCCTTTAAATCTGAGAAGTGTACCAATACACCTGTCATAATTAATATTACAGTGCATGGGCATCTAATAATCCAAGTGTTGTACAGTACAGTATAACAGTGCACTTGAGAATGATTGGCCTCTTACTGCTGTTTTTTTAGCCTTTCGGTCTAAAAATATCACTTTCTGTGAAAATTGTTGAAAGTACAACTATCTGAACTATGTTTACAAATATCCTTCTCCAAACATTATTGGGAAACATTTCCCAATAATATTTCACCCACATTTATATTAATTATACCTGTTTGATTTGGAACTCTCAAATGGTCAATCAACTGTGACTTACCTTTAAAACTGGGATGGGGAATGTTACAAGGTGACACAGGCCTTTTGGGTGGGTAAATATGAGGTGAGGTAACCGGAATGCTTGCCTTAAAAGTTAAACCCGCTCACCCTAATTTTTTCACGCCGGCCGCTCAGAGAATGTTAGAAATAAGTTTAGGGTTAGGCATAGTTTTTCTGGGGTTAAGTTTAGGAATAGAGTTAGGTTTTGGCACCGTTTTACTGAGGTTAAGGTTCGGAATAAGGTTTGATATATCCGTTTAAACATAGTTTACTGAGGTTACTTTTAGGAATACCAGGCTGAGCAGTTCCACCGTCTGTACGCCTGGTGTGACTGTGTTTTCAGGTGGGCGTTCTAGTATCCTATGGGTTGACATGGGCCTTTTTAAACTGGGGTGGGTATAGCCCTATAATGCCTGTGATATTACATACATTTCATGTATTCCCAAAATACAGCCATAGATCACTCCCATGCCTGCCCGGGTAGCAGACTGATCTTCGTGGCATTAATCTATACCGTGCTGCTATACCGTGTACTCACCCAATAATTAATTAATTCCTGATATTGTCCTAGTTTCATATCTATTTGATTGTGTGTGTTTAGTAAAATATGTCCACTTTTCCACAAGCTGCACACAGACAACATTCTCTGTCACAGACGGGGCCCGAAATTATTGCTGGACTGAACAAATAAACGTCCTTACCCCATACGTAGGGGTGGGTTTATCACGTATGGTGATAAATATAGCTGTGACGATACAATTTCTTCGTGATTTGCCTTTTCAGATATATCGTGATACAGTGAATGCACATTCTATGATTTGCAGTTCTATACTATGTAGAACGATGGTTTTATTCGCCAAAAACAATACATATTTTGGTCTAATGGTCTGTTACTCCTTTTTTCATCATTTTGGGTCATTTTGGGCCTGTGTTGTAGAAAAGTTGAGTTTTAGTGATTTTAGTCTCCACTCATTAGTAGGGATGGACAATTAATCGGTCATCATATCGTTATCGGACAATATTGGCCTTAAAATGCAACATAGGTCTCGAATCTATCATAAATAATATAATAATTATGTTGAAATAAAATATATAAAATAGCCTGAAAAAGCATTTTGTGATGAAGGCTGCAAATTCTATCTGTTTTCTGGGGAAGCTTTCAAAAGAGTCAACAAGTTGGAACTTTCTTTAAATAAAAATACTACATTTAAGTTGTTTATGTTGGGATATGGGCCAACATTTAAATAAAAATAGTCAAGCTGTTTATGTTGCGATATGGGCCAACATTTCAATAACTGGGCATCCCTAGTTTTGGAATAAAGAGGCATTGCTTTTTTCAAATTCAGTGTTTATAAGATTTTTTACAGAATGGATAATTATTATACTTTTTTAAACATTAAATCAGATCATATCAACATCGGTTATCGGCCATAACAGCAATTAATTATATTGGATTTTGATATCGGCCATAAATGTCATATCCCTTAAATCCCTACTCATTAGTTAGATTCCATGTGAGCCTGTACAGTATATAGCCTATATACTGATATACAGTACATGTATAACTAGGGATGCTCCGATCAGGTTTTTTGGGACCGATCATGATCGGCCGATACGATCTTGTGCGTAAGGGGAAAATCTTAATATTTCCAAAACTATTGTGTCAAAACCCACGTCAAAACTTTTCCTGTGTGTGGGGAGGAAGGGGAGAATGTTTAGGTCTGTCACAAAGATGCAAAATGATGTTATACTATATATCTGATTGACATTTATACCACTTTTGGTGTTTTAAACACTGTTATAATTTAGCTATTGAAGAATAGCAGATCTACAAGCTCGCTACGAACTTGTAGGTCTGCTATTTTTGAAAAATCGTTAAAATGTGCCTCAAATCTTTCAGAAAATTGTCATGATTTAGAAAACTTATTTTTTTAATTTCGACATCAAGCCTGAATGGGGTAAAAGATTGGTTTCTCCAGAGGGCAAGGGTAAATTGCCGATCACAGATATATTAAATGGCCGATTATTGGAGCATCTCTATATATAACATTCTCTTGCTAGTTTGAAAGTGTCTTACATGAATATATTGTTCATGACTTGACTCATCTCTTCTCTGTTTCTTTGTGTATTCCTAGTACTACACTGACATTCTCTCTGTATGCCCGTCTCATCTCTCCTCTCTGTCATTCTCCACAGTGCGTGTTGCTGGGTGAATCAGAATGGGGGACAAGCCTATTTGGGAGCAGATAGGATCCAGCTTTGTGCAACACTACTACCAGTTGTTTGACACTGACAGAACGCAGCTAGGAGCAATATATGTGAGTAGTGATGTACCATACCTTTCAGAGCTTCACAAGACTTGCAGAACAGGACTCTTGTTTGTCTGTTGAACTGATTCTTATGATTCTGAAATCAGCTTAAGGGTTCATGTCTCACAGTCCTACAGTATATATAAATATAGCCATAAAGTGGCAATTCGTGGTAGAGCTTCTTCACGGGTACAAAATGGCAGACCTGAACCCTAATCGTCTGATGAAGAGCCGTGAGGCTCGAAACGTCAGGTCCACTATGGTGTAAGCCTGTAAGGAACCTTAATTAATATTTTTAAGCTTTGGAGCTTAATCCAGTTTGTGGACCTTACCTTTTCTTTCCCTTCTGAACCCCAATGGACCCAGGAATGTTGTTCTGAGATGTGGGCGGACATGGAGACTGACTGATTCGCTCCGTTTCGCTGACCTTTTGTTTTCTTCTCACTTTGCTTCTCAGTCTGGCTAGGGTCCTATTTGACTCATATTTCCAAATGTCACCAATAAAGTGGGCAAGTCAGGATGTGACTCGAGTTTTACATCCCTAGTTTCCTCCTCACTAGAGGATGAAGGACGAAGTGCAAAACATACCCATGCCTTCGGCCTGGTGGAGACAACAAATGTCGTTAAGGTGCTGAGTTCATAGACATAAAAAGGTAGACGCCTCCTTCAGCTCTTGGGCGTATGCTCTCATGTGACGGCAAGCTTATGCGTTGGTGCCAACTGCCAAGGACAGTAATGAAAGGAAGGGATGTGAGTCACGTGACTGGACGCCGGGGATGTGCCATATCTGTGCGAATTGCTCCAGTGAATTAGTCCAATGCCAATCCAAATAGTTTTATAGCAACTGTTGCTATGCAGGTCAAGCTTTTGCCACCTCATAGCTGTCAATGTTATTTTCCATGGCTGTGTTGTTGAACATGTACACAGCTTAACGTCGAGAAAGTTACACGACTGTCCCACCCAAGTGATGGCAATAATACAAATGACCGGCCCAGGCCGTAGCGTAACGGTCTGGGCACCGGACTGGTAATCCAGTCGCAGTGTGCCGCGGGTTCGACTCCCGGACCCGACACGGCCTTTACTGCATGTCATCCCCCATCTCTCTCCCGTTTCCTGTCAGCCTACTGTCTGTCCCTTCAAAAATCAATAAAAGGCGTAAGCCGCAAAAAAAAATATCTTTAATAATCCAAATGACCGTAGTCCGACCGTGCAACATGAAAACTCCTGGCGGGTGCTCTTTAAAAGTTGATTTCTCCCTCTGTCATTTCCTCGTATTTCTAGTTTATTTAAATAATGTCATGCACATTTGCCCAGTGCATAGCCTACTGCAGGCCTGGTTGACTAGATTTAGAAGACATTTTAAAGGTTTTGCTTCTGAAATGATCCATTATTTATATGGAGAAATCCCGTCATTTAACATGCATCTCTAAGGGTGAGAAGGACAGCTTGACCTGTCTCTTCGCTGCTAACGTGCCTATTGGGGAGGGACTTAGCGGAGTGCTAATTGCAGCGGCGAATGAGGCGTCTACCTTTCTATGTCTATGGCTGAATTGCCCAACACTGGTTTCTACTATCTTGCATCGCCTCTCTCTCCAGTGTTTCCCCTAAGATGAAGTTATAACAGCGATGGTGAATATTTATATTAAATTGTTAGCTACCGTAATTTCCGGACTATAAGCCGCACCTGAATATAAGCCGCACCAGCCAAATTTAGGGAAAATCCCATATACAAGCCGCACCGGACTATAAGCCGCAGCTACGTTAGCTCAGAGCCTGAGATGGCTCTGCGTTAGCTGTAAAAATCCATAGATAAGCCGCATCGTTGTATAAGCCGCAGGGTTCAAATCATGGGTAAAAAGCCGCGGCTTATAGTCCGGAAATTACGGTAATTTGTTTTGCATTCAAAATAAGAAATCGTTGTCTTTGAAATTGACAGTCTTTGCATCTTGTATGCCAGATCATTATAAAGATTGATCTTCCAAATGTTTATTTCAGAGATGTTTTTTTTTGTTGAGTTCTGAGTTGACTGTGCATGGACATTAAACATGGTAAATGGTACATTTATATAGCACCTTTAACCAAAGAGCTATAGAATGTTGAATACAAAGAAGCGCTGTGGTCCGTGTGGTTATCTAAAAAGAACAACAGGTGCTCTTAGGAGAGGGTACGACAATAGATAAAAAAAATAATAATCCAAGGCACTCAGCTATAGCCATGTTAAAAAACGACTAACGCATTTCAGCGGTTAAGCCTTCATCAGGGTCCAATGAACATTCACACAATGACGGCAGGCAAAACCATGCAAGGCACCAACCTGCTGATCTCAGAGCAGCATATAGAGAGTGAATACAGTAAATAACCTGTCCAACTCACTACCTTTATTCTCACTCTCCTCTAGATTGATGCCTCATGCCTTACATGGGAGGGACAACAGTTCCAGGGAAAAGCGGCAATCGTCGAAAAACTTTCTGTGAGTTTACAGTAGGTTGTATTGTATTCACCTTGGTATGTAAGTTAGCAATCTGGGAACCCATAAGCATTTTTTTCCCTTTTTTTTGCTGCTGAATCTGTCTTAGATAAAAATGTGGACATGTGTCCAGTTTAAAATTCTCGTTTTAAAGAGAGTGAGTTTGACAATGTTAATAAATACTGTAGCAATTCAATATTTTGGGTATTGAGAAACTTGCGGGTCGCAACGTTTGACAGCTCTGCCGCTGCTTGTGTCCTACTGAGCGTGGACATTTGGCTAAATGGAAATGGCGATCTTTGTACACTTGGCCAAAGTTCTTCACATTATTTGTTCTGTCTGTTGGTTGGGTGTTGATTGTTTTGAGTAGACCACAATGGAAACAAGCTTCGGCTTTGCGTTTTTCGCGTCGTTTTTAATTGATGCCATTACATTTATTGTTCTATTAATAAAATCTGGAAATACATTTCTTACCAAGACATTTCTTCACCAATGTGTTTGTATAGGTGTCTACTAACATATCCCACATTGGTTTATATTCAACCTCCCTAGGGGAATTTTTGACAGCTGCTGAAAGTTGGGGTACCATACAACCATTATACGGCAAAATGTTCTAAATTTCATTATGCCTTAAGTAGCATGTGACGTGTCAAACTAGGGGGTTTTCATCATTCTGAATCCATTCCAAGCATTTGTTTTGCATGAAAAACAGTCCTTGGGCTAAAAATGGCCATAGCCGTCATCACAAATGTGATGAAGTCAGCACATTTGGGCATATTTGGGCAAATGGCTATGGCCAAACTAGGGGGGTCTATGGTCAAACTAGGGGGTTTTCATGAGTCTGAAAACATTTCAAGCATTAATTTTTCACGAAAAACACTCCTTGGGCTTAAAAAGGCCATAGCCGTCATCACAAAATGTATTCTTCATTGAAAATGTGAATCGGTCAAGTTAGAGCCAATCAGTGTACACTGTTAATTTGGAGAATGTGGGGGATATGGCATTTTACACAATAACTACATTTGTTGTGTAAAAATTAACCCTTACGGCTCCATTTGGTTCCATTTGTAGATCAACACTTTAGTAGAGGTTCGTGTTTGTTAATGTGCTACGTACTAGTCAAATTAAAAATTAAGCAATCATTGCTGACCTGTGCCGCTGTGATGATGCCCACTGTCTACCAATGTAAATTTCGCTTTAACGGGCTGATGTGAAAAATGTCAGGTTCTGGCCTCCCAGTCCCAAGTAGTACAGTATGCGTGTGCAAAGTTTCATGCTGGTCGGTACAATGGTGCTGGAGATGGCTGCATTCATGATTTGAGGCATTTTGTTTAAACGGGCCACTCCTGCAAACTTTGGAAGTCAATCAGGATGAGATGTGAAAACTCTGAAACATAGTCTGAGTGACGCCTGTCGGAGGCCGCAAAATAGTGGGGTATGACTGTCAGGGCCATCATGAAACCGCAAATTCATGATGTTTTATAGTTATCTGTTTATCAAGATTCAAGATCAAGATCAAGATTCAATCATTTATTTGCCATGTCAACAAGTTGATAGGAATTTGTCTTGGTTCATACTCAACATATACAGACAACCATAGATACACAAACAAGAAGGACAATACAATACAAAAACCAGCAGCATAGGCAATTACATTCAGTTTTTTAAAGTGCTATATGCATATATCTATGAGTTCAGATGTCTAATGGCTACGGGGTAAGTGCTATCCCTGAAGCGACATGTTGAGCTCTGGATACTTCTATATCTCCTGCCTGATGGGAGGAGATGATTATAATTGTCTCCAATACAAGTTTAAGGAATTGTGGTTTAAGATAAATAGGACCTCTTTAAATGCATTTTTCTATTTCCGTCTAACATTTATCAATTTCTTCTGTTTGTTTTTTGTTGTTCCCTTTTTTTTGTCAGAGTCTACCCTTCGTAAAAATTGCTCACAGTATAACAGCACAGGACCACCAACCAACCCCAGACAGCTGCATCATGGCTATGGTCGTAGGACAGCTAAAAGTAAGCAGAACGGCTTATTTCGACTTCACTCATTCTCCCACTAAAGCCTGATTTATACTTATACACACACCCTGAAAATAGAACCTCTGCTCATAATTCTGCTATTTTTGGTTTGCGACACTGTGCAACCAAGTATTCATGCTTAAGTATTATAACTTTAAAAGTTCCATCTCTATGAAGATCTGGATTGCTAATCATAATGGCTAGGAAGCTTCCATTTCTCAGAATCAGTTCAGTGCAGAATCAATTAATTACCATTTAAACCAAACTATTCTCAAATTGATGTGAAATTTGTCCGTGTCATTTTACAGGCAGATGAAGACCCCATAATGGGATTCCACCAGAGTTTCATCCTCAAGAACATTAACGACGCGTGGGTGTGCACCAACGACATGTTCAGGCTGGCACTACACAACTTTGGCTAAATCATGCTCCCACTCTGGTGGGCAGGGGTGGCCGCGGTGGAGGGGGCAGTGTGAAAAGGAAATGGGGGAGGAGGTTGGAGTGGACTATAAGAAGTAGAGAGGACATCCATCCCTCCCTCCTCCCCGTCTCATTCGCACCTGTTTGACAAACATCGGATTCTAGATGTCAATCACAGAACCTCATGTGGGTGGGCTTTCGAGCCACCCCCAACCAATAGAAATGCAACATGTTGCTTGTGCTGAGAGCTGGCTGACCAATCAGACGCTCCTGTCTGCCCCTCCACTGATCTGCATGATGCTGGGAGAGCCCCCATTACACTCAAGCCAGACCAGGAAAACATTTACCAGCTTACTGATGCCATAACTCTTACTCCATTGTACCTAACTCTGCCCTGTTCTCTTCTTTACTTGGTTCTGTTGCTCTACCAATGATGACTCCACAGCTCTCATTTCAGTTCTGTTAGCACTATTGTGGACTGGTGTAGATCAATGTTCAGAGTCAACTTCTTCTGTTTCTACTTCTTGTTTAACATATTGTAGGTACCCCTTTGTTGTTTTTAGCCTTCGTTTGAGTTGAAAAAATAATTGTTATGTTGTTTTCAAAAGGATTCAATACGTTTGCCATGATTCACGTTGTCGTGTTAGGTTTTGCTCTAGCAAACCAAAGAGTCATGGAGGCCACGAGTTTTCACCTTGCTGTGTGATCCGCACTTACCCTGTGCTCTCTTTCTCTCATTCTGTCGGTCTCTCTTTGGCAGTCAACATGGATATTGCAGCCACGATACACAATAAAATCTGGACTTTTTCTTATTGGTGTGCAACTTGTTATTCTTTCTGTATCTGTTTATTTTACCTCGCTGTCTGTCATAATTCCCATCTTCATGGGGCAGCCAGCTGAATGGTTGGAGAGCCTGCGTGGGAAGTGAAAGGTCCCAGGTTTGATTCCACGCCTTGTGTCAAGGTGTCCCTGAGGAAAATGGTAAATGGTGCATTTATATAGTGCCTTTATCCAAGGCGCTTTACATATACTGTGCATTACATTCACCCATTCGCACACACATTCATACACCGATTGCAGCGGAAGCCATGCAAGGTACCAACCAGCACATCAGGAGCAATTTGGGGTTCAGTGTCTTGCCCAAGGACACTTCGACATGTAGACAGGAGGAGCCGGGATTCGAACCGCCGACCCATGGGTCATTGGACGTCCTGCTCTACCTCCTGAGCCACAGCTGCCCGGAAGACGCTTCTCCCAGAGGCACTGCCCCTGTAGCGCCCACTGCTTCCTGTTAATGGGTTAGATGCAGATGCCTCACTGTATATGTAACTACTACAAAGGAGTACAAAGGAGGACTACTATGTTATTGAATATTATCTAACGTTATGCAAGTTAAGTCAGTGTTATTGTTTGTGGGAGGAATTTAACAACTTGCCAGTTTGGTGACTTCTCTTGGAAAGTAACTCAAATTAACCGGTTGTTTTCATAAACCGGTTGGTGGTTAATAGAAATCAGTCTGTATTCCTAAAAGCATGATTAACCTGTGAAATATTAGCTGTCATTTGTACCTTGCTGCTGGTTACTACTTTACTGTATAGCCCTTTAGGACATTTAAGTTTCAGTCACAACTGCAATGTAATTGCTCTGCAGAGGCATTCATTTTTATTCTGAATGGGAGATCGAAATACATACAATTTGTATTTGGCACAGTTTCGGTCAGTGGCAAAGAACCAGGTAGGAACTAATATTTACTTAAAAGTGGACTGACGTTTCAGGGGGAAACATTGCGTGGACACAGCGGAAGTTTAGACGGTTGCTCGGGGTGAAAGAAGTGAGCACTGATTGCATCGCACTGGAAAAAAAATAATTATTTCTCCCCTTCTAATAACCCAGTTCCCCCCTTTCCCTCACCCATGGCGTCCAATAATTCTAACATTGACATGGAGGGTGCGACCCAGCACCTTCGGGACATTCTCAAGCTCGACCGCCCAGGGAACAGCGCCGGTGAGTGACTTGTACCGGGAATGACAAGGGAGGACTGCGTCTGCTGCGCGAGCCAGGCCCGCAGCGCATCGGCTAATAACATGCTAACCAAATAGCCAGCGAAATGCTAATTTAGACGCAGTCGCGCGAGCCTGTCACCCGTCAAATGTGACGCAACGTAACTTTCAACTTAACAAAAGTATCGGCACCAGTCGTCGACACTATTGTCATTTGAGAGTTGTCATTTCTTTGGTCGTGTCCAGCTCTAATAGCTGCTATATGTGCTACAGTTAGCACTGAGGCTAGCGTGTTAACGTCAGTGGGCGCCTCATGCGCAGAAGAGCAAGCTAGTTCTCAAATGATGCGAAAGTAGCTGTAGCTGCAGCTAACAGGATCTGACCACCCGCATCACTGGGAAATTGCCCTTGGTGGAACAAGTTTAAAGTTGTTGCGCAGTTTATATGTTTTTAGTTCATGTTAAGTCATGCTTTGCCATTACGCAGCTACCTAAATGGCTCAGTCTAATTGCGGGGACGCTACTGTTGATGTGAATACGTTTAGCAGCTAGCTAATTAAATTGTCGTACTACAACCTGTGGTATTTTTGAACCACGCGTGGTGCCAGCCTGTGTGCATTCTTGTCTCAAAATCAAGTTTATTCGATAAGCCATATGTGCATTCTGGAAAATAGGACTTGTCCTTACTCTAAGTGGTGCCTGGAAATAGCCTGGGCCTTCATAAATGCGCAGAAGGTTCACTTTCAAAACAGTGACAGCAGCTTTACTTGGCCTTGAAATGAAACAAATGGTGCAGATTCAGAATATTAACACTCAAGTAATAATGTCCGATATACAAGGTAAAAAACAAAGCAATACTTAAGTTTCAAAGCGAGAGAGATGTGCATAAACGCAATCATAAAATGTGGGTGTACACACACCTGTATGTATTGCAAGCATTTATCCAGTTATTCACATGCTGGAGACACAGATTTATTATTTATTAAGATAAAAGATGGGACGTGTGACCACATTTAAATAAAGCTCAGCTGTGGTTAAAAGTAGAGTTAAGATACGATTTTTCTCAGAGAGAGTTCAAGTACTTAATTTTTAGTACTCGCCAATGCCGAGTACCGATACGAGTACTTTTTGTTGAACTAACTACTTATTTTACCCCCTTTTTTAAATTGTGCCTAGTACTTGTAATGATACTGTAATGTTCAATTACCACAATTGAACGATTTTGAAAAAATATAAAATTCCAAAATGTTCTTAATTTTGCTTATTGGCAATAAAACATTTTTGTTCTATTCAAACACATTCTAATATCCTTACCTTTCATCGTTTTGAAAGAAAAATGTTGAACTTGTATAGCTGACTGTCTTTCTTTCCATTACTTTCTCTGGGACCCCCATTTATTTATTTAATTTATTTCTACTGTAAAATCAATGTAAATTTAACTCGGTCCATTTGGTTCTATTTTTGCACTCTGTTACAGACCCTTATAATAATAACAATAATAATAATAAACTTTATTTATATAGCACCTTTCATACATAAATGCAGCTCAAAGTGCTTCACAGGGCAGTAAGGTTGGGCGATATGCCAATTTTTTTCAACCGCCAATCGTCTGACCAATATTCGCCGATTGACGATGTATTCGTGTCATAAAAGTAAAGTGAGAACAGCTCACTGCAGGTCGCAAAAAAGCAAGATCTACAAGCTCTCAAGGCGCCGCGTCCTGCCTGTTTTTGCAGCTCCGTTCGCTAGGCGTTGAGAGCTTGTAGATCAGTCCGTTTCTGCAGACTGCAGCGCAGCCAGGGTAACTAGCTCCCTTCCCTCCCCGCACCGGTAGTCGGAGGCTCGGAGCGGAGCCCACAAGCTGCTGCGGCCGCCCCGGGCTGATCCACACAGGCTCTCAAGGCATTGCGACGTCCTGCCTGTTTTTGCAGTGCCGTTCGCTACGCGTTGAGAGCTTGTAGATCTGTCTATTTTTGCAGCGCTGGTGTCGGGGTTCGTTCACGTTGTCAATAAAAATAACTTGGATTACAGCCGGAGCCGCGGAGATGAAGTTCAATCAGTGGGTTGCACCAGTATTGGCTACACGCTAAGCTAATCGCTAAGCTAATGAATGATCCCCGTGCCTATACACTAACACTAGTAGACAGTTTTTTTTATTTCCCCCCCGCCACTCACGGGTGGCGCATTGTGATTGTGATGAGACACGAGACAGCAGTGTGCATTCTGTTGTGACTGTATATTATTAAACTGCATGGGTCTGGACTCCGGAGCTTAAACAACATGTAGGCTACAGGCTCCCAGCCAGGCTGCCGTAAGTGCCGTGCCGCGGTGCCCGATGCTGACTGCTAACAGTGCTGAGTGCGGGGACTGTGGGAGGCTGGGAGCATACCATTATAACGGGGGATTTCCACCCGGCCGCTGTTACTACTTTGCTGATTCACATGTTGCTCACACTTTACATGTTAATTGGGCTAAATCGTCCCGAGAAATCGCCTAATAAAAATATTCGGCGATTGGATTCGTATATTCGCGATTGACGATGTATTCGTATCGTCACCCAACCCTACAGGGCAGGACACAAAAATAGAATACAATACAACACAAGTAGTTAAAATGATACCAGCTCAGTGGCCTTGTGGTTAGAGTGTCCGCCCTGAGACTGGGAGGTCGGGGTTCAATACCTGGCCGGGTCATACCAAAGACTCTAAAAATGGGACCCAGTGCCTCCCTGCTTGACACTCAGCATCAAGGGTTGGATTGGGGGTAAGTCCCTGTGACATACTAACGTCATGTCCAGTATCAAGTACATCAAGCTGCCTCACACTACAGAAACAGGAGATAGGCTCCTGCCCTATGGGCCTCATGGCTCGGAAAGGCTACTTACTTAGTTAAAATGATAGAACAAGGCCCAGGCCGTAGCGTAACGGTCTGGGCACCGGACTGGTGATCCAGTCGCGGTGTGCCGCGGGTTCGACTCCCGAACCCGACACGGCCTTTACCGCATGTCATCCCCCCATCTCTCTCCCGTTTCCTGTCAGCCTACTATCTGTCCCTTAAAAAATCAATAAAAGGCGTAAGCCGCAAAAAAATATCTTAAAAAAAAAAAAAAAAAAAAAGAGTATAACACAGAAAAAAATTATTAAAACACCACATGCAGCAAATCAGTCAGTAGGAAGGCTGCCGCACATATTAAAACTCAACTAAAACCAAGAGTGAAGAGGTGAGTCTTGAGTTGAGATTTAAAAATGTCTACAGAGGGTGCGTGTCTGAGCTGGAATGGTGATTTATTCCAGGCTGTTGGGCCGTAGAAGCAAAAAGCTGCCTCACCATATTTCTTTGTGCAATTCTTTTAGGCACTTCAAGCAGGCCAGCAGTGGAGGACCTGAGGGGGCGGTTAGGGACATATCTAGGTAGGCAGTCACGGAGGTACGAAGGTGCAAGACCATTTAGGGATTTATAAACAAGTAAAAGAAATTTAAAATCAATTCTAAAAACCACTGGGAGCCAATGTAGTGATGATGGAACTGGGGTAATGTAATGTGGTCCACTTGGTTTACTTCCTAACTATAACTATCTAGTTTAGGAACTCCCATGTTGAGAACCACTGTCCTACACACTGTCTCTGTGTGGACTTATGGCTCGTACACACTGCATGATATTTGCTCCAATTATGCTGCTGGGGACCATTTTTGGCGCTCGCTGATAAAACTCCCGATCAAAAGCAAGATCGGGCTTTGATCGATGAGGTTTTGCTCGCTGTGTGGGAAAGGCTCTGCGAGAAGATATAGCGCCAATAAAAGTGCTCGCCGACGCCTTCCCGATTGTTGCTGAATATTTGATATCTGGCTCTGTCACCGACTGGACATCGTACAGTATGAAATGGGTTGCGACCGCACACAGAAGGACATTGCAGCCAATGAGAGCACAGGACAGCTGTGCTCACTGACACTGTCTGTCGTGTCGACTGTATCGATGGATGATAATATATATAACCTTTATTCCTTGGGTAAATCCCTGTCCTGTGTCGTACATGCAAGCTATCTTAGCCCAATGTTGCAGTTAAATTGTCTATAAAACCAACTCATGATGAAGCCGCATCAGAGCAAACTTTTGGACTCTGTGTGTGAGACAGACAGACACACACAGGAGAGAGATTGATAAAGAGAGGGGGAGACGCGGTGTGTACTGTTCATTTCTTCCATAAGCTAACCCTCCCATGTCTTGACTTTCTTTCTACAGAGCAGTCAAGCAACACCCAGAGAAAACCTTCCTTCAATGGAGAGTTGAACGGGCTGTTGGGACTCGGAGCAGCAGGCCTGCTAGGTAGTGGCGACAGGTCAATCATGGCTGAATCCACTTGTCCCATTGCATCAGACTTAACCAACAGTCAGGAGAGTCAGATCATGTGAGTTAATGTCGGATGTCAAATTCCAATTAGAGATGCATGATATTGAAATTATGACCGTTTATTTGCAGGGTCATATTCGCCGATTCCGAGACAGAAATGTTAATATTCCAATTTCCAAACGAGATGCTGGGTTATGTCAGAAATTAGGACAGAAGATCGAGATTTGTCGCATGCGCAAAACATGTCTGGGAACTCTGAACAAGGCGTTGCCTAGCAACGGGGGCTGTCAAAAAATTGATTACAGCGATCCTGTTTTATATCATTAAAAAGGACCAAACTTTGGACAAAGACGGCTGATTTCGATACCGATGTCGTGCATCTTTGATTCCAATCATCTCTCTCTATGTAAAAACATGATATTTACATGGGGAAATAACATGTGGGATGGGGGGGGGGTGAAGTACCCAGTGACCCAAAGTGATATTGTTTTTTCTTCCCTTGCTAATTTACATGCACCAACACTGACCGTTCTTGTGAAGTTCCTTGAGTACATAAACCTATTTTCAATAATGAGGCCATCGTCACCAGAGCCACACTGTTTTTGATGTAGAGGTAATTAGGCAAACGCTTTGCGAATATAAATGTGTAAACAAAACAAATTAGCAGGGACAGAGAAAACAAAACCAAAAAATGAATTCACTGTCACTTTAAGTTAAAGGAAATATTACGATGATATTTGTTATGGCAAAACACTTTGTTTTGTTTTGTAAAGCGACTTTGAGTACTGAAAAGAGATATGTGTATTCTTGGTATAGATTGACCAGGCTTTCTAGTCTTAGAATTCTCGTAGGCTATACAATTATGCTGGCCATATCCTTTAAATGTAATCGACATTAGCATATAGAACTCATTAGTGTGTGGAATGGATGTGTTTTTCAACCTAAGCTGCCTTTCTGGTGATGACGGATCCACCGCTATCTCCATTGTATCCAAAAACGTGGAGATCGTGGCCAGTCGAGACTCCAGTATTGACAGTAAAGCTCGAGGTAGCAGCAAGGTAAGAAATTTTTGTTGTTGGTACTGTCCATTCTCTTTAATTCAAGCGTTTGATCAGCTAGAGGATATAATAGACATCCAACAGCAAACAGTTAAAGAAGGTGAACTCTTTGACTGCCGCCATAAAACTCTGGCACTGTTTAATACTGGGTTCCCGCGGGTCCTTAAGAAGTCTTAAATAAAAAATCGGGAATTTATTCTGGCTTATTGCCAGCCTAATTAACAGTAGATTGTGCATTCTGCCAGCACTATTCATATGTTTAAATTCGTCATTTTAATGCCAAAAGAAAAATATGTGATATAGTAAGTATACACAGCTCATTCTCACACAACAATCCTATAGTAAAATATATTATTGCCACCAGGTGGCGGGAACGCACCATTATGCCTATTTTGACCAAATAGAGTGAATCTGGCGATGTCATTTCCGGTTCTACGGATCACAACATCCACTAGCTTTCTGCAGTCAGACAGACAGTCTGATGTCCGGAATGCATCTGTACATAGTAATTTGATTCGTTTATAATATTAGACAATAAGAGCCCGATTTTTCAGTAGCCTACTGTGGTTTATGGGTGGTGGGGGAAAATAATATTTTTTAAACAAATCAAACGCTCCCTTTCTCCTGCCCGTGATGTGAACTGCCCAATGCCTGCACTCCGGCTGCAACAGCTCGCAAAGAACAGACAGTGTTGTTCATGGTGTGCTAAGGTTGGGCGATATGCCAAATTTTTTCAATCGCCAATCGTCTGTCTAAAAATCGGCGATTGACGATGTATTCGTGTCATTAAAGTAAAGTGAGAACAGCTCACTGCATGTCGCAAAAAAGGCAGATCTACAAGCTCTCAAGGCGCCGCGTCCTGCCTGTTTTTGCAGCTCTGTTCGCTACGCGTTGAGAGCTTGTAGATCCGTCTGTTTTTGCAGCACAACTGCGCAGCCAGGGTAACAAAATAAGAAATAAGTTTAGATGAAGTGGTTGGAAGTTGGAAGTTGGAACGGACAAGCAGCTGCAAGCTAAGCTAACATCACAACCACTGGCTGGTGACAGTGTTAAACATGTAGCCTGCCCTAGTAACTTCTCCTGGAGAAGTCTTGCCTCCCCGCACCGGCGTCGGAGGCTCAGAGGGGCGCCCACATGCTGCTGCTGATTCACAGGCTCTGAAGGCGCCGCGTCCTGCCTGTTTCTGCAGCACCGTTCGCTACGCGTTGAGAGCTTGTAGATCTGTCTATTTTTGCAGCGCTGGCTAACGATCCCCGAGCGGCGCCTATACAGTATAGGCTCGGGGATCGTTAGCTTAGCTTAGCGTTGGCTTAGCGTGTAGCTACTGATTCAACACACTGAACTTCATCTATACTAACACTACCAGCCTGTTTTTTATTTTTCCCCCCCGACTTCACGGGTGGCGCATTGGGATTGTGATGAGACACGAGACAGCAGTGTGCATTCTGTTGTGACTGTATATTATTAAACTGCATGGGTCTGGACTCCGGACCGTAAACAACATGTAGGCTACAGTACAGTAACAGTAGCCTTCCTCGGCTCGGCTCCCTCGGCTCACAGTGAGCAACTGAGCATCACGGCTGCGGGGACTGGGAGTCGGGACCATACCATTATAACGGGAGGAGGGGATTTCCACCCGGCCGCTGTTACTACTTTGCTGGCCCAAATTGATTCTGATGTTGCGCACACTTTACAGGTTAAAAATCGTCCCGAAAAATCGCCTAATAAAAATATTCGGCGATTGGATTCGTATATTCGCGATTGACGATGTATTCGTATCGTCACCCAACCCTATGGTGTGCTGTACTCGTGGAGTTGTATTTGAAAGTTTTAGATGAAGACACCTTGGCCGTGCATGATTCTGCATCGATGTGGTGATGCACCCAGAATGATCGATGGACTGAATTGACCAATTCCTGTTGATTACCCCAAACGTCATCACGAATTAACCAGGGAAGCTCAAATGTTTGGGGTACACAATTGTCAGGTGGTGTGTATTTAATTACCCAGCACCTATTGCAACGCACCTGCCAATTGTGTGCCCCAAACATTTGTGCTTAGCTATAGCCAAAATCAGCTAAAGATCTTTTTTTTTCTTCTTCAGAACAATTCATATTGAAAACGCGAGGTAACAACGATTTAGTATTGAGCGCTAAACATCCTCGCTTTTGATCAATCAACGCAATCCGTGGCTCAATTCCGAGAAAAACGCTCTAAAGATTGTGGCGCCCATAGCATATGGCCATCTTGAGGAGGTTAACGTGCACCGATCCGAGTGTTGCCTAGCGCCGTGGAGCGCTGCATTACGGTAGTGCCGTAACAGTACATTTTAACAGCGGGCAACAGCCAGACGAATTTTCCGGAAGTGCATTATTTGTCAATGGGACCTGGCAACTACTGGCGATAGAGACGATAACAGGCGAAGGTCGAAAAGTGGGCGGAGGAACGTCCGCCAAAAAGATACAAAATTATTCATCTTTTGGGGCGACGTCGCCGGCGATTGGGCCAATGAAATTCAAGCGACGCTCGCCACTGGTCTCCCGCTGTTAAAACGTACTGTAAGTGTGGTGTCTGAATCAATGAAAAACGACACATTACGTCAATTATGTCAACGGTAAGAATCAATTATTGATTGATATTGTACGGCAAGGGCAGTCAAAGACTTAAAGAAGGTCTATATGCAGGTTTCAATGCACTTTTTGAAACTATTACTAAGTACACGCTCCTCTATAGGCAAATAACATGTCTTTACCCTCCTGTCATAGGTACCAGTTATGGCTTCCTCTATTCATTTAGCTCCCTTTGACCTTCACTCAAATAATTCAGTACTGAGACTTGAGTGAGGCCTATTGGTTTGCTATAATTGTGGTTTTCTGTTCACTGCAGGTGAAGATTCAGCCTGTTGCCAAGTATGACTGGGAGCACAAGTATTATTATGGCAACCTGATAGCTGTGTCTAACTCCTTTCTGGCATATGCCATCAGAGGTGAGTGAGCCACTGAGGCTCCTGGAATGTGTTCTCCTCGCACTGTTAATATCCACACGCACACGCACATACCTACTTCTAATCTACCGTCATGCCTTTTGACCCATATCTTGTCCTGTGGCCCAATAAGGACTTGTATACCAGCTGGTTTTGGTGGTACATTTTGTAGTTTGCTGTCAGGATGTTTTGTCTTCGATGGCTCAATATGAATGATGGCCAACTTTCAAATTTCTAATGCTCATCCCTAATGAGCTCCGTTACAGAGATGGGACTGTTATTAAATTGCAAATTTACTGGATATTTAATTGGCACATTATAGCACTAGTACTACTTTATTAATGACCTAGTGCAATAAAAAATGTTTTTCACACGTTTAGACCATATCCAGAACCATATGGGCATACCTAACAATGGATGACAAAACAATGGGAAAATTTTCATTTTTGTGTATTTTTATATCATAAAATTTGAATTACCGGTACTTCCTTTGAACGAAAACATGATTCGTGATGATGTCGAACCTTCATATCACACCATATGCACTTGTAGGCCTAAAACCTAGGTCGCCAGAACAGCATAGACAGAAATTAATAATAATAATTACAATAATTATAATTATATATATATATATATATAATATCTTTTTACCATACCGCGGGATGCGTTACATACCGGCGGTATGGCGATATTGAGGTTATTCAAGGTTCTTTATTATTTGTCTCCCGAGGAAGACATTTGTCTTAGACAAAGGGCCCACATGCAAGCGTAGCCGTTATGCCCATGTCGCCGCAGTGCAGCGCCAAATACATCTTTCTTGCATCAAATGATTGCACCCAGCCCTAGTCAGCACTCTAAACTACTGCAGAAACTAATCTACCAATGAAATTAGTTTCAAGTGCAGTACATTGGGTTAACATTGGACACAAAGCATATAGTGTTGACATGAGGGGGAAGAAAAGAGAATTGTCCCAGGTAGCCTCATGTAGACACAGCTTACCATTACTCTAGCAGCACAACAGGAAAGTAAGAGTTGCATGATGCTGCCTCTGAGGAGGACCACTGAGGAGAATAACAGTTGTATATTCATTTAGTTTATTGAATCAGCAGAAATCTGCAAATACATTTCCCTTGAGGCATTTCTTCGCTGCGTACAGGAATAGAATAGCCTTACACACTGATGCATGAAAACAACCAACATGACAAAAATGCAAGTTTATTTATATTTGTCGGTATTTCTTTTTTTTTCAAAAAGGTTTCTGGGGCCAATTGCACAAACTTCTAGACCGAGAAGTGGCAAAAACACATTATAAATGCGTTCTTTTACATCCCATCTGGCTCCAATAAATATGAAAGAAGAAGTACAAATGTTGTTCATTGTTGTCCCTAGGGGCACAAATATCTATATCCACAGTGCTGTAAAATATAACTTACACATATAGTATTCAATGCATACAGTATTGTAGAAATCAGACGATTCTGGCCTTTTTAATTAATTTCTCAGAATGAACATATGTAATTTTGTACCGTAGGTGCCAACAACCATGCAATGATCCGTGTGCTGAGCCTGGAGTCTGCTGAACGCTCCCTGCTGAAGGGCTTCACTGGCGCGGTCACAGACCTGGCCTTTGCCCACCTAGACTCGTCTTTGCTGGGCTGTGTTGACGAAGCTGGCAACCTGGTGGTGTGGCAGATTACCTGCACAAGCAACAAGATATTGTATCCTGTTATGACGAATAGAAGGCTATTTATGTCGGTGTGTCTTTGTGTGTGTTTAACGGATGACCACAAAAAGTGTATACACACATGTATGCATACTCTATATGCAGGGCTGCACATAAGTGGTGCGCCAGTGCGCATGCGCCGTCAAAATTCATAATGCGCTGTCAATCAAGCGCCGGGAAGCGCTTCTGCGTACCAACAGCTGGGGCCGCACAGAATGATTATCATGGCCAGAATACTAGTAAATTCTGTGGCGAGAGCATTTCCCACTGACTGCCACTCAAAGTAGCTACTACTGGCCAATCACAGCACGTCTTGCACAATTGCACTGGCCATTGTGGCTAATCACAGCACGTCCTTAGTCAAACGAGGGAGGATCCACTCTATGGGGAGGATTCCATGCTGCTCACTGCTTGTTTTCCGGGTGCTGGAGCAAGTTGCTCGTGTGCGATGCAAGTTGCTCGTGTGCGATGCCGTCTCTCACGGACTGGCACTGCTGCACAATATGAAGCTTATCAACATGACAACAGGGTGTCCCGACATACTGTCCCTTATTATTGTAAAGTCAGGTAGTGTACACTGTTTATTTTGCACCGAGGAGCCATGTGTGTCTGACTGTCTTTACTCTGTGTTGACTGTGTCGGCTAAAAACAAGAGGGAAGCCTGACGTATGCTTCGGCGTACGACGTGTCGTATGTTAAACAAATAGGCAATAGCTGATCTGCAAGCTCACAACGTGTCGCCGCCGCAACACGTTGTGAGCTAGTAGATCGGCTATTTAAATAAAAAAAAGTATCTAAATATTGCTTTGATGCTCATATTATCCTTAGGAAGTATTAAGAAGTTTGTATTAGAATATGCATATAGGGCTGGAATACACATGGACCTATAGCTGCAATTTGCAACTCTAGATTTGTTTGTATAATGGGATTAATCTAGAGTTGCAATACTCTCCATTGACTCCCCAGTCCCCACTTATCCAATAAAGATCGTTTTGCTATACGTTATTCATGCATCCCTCTTTTATCCATCCGGCGAGACGGGTCGCCACATTTTAGGAGCACCAAGTAACTCCTCCAGGTGCTCCTCTGAGTACTAGACCAAAAAAGTTGTGTGCAGCCCTGTCTATATGTCTTGCACTAGTAATGACCTGGGATTGCATCTCATTTAGTGTCAGAAATCCCAGAGACTGGTCTTTGAGATTTGCACCCTTTTATACACCAGTGACCATCCTTAACTTAATCCCCCACAGCGACCAGGTTGTGATCCATATTCGCAGGCCAGAGGACACTCCTCTGAACTCCCACCGCCGCCTTATCTGGTGTCCTTACATCATTGAGGACAATGAGGAGAACCAAGATGATTCCAGTCAAACCCTGGCCCTTCTACACGACGACAAGGTATCTGCTGTTTTTCTGGCCAGCTGGTAACGCCTTTGACCTCTTCTACCCTAACCTCGTTCAGTCCTTCTAAAGTTCTAAACTAAAGCTATTGATTTCTGTCTACTGGTAATGCCATTTTCAAGGCATCAGAGGCACTTACCCGTTGGGCAAGCACAGGTCATGTTCTACTTGCCCAAAGCCAAAGGTCACCGTCATGCCCACTTTTCCGAAATCTGGGGCTGTGCGATAAAAAAATGTCATACCTCAATATGTATGCCACATATCTAAATAGCTATGAATAAAACAGTGTTTAATTTATATTTGTAAGTGTAGCAGCAGTGAAAACTGAACATTATAGGTCGAGAGTGCTCTTATTTGAAGTTCCACAGATCAGAAGACGAAGTACTCGTATATTGAAGTCCACCAACCGGAAGTCAATGTTTACGTTCGTCTGACTTGGCATGTGCTAAACTTCAGTCAGTAGGTACTGGCACTGCTGTTTGGAATGTGACATAAGGAATAAGCTGCTTGCTGTATTCTTGTGTTTTCACTCATCGTTTTAAGGGACTAGGTAACCGCAGCACAGGCGACAAAAGTCTGCGGCTGGGATTTCACTTTTTTTTTATCGTGGGTTAACTTGAGATGCAGCCGTGCTCGTCTCACGCACACGCCTGTAGTGTACATGGACTTCCCCGCCAAAGGTCGGGGAACCCGAAAGCAAACTCTACCTGCCTGAAGGTTTTATTACTGTGCCACGGGCAGCCATTAGTCAACCTCTGCTGCCTCCTTGCAGCGTGCACTTTTTAACACCGTGACGGGTACACTGCTTAACATTTGTCTCACTCATTATGCTTTTCCATTCCACTTCTCTGCTGGTCTACCTCTGTCTGACCTGTTCCTTCTCCTCTTCCTCCAGGCAGAGGTGTGGGACCTTGAGGTCCTGCGTGCCAACAACAGCAGTTGGCCTGTTGATGCTGCAGAACTGAAGGAGGGCCTCATCATAGTGAAGGGACACACACAGGTACGTAGGAGGACATGGACAATGTGGTGCGTCTTGAGATCCCAAGGGCTTCTTGTTAGCTGAAGGCAGGTCTCTTGACCTAATGGAGCAGCAGAGTAATCTATAAAAAAGATGGAATCTGTCCCAGGATTAGATAAAGTAATGGATTTGGAGGCCCTATGTAATTACCCATGCCATGCTGAATTTGAAAGATTTGTAGCTGTGATTTTTAACCTATGCTCACATAAGCACATTGGTCAAGATATACGCTATCACTGTAGCCCGGTGTAAAAGGATGAAGTAAAGTAATTCTCCCACCACAGTAAGATAAATGTTTTCTGTAGTCTAGACTCTATTATATGTAGGGGTATTCAAGGTAGTCAGATATATACTAATTTACCAGATTGTTCAAAAGTATAAGCTACCCAGAACCCACTTTTTCCGTTACTTGCAAGTCCGTGATTTTGTTCGCCAAAAATTTACTAGTTTCCCGACTATTCCACCTAATTCACCTATAGACATAATTATAGCGTCAGCTCTTCTTAGTCTTAAGGGAAAGATATCGTCACTCTATACCTCATTATTTGACCTTCAACCTTCAACCACTGCCTATGCCTATAAGAATATTTGGGCCCAGGACCTGGAGGAAGACATTTCTGATGAAACCTGGGAGGCCATTATGGGTCGTGTTCATTCTTCATCAATATGTGCTAAACATGGGGTGTTGCAATGTAAATTTCTCCACCGGGTGTACTGGACCAAGGTTCGGTTAGCCAGGATTTATGATAGTGTTGATCCAACGTGCGATAGATGCCACCAGGCTCCAGCTAATCTTCTTCATATGTTTTGGACCTGTCCAGCCTTACAGTCTTTTTGGTCAGCTATATTTGATACTATTTCAGATGTGTTAGTTTCCCATAGAGCCATCCCCTATTATTTCCCTATTTGGCGTCCTGATTAACTGCCAACCTGTCTTGTCTGGATGATGTTTGTGACCATGATCTATGTATATTGACTAGGAAACTGCCCATAGATCCGAAGTCCCGTTAGTCCGAACATGCACTGTTCCCGTGCTTGCGGTTAGGTTTAGGTTTGCTCCCGTGCTTGCGGTTAGGTTTAGGTTAGGGTTAGAGATAGGGATAGTAATTTCGGAACAATTAACCTTCTGACTTTCTTTTTGTATTTGTCACTCTGTTTTTATTTCTGTATTTACTTCTATTTGTAAAAAACAAAAAAGGAATAAACAGAACATAAAAAAAAAGAAAAGATGTATACTAATTTATTTAGCAAACTGATTGAAAACATTTTCAAATGTATAGGAAAGCCATCTTATTGTTAGTCTATGTGTTAAAATAACAGGTGATATGTCTGTCCCTCTAGCGAGTCAGCGAAGGAGCGTTGTCACCTGATGGGACAGTGCTCGCTACAGCAAGCCACGATGGATACGTCAAGTTCTGGCAAATTTACATAGAAGGAGGCCAGGACCAGCCTAGGTAAACTAAACTTTTCAACATTTTAGAATTTACTCTGCATGTTGCAAATGTGACTTCTCCCGAAAAAGAATTAACCCTATTCCAGTGTTCTTTTTTTGGGTGACTGGGCGTGACTAGTGATTCAGGGGTTTGTGAGAGTCAGGCAATCTAATATTAGTTTTTTTTAATGGACACTAGCAATTAGCCCACTAATTGCAAGATGGGAGGCATTTGATTTTGTGTGTTCGTATTTGTCGGTGAATAAAGTATCCTTCACCAGTACAACTTTATTGCAATTGTTTGCATAATATCAATTGGCTCTGCTTATAAAGTTGTATCTGGTTAGATACAACTAATAGATACACAAGAAACATTCTCAAATAATAGACAATGTTAAGGAGAAAACAAGCTATTGAGCTCAGCTAACCTGGCTTTAAGGTGGTCCAGGAATTCTGATTTAGTGACAATCTACTAAACTACTGCTAAATACATAACATATGTTGGCTGTCAAGGCTCTCTCAAGTTTCCTGAGCTCTCCCTGTTAGCAACAGCTGTGCCCTCAAACTAGAGGCCCAGATCAAATGTTCTAGCGTGAGTTTACTTGTTTATGTCTCCATCCACTTTAATCTCCTCCAGGTGTCTCCACGAGTGGACGCCTCATGGAGGACGTCCTCTATCCTGTTTACTGTTCTGTGACAATCATAAGAAACAGGACCCAGAGTGAGTACACACTATTCTCTAGTCTAGAGTCTAGTCTATGCAGTAAATATGTTATGTTTAGTTCCTCCAAACTAAAGCTTCCTTTATGATGAATTCCCGTTATGTTCTTTAACTATATAGAAGTGTCTTTACGTCTCTAAATGTTTTGATGAATTGAACATGGTGGACCCTCTTGTAAACAAGTGTAATGCTTAATTGGGTCGTCCACTCACAGTTAACAATCTTTGTATTAAGTTTGTGCTTGAAATGTACTGTAATTCTGCAAACTGTTAATACATATTTCAATCAATCAACAATGTCTGATTTCTCTCTCTCTCTCTCTCTCTGCCCTTATTCTCTCCTATCTGTAGTGTTCCATTCTGGAGGTTCTTAATAACTGGAGCGGATCAGAACCAGGAGTTAAAGATGTGGTGCACAGTTTCATGGACCTGCTTACAAACTATTAGGTTTGTGCGTCGTGCTGGCACATTCTCTTCTCCATAACTTCTCATTGTCTCAATGAAGGGACCCTAATTATCATTAATCAATTGACCCTTTTGCTAAATCCCAGCACCCCAACAGCGAGTGTCCAATGCTAGCTAAGCAGCCGTTGCTAAGATGGCATATACAGTAGTGTGGCACTCTTCCATCATAGCTGTCCAGTTTTTACCCCTCACACACACAATCATTTGCAACATTAATAGCAAGAATAGCCTGGCCCAGCCAGCGTGCTTTCTGGTATAGAGTAGCACATGGAGCAAGCACTGTATAATACTAGTTCATCGATCTGAGCAGTTAAGTTGGATTTTAAAAGCATTTTTGTTACATAAGCATCTAGCTATTTGTACAAGATGTCAAATATGGTGTGACAAATCTACAGAGAATAACTAAATGAAAAAGTATGGCATTTTAAAATGGAAAATGTGTAGGAACCCTGTTTGAAGTCCACCACTGATTGACAAATGTAACGTTGGCCAGTAGCAAACGCACTACATTCCACCACAGTGCACAGTGCGGTGCCATTGGACCTGCCGTTTCTTTGTTCAACGAGATCAAGTATCATCAGTGTAAGGTTCCTCTTCTCTCTTTTTCTAGGTTCTCTGCTGATCCATTCAACTCGGTTCAGCCCAGTCTGAAGGCCAGTCTGGACCTGTCTGCGGAGTGCCTCATCCTCACAGACGTACAGAGGAAGGTCAGCAACACTGACATCTTACCTACACTCTACCAGGCATTTCACACCCTGCTGCCATAAATTAATACAGCATTCTCACACTGTTAATTCCCTGTCTTCAAATACCATGTTGATGTGCATGACGAAAATTAATGACCGTAGTTTGCATTAAAATGTATCACAAATATAAACAGAACTTCTGTAAAAAATCGATTATATAATGTATTTTTTTTACCGGAGCAAAAGGGCGGAACTAATCTGCGACTGCGCTGCGTCGTCGTACCGGACTGTTTAGAGTGACGCACACAGCGCTCACACACGCTTTAGCTTTCAACAACCAAAACAACGAGTTACCAACGCGGAGGGGAAGAGAAAAAAGATGACAGAAAGGGAACATTTTGGATCGTATGAGGTTGAGGGGACACGAGAACTCGATAAAACTCACACCATCGACCGCCTGTGAAATGTGGCCGAGATGGGACGATGTAGTGTGGCTCCAAAGTGCTAACATGGCCCGGAATCCATCGCTCCCCACGACCGAATGTGAACGTAAATCCTTTGCAATAAAAGTGCCGATGGACTTCGTAATTCTAGTCGCCTTTTCTGAGTGCATGGGCAGCTGTCCGTGTGTTCGGGATCGGGATGGTTGTCTTGACTGCATCTCTGGATGTCAGTGGGCAATATGGTCTTGTACACGTTGTGAGTTGTATCGAGTTCCCGTGTCCCCTCAACATCATAGAATCCAAAATGTTGCCATACACTTGTAAAATACTTTAAACCAAATGCTCCTTAATGTGTGCAAACAAACAGAAAAGTGCAACATATAGTCTCAAGAACTGACCCAAAGCTTCCTTAATGACACTTCAGTAACTGAAAATTAAATCCCTGAATAAGGAAACAAAGAAAAGCACCTTTTTTGTCCTAACAAAGAATAAAGGCAATTTGACAGAGTGCTGCTGACCTCAACCGAAATCCTGCCCATGTATTTCTATGACATGACATCTTATGTCATTATTAATATATATTTATTGTATGCTTGTACAAACTCATTCTTTTTTTTTTTAAGAAAGCTGCTTATTGCTGTTCTGTATTTGGCCACGGTCACCCATCTGAAAATATTTTCTTCTATGGACCCCCCCAGAAGCAAAGATTCAAGTTAAAAACATGCACTGTGAAAGAATATATATATTCATAATCATTATAAAGCACTTTGTTTATTAGTCACACAGTGACTGAGTGATTAACAGTGAGTGATTAATCATGATTAATCGGGATTAATCGAATCGTAACATAGCCCAATTAATCAGGATTAATCGGGATTAATCGAATCGTGACCCTCGGAAACGATGTGTAATCGCATCGCCAGGTACCTGGCGATATCCGCCACTAATAGATATGTATCACGATACAGAGGCCACGATACGATATAAATCGATATATTGATATATATCAATTATACGTTTATTCAAAATAATGACCATGTTGCACAAATACAATCAATCACTTTCAGGCCCACAGACATCGTTAAATTAAAATAAAATGTCTAAACATCCTAACAAGGGGTCTGGGAAGGGAGTGCATTGCAACTTGCAAGGGGGGCTTTGATAACGTTAAACAGAGGTACGTTTGTCAACACTGTGTCACCCAGATAATTCATGCAGTTTATTGCCATATCGATACAGCAGCCTCTCGATCGATTATCCTATCGTCCGGATGTTCAATCAATATATTGCCATATGGAATAATTGAATGCACCACTACGCTCCCTCGCTACAACTGGATCACACACGGTCACCCTACCTCCTTTCATCCCAGGTTCTTTACGTGATGGAACTCCACCAGGACCAGGACAAAGGCCAGGCCAGTTTCACGGCGGTGTCTGAGTTCTTGCTGACCCATCCCGTGCTCAGCTTCGGCGTCCAGGAGGTGACGCACAGCAGACTGCGACACACGGAGGTCCTGCCTGCGGAGGAGGAGAGTGAGAGCATGACCACAGGTACACGGATTGGAAATCATGATGTTCACATATCAATGACATCTGATCAGACCTCCCAAGTCCATCTCATCAGACCTCCAAGTCCATGTCAGGATTTTCAATCGATCCATGTGTATAATGTTACCCTGCTACTGAGTAGCATTGCGTAGCTATACTAATATCACTGTGTGGATATTAGTCTTGTCTCTCTCCGTATATGGCAGATGAAGGCTGGCTATGCGAGGCTACGTACAAAGTACCTGAGAACATGAGCCACAACTGTAAATCTATAAAACTCAAAATTTCTAAAGTTTTATATTAAATGTGTATGTCTTTACATTATACATTTCCTTATTTTTTTTTCTTGTTTCTTTTTCTTCTGATGCCATGTTTGAGATGCCTGAAAAAGTAATTTAATAATTCTAGTTTTACCCCCATTATTACTCAGTTGGCGATTACCCTGGTTACCCTGTTGTTCTTGTTTTTTCCTCTAGAGGGCAACCAGGGGCCTATGGAGTCCAAGTCTGGGATCCAGATTAAGCTCTACTGTGTCCACACCAAGTGAGTTTTCCCTGCAATTTTTTAAGATTCTCCAGTTGTGAAATTATTCTGGCAGGTTTTGAATGAATGAACCTCTTTACTAAACATAATTATGTTGAGGTTGAATCATTCTCTCTCTCAATATTCCTGATAAAACTGTATTTTCAGATCTCTGCAAGATGTCCAGATTTGGTTTCAGCCCAACAACATGGATTCCAATTCTGCCCTTTTCCTGCCCCATTCTGACTCCCAGGATGGCTTTGGTAAATGATTCTCCTATTGCTATGCACTGATGACACACACTCATATATCCTCCTATAAAATGCAATTAGTTATTATTATTATTAAGTGTTATTGAATGAGAGAAACTCAAACAAATGTTCCTGCGACTGATTTTGATTTAGGGCCTGATCCAGCGCTATAATAAACACTTTATTTATACCTCTAAATGATATCGGGCCAAATAATCTTGCCTACTACTTCAAAGCATATAACCACACTCATTAGCCATTATACTCTGGGCTACGCTGCAGTTCTGCAAGCAATATAAGCCCTCCCTGGGTTTCTTTTCTCACCTGCACACACTTCACACTTCTATTGATGTTACCTTTTTGTACTGTTTTTATTGTGCAAATAAACTAAACTAATAAACTAAACTAAAAGGCTAGGGTCTAAGAGAATTTCTCACGTACACTGCAATCAGTTGGTGGACAGACAGGACATTGCTCCTCCTTCACCTAGATTTATCCAGCAGGTTCTGAATCAGCACTCTACCAATCAGCAGCCAGTCTGTCAACCTCTCTAATCCTTAGCGCTACCTCTGTCTGTCTGTCTGTCTGCCTGCCTGCCTGCAGCAGGCTTCTCAGATCACCTGACAGACCAGAGCTCTGACAAGGAGTCCGCCAACGGCTCAGAGAATGATCTGATGAAGATTCCACCGCTTCCCGCTCCCGCTGACTTCCTGTCTGCCTCGGGAGCAGCGGCGATGCCCAAGCTGATGACCCCAGATGCCTTCATGACGCCGAGCGCTTCGGTAGGAACCCACACCCACACCTGCTTCTGCTCTCATTTGGTTTTCTATAAGTGCTCTCAAACAATTTACCTATAGCTAAGCCCCTCCCCAAACTGCTATGGTCCAATCACAGCTAGGTTAGACAAACCTCTCCACCAATAGTTTTCCTTTAGGATCAGTCAGTGGTTCTTCGATTTTTCAAAAAATAGCTAAAGCATAACATACACCAAAAGAGGTTCCCGCCCAAAATGGGTTAAAAAATAAATTACACGCGCATATCTTTCCAGTGCATATGGCATGCCCGGATTTGGAAGAGATTTTGAAGGTCTGGTTCCAAAAATGAACTAGTATTTAATGTGTAAAATCCATGATATTTACATTGGACTGAATGAGCCCGGCTGGAAAGTGTCTAAGTGGGAGAGACCGGGTCTTAGCTATAGGTGAATTGAGCGTTAGCAAAAGCACATTTGGTTTTCATTCGTCACCTAATAGCCAAACACTATTTGTCACCTAATAGCGTGGTATTAATACATGACCTTATCACCAAGGCTAGCAAAGGTTTTCTTGGCTAAATTAAGCACATAACACATCTCTCTCTCTCTCACACACACACACACACACACACACACACACACACACACACACGTCCACACGTGTGTTTTTATAAGCCACCTGGGCATGATGGCATTTAATTAACATTAAATTAACATTTTCTATAGGAAATGATTATAATTAACCTATAGTGCATTTTTCCATATCATTATTATCATTTGGCAATATGAGACACACCCCTTACCTTCTGCATGGGCATCGCATGTTCAACCTCTGTGAAAAAAGCAAACACCTTGGAGCAAACCTGTGTGCGGACTCTCCTCTCTTCACTGTACTTGCCTTATTCCAGCACCAGACAGGAACTGGATTGTGCGCTAGCCACCTACCTTTTATACAACCTCTGTGGTGCCCACAATGTTTACGTGCCCACTCTTCCTGCACCCTTTTGCTATGTGCAATGCCACCGAATTCGTAATCCTTGCCCACTTTAATTGCTTCTGTCTTTATATGGAATGAAGCCCCAACATGTGAAAGCTGATGTGCTTTTATTGTGAAGGGAAAGGTTTCTGAACGTCTGTGCTGAAAATAGCTGATCTACAAGCTCACAATGTGTGGTGGACACGACGTGTTGTGAGCTTGTAAATCTGCTATTTTCAGCATGCAATACGACAAAGAATATACCAGGTTTCACGTGGGAGATGTATTTTGTTGGCCGATGCGATCATGTATCTAGCCTGCACACGGCGCTACTCGACACAAAATAACAAGCTATTGGAAGCTATTTTTCGGTGGCACTTGATGTTGAATCAAACAACAAGTTTACCTCAGTGTTTGGGGACATGTTCTGTGTCTGCTGTCTCCGTGGATTCAGAGCGAGCAAAGCCGAGCATCATCATCCAGTTGTAAAATGCGTGCTGAGTGCACTGCGCGCTCCAGGGAAACTAGTGCACGGCTGATTGTTGCTGAAATCTTAGAGAGAGAGAGAGAGGCGAGACTCTGCGGAATGAGCCAGAAGAAAGTAATATTTTATTATAGCACTAATGCCCGTGGCTCATGGTTGAGGCGGGGGGTGAAAGCAATAAGTAGCACCGGTGCGACTTGTACCGTTATATTTGAACTCGCACCTTAAGAAATGAAGTGGCATATGCGACATAATGGGATTCAGAGTCCCTATGGTTGGGACTACTGCGCTTGATCAGAGTAACTAAAAAGCAGATCCAATTGTACTGTACTACCCCGTATTGTACTGTACGGTACTATACTATACTGTATTTTATTGTATTATACTGTTGTACTGATACTGTGCTACTCCGTACTGTACTGTGCTACTCCGTATCCGTACTGTACTGTACTACTCCATACTGTATTGTGCTACTCCGTAGCTGCTCAACAGTGCCATCCAGTTGTATTAGCGAGGTGCTTCAGCTGTCCGTGCTCGGACATACATACATACATAGCACATACATACATAGCACACACACACACATACGGAGATTACGGACACATGCGTATAGGAGTGGCTACTGCTTAGCACCACTCAAAAATGTGTTTCACTTGTCTGTTGGGTATTCTGTCTTGTCCTTGGCCAATCCAAATGTTTATTTATACAACCTATGCCTGCATGTACAGACGACTGTAAAGCAATCAATCAATGCCATTAAAGCAACCAACCAACCAAGTCCAGAAACAACAGAGCAGTGCTGGTTGTGTCCCTCCAGGTTCCTGCCTCTCCTGGAAGCAGTGCCAGCAGTCTGACCATCGTTACAGCCATGAGCAGCAACTCGGACTCAACCAACAGGTTAGCAGCCTTTACAAAGCCTTTACTAGTTCAGTACTAGCTGAACTATTCAGCATAGTTCAGCTAAGAATGGTGACGTTGTCGTTTTAATAATTCAGTAGTAGACGGTCACCTATCCACACACACACCATGTACTGTACGTGAGCACTGCAATATGGAGATTGATATTCTGAGGCAATTAAAAGTATTTCAGCTGGAAATACAATGCACCAGGGTTTCTATAAGTTGGTGAGGTACCATTCATCTGGGATGTGACAGTGTAACATCCCCGATTAATGAGATGTTGATGTTTTCCTGATTGTAATGTTTGTATCTATACTTTTTTATGTATTGCCTTAGAGGACAACAAATATATTTCCTGTGTTTGCAGAGTTGTAGACGATGTGAGCCTGAGCCCTAACAATAACAGCAGCAGTAGTCTAACTCTCTCCGCCTCCACCAGCAGCCCCAGAAACGCAGCTATACTGCTACCTGGACTGGACAACCTGCCAGTAGGACACACACACACACACACACACTCTCACACACACACACACACACACACACACACACACACACACAAGCCCGATTGATACTTGGTTGCAAATACAGCTGATTACAAGCTTACAACATTGGCGATTTGGCACATGCAAGTATATATAAAGCAACACAATCTCTCTCTCTCTCTCTCTCTCTCTCTCGACTAGCCAAATTACAATAATATAACTTTCACACTCCAATACTCACATTTTTGCCCGCTTGCCTCCTATTAGACACTGCATTTCTCTCTACTATGCAGTATGCACACATGAATACTCTCAGGCAATTGGCACATTTGTGTAAATAAAGATCAAACCATTAGTAGGTTTGAATCAAAGCCTATCAAAGGGATGTAACCATTAAGGAAGCAACCTGTTTGGTTGTATACATAAAACTGATTATTTCTCAGACTACACTCTTACCATCAAAATCTATAATTGTTATATACCTAGTTGTTACCTCTAAGCTGTCTTATCCTCCTTCCTCTTGTATCTGCTCTCACCCCCCAGGCTTTGGCCTCTCCCAGTAGCCCTCTCTCCCTTCAGTCCCTCGATGGTTCTCAAGTACTGGATCCCCCCCTTCTGCCAACACAGGCTTCCCCGACCAGGGCACGATCTCCCGATGTCATCTCCTCGGCCTCCACGGCCATGTCCCAGGACATGCCAGAGATGATTGCCTCCCAGACGTTGCAGCTCCAGCGAGGAGGGCTGGTCTCGAACGCAGAGCCCCTGCTTCTGCCGTCACTCCAAACGGACAGCATGGCCTCTGCTGCCTCTGCTCTGCACCTCCTGTCCTCGCCACGGGGAGTGAATAACAGCAGGTAATATGAACAACATAGAGGACTTTTACTAGGGATGTCCCGATACACTTTTTTCGCTTCCGATCTGATCCCGATACCTACATTTCTGTGTTTACCGATACTAGTGTCGTGATCTCATGTTTTGTTTATAGCTCTCTAGCTATATATCTATCTAGCTATATATCTATCTAGCTATATATCTCGTGTTGTGTTTATAGCAGACTCCTCACTCAAATGTGCACTTGCAGTTTGGGCAACTCCAAAGCAAACTCCACATGCCCCAACATTTTATTTACCTGCCATAGTGTCAACCCCTTACCCCTGTGTCGGATCTGTGGTTAGACTGGCATATTCACCGATATGACCCGATATGACAAATAAGGGCCGATCCGATACTTTTCCCGATACAGTATCGGGACAGCTCTATTTTTTACACGGATGTAATTTGTCTTGTTTGTTTGGGAATGTATTTGTCAGGGAATGTATTACAATAATGAAGGCGCAATTCTGGGAAATTGCCACAAAAGTGTGGTTGCACCGACAATTTCAAGCTTTTGAGTCTTATTGAGGAGAGACTTCCGCACACTCGACACTAGACTAATAAGAGCAGGTGCATCTGCGTCAAAGCAGCAGACTGCAGACACGTAGGAGAAGGAGGGAGACCCGCGCACTGCCGGTTCAAGAGCCCCCCGTTTAATGTCCACAATATGCAACGTTTCGGTCTTTCGACCTTCCTCACAAAAATATAATATGATTTGTCTAGTTCTAGTATAATGCTCCATATTATTACCACTCGGTATTTACTATAAATGGAACCATCAGAATCATGCAGTATGAGCTCCAGTATGATTGCACAACGTAACATTGTCACCCTCACTCCCAGCTTGTTGTCCAACCTGTCCCTGGAGCTGGGTGGAGGATCCGTGTCTGTGGGAGGAGGAGGAGGAGGAGGAGGAGAGTCTGAGCCCAGACTGAGCAGCCACACTCCTTCTCTGCTGGAGAACGCCCTGTCACAGGACGGTGGTGCGGCGGCAGGGGGCGGAGTCTCTGACGTGGGCGGCCTCACGGCTTGGCCGGCAGCGCCTGATATCACTAGAGAAACCAGGAACAGCCTGAGAGACAACGGATTAGGAGATTGGTGAGGCCACGCACGCGCACACACACACACACACACTTCACTGGCACCATCTCATCTACACAGTAAAATCCTCCGTGTTATTTTAACTCTTGAGCACAGGTCTCGGCATCGTCCGACCCATTGTTCGAGAGTTGTAGGCCAAAACGTGTAGCAAGCGTCTTGTTACAGCGCCACCATGAGGCCGATTTGAGAACGTTGTCCGGCTGGCGGACCACTGCAATGTCACTCTGACTCAGACAGATACGTATAAACCTGTTAACGCCCATACAGTATATAGGCATACAGTATATGAATGGTTGTGCAGAGCCACAGGGCATGCTAATATATATATAGCATAACTGACACCAGGAATCTCCATGTATGGGCATGCAAGAGACAATGACCATACATGGGCATAAAAGGGACACGGGTAGACAGACAGACAGACAGATACAGAGAGCTCCACATATGGGCACAAAAGGGACACCGACAGACGGGTACAACGGGCACTCTGACAAAGCCCTGACACTGACTCAGACATATCGGTCAGATCGGTGGTGAGAGGGCCAAACTCTAGATGTGAGGGCCGCATATTGACCCAAACCTCTAGTTATTTATACAATAAAATATTACTTATTGTGTTGGATTACTTTAATATCTAATTATTTCTATCTGATCCTGTGTTTATGTAGTTCCAGAGAGGAGCTGAAGGACAGACACATGAGCTCACCCTACCACAGGCGTTCTTATCAGCTCACACAGAATGACAGTCAGGATGCCAGTGCAGAGCAGAGGTAACACCTCAAAGATTTAATGTTTTATATCTGGAAGCGCTTATTTGTTGCCTTCTGTTGTCATTTACTAATCTTTAACACTAGGGTGCAGTGTAGACAAATCAAAAAGAAAGGCCATCGCATGATCCTGGTTAGTGTAATGATGCCAGGACTGTCAATGCTCACAAGTTAAGGTTGGCCGCTCTTATATACAACGTACCACCTCACCTTTTCAACTTCACCTCGGTTGTCACATTGAGTGACTCCAACATTTCTCTTCGAATAAAAATACCTACCGCAGTATTTGGATACATTTTCTGGGGATGAACAAACAAAAATAATCCTACATCATAGCCTTCTGAATCAGTTTCAAGTCATTAGGTCCCTGATGATTTGTGCACCATGACTTCACACGTGTGTGTGTGTGTGTTTGTGTGTGTTTTCTCCAGTGACCATGATGACGAGGTAGCCAGCCTTGCATCGTCCTCTGGGAACTGCGGTGCACGTTCGTCTCACAGACTCCCTGTTAAGGACTGGAAGACCTCACCGCGAGGCTCGCCCAAACTGAAGAGGAAGAGCAAGAAAGAGGATGGGTGAACAGATAGGCTTTTTCTCCTTTAACATATATTTTTAATGACGATGTATGTGTGCAACTGTGCATTGCCCATTAGCAGCTCAAATGAGACCCACAGGCACACAATTAACACATTTCCCATTATAATTTTCTAATTGCCCAGTTTCCAGGTGGGTTCTTTTCACTTAACTCAATTAATTCATCCCTCGATAGCGTATTGCCAAGGTTATATCGCGCATAACACTTACTTTGAAATATCCGTAATCGCATGATACAATGACAAACTGCTATGTGTGGTCTCATCTCATGCCCGGGTGATGTTGTGTCGGTCGGTGGTGGAAAAAGGCGACCGCGAGTGTCAGCCCGCCTGCTACAGCCCGTTGAAAACCCTTGTATTCACCAGAAACGGCCCCCTCAATGTCGTTTCTGAGATACAGAGCTGTGAATGGTGGGCTTAGACTGGAAGTGGATGCGCGCACATGTTCAAAATGGCCGCGGCCACAGTGTCCCACTGTGTTGATGCGGGTAGCAACATCAGCTAGCATTACGATCAAAACATTTATTAAACGATACAAACCCGAGAATCTCGGGTTTGGCGGGCTAGGGTACTCATTTAAACCTTCGTGTTCCTCGTTTCTGGCGGACTCCGTGTTAATAGTGAGTGAACACTCATAAGTTGTGATCTTTTGCCAGGAATTGTTTGTCGACATCTTTTCCCATTCATTGTTTTGAGTGTTGTCTTGTTTCTGTCTCCTTAGAGAGTCCGCTCACTCTCAGTCCAGACAGGTAGACTCCCACTCCCACTCTAATCAGGTAAGTTGTAATATATATATATATATATTTAGTTATTTTCTATTTTGTTGGAGGATTGTACCATTGCATAGTTAACCCAACTCTCGTCGGCTCAGTTTTCCCTACAAGATATTTAATCTGGAAAACATCCACTGTGAATCGATTGTGCCCGGCAGCGGGCAACATAATTAGTTTTGATTAGGGGTCGCTCAGCGAGTTGATATAAGCCATATGATCCCTGTGAGTCACCAGGGCCCGCCCCAGTTTGAATCCATCTCTTGTCATGTCTAGCTTGTCTTCCCTCCCTCTCTACTCAGGGTTTCCTATCTCTATTCACGCTCTGCTAATTGCTATCTTGGCTTTCATTTCAAGTAAAGCCTGAACAATATTTTGACTGAAGCACTTGGCGAGAAGTGGCTTTGCTCTCGTCTTGACCGGATTTGACACGTTTAATTTACCAACTGAATAGTTCTGATTGGCTAAAGTCTGATCGAGTTAAGCAAGTTAGCAGATTTCAACTTTGCAGACCACAATGAACACAAATGTTACGTTTTGGACCTTTAAGAGTAAAATCTGCCATATCTTCTTGCACTCTAGCACCTTTATTTTGAAAGATCCTGGCGGCATCGGTTGTGTTAAACAGGAACTCGGGTTTGGTCCTGCCCTTTTTTTAGTCCACTCCATCCTGTGTTTATTCTTACTAACAACATTTCATGTTTAAGAAAGTAGCACCGACAGAAGTTAGCAGAATCTGAGTTCATAGGCCTTTAGCCGAATTTATCTTGAGAGATTACCCGGTGAAAAGTTTTGGTTTTGGACTTGCAAGGTTTCCAGTTTCCACCTGATTTGAGATAATGTCCCTTCTCCTCTGTTCTATCGTTAATGCTCCGTCTCTCCACAGATGAACACCGAGATTCAGGAGGAGCTGCTGGTGCTCTTACGTGGCCAGCAGAGGGAGCTAGTGGAGCTGCGCGGTCATATGGATGTCATGCAGAGCTCAATCATGGCCCGAGTAGAGCATGTCCTGGTCAGCCACCAGGAACAAGATCGTATCCTTTTCTGCACACGACCCACCCAAAAGAGAGACCCAAAACTAGTGAAATAGCAGATCTACAAGTGTTGCTTTGCACAGAATTGCATATTCGTGTTCAATAATTTGTTAATTTTTATCTGATCCTTTGATGAAATCATGAGCCACACGTGTAGCGAGTTTGCACCGCCATACATACTGCTTGGACTCAATTTGGTGTCTTATTTAGTTCCAATTTTCTTGAGCAGGAAGTATAAAGGGCCTTGCAAACGTGAAGCGAGGAACGCAGGCGTTTTTACCTGGATCAACGTAGGTCTCCTCCAGGTCTGTTGAAGAGGGTCTGGATCAACACAGGTCTCCTCCAGGTCTGTTGAAGAGGGTCTGGATCAACACAGGTCTCCTCCAGGTCTGTTGAAGAGGGTCTGGATCAACGCAGGTCTCCTCCAGGTCTGTTGAAGAGGGTCTGGATCAACACAGGTCTCCTCCAGGTCTGTTGAAGAGGGTCTGGATCAACGCAGGTCTCCTCCAGGTCTGTTGAAGAGGGTCTGGATCAACGCAGGTCTCCTCCAGGTCTGTTAAAGAGGGTCTGGATCAACGCAGGTCTCCTCCAGGTCTGTTGAAGAGGGTCTGGATCAACGCAGGTCTCCTCCAGGTCTGTTGAAGAGGGTCTGGATCAACACAGGTCTCCTCCAGGTCTGTTGAAGAGGGTCTGGATCAACACAGGTCTCCTCCAGGTCTGTTGAAGTGGGGCGCAACAACGCAAGCGTAAAAAAAAAGCTAAACTGATTCCAGGTCTGGTGAGTTGCGGGCGTATGCACGTAATACGCTTGCGTTGTCGCACCGTGACTTCTCAGAGCAAGAACGCAGGTCTCATTGAAAATGAACTATAGGCACATTTTATCGCTCTCCTTTTGCAAGGCCCTTAAGGGTGAACCTGTCCTTGACTACACTGCCTGAACTCAAAGGCATAGAATGCACCCGGCAAATATGGCCCAGTATCTTTGTAAAACACTGCCAGACCATATGTCCTTGTGCAAAGAAATTCGCAAATGGACAAGAGTCCTTCGTCATCTTTTGTGTTCACTAAGTGCACATTTTTAGCAGTCTTGCGAGCAGATCTTTAAGTGCAATTTTAGAGAGGTTTGCATCTGAACCCAAGGCTTTGTGTGTGTTTATGAGCTTTTATATCAACCATGGAGAGTGGAGTGTGGTAGTAGAAAGCTAGTATATTCAACTGAAACCTCATTTACGTTTTTTCTATAGGTTATTCTATAATCACAAATAAAATGCAGTGCTATCTAGTATCTACTGTAATATGTTTTAATAATAAACAAGAGGTTGATCGAAAGGGAGAAACTACTACTATACTTTGCCCCTCATCGTAAGCATTAATTGTAAAGAATGTATACACAAAATGTATACACAAAATGCATTATGTATGTATGTTATGTACTATAATATGCATACTGAAATATAGTCCTGCTGTCAATTTGGTAAGACGGCTGGAAATACCGCCTTCATTCTGAGAAACTTGTAGTCTGTTTCACACAAACTAGTATAAAATAATTAGTTGTCCCTGAAAAAACCTGGAATGTCCTGCACCTTTCATAGCGTTGGTTCATGGCTGACATTTTCTCCATGTGTTAAAAGAAATGTGGAAAGAATGAAGTTATGCAGGAACGCCTACTGAGTGGCAAAGAACTACTTTCTGGCCTTGACAGCCCATACATCCAAACAGAATTTGATTAAACGACCTTAAACTCACTTTGTCACTAAATTTGCCACTCGATTTGCCATTCACTTTATGCATGTGCATACCCTCTATTTCACAAAAGCGAAGGTTTAAACTAAAGCCTCGGATCTGTGATTTCTTCAACTGGTCGGCTGTATGTAGAATAGCAGCACCATAGGTTTTAGAATGATAATGGTAATGCCTAAACATTGTCATCTTACATTGTGTGTTAATTATTTCATTTGGGAAACTAATCACAGTTTGGGACAAAGTGGTTCAGTCATGATATTTTATTTAGCTTTATTCCATGATGACGTCTATAATGTTGTAGTCCTTAACGTGCGGCGCCCTCAGAGCACAGACTGGAGCGCGTGCTAGCAGAGAGCCAGGGCCGCCAGCAGCAACTGCATGAGCACCTCAGCCAGCAGCTCGGCCACACCCTTGGCTCTTGCCTGACCAACAAAATGGACAAAATACTGAGAGACGAAATGAAGAGGACGGTTCCACAGAGTAAGGAGACCACGCGCACATGCATGCTCACACACGCACACAGTCCGACACGTCCCCCCCCGACATGCTTGCAGTTAGGTTTAGGTTTGGGGTAGGGTTAGTAATGGTAATGTCCGACATACAGTACATGTTCACCCACATGCGTTGTGACATGCTTGTGGTTATGTTTAGGTTTGGGGTAGGGTTAGTAATATAGTACATGTTCACCTGTGGCTTTGTGTGATCTACCAGTAGATCACAAAGGCTGTGTAAGTAGATCACATGATATGCCCGTAAAAAAAAATATATATATATATAATACAAATATATCTTTGGCATCTGCCACTTGAATTAAGGTGACTTGACATCAAAAAGGGCCTGTCAGCTCAAACCCACAATACAATACAATACTTCGTTTTCAAGAGTGTTGCCCACAAACATCAGTAGCGTTACAAAGTTGTATTCACATTCCTTTTCCCCTACTCTATTTCCCATTCCAAGTGCATTTGTCTTTTCAGCAATGGGATGTAATGTATATATATTTTTTGTGGGTAGATCTTGTTGAGCTGGTTATTTTGAAAGTAGCTATCAAGTCAAATGTGTGGTGCAACTCCGTGTGGGGGTCTCCGGGGGGTCCCCGGAACATCCAGACACACAGGAACGCGCCCAGGGTGCCCCTCCCCTTACTGGCGCGAATCTGGGTAGTAAAATCGGGAACGCGGCCTAGATGCATATCAATGGGCCATTGTGACAGTGACCTGTAGTTTAGTTGTTGAGCAATGTGCACGACGTGGCATCATTAAAATAGAGTCCCACCAAAGGGCTGTAAACACCGCCCGGACCCAATTGACCCAAATATCCATGACCCAAACTTGGATATGGGTCATGGATGAGATGTAAAGCCCAAAACATATATTAGTTTGTTTATACTGTGCGACTGAGTCGCGCAACTAGTTGACCCATCTTTTTGGCAAGCAACTTTTCTGCATAGAGTATACAGCTCTACACAACCATCTATTATAATATTTTACAGCACTGTGTGCTTCCGTATGTTGACAAGCTTTATGGATATACTGATTTCCTTGTCCAGCAGCACTTGGCACCTGCCCACAGAGCCAAAACTACTAGTAACTGGTGTACTGACCATGGTATTATTGTGCTTAACTGACCAGCCAACTGGCCTGACCTGAACCCCACAAAGAATCTAGGTTGTATTGTCAAGAGGAAGTTGCGAGACACTACATTCAACAATACAAATGAGTTTAAAGCTGCTATCAAAGCAAATTTGGCCTTCCATAAGACCTCAACAGTGCCACAGGCTTATCACCTCCATGCCACGCCCCATTGATGAAATAATTTGTTTAAAAGTAGCCCAGACCATGTATTGAGTGCATCAATTATCATACTTTTCAGATGGCTGACATTTCTGTATTATAAATGTTTTCTCATAAATTATTCTAATATTTTTTAGATTAGATTTTCATGAGCTGTATGCCAGAAGATTAAAACAAAAAAAAGGTTTTAAATATTTCACTTTATGTGCAATTAATCTAGAAAATAAGAAGATTTTACATTTTTAATTATATTAGGGAAGAAAATTTACTTTTCTACGATATTCTAATTTATTGAGATGCATTCTTTCGGTAACTATGAATCACAGATTGCATCTGTGATAAAAGAAAGAAGCGCAGCACTGATGTAACAAAGTGCAACGACCAGTTAACGGCAATCAATTGAATTGGATTACACACACACACTTCTGATAAAACAATTTTTAGGGAAACCATGGCAGATAAAATGATAGATTGTGTCTCTGTGTCTCATGTAGCCATCTCAAAGAGCCTGGAGCCGGTGACGGGCCAGATGAGCAGCACCATCGCTGCTAAAATGACAGCCGTGGAGGCGGCCCTCAAGGACAACGTCAGCAAGGTTGTTAAATCTAAGGTGAGTTGTCTCACGCACGCACACGTTTTTCAACAAGTTTCTGTATTGTGTTCCTCCATTGATTGTTCAATAGCAAAGTCGTAACCAATAACTTTGTTATTACTTGGTTAATAAACTTACTAACTAACCAATTACTTGGTTAACCCATTTTGGGTGGGAAGTGGGAACCCCTTTTGGTGTTAGCATTATGTTATGCTTTAGCTATTGAAAAATAGCAGATCTACAAGCTCATAGCGTGCCACCGAGTGGCACGCTACGAGCTTGTAGGTCTGCTATTTTTGAAAAATCGAAGAACGACCGACATAGAAACATAGCTTTTTCAGAAAACTGTCAGGATGTAGAAGACATTTTTAGAATCTGATCTCGGGTCAAAATGGGTTAATAAACTTAACTAACCAACCATTTACTTGGTTAATAAACTATTTTCCCTAAACTCTTCTTGCCCCTTCCTTCATCATTCTCCAGAACACCACAGATGCGATTGGACGAGCGGCGGCCGAGGCCTTGCAGGGCCCCATCCAGGCAGCCTATAAGGACGCCTTCCAGAACATTGTACTACCCGTTTTTGAGAGGGGATGTCAAAATATGTTCCAGCAGATCAACGACAGCTTCAAGCAGGGCACGCAAGAGTGTAAGACATTTCATTCTGTTAATTGTCAGACTTAACTGGCTCGTTGGCAAGAGTATGAAACATGCACAGATAAAAAGACATCCGTCTTTTTATCAGTGGAGGCTGAAAGAAAATGAAGGATGCAGGCTTTTAGTAGCCCTTATGTTTACATTCCTTTCATAACTCAAGCGAAGGAAAGCGCAGCGTTCCATGTCGCTTAGTGTAGCCCAGCTATCATGGAGCTCAACTGTGATGTGCCGAAGGACCGAAGGTAGAGTGATGTGGTAAACGATGTTTTATGTTCCTGTAGAAGCCACAACGTCTGTATATGCAATCAATCTAGTGTTAAGCAAAGTCATCTCGGATTGTTGGAGCTTGCGTTACTGCGCAAATGTTATCGTCCTCCACGTGAATTTCTGCTACACTAGATTGTAGAGAGACGAACGTACATCATCGTCGTAAAACACTAAAATCTCAGCCACAATATTTACATTACAAGCATTAGGAAGAGCATGCAGAATGGTGTATGTATGGGATGAGTAGTTCCTTCAGTCTTAAAGGACCTAGAACATAAAATAGTTGGTGATTTTTTAGCTCCCCTGTGTATTTTCTGTACACCCCCACCACCTCAGGACATTGTGGTAGATAGTGGTGATTAAGGCTCAAACCATTATGTGGGCAGTTTCTGGTGAGTGCTATCGGAAATGAATGGCCACTGTGTTGCTTGCTTGCTTGTTTCTGCCAATGTGAGTGCAGGATAAGACTTAATTGTTCACTGGAACAATATGTGTACTTTCTTTTTCACCATGGCATGGACAGGGCAAGTGACAGTCAGTATTTTTTCATGGTTTTCTGTGGGGCCTCTAGGTTTACAGGCACTTGCATTCTTGCAAAAGCAAATTGAGGTTTCTTGCATAGGTTCTTGACCTGCCACTTTCCCTGTCTAGACAACTCCATCACATTATTGCGTTTTAATTTGACAGCAATAAACAGACCTTGACTTCTGATGACATAATTATCTGAAAATCAAATTAAAATATATTTCAAGAAAATACAGGCATACCTTGGTCATTATGCTCTCATAGCGTCTTGACCTGCCACTTTCCCTCTAGACGACTCCATCACGTTGTTTTGTTTAATTTGAAGTGCAATAAACACTTTAAACAGACCTTGAATTCCGATGATGCAATGACATAATTATCTGAAAATCGAATTAAAAGATATTTCATGAAAACACAGGCAAGGCCTTGCAGGGCTCGAAATTAACTTTTTTACTTGGTAGCGCTTGTGCTACCAATTTCAAAATGAAGGAGCACCAGAAAAAAATTAGGAGCACCCACCATAATCTAAGGAGCACCAATATGTAATCGATTTTTTACATTCATAAAAACAATATTATAACGTGTGGTTTACAAATGACATAAAATGACTATAAAGTATAAAAATGCATGCCAGAATTTAAAATGTAGTGTCCAGACTTTCTGTCCCTCATCCATCCATCTCTTCAAAGAGACTGAGGCATCAATCATCTCCAGATGAGAACCCTCTAGTCTACACTGATTCCGGCCAGTCACATCACCTTTTTTCTTTTTCTTTGTTTTGTGTTTTTCACCTTCATAGCCCATTTAGATCATATAATTAGAATTTATAATAATAATAATAATAATTTCGATGTAAAACATGGTATTTATAGCTATATGCCTATACTTCTAATCAGTGGTGGAAAAATTACTCTAATGTTTTACTTAAGTAAAAGTATCAATTATACTGCTGCTATGCTATGTAGAAACACTTACAAGTCTGCTATTCTCTCTCCCTCCCTCTCTCTCTCATTCCCTCTCTCTCTTGCATGCGCGCACGCACGCACGCACACACACACACACACACACAGCCGGTCCGCCTCCTCTTTTACATTCGCTCCGGTCTTTTCTGAATCTGAACGCTTGAAATAATGTACTTTCTGACACATGGTGAAGTTGCGAGCCGAGGCGCTCTGGAATGTGAGCGATGCAGCGCTCAATGTTGTCCCGTACCGTTGTGTCAAAGAGTAGAACACTACACACTTCACACGTTGGTTTGTTAGCATGAAGTGCTAGTGCAGCTAGCAGACAGGAGCACTGGCAGTACAGTGGAGTTGGATGTCAGAGAGCTCAGAGTGCCCATTTTTCTACAAACGATCGTTGTAGCCAGGCGCACCACAGTAATTATTTGTAGTGGCACTGGTGCTCCCAAATATATTTTTAGATTGCAAAATTCAGGCGCATTTGCGACCAAAATGGTCGCTATTTCGAGCCCTGCCTTGGTCATTATGGATTTGATAAACTAAGGTAGTCTTTACACAAGGATGGTGTTAATAGAAAACGGCAAAATAAAGTATCGTTTGCTGTGGTCCATTTAGACGAGAACAGTGTTTTCAGGAGGTGAAAACGCAACAAAGTGAAACTACCTCCCCGAGTGGAAATCTTTGAGAACGCCGTTTTATCCCTTCTCCGTGTAAACGGGCAAAACGGTGAATCCGCAAAACTTATGACATCATGGCTCACGTTGGCTCACAGCGCATATGTTTATTACATTAATGCAGAGCCATACATAGATGGCGGCGGCAGCAGCGTTTATGTAGCCTAATGTATTATAAAATATATAACCATCCCGTGGCGCGCTCTGCCTGCATGCTCTGGGTTGCGTGAAGGGGTTCTTCTTCTTGTACGTGACTGGTCTATTTGGCAGCCCGTTACCGCCACCTAGCGACTTTATAGCGTTTTCATAAAGTGTGCGTTCTCGTGTAAAGGCTCAATAAAAAATGAGAACGCAACGGGACTTTGAAGTTTTATCTGGAGATGGTCACCGTCTAAAAGAGGCCTTAGTCTGCGACGTGTTTTCTGCTGAAATCCACCTCTGCCAATGCAGTCTGACAACTGGATGTGCTAGTTTGTGTCGGATGGAGAGACGTACTGTATGTATTGGCTGCCCGGTGGGGTAGACTACAATACAGCTACCCATTGGAGCACATCATGCCATGCATATGATATGATATTACAAACTAAAACCATAATTTAATTCATAGATATTCAACAACTGGAGGCCCACGTTAAGAACAGGAAGCAGAGAGAGCAGGAGGCACGGGACCCCATGATTGGCCAGCTCCAGCAGATGCTGGACAACTTCCAGAACTCCACCGATCAGCTGGCCAATAGCATCACGTCCAGCGTCCGGGCAGAGGTCCAGCATCAGCTCCAGATGATGGTGGGAAAGTATGTATCTGACCTGCCTGCACACATTGATCTCACTACATTTATACTGGGATATTTAATGATCAAGTTGATTGATTGTAGCCGTTACTACTGGAGTTTTAAATCTGCTATTTTGCTTTTCACACATAATTAATGTTCCCATAGTTCCCACAATATGATGCCTTGCTGTACTTATTCTGAATATGTCCATTGTGTCGCAAACACCCGTTTTATTTGATCACATGTTGCTTTATTTAAAGTTAAAAAAGAAAACGTAATTGTCCACTGTAAATTTTGGTAATGAAACAGAATATTGTGAGCAGTCCTTATTTGATCTTTTGCTAAAGAGGTGTCCCACCACAAAATCCGTTGGCTAAAAGTTGATTGATAGCCCCCACAGTAATTGCTCTCATAACATTGATTGATAACCCAATCGCACGTTTGGAATATCAAATATGCATAGCTGCAGTTGCATATGCCAGCAGTCCTGGGCGGAAGTCACTGCTTATTGAGCAGGTGTGTAATGGATCGGAGAGGAGAAACAAGGAAAGCTTAATCCTTGGGCTAATGTAAGAACACAAATTCGATTGAGCCTCTTGTTCCCTCTGCAATTAATTCCACAGCCTAGTTTTATAGATTTTGTCAGGGCCGGAGCAGAGAGAAGGTAGAAACTGACCAAACTTACTCTGTAAAGAGTTTTAACATCTTCAAATGTTAACATTTGCTTAAGCAATATTACACGAGAGGGTGTGGTTTAACGTGATTATTGCCACGACAGTGATGCGGTCATGAACGAGACATAGTCGAGTTCCGCAAGCATCACTGAAGTGACAATAATCATGTTAAACCACACCCTCGAGTGTAATATTGCAATTACAACAGTTGCCCTTAAAACTAAGAAAATCGCTGAAAAAACATTATTTTAATGACGGATGTAGTCACTACGACCAAAAATGTCCCAATAAACTAGCTAGCCTAGCCACCTAGTTTGCTGTGCTCTGGGAGAACAGAGCAGCTGAATTCTTTGTTTTGATTAGGTGTGGAGTGGTGCTCGTTTGAACCACGGCTAGAAGGCTGTTTCAACCAACCTCGAAACGACCTGTTGTATAATCTGGAGTAAATGTTCATAAATGTATCTTGTGTGTATTTGAAAGGATATGGCTTTTTTTTATTAGTACCCACAATCCCACATTTGGATCTTTTAGAGACCATCTCAAAATAAACTCGACTGTAATTCATAATGGTTAACCACTTGAACCTTTAGCATCCCTACTAGTTCAGAACGTGCCATGATGCGTTGTGATCGGCTTTTTTTTAGCAAAGGAATTTGGTTTAAAACTGAAAAAAATAGTACCGGTAGACTAAGTGCCATTTGGGTCCAGTTTTCCAAGTATAGACTGTTCAAGTGGTCAAAAGGAAAAATATTTTAAGTTGACCTGATGACATTGTTGTAGCAATATCACTCATAATAACATAACATAATCGTTATTTTGAAACTTGCCATCATGTATGTATGTATGAGATACAGTAGGGTTGTGACAACAAATGTTACCCGTAAACCAATTGAGCAAGTATGACATGACTAACTTTCCCTTCTCTCCCTGTCTCCTACACATTTCCATCTCTCTCTCCTCCCCAGTCTGCAGGAGTCTATTCTAAGTCACGTGCAGCGTATCGTTAAAGGCGAGGTGACTCTGGCCATGAAAGATCAGCAGGCCGTGGTCACCTCTAGCATCATGCAGGCCATGAGGTCGGCGGCCAGCACGCCTGTCCCCACAGCACACGTGGACTACCAGACACAGCAAGCTAACATCCTGCAACTGCTACAGCAAGGACAGCTCAACCAAGCTTTCCAAACGGTACTCCACATGGACAAACACACAGATACTGCCACAATCTTGCAAGCCAAGTACTCACCAAGGCCATGTCAAACACCATCTCGATTATTTTGTGTGCACACTCACAGCAGTCAGTCACAAACAATGGATGAATACAACGAGACAATCTGCTACTGCAACATACAGCAGACTTTTCATTCATACGATTTATATTTCTTCTCTCTTTTTCCATTAACGCTCTTTTGGCACAAGTGACATTTGATCACTACTTCATCGCTGTCAAAGTTTTATTTTCACCCCATTGCAACTCTCAAACATCCTCCCTTTTCCTTTTACACTTGTCGATGTGCAGTAAGAATATAGTTCCTTCAGTGGTTCTGTGGGGTAAGAATATAGTTCCTTCAGTGGTTCTGTGGGGTAAGAATATAGTTCCTTCAGTGGTTCTGTGGGGTAAGAATATAGTTCCTTCAGTGGTTCTGTGGGGTAAGAATATAGTTCCTTCAGTGGTTCTGTGGGGTAAGAATATAGTTCCTTCAGTGGTTCTGTGAGGTAAGAATATAGTTCCTTCAGTGGTTCTGTGGGGTAAGAATATAGTTCCTTCAGTGGTTCTGTGGGGTTCACCTGTATCATACTAATTGCTTGCTCCCATGCTCTCTCCCAGGCTCTCTCAGCTACGGACCTGAACCTGGTACTATATGTGTGCGAGACCATCGACTCCCAGCAGGTGTTTGGTCAGCACCCGTGTCCCCTATCTCAACCCGTGCTGCTGTCTCTCATCCAGCAGCTTTCATCCAACCTCGCCACACGCTCAGAGCTGAAGATAAGGTGAGAAGCACCGCGCGAGCACACACAATTAAACCGTTCTCTCTCTCATGCTTTCTCCCTCTAGCCAGATTCTATTAGAATACAATTGTAAGCATTTGGGTACCTGCCTGGTGACGCAATTCCATTTATGGGGTTTTTCCACTACACTACTTTTTTTGTTTTGTTTTCCATTTGGCAGAAGCAGCAGGTGAATATTTGATGGTCAGACGTCATTGATAGTGGACAGTGGTTTAAACATGTCTTTTACTGACCTTTTCTTGCTCATTCGGTCCGATATCTCAAACCCTCACCCTAACCCTAACCTCCCAGCAAACCTAACCTTAACCCTCTCCCAACCCTTACGCACCCCTCACCAACCTTAATCCGGTTGTCTTAACACGCCCCTCACCAACCTTAATCCGGTTGTTTTAACGCGCCCCTCACCAACCTTAATCCGGTTGTCTTAACACGCTCCTCACCAACCTTAATCCAGTCGGACCAATGCTATGTCTAACCAATGCTATGTCTAACCAATGCTATGTCTAACCAATGCTATGTCTGACCAAAGTAGGGTAGTAGGATAGTAGGGTAAAGCAGGAGTCCCACAGAGGGACATTCCCACACAACATCAATGTGAGTCCGCTTACAGGATTACTCTCCAGAGAGTTAATGTCTGCCGCCTCGCTCTTTCTGCATGCAGCGAGCCGCGCACCAAATCAAGCCACGCACTCAAATTCTGACATTCTGACACAAATTCTGACCCACTCTGTAAAAAGAAAACACCAGAGCAATAAATACTGTCACAAACATCTAAAAGGATATCTACAAATATCTCTGTTCCGTTTACATTATCTTCCCCCTTCCACATACAGCTGTTCTTCTTTAGTTCCTATTTATCTCTGTGAAGTGTAAATGATCATTTTGGATAGAGAGCGCGCGCGCGCACACACACACACACACACACATTTAAAGTTTCAAATGAGGCCAATTAGCTGTTCGCCAAGTCCCACACAAGCCCGTTCTTGGCCAATACCACGTTAGCGATGGTTACTAAGTAAGGATCCTGGTCAAGCTTTCAATGCGGGTCAAAATGGTTAAGCGCCGGTGGTGTCAATAAATACATTTGCTGTAGCATGTGTGAACCTCAGAAAGAGGGTTTGTTTTCTTACCTTGTTATGAGCAAACTAGTCCATTCCATGAATTCTTTCGCTCTGTTGTGCAGTTTAATAGTAAATAAAAATAGACTCCGATTGACTTACCATTGTAACGGGGAAACAGCTCTCAAAGTCACTCTTTTAGCACATAAGCGAACACAACAAAAGCTGATTCTGACAGGTTATCACATCAGGAAAACTCATTCGAGTTTGTTTTTTAATAAAAAAATGTCAACGTCGTCTTGTTTTGACTAATTTGTGTAGAAAGAAGATCCGGTAGGTATGCCTACGCCGACCGAATCACTTCTGTTTGCGTTGAGTAAAAAACGATCTGATTGGTCCAAATCTGTACACCCACTCCTGAAGAGTATTATTGGAATGACGTTGGATTTAAACGAACGTATTTGATGTCGCCCTCTTGTCGCTGAAAACATACAGGGAGGGAGACACTTTAGAAGAGACTTGTCTCCTGAAGTGTCTGTCTGGGACTGCTAGTCTGTGAGGCTGCAGCTGGCGTGGCGACTTGTTTACAAACTAAACCTCACAAGATGTCCCCACGAGAGTTGGGAACGCCGCAGTATCGCTTCAGTATATCTCCAACCAAAATAGTTTATAAATCTATCAAAAGACGAAAATAAAACGGCATGAGTTTTCCTGATGTGATAAACCTACAGCAAATATATTTATTGACACCGCTTAACCATTTTGCCCGCATTGAAAGCTTGACCAGGATCCTTACTTGGTAACCGTCGCTAACGTGGTATTGGCCAAGAACAGGCTTGGGTGGGACTTGGCGAACGGCTAATTTTGTTTAATTTTCAGACAATTTGAACATGCATGAATGTAGCTATACTTATATAACCCTTGGAGATCAAAGAGAATGAGTAAAGGAAATATGGACCCATTACATTTTAAACTGCAACATCACCGGTATCAACAGAAGAAGCAAAGTTTGGTTGGAAAAACAAGTTTATACGTACGGTATTACAATTCCTCTGTGTCCACTTCACTGAAATGTTCTCTGACTCACTAGCGTACTCTGATTCCCAGCACAATTTTCTCTAAAGTCGCATAAATATACAGGAGGCACACATAATATCTGAAGATTTGTATTTTGTGCGGGTAAGTCCACTACAAAGCCACTCAAGATATGTATTAGTTTTGTTGTCCAATCAGTAGAACTGCTTTGGGAAAATTGCCTTCCCTTGGGGGAGAGTTCTCTGCTCCACAGTAAGGCATTATATTTCTTCAACATGTCTTGCAGGGTTATTGTTATACGGTAATACTTTTAATAAAAGTGGTTTGAGCCATCCTACTGCAGTGAGCTTTGAAGTAATGCCCGCATTTGTTGCAGCAAAAAAATGGCACTGCAGCAACATCGGTCGATTCAGCTAACGACAAGTGGTTTGATGGGTTGTCGTTGAAAAGCATGGGATTCAAATTAGCATCTTCATAATACTGTTTTGAAATTATTTCAGTGGAAGAAGTGCGTGCAATGCAGGTGTTTCATTGCACGTACACACACACACACACTTTTTAACCCATTCTGACCGGGCACCCATTTTAGTGTTGGCATCATGTTATGCTTTAGCTATTTAAAAATAGCAGATCTACAAGCTCATATCGCGCCACCGAGTGGCGCGATACGAGCTTGTAGGTCTGCTATTTTTGAAAAAAATCAAAGAACGACTGACATTTTTAGAATCTGATCTCAGGTCAGAATGGGTTCATCAGACCAGTGTGTGTCCGGCGGAAACCTCGTATGAATCTGATCTCAGGTCAGAATGGGTTAATATCTGCGGTCATGTCTCCGTGCCGCCCTGCCCTTCATCAGTATCAAAGCCCATCTTTAGCAACACCTTTTCTCCCCATCTCATCTTTATTGGATCCTCCATTATGCCTCTTCCCCTCAGTGTTCAGCGGTGCTAAACTGCTGACCCCATCACCCCCATTACGTCTGTAGCCCCCGCTACGATGGCCGTTTGGGGAGCATGCTTGCCACTCTGAATGGCAGTATAATGTCCTCCCTTCTCTCTTCTCGCCGTTGCTGTGCTTCGTCTGTTCTCAGCTCATCGTGCCTTTCTCCCCCTCTAAATGTGATCATCTGGATCTCAGATTTTGTCCTGTGAATCCTGGCCAATTACTCTGATCCCTCCCGTACACCACCAACACAGCCTATAAACCATTTCAAGTTCCTTTACAGAGTAGCCCAAGGCTCTTATCGGTTGTCAACCTGCTGTTGTGAGTTCAAACTGTAGGCTGCTGCTCATACTGGCCCTCTGTTACCTACCCTCCATGCACCATCTGGAGAGAGGAGAGATGGATGTATGAGAAGGGTGTATGTGAATGTTCAGAGTACATGATGTCCATGCTTTGATTTAATTCATCCGTGGAGGATCAACCTGCCTGCTCTGAATCAGCAGTTTAGAAGTGGCCTTCTCAGTGAAAACGAAAGGCCACAGCAATTATTATTGCATAATCCTCATACATAAAAAAAAAGCATGAATAGCAGATCTACAAGTTTACGTTTCACTTTGTGACGTGTTGTAATCTTGTAGATCAGCTATTTCCGCCATTTTTATACTATAAAGTATATTTCAGTTATTTGTCATATCTGCCCTGTGCACTTTTTTCACAGGCACCTTGTCCCTGATGGCATCACTGTCATTGCAAAACTAAAGAACACCCTTTCATGTAATATTTCTTAATAATCTTGAGTTGTGCAGCTGATACTTTAGTGGGGTGTTTTTCAAAGGACCTGAGGAAAGCACTGTAGACAGAAGAGCAAAGGTGAATAATGTGTAGCCAACTTATCTCCAAGGTATAAGTTTTAAAAGGTCTAGGCGTATCAATATCTCTCCTCTGGCTTGGTGGACAAGGGCATTAAATGTCTCTTCAAAGAGCATGTTGGCAGTGTTACAGGGACGTGATAGCCTGTGCGTGCGTGCGTGCATGCATGCATGTGTGTGTGTGTGTGCGTGTGAGAAAATGGCCCTATGCCAACTACAGGAGATGGGCAGGTGGGGGTGGCTGCAGGCAGTGATATTGGATAGGGAATAGGTAGATTGTACAGAGGGAGGCAAATGGCCCTTTAGATTTGAAAGAGTAAAATGTAAATGAACGTAGCACCAGAACGACCTGACACACCAGCTGTCTATCTTAAAACTGTAGTAATGAGGTTCATATTGGCTTGTGGGGGGAACGGGATACATTTATGACAAAGCAGTGGGGGAGAGATTCCATCTTGAGCACCCCGCAAAGTGCAACTGCACGTTAATTGTTATTTCTGTCAAGATAATTGTCTCTGGTGTGCCGCCTGACTCTTAAAACAATTGGTTTTCCACAGTACCAGATTATGTGGTCCAGGAGGAGGCCATTTGTAACTTTATTCCCCCCCCTGCTTTCTGGCCAGGTTGTTCCAACCGCAGTGCACCGATCCCTAGCAAAGTCGGTAGCTTGCATTACTTCTTATCAAACCTAAAAACCTTGGAAGATGACGTCTCTCTTTTTTTTGCCCTTCTCTGCCCAGCTACTTGGACGATGCTGTGATGAACCTCGACCACAGTGACCCTCTGACCAGAGACCATATGGCGGCAGTGTTGTCCCAGGCCAGACCGAAACTGTTTGCCTTCCTACAACAGGACCAGCCAGCCCCGCTCATCAAGAGGGCGCGGCGCCTAGTGATGATGTTGCAGGGCCTGGTCAACCACTAGACTTCTTTTGAGTTCGGCATTGGGATGGGAGGGGGGGGGGGGACCTATAAGATCCTGCTTTCAGTTTAATCATTTCAACTAGGAGAAAAGGGATTCCTGGTAGAGTTCTAAAAGGAGATCAAGCAGTGTCCTGCTCGTTGAGCCACCAGAACGGATGTTTGGATGTAGATGTGGATGTTTACTGCTGCTGCTGCTGCTGCCTCAGATGGGTCGATACACCTTTGAACCTGGACTGAATGCAAACATGAGGCGGGACTACGGGTAGCTGTTGGACGGAGAGGTTTGACGAGTAGTCTGAGTTGGCCCCGTAAGCCCTTTGCCCTACTCCTGCTTCCCAATGTACTTTCCTCTCATCCCAGGCGTCCCTGGTGGTCCGTGCACCAGTGAACAGTGCTTCAGTTTGAAACTTTAATTTTTTTGGACAAAACTGCAAGGAAAGATGGGATTGGTATGGATGATGGGATTGTTCCCAGGAGGCCTACCTCTTGGTGACTGTGAGACTGACTGCTCTTCATGCTTCCAGACCTTGGTTAATCCATACATTGTTCCCTTGAGAAATGTCTCTTTTGACTTCTCCAATCCCTTTTCTTCCCCATCATATGAAGGCGCAAGCTGTGTGAGAAGAGACTTAACTGTTGGACTGAAAAAACTCGGGTATTCTCTGCCAGCCAGTTGGAGACAATACCTGACACACTGTAATACCTTGGACATAAGCCGATTTTCCAAAAGAACATTCAGCCATGCTGGTTGTTGTTACCAGACTGATCTTTGCTGTCTATTTTGATCTGTCATGTTCCTTTTAACCCATATGTCATAGAAATAAGTGATTGTGTATTGGAATCATGATAGTGACACAGGCCATTCTTGAGGCATTCAAGTTAAGTAATGAGTGAGGGAATAAAGTTCATAAAGTTAAATTTATACTCTATTGCACTATGGCGAAATGTCATACTTTTGTCATACTATGGAATATAGTTTAGGCTAATACAACTAAACATGCCTCACAACGTCTTTGAATCATGCCCCTGGCCTGGAGATCATCTTCACATCTTGTTCGCTAGAAGCATTTCACAGCTTTCTGTGTGATTTAAACATTAGCATGAGTACTGACAGAGGAAGTGTATCTAGAAAGCATACTATGTATAATGCTTATTTTCAAAATGAGTTATTGAATCCAATAGCCAAAAAGGCTGCCGTCCATGTGTAAACCTCCATACGGTTATCTGATCATTAGACCATCCTCATTCACTACTTCTTTTTTCTTCATTACACTGGCCACTTTTTTCTATACCCTCAATATTTGTAAGAGATGTTTACTTGCTTAAAAACCTAATGGTTATCCATTAGATAATGCTTCTAACAAATTATTGACAACATTTTCTAAAAGGGCAAGTCCAAATAATGTTTGTAAACTTAATGTACAGTTACTTCTCTGTAGCTCTAGGGGGCAGCACTTATTTGAATTGTAAACATTTCTTTTGCGTCACAGTTTTGAATGAAGTACATGGAGCATTCCTGGCATTGGACTCTTTCAGTCTAGTTCAAACTACAACACAACATTCAAGAACTTGCCTTTTGGTTGTAAATTTGCGTTTGTTCATCTTTGAAAATGTGTTTTTAATTGTATGATAATTTGTATATCTCAATTTTGAATGTCATTGTAAACTGTAGGTTGTCCACCATTTTTTGCAGATTGTATAATACTCAGTGCTTGTGTTCATTTGGTTGTCATGTTTAGAATCCGTTACATTGAATTTGTATGGTAAGTGCCTTATTGTACTTTTCTCAATTGATCTCATTTGAACCTGTAGACACAAACTTAAGACATTAAATGTCCTTGCAGACGACGCAAAACCAGTGGAAAAACACTAAAAAACATCTGGGGAAAAAAACGCTGCAGTGTGCAAGGACCTTTTAGTCTTTCTTTATTTTTATGTTCACAAGGGTTAATGGCAGACTATTTGGATACATAAATTGAAGTTAAAGTGTCTACATACAAGAAGATTGTGTTAAGTAAGCCTCAAATGGCACAGCAGAGGAGAGCATGTGTGCTTTAGGTTTGAAAACATTTAATTTGCGAACGCACATTATTTCTCACTTGTCGATTTACAAAAGGAACCTTGGGGAGTGTGAGAGCAACTTCTATTCTCCTGTTTCAGTTGCAGACCTTGGTTTGTTTGTTGGCCTTAGCATAGAGCATTAGTTGGTTAAAGGATTCTGTTGTCTAGACTTTATAACCGGTCCTGGGATTTGTGATGAAAAAATGCCACTGTATCTCTGGTGTCACTCTTTTCCTAGACCCTTCATTACCTTTTCTGTAAAATACAGAAAAGGTAACCAAGGGTCCCGAAAGGGGGTACTCTTTTCCCCTCTCTACCTAGTAATGTCAACTGGGCCCAGACCAATTCTTAACTATATTAGATTTACATTGCCTTCACAATTCTTTTTTTTCTCTCCAGTGAGAGGTGACCCACTGTTTTTTTTTTGTTTTGTTTATCTATAGCAGTTTTATCTATATTACATTTATCTGCGTGAATAGATCTTCAAACACTGGGCAAGCCTGCATGACAACATGTAGACGAGTCATGTAGTCCGAAATGTGGCGTCCATCTTCACATTTTTCTGCCAAGGACAAGGCGCCTTAACTTTTGGAAGGACACACGAAAATAAGTGATTTTGTTAGCCCCCGTGTTTTATTGTACCAACTTGAAATTGCTTTGAATTGTTTTGTTCCTTCAGCGCGGGCTCCACCAGAGGATTCTCTAGAATGTCAGGAAGCCTGCACATATAATTGCAACAGAATGGCCTATAGCTTTCCCCCCTTTCCTAGTAAAGTAAGGTTTAATTTCATTTGTGTGTGGCATATTTCAACTGTACTCATTTCCCTGTGCTTGGATGATTATGTTGTATATTTTACAATTGTTTCTTTTACCCTAAGCATTTTTTTGGAATAAAAAAAAACCAAGTCTTGTTAAATGTATGGTGTTTATATCTTATTTTAATCTATTCCATCTAATACACTTAACATTTTATACCTCTATAAAGAAAAGAAAATGGGCCAGGTTACAATATCATCATACAACTTAAAGGTGACTTCATACAACAAACTACTGGGTTAGCTTCATTCTGCACTCCTCCATCTAATTGGGGAGCTATCGAAGACCGTCCTACTCAGCAGAAACGTGCCCTCCCCTTCAAGCAGAGCGCACTGACTGTCTCTGTATCTTTTCACACTGGAGTATGTTCTCCTCATTTCACTCTACCAGCTTACTCCCCAACTTGTACCGGAGGAGCAGCCAGTTCAAGGAAAGAGGGGAAAGGAATAGAAACACAATAATTAGGTAGGCTATATACGACTGAGAAGTGAGTTGCAGACAGTTTAAACTTGACATTTCCGTCGAAGCCTATACGCCTGAACTCTGGTCAGAATGGCATCGTTGGTGAACTCTTCTTGCCTCATGCTCATCTTGCCTGTTGCTCTCTATTTGGGTGAGTACAGAACATAATATGCTCGGGGGCAGGGGGTCGGGGTCGTGTCATTTCTGAACTCTCTGAATTGTGAATATGAAGATTAGAATTCTAATTAGATGTTATTGGCATAGTAGATAAGTTACACACTGACTGTAGCGGAACGGAACAGTGGCTTCAATTAGTCAACTTATAGTTTATAGGATACACATTTGTAAATGATTGTGCGTGGCCATCTGAAAGCTGCTGCATCTTAAACAGCAAGTTGAGGGGCAGTAGGGGTTCAGTTCATGTTCAGTCACACATTTGATAATGTGTAGCATCGCCTGATGCAATACTCAGCAGCGTTAATAAATAAATGCACAACATTTCTATGGCAAATGCGGTGCAGGGTTCTCGTGTAGGCTATATAGCAGCAGCTGTAACCGTTTTCATTGATGATAGTGGTCCTCATCAGCGTGATGATGTGGTCCTCCCCGTACTCGCGTAGGCTACACACTCTCACTCACTCAGGATTCATGAATTAGCCAGTACAGTACACATCCAGCATCTGCAGTCTAAATCGGTGCAATGTGCAATCCTCCGTTGAATTGTTTTCTTACACGAGTCACGACGTAGACCTAATCTTATATGATCTGTTAGTTTTTACATTCTGTTGTAATGCACGTGGCGTATTAAACTGCTTTTAACCCGGGGGGAGTTATAGTTGCGCACCGCGGCGCATCATCTCTTAATACTACTATACTATTGCATTGCATCACACCACGAGACATTGATGCACGCCACGGCACGTTGAAGTGTGGAAGGATGGTTATAAATTCACCAATCACACACACTGAGGTGATGTCACAGTCACAGTCACGGGGGGCCCCCCGGGGATGCGCGCGGGAAGGAAAAAGAAAAAAAAAACATGCCGACGTAAATAAATCATGAATGAATTGCACCTGTCCCCTTCGGCAGCTCAGCGCCTAGCCCCAGGGGATGAGGATGGACGGTAGTGACAGGGGAACACTCAAATGCTTTGGCTTCACACAAACATGATGATGCATATGTTACGTGACAGCGATGTGGCTGATGCAGAAGTAGCCTTACTGTATTCTTGAAAATAATAGGCCTATGTGATGTGGTGACCATGCAGTGCCTGTGACTCTTCTGTTCTGTCACTGTCTGACACTTGACTTCTTTTGCTGAAGTGTCAGACAGACTCCAGGACAGGTGCAAATAGGAAAAATGCCATGAGCTCATGCAATCAATCGCCTCCTATATCTCTCCATCGGTGTCGCAGCAGTTCTGTTTTACTGTCTGGCGCACTGCATTATTTGCTCGGCCCATGAACGTTGCCGTAGATCAGAGCAAAGTTTAATTATGAAGTCGATATAAGGGGCTTTTATTCATTGGTCTGGCTGAGAGAGCTATAAATGCAAAGAACGGCTTCAGTGGGTTTCCCCGTGTGAGTGAAAGCCTCCCTGAATCACCAACTAGAGACTGTGTGGACACAGTGTGGCTGTGGTTTGCTGCTGAAGCAAAGCCATTATTTTTGGCTTTTAATTGTCTAACTAACGCAACTCTCTCTCTCTCTCTCTCTCTCTCTCTCTCTCTCTCTCTCTCTCTCTCTCTCTCTCTCTCAGTTTCTCTCTCTCTCTGTGTGTCTCTCGCTACAACATAGGCATGAGGAAGACAATTCCTCGTTAAAAATAGGTTTAAAAGTCACATGGAAAATTGTCTCTGCCACCAAACTTCTCTCTCTCTCTCTCTCTCTCTCTCTCTCTCTCTCTCTCTCTCTCTCTCTCTCTCTCTCTCTCTCTCTCTCTCTGTGCTCCCGTACCCTTCCACCTCTGTTATAGCTTGCGGCTCTTCATTAACTACGTTACCTCACAGATGAAACTCTCAAAGAGCATGCAGTATCAGCACGCACGCACACACGCACACACGCACACACACACACACACACACACACACACACACACACACACACACACACACACACACACACACACACACACACACACACACACACACACACACACAGTAATTTCATCAAGAGCCTGCAGGTTTCTAGCCAAGACCACACCCTCATCCGTACTTCCCTCCTTTCCTTCTGTCTGCATGCTTCCTTCACTGCAAGTGCAAAGTCCTGAGAATCAGATGCGTTTTCCACTCTCTTGAGTGAAATGAACAGTCTGGACATTGCAATGTTCCTGTTATGTGCTGGTGCTTACACATTATAATGTTGTGTACTGTGTAGTACTATTAGCAGTATCTGTGGTGCATTGACTGCTTTCCCATTTTGTCCAGCTTTTCACATTCCTTTACTCCTTTGTAAAGTGATATTCCTTATTTCCTTTTGCCTGGCATGGCCAGGCGACTGTGGCTCAGGAGGTAGAGCAGGTCGTCCAATGATCCATGGGTCGGCGGTTCGAATCCCGGCTCCTCCTGTCTACATGTCGAAGTGTCCTTGGGCAAGACACTGAACCTTGCATGGCTTCTGCCGCAATCGGTGTATGAATGGGTGAATGTAATGCACAATCTATGTAAAGTGCCTTGGATAAAGGCGCTATATATGCACCATTTACCATTTATTTTTCTAAAGTAAGTGTTAAACATCTCGGACCGCTCAGTGGGGCGGTTCTTGACATTCTTGTATTTGTTTTACTGAAAATAAGATTAGAAATACATACATTTAGGGTTAGGCATAGTTTTACTGCATGAGGTTAAGTTTAGGATTTAGAGGGTATGTGCGTGGCATCATCATCATCATACTCGGAAGTTATGCGGGAAAGCCTACTGCGTGGCACAAAACTATACTTTCTGGCCTTGACCATACATTCAAACAGAAAAGTCCTATCTGAGTGATTGCATTAAACGACGTTAAACTCACTTTGACACTCACTTTGACACTCACTTTATGCATGTGCATACCCTCTAGGGTTAGGTTTTGGCACCGTTTTACTGAGGTTACGGTTACGGTTAGGGATAAGGTTAGGTTTAACCGTTTAGCCCGTTTTAGGGGGGGGGACCCCTTTTGTTGTTTTAAGCATTATACTTTTAGCTATTGAAAAATAGCAGATCTACAAGCTCATAGCGCGGCACTCGGTGCCGCGCTATGATCTTGAGCTATGAGCTTGTAGGTCTGCTATTTTTCAAAAATTGCGAAAATGTGGCGCAAATCTTTGAATATATATTCTTTCAGCGCGAACGTTTTGAACTCAAATCTTTGCTTCTGGGGGGTCCCTGGAACAACATTTTTTCAGATGGGGGGTCGGCGGCCAATTACACATTTTTGGGGGGTCCTTGACATGAATATGTTTGAGAACGACTGACACAGAAACATAGGGTTTTTCAGAAAACACGATTTAGAAGACATTTGTAGAATCGTCCTCAGGTCTAAATGGGTTAAGCATAGTTTACTGAAGTTACGGTTAGGAATAAGGTTAGGTTTAACCGTTTAAGCATAGTTTATTGAGGTTACGGTTAGGATGGAATAAGGTTAGGTTTAACCGTTTAAGCATAGTTTACTGAGGTTACGGTTAGGATGGAATAAGGTTAGGTTTAACCGTTTAAGCATAGTTTACTGAGGTTACGGTTAGGATGGAATAAGGTTAGGTTTAACCGTTTAAGCATAGTTTATTGAGGTTTCGGTTAGGATGGAATAAGGTTAGGTTTAACCGTTTAAGCATAGTTTACTGAGGTTACGGTTAGGATGGAATAAGGTTAGGTTTAACCGTTTAAGCATAGTTTACTGAGGTTACGGTTAGGATGGAATAAGGTTAGGTTTAACCGTTTAAGCATAGTTTATTGAGGTTACGGTTAGGATGGAATAAGGTTAGGTTTAACCGTTTAAGCATAGTTTACTGAGGTTACGGTTAGGATGGAATAAGGTTAGGTTTAACCGTTTAAGCATAGTTTACTGAGGTTACGTTTAGGAATACGAGGCAGAGAAGTTACGCCGGCTGTGCGCCCGAGGCGACTATGTTTTGAGGCGAGCGTTCTAGTATTCCTCCACATCTAGCCAGCTCTTTAGAAAATCTAGAACATTTTCAACATTATCCAATCAGGAGAGAGAACAGGATAAACAAGTGAAAGTGATGGCACTATAAAATTGAAGCTGATGAATGGGTACTGTATCTCCTGATTGGATGCAAACCAACCCGTTCTGAGAGAACTCAGAATTCAAAAAGTAATAATGTTTTAACCCATTTTGACCTGAGATCAGATTCTAAACATGTCTTCTACATCCAGTTTTCTGAAAAAGCTATGTTTCTGTCAGTCGTCAGTCATTTTTCAAAAATAGCAGACCTACAAGCTCATAGCGCGCCACTCGGTGGCGCGCTATGAGCTTGTAGATCTGCTATTTCTCAATAGCTAAAGCATAACATAATGCTAACACCAAGGGGTTCCTGCCCACAGAGTGTAAAACTTTTAAAAAGTTTAGTCAATGAGAATTTGTCTTTCCAAATGGGGACTGAACAACACCAAGACACTCAAGACGCTCAATGGTACAGAATATCGCCTACTGGCGTGTTTATTAAATACAGACCCGTGGGTTTGAAAGTCTGATCAAATCATAAATGCACAAATCATAAGAACAGTCACTGGTGGGAGCTCCAGGCTTTCCCTTCTCTCCCTAAGGGTGGCGCTGGCCGGCTCTTTCCCTACCAGTCCTCACGGGGTGTCTGTGTCAGAATTATAATGTTCCTCCTGTCTGAGACACACTGACGGGGCTTTCCTTTCCCCGTCTCAATCTCAGCAGCGGGCTTATGAATGAATGGATTTAGTACCGGGAACGTGTTGCCTGTATGGGATAGAGAGAGTTGAATTAGAGCTTGCCCCTTCACATACAGAACGCTGTGAGTTGTGTGTGTGAGTGGAGTCGCTTACCGCCAGTGCATGGCCCGACCTGTCTCGGTGAGCGTCATGGGAGAAGTGAGGGCAGAGGCAGCCTCGCCTACATGTTTCTCTGTCTGGCTCCACAGGTGGCCTTGATTCGTATTCATGAACTTGAGACAGCATGTAGGCGGGCACCGAGTGGTAGACGTGGCCTTCTCGGCTGCACTCTGCCTCTCTCCCACTGGCTCTCTCGGGACCCATGCCTACCTGGCGGCCTGTTGCCTAGCGACATGCCACACCCCGATTAACACCTTTTCCTTTTTTTTCCCTCGTTAAGAATGTTCAATGAAATTATTTTGGTGGCATCAATCCAATGTAAAAGAAGCTGTTAAGTAAATAAATAATTAGCCCCATAATTGCTCGTTTGCAGGCATTGGAAAGACGCCTATAGCCTCACGATTGATATGCACTGCCGCCATGGTGCTCTCTGCCTTCAGTGCCTTGCAAGCATCTCCACCCCAGTTCGGCCCCTAGCCTTCTGCCCTTCCTGTGACACCGTCGCTGCACCCAACGGGTGATTTGGCTGGTCCCTCCATGCACACACTCTGATGTCTCTCTCTCTCTCTCTCTCTCTCTCTCTCTCTCTCTCTCTCTCTCTTCTAAATCCTCCAGTTTTCAAGACTTTAAAAAAATAGCAGACCTACAAGTTCGTAGCGCGCCACTCGCTATGAGCTTGTAGATCTGCTATTTTTCAATAGCTAAATTATAACATGTTTAAAACACCAAAAGGGGTTCCCGCCCCAAAATGGATCAATTGTCTGCTCAATCGTAAAAAGTAAGCCATAGAATTATCGCTAAGATAAAATAGTCGATAGTTGCATTCCTTCACTAGTGGCTCTCTCTTACTCATCCTCCATGAATCTCATCCCGAGTCCAGCCCTCTGGCCCTCCCTCCCTACCACGGCATGGCAGGTATATCTTCTCCCACTGTTCCTTATCCTCCTCCACCCATCTTCCACCAACCATCTTCCTCACCATCCACCTCTCTCTTCCTCCATCTCTCCTTTCCTCCAATCCACTCCTACATCTTCCCTCTCTCTATCCGTATCACCCTCTAGTCTCTCCATCCATTCCTCTAGCTCCCTTTATTATTCTCTGTGGTGTCTATCCCTCCCTCCCTTCCTCCCTTCCTGACACGGGTGCGTGTTTTAATCCCCTGGTGTGGTTTCTAATCATTTACCAAAATGCAGAGAGACATGCCGAGGACAGTAATGCGCTAGCACACACACACACACACACACACACACACACACACACACACACACACACACACACACACACACACACACACACACAACCAAGTATGCACATTTTTACACATGCATATACTTAAGTGTTTCAAGAGCATTGTCATTTACTGTAACCCTTCTCAGCACACTTCCACTGTGAACAATGTAAGGGCCGATTCATACTCCTATTTTACCGCTGTTTCGGCGCTGTAGTGCCCAAATGATTTCTGCTCGTCAGAAATTTTCAGTAGCACCGAAGAGCCGACTTTAGGACGGTAGGATTAAAAGCAGCTTTGTAGAAATGGGTCTTCAGGAGTGATTTAAAACGAGTAGCCTGATCTCCAGTGGCAGGGCGTTCCATATGGGTGCGCGGATTGCAAAGACCCGGTCGTCAATAGTCTTTTTACGGCCTGTTTTTATGGTGAGAAGGGCTTTTGCCGAGGATCTTAACTCGCGGGCTAACTCATAGGGATCAAGTAAGTCTGAAAGGTAGGACGGAGCAAGGCCGGACCTAGCCTTAAGTAAAAAGTAGAAATTTAAAATTAATTCTAAAAGAGATAGGCAACCAGTGGAGGGTGGCGAGGATGGGAGTAATATGGTCGAACTTTCTTGCACCATTTTGGACCAATTGTAGTCGGTGAATTGATTATTTGTGTAAAGGGAATTGCAATAGTCTAGGCGTGAATAGATGAAGGCGTGGATGACTTTGGTTAAGCCTGACTTAACCAAAGTCATCCACGCCTTCATCTATTCATGAGAAAAGGGTTTTATTTTGGCAATATTGCGAAGGTGGTAAAATGAGGACTGGACATGGCCCTCCAGGGAGAGGTCGGAGTCGAGGGTGACACCTAGGTTTCTGGCTGCGGGTATAATGTTCTGGCGGAGCCAAGCAAGGTTGTTGGGGCAGCAGGTGTGGACATTGTAATCGCCCAGGAGGACAACTCTGTCAAACTTGGCCATAAGTAGGGAAAGTAGGTCTGAGAAATCATTAACCCATTCTGACCTGAGATCAGATTCTAAAAATGTCTATTACATCCTGACAGTTTCATTATTAACCCATTCTGACCTGAGATCAGATTCTAAAAGTGTCTTCGATTTTTCAAAAATAGCAGACCTACAAGCTCGTATCGCGCCACTCGGTGGCGCGATATGAGCTTGTAGATCTGCTATTTTTCAATAGCTAAAGCATAACATGATGCTGACACCAAAATGGGTGCCCGTTCAGAATGGGTTAAGAAAAGAGCAGTAGTTTGGGTTGCATGTATGTATGTATGTATGTGTGTGTATAGAATTTACCAGGCCTATATAAGATGAGTTGAGATGATGAGATGAGATATACTTTATTAATCCCCAAGGGGAAATTGAAGCGTTACAACTGCATAATGTGACACATAAAAAGCTAAAACTACTGGACAGACAGAAGAACACAAAACAGACACAAATGGACATAACCACACAAAGACCAGGACCACCAAGGACCATATGCCATTTGGGGGGAGGCAGTTCTTATGCATTCGCATTGTATAGTCTGATAGCAGTTGGCATGAAAGAGAGTCTGTATTGTTCCGTGTGCATCCTCTGGGGGAGTTCATGGACTGCAGTATCCCCTGAAATGCAGACCTTTCACTGTGCTGCTGACCCCCGCATGACTGGATGTTTGTACACACTAAAAACATGTGGGTTATTTCTGTAACTCAGTTCCTGGGTTACTTGCGTTGAGTTATATTTCTGGGTTATTTTCCAGAGCCATAACCATTTCCTGGGTTATAGGGACCCAATTCATGGGTTTTTAAAGTGGGTTAAGATTTCTGGGTTATTTTTCTGAGGGTAACCCAATTGTTGGGTCGGATAGGTCACACCCCATGGGAGTGGTTAGAGGAAGTCCATTTCCCAGCATACACTGGGGTGCCAAGGACCGTGTGTTATTGTTCTTATATGTGTTATTACTTGAATATTAGAATGTGTATGTTATGGGTCGTTGTGTTTAGTGTTTTGTTATGGTATTATTTGGTGATATGTTGTTTTATGTGATCTGTTAGCAAAACCATGAATGTAAATGTCTGTTTGTTTGGTCAGTCTCTCTCCCCTTTTCCCATTCATATGTATAGTATCTGTTGGAAAGGGTTTGTTGTTGATGGTTGCTCCAACAAAGAGTTTTCATGCCTCTTGCAGGCAACTATACACAGTAAAAACACTTGGGATATTTATGTAACCCATCCCAGCCATATAAATTTCCTGGGATATAGGGACCCAATTCATGGGTTATAAGATTTCTGGGTTATTTTTCTGAGAGTAACCTTATTGTTGTCTCAGAGAGTTGGGATTGATTGGTTGATTGATTGATTGATTGATTGACTGATTGATTGACTGATTCATTGAACCAATAATGCTTCATTCATAACTGACATTATGGGTCAAAATAACTTGGAAGTTGGGTTATGCTGACCCTCTGAATGGGTTATTTTTATAACACAAATTATGGGTCAAAATAACTTGGAAGTTGGGTTATGTTGACCCTCTGAATGGGTTATTTTTATAACACAAATTATGGGTCAAAATAACTTGGAAGTTGGGTTATCTTGACCCTCTGAATGGAATATTTTTATAACCCAAGTTATAACCCAAATTATGGGCCAAAACCCATTTTGTTGCGTCAAAATAACCCAGGGGTTGAATAGGACCCTTTGTAACCCAGGAGGGGGGTTAAAAATAACCCAATATGGGTTATTTTAACCCAGCCATTTTTATGTGTGTATAATCCAGTTGCATCCTGCATTTTAGTCTCGATAGGCGAGAATGGAGTTTGAAATGATGATGCAGTCATGAATGAACATTGATTCACTTCGACCCCTTTTCCACCGGTTGGTTCCCAGTGGGAACCGGTTCAGTTCTTTTTGGTTTTTAGTCCATGAGCCAGAGCTCCAAAATTGGTGGGCAAACTATACCCTATATTAAATTGTTTATAGGATCAATACAAGTAAATTAATACATGATAACCCTTCCACAGTAGTAGCTTTTTCATGTTTTTGATTATTTTGCATATTTTCCTACATAATTCCTCATTTGCATATTTAAAAATGTAAAATTTGTAATACAATAAATCATTGTCTTCGTGTAAGTACTCAATTGGGAGAGTTTAATGGTGATAACAATCTAATATAGGTATGGTTTTTCCCACTCAATTCATAATTCACGTTTCAATTTTGGAGCTCTGGCTCATGGACTAAAAACCAAAAAGAACTGAACCGGTTCCCACTGGGAACCAACCGGTGGAAAAGGGGCCTTCTTGATTGGGTCTTATCACTCACGACATCCTTCCCTCAGCATTAAATTCAGCATTTTATAACGCTACTATACTACTGCCCAAAGTACGTTATGTGCAGGAGGAAGCCATTGGCAATTCCCATGTCGTGGCATTATCAGGCCTACATAGATTGCCAATTTAGCTTTCGGCCAGGAAGTACTAGTGCCTTGTGCAGGCCCGGATGTACTGTATGGTTAGGGTTATGGCTAGTGTGGGCTGCAGCCCGGTATATATCACACACATGCACACACCAGCATTTCCGCATCATAAACAGTTCATATTTACATGTTATGTTCATGTAGTAGGCCTACAGTAAACTGTTTGTATTGCCTATGAAAGAAGCATTAAAAAGAAATCAAGCGTTCGCATTGCATATTCTTTCTTTATTGCTCTGTGATTTTATTATCAGAGCACCTTGCAAAAAAAGGTAATTTTGCTGCAAAACACCTCCTGGTGGCTGCGTTCATTCAGCACCATGGACAGTGACTAGTCTCTGCCTGTCTCTGTTTGTCTGTCTGACTCTCTCTCTCTTTTGGGGGGCTGGGTACACCAAAGTTAAAGCAAAATACCCCCAAAAACATTTTCTGGGCTGCGTGGCCGAGGGAGGCCCTGAATTATTTACTAGTGTAAATCCGGCACTGGTCTGGTGGCATAATTTGATCAATGACGTTGTGGTTCCTGTCTGAGGAATGCAGAGAAAACCTTCAAATGCCCAGAGCAGCCCTGGTCGACCTCAGCTACAGACTACATCCAAGGAGCAACAACAAACATGAAGGCCCTGTAGATATAAACTAGGTACTGTAGCATGCAGCCCACATTGTATTACCTGAGTGACGTTGTTTCAGTCATCATGACGAGTCTGTAAAGCCAATGCCGTGCCTAAACACAGTATACAGTACAGAGTACAGAGCCCAAAGTGAAGGAGCTTGTTGTCAGCTTCACCTACGAGGGCGCTGTTTTTCATTATGGAGCTTTGTGTGTCTCTGGCTGGGTCTGTCCCTGGGTCTGTCCCTGGGTCTGTCCCTGGGTCTGTCCCTGGGTCTGTCCGAGCACGAAAATAGCGTTTAGTTGGTTTTCACAACCAAGTGTCACGGTTGTGCAGCCTAACACACACACACACACACACACACACACACACACACACACACACACACACACACACACACACACACACACACACACACACACACACACACACACACACACACACACACACACACACCACACACACACACACATTAACTGTATATATGATGATTTTGGGTGTGACAGTACAGTACAGTACAGTAGAGGGACCCCCCGGGGACCCCCACACGGTAACTCTGTAATTTCTCCACCGTTTTGGACGTGGGACAGCTCGCCAGAAATGGGCCGGCACCCCGGGCGGATTCCTGCGGGCCTGGAAGTTCCTGGGATTCCCCGGGGACCCCCACACGGAGTTGCACCACTCACTTCACACGGGTGGGGTTTTTACCTTTTATTTTTGATGATTTTGAATGCACTCCCATAGATGTTAAACAACCACTAGCTAAATCCACAGACTGTGCATTGAACAGAAAAGGGCAGAAAAAGTGTCAACAAGTACTGCTTCATGGACCTCGCTCGTCAGATTGTAAGTTGTGATGTGCGTTTTCAGGCGTGTAATGCGGAAGGATATTATTTCCGAAACATGCCCGTGTGGACAGGGATTGTTTAATTTAAAAAGTGAAAACGTATTAGTGTTGATATAGCCTCAGCATATGTGGTCCCCGAACACACACCGACGCTGTGAAGTACCAGCGGAGCGTGATATTCATCTGCACTACCTATCCCCAAACTGCACTGACCATGAATATTCATACGCACACTGACACACATGAACGCACGCACATGTGCACGCACGCAGGCACACACACACACACACACTCACACACACGCACGCGCGCGCACACACACACACAGTAGCGAGTCAATGATTGACGGAGGAGGGTATTCACTGTCCTCTATCTATTCTATACTAATGACTCTAATTGAATTCAACTCTGATTCTCACTGTGTGTGCTGGCTTTAATCTGACTGTGTCTGTTTATTCACACGTGTGTGTGTGTGTGTGTGTGTGTGTGTGTGTGTGTGTGTGTGTGTGTGTGTGTGTGTGTGAGACATGGCATGATTGTGAAAGGGGAAGCTTAAGAGGGAAAGGTTACTAGCGAGAAGTACTTTATGTTGGATGTCTGTTTGGTCAAAGTGTCCTTGACCTTGAACACCGGAACTAAAATAGCCTACTTTTCTCCGTGTTAATCTTTTATGTCCTCAGTACGTACTGTATATACATTTGGGCAAAGAAACACTTCACTGACAGAGAGAAAAAACAAAAAAGCTATAACCAAATACAATCAGATATGGAGATTGTGAACACTGTTACTTTAAATTAGTTTTCATTGTTATTTCACTTTGGCTTACCGATTCTGATGTGATGGAGTGGAATCGAGAAAAACTAAAATAGTTGAAGTGATAATGTATGTAAATCTGGATTTATTCTTAGTTTTATGAAAATAAATTATCTAAGAAACAGTGAGGTGAGACAGATGAGAGGGGGGGGGGGAGTGAGGTGAGACAGATGAGAGGGGGGGAGTGAGGTGAGACAGATGAGAGGGGGGGGGAGTGAGGTGAGACAGATGAGAGGGGGGGGAGTGAGGTGAGACAGATGAGAGGGGGGGGGAGTGAGATGAGACAGATGAGAGTGGGGTGAGGTGAGACAGATGAGAGTGGGGTGAAGTGAGGTGAGACAGATGAGAGTGGGGTGAAGTGAGGTGAGACAGATGAGAGGGGGGGAGGTGAGACAGATGAGAGGGGGGGGAGTGAGGTGAGACAGATGAGAGGGGGGGAGTGAGGTGAGACAGATGAGAGGGGGGAAAGTGAGACAGATGAGAGGGGGGGGAGTGAGGTGAGACCGATGAGAGGGGGGGAAAGTGAGACAGATTAGAGGGGGGGAGTGAGGTGAGACAGATGAGAGGGGGGGAGTGAGGTGAGACAGATGAGAGGGGGGGAGTGAGGTGAGACAGATGAGAGTGGGGGGGGAGGGGAGGTGAGACAGATGAGAGGGGGGGAGTGAGATGAGACAGATGAGAGGGGGGGGGGAGTGAGGTGAGACAGATGAGAGGGGGGGGAGTGAGGTGAGACAGATGAGAGGTGGGTAAAGTGAGACAGATGAGAGGGGGGTAAAGTGAGGTGAGACAGATGAGGGGGGGGGGGGAGTGAGGTGAGACAGATGAGAGGGGGGGGGAGTGAGGTGAGACAGATGAGAGGTGGGGAAAGTGAGACAGATCAGAGGGGGGGGAAAGTGAGGTGAGACAGATGAGAGGGGGGGAAAGTGAGACAGATGAGGGGGGGGAAAGTGAGACAGATGAGGGGGGGGGAGTGAGGTGAGACAGATGAGAGGGGGGGAAAGTGAGACAGATGAGGGGGGGGGAGTGAGGTGAGACAGATGAGAGGGGGGGAAAGTGAGGCAGATGAGGGGGGGGGAGTGAGGTGAGACAGATGAGAGGGGGGGAAAGTGAGGCAGATGAGGGGGGGGGAGTGAGGTGAGACAGATGAGAGGGGGGGAAAGTGAGACAGATGAGAAGGGGGGTAGCGTGAGGTGAGACAGACATGTGTGTGTGATGAGAGGGGGGGTAGCGTGCTGGGTGAGGAGGAATCTGAGGCTTTGCGGCTCAGTGCCTACCAGAGGAAGTAGATACTGTGCGTCCATCGACCAGCAGCAGACACACGTTGAAGGAAAAAGTAAAGTCAAGCCACAGGGAAAAACCCACCGAGGTTGTTGAGGGAGACGAAATGTATACGCCACACTGTGTATGCTCACGGCTGGCTGGTCTCCGAGTCAACACACCCACAGAGTTGAAGGTTCGATGTTTATCTCTTCAGGGAAACCAACATTTCATGGGCTGGACATGGTGGTTCATTTATCCTGCTTTCGATTTTCTGACCAAATATCCATAAATTATTTAATTCCAGGCCAGAAGACAACCTCACACCCGTTTTACGCGAGCCAAATATACCCTGTCATAATCCTGATCAAAAAAGATAAAGGTGGGTTTGTGTATCAATATATTTTTCCGGGTAAATCAATAATCTAGCTTTCTGGTTTTGTGACCCGCTCTACCGAAACCTGTGAGACATCACTGACATTCTTTTAAGGTCAGGACAATAATGTGAGCGGCTCCCCACTGTTTGTTCCCGAGTCTCCATAGAACTCCAGCTGAGCTCTGTGGGGGACGAGAGCAATGAACACTTTACAAATGCCTACCTAGTCCTACACAATGTAAAGTAGTGCGTGTGTGCGTGCGCGTGTGCGTGTCCGTGTCCGTGCGCGCGCAGCGCCATTCTGATCGTTTTGTGGTGAGGGAGCAAGATGCTAACAGTGATAAGTTACAGCGGCAGCCCCAGGTGCTAAAGTCAATAAAAGCTCATTAACTCAACGAGAGGGTCAGTGGCTACGTCCACCGCAATATACCTCCCACTTTGTCTTCTTCACAGGGGAGAGGCATAGCTGTGTGTGTGTGTGTGTGCGTGCATGTTTGTGGATGTTGTGTTTTTGTGTGGATGCGGTGCAGTGTATGCACGTGGGTGTGGTGGTGTTGCAGTAGTGTGTACTACTGTGGATCAATTGGTTTGGAAGGTTCATTTAGTTCAACTTCGGAATGAAAGTGAAAGAGGAAGCGATGAAGGGGGAAGTCAATGGAGGAGAGAGAGATGATGGTGGTGGTGGTAATGCGGATGACCGTTGATACGTACACGTTTTTGTTTAATAAACAGAGCTTTTTCATTTCTGAAAAAAATCTCTGCATCTACATGAAAAGGAAAGGAAAGGTACTATGTTTACCCAGGGTAACTGGACTAAGCTCAAGAACTTGTTTACAGCCAGGCCCTGCTCATAGAACATTTCATGGTAGGGGTTCAATGCCTTGTCCAAGGGCACTTCAGCAGTGGTAATTTTAACGTGCTGGTCCGTGGATATGAACTAGCGACCTTCCGATATCAAGACCGCTGCGCAAACCGTTCGGCCACCGCTGCCACCAATTTGGCTACGACAACGTAGCTAAAGTGTCTTGAATACACGGGGACGCATAAACATAAAATGTTTGGCTCTATGCCCATCACTACTGTATGTGTCTCAGATAGAGATGTTAGCTAGCACTTCATTAATGCATACTGAGATCTCTCTTTGTCCCAAATGCACTAACTGTGACTACTAACTGTTACTTGCTACCTTAGTCTCTTGTTTGCTCTTCATTCTCTTAATCATCTCCATAGTCGTGTTGCTCCTTCTGTTTGTCTTAATCCCAGTCCTTTTCTGTTTTTTTCCCTCTGTCTGACCCATATCTCTGTTTCTTTGTCAGTTTGCCTTAATGTAGGCTATGCAGATCTGCCTGTGTATCTATAACTCCCTCTCTCTTTCTCTGTTCATCTCCTCTGATATCTCAGGACAACCTTGTGCTTTTCATATCCACTAATGAAGGCAGGAGGGACGGAAATGTTTTTTGGTATAACTAAATTAAACATAGTAATATAGACTGAGTGCTAACAAGTACTCGAGTGGCTCCCAAATCGCTCCCAATCACTCTCTCTCCGTATTAGCATTGTCTGCATTGTCTCTATTGCCTCTCTTTTTCCATCTACCCCCCACCCGTTTGCGTCACATAAGCGAGGCTAACTAAACTCTATTTCCACATAAATCTTTCATTATTGCTCTGCTGTGAGTTCTCCTCAACAAGCTTTTAAGTTGAATAATGTACCAGCTGGCGGCCAGCGAAGTCTGCCGCGGGTCTGTGGTGAGCATCCATTCCAAGGATATAGCATATAATAGTATGTGAGTGTGCATGTGAGAGTATCAGCGTTCCATGTAGATTGATGGTCTCTGAGGTGCGATTCATCTCCATGGTGGTAGAGAGTACACCGTCCATCTGCTGCTCTCCACGACAGCGTCACACACTGGCCAGTCTTGTGCCCCTGGAATAAGGTTGTTGGGTTAAGTGCCTTGCTCAAGGGCATACCAGTTGGACATCTGCTCAAAAGGAAGAGAGCCGTGGGCCAGATGTTGGCTGAAATGTGTACTTTGCGGAGGGTCGTTCAGTAGAGATTACTTGCTGCACGTCATGCAACACACACACACACGCACGCACGCACACACACACACACACACACACACACACACACACACTCACACACAGTGTCTTTGGTTGAGTGTTTTGCGATGTTCTGGCCTTTCTAAGTTTGTCTCCCTTTCCGGTTCAGTTTCCCATAGCTTCGTTTGATTGGCTCAGCAGATAGTTTTGACAACTGGAATCACATACTGTATAGAGGGTATGCACATGCATAAAGTGAATGGCAGATCGAGTGGCAAAGTGAGTGACAAATTGAATTTAATGTTGTTTAAAGTCATTTAATGGAATCAAATATTTTTTTCTGTGTGGATGTATGGACTATCGACGCCATAAAGTAGTTTTTTTGCTACTCAGTAGGCGTTCCCACATAACTTCCGGGTATGATGATGATGTCACACGCCTCTATTATCAACTGGAATCACATTATCAACTGGAATCACATATTATCAACTGGAATCACATATTGTGAACTGGAATCACATATTATCAACTGGAATCACATATTATCAACTGGAATCACATATTGTGAACTGGAATCACATAATTATTATCAACTGGAATCACATATTATCAACTGGAATCACATATTATCAACTGGAATCACATATTGTGAACTGGAATCACATATTATCAACTGGAATCACATATTATCAACTGGAATCACATATTATCAACTGGAATCACATATTATCAACTGGAATCACATATTATCAACTGGAATCACATATTGTGAACTGGAATCACATATTATCAACTGGAATCACATATTGTGAACTGGAATCACATATCAACTGGAATCACTTATTATCAACTGGAATCACATATTGTGAACTGGAATCACATATCAACTGGAATCACATATTATCAACTGGAATCACTTATTATCAACTGGAATCACATATTGTGAACTGGAATCACATATTATCAACTGGAATCACATATTGTGAACTGGAATCACATATTATCAACTGGAATCACATTTTATCAACTGGAATCACATATTATCAACTGGAATCACATATTGTGAACTGGAATCACATATTGTGAACTGGAATCACATATCAACTGGAATCACATATTATCAACAGGAATCACATATCAACTAGAATCACATATTGTGAACTGGAATCACATATCAACTGGAATCACATATTATCAACTGGAATCGCATATTATCAACTGGAATCACACATTATGACGCCTTCACATGTGTTTCCAGTTCAGTCTGCTGTTGGCCGAGCCAAACAAATGATATTATGAGAAGATTAACTGGAACAGGACACAGGTTATGCCACCTTAATTGGAACCTGGGACTACAGCCATATTGCTCCAAGTTATTTGGTTCAAGTACACTGCTTAGGAGTAGAGTGGCCGTAGAGCAGCTGAATGACAAGTTTGACAACCGCAAGGTTCCCAGTTCGATCCCGGGCACCCCTCTAACCCCTAATTGCTCCCGCCATCGGTGTGTGAATGTGTGTGAATGGGGTGAATATAATGTAAAGCGCTTTGGGTAAAAGCGCTATATAAATGCACCATTTACGGTATCCATTTACCAGAGCTGAATAAGTGCTGCCTTCTTTATCTATTCTAGACTGAGGGCGGGAGTGGCACAATGTAAGCACAGATTTGCACTTTTTTCTTTTTCTTTATTTTGTCAATCAATGTACAATCTTCTCTAACCCATTTAGGCCTGACGTCGAAATTAAAAACTGAAAAACCTCATGTTTCTATATCAGTGGTTCTCAATATTTCATGTCAAGGACCCCCAAAAATATATGAAATTGGCCGCTGACCCCCATCTGAAAATGTGTTGTTTCAGGGACCACCTCCCAGAAGCAAAGATTTGAGTTAAAAAACGTTCGCTCTGAAAGAGTATATATTCAAAGCTTTGCACCACATTTTTCAAAAATAGCAGACCTATACAAGCTCGTAGCGCGCTATGAGCTTGTATAGATCTGCTATTTTTCAATAGCTAAATTATAACATAATGTTTAAAACACCAAAAGGGGTATACTTCCCGCCCAAAATGGGCTAAGCATCGTGCTCATCTCTTGTCAAATGAATAACGAGAGAGAGACTGAATGAGAGCCTCGGTACGTCGCTACATAACCCCTCTGAACTGCTTTCCCTCAGACTGTCATTATATCCTCTCCCTGCTGTGTTCGGTGCATAACTTAACCAGACAGTCACAGTGGGACTTTACTTTATTGTATTGTAGTGAAGCTATGAGCTTCTTTTGCAGTCGGCGCGGCTGGAAGCGAAGTGTAGGTCTACTAAACCACCAAGCGACCACAGCACATAGTGATTTAGTCAGTTACATCGAGGAATGACATCTGTTGACTATATCGATTCAATATTGATCAACTGTAAATCTACATTTTTGTATCGTCCATTGCGAAGGGTGAAATTGATGAATGGAGACAGCAGTGCCTCTGAGGAGAGTTTACCGTCCGAGATATTGGCGACGCAAGAATAAGGTGTCTGTCATGGCCAACCAGTGTTGATTTTGTCGACTAAAACGTTGACTACCTTTTTTTCCACTGATGAAAATAAAAACTAAGCTTTGCTACCCCTGATTGGCCACTGTGGCTCTGGATCTATTAATATGTTTGATATATATTAATACTTTTTGTGATGTTTCTAATGATTGATTCATCCAGCGATTTTGAGTTTCATACATAGGCTACATAATATTTTTTACCTACCAGGTACTATACTTAACACCCCGATCGCCCAGGACGAAGTTCACCGTCCTTTCAATTAACACCCAGCGCCCAGGACGAAGTTTTGTCAAAAAGACGAGGTTTATTGATATCAAAGCATCGCATCGCTCCACAGCCTAGGAGCGCAGTGGGACGTCATCTAGAATGTCCCCCCCCCCCCTGTTTTGCCGACGAGACCGAAAATCTTAAAACGTTAATAACTCTTGATCTAAATCACGCCGTCCAATTCTAAGAAAAGATCATGTGTTAGACGGCCCACCGCGGTCCCGTCGCTAGTCGCGTTACATTTAATCATACCTCCCGTTGTTGTCGACCGGCTCTAGAGTGTTTTGGCTACATTTAGCTGCTACAGCCACATCCGGGATAACATCCGGTCCGTCGGCAAAAGTGCTCTGCTACTATAAATCGCCGGGCGCTATGATTTAATGGATTAAATAACTCCGGGAGTGTGGTTCCAAGAAGAAGAAGAAAAAAGTGTGACAATGACTATAGTCTGTTTGCCCTTTGGGAAACCACACTTATAAGGTGTTAATAAGGTGACGTCATGCATGGAGCTCTCTCTCTGTCTCTCTCTTTGATCTCCTCCTGTAGCTTTGCCCGAGGCAAGCTGCAGGAGTAAATGAGCAAAGTATTATAAGAACTGTCTGTCTACACATCACCCTTATACTGTATGTGCGTGAAGGACACACACGTACACATACAGTATGCAAGCTGTGATACTAACTGTACTTGGAATGTTACACTGTTTGTTATATTTAGTTTAGCCTATACTTTTTGACCATCTGCTAGTCCAATTGTGTTTTATTGGCTTAAATGCTTTGCAGATATGCAGTTGCCGCTTTTATTCAGGATTCACGTTGTGGAGTGTGTCAGGTCTCGCCACAGGGGGAGGGGCGCGTCTCTATGGCAACCAGACAAGCGCCGTCGCGGCACGCCCACGGCCGTGTCATAGACGCCATCTACTACCCCAGAGCAATCCTAAATCAGCTGCGCCTAATCCAGCCACCGCCCGTGTTAGCAATTAACGACAGACGCAACCTGTCAGCCGCACCCTTTATAAACGACCCTCACGTCTAGCAGTATCACTCGCTGCTACACACCAAGACGCGCAGGCAGCATATGCCGTCCACTTGGCGTTGGATGGTAAGTCCACTCTGCTCACCTTTATGGATCCAGACATATGACCTAAACACATTGTTTGATCGCTTGTACCACCACTCAATGTACGCTTGTATTCTCACCTCATCAGGCTTGTAGGAGTGGGCCTGAAAGCGCACACGGGAGTGTGTACCCCCCATAACCAAGTGTCGCTTGGAAAGCGGTGCATACCTGGAGACCCTCCTGACTCGGATCGGGGACGAGTAGCAGAAGACGGGTCCCTCGTATCCACCGGCAGACCACCGCACGTTAAGGTCGCAGTTAGACAAACTTTCTTTCACTATCACACGTTGACTAAGAAGAGGCACTTACCGACGCTTGAGAAGCTAAGGATAATAAGAAGAATTGTGAATGAAGAGCACCTTGTTGATGTTAACTGAAGAAAAGACGTATAGTTACCTGTGTCACACTAGCGCTGAAGAATGTGAACGAAGAGGATCTTGTTGATGTTTATCAAAGGCTGTACATTCTAGTTAAAGTGGCACACTAGCCCTGTGAACGAAGACAGGCCGTTTCTGTTCAGTTAAACCTGTAAAAGACTTTAAGTTGGCGAGAGCCTCCCTTACCCTGGTGAAAGAAGACCAAGGCTGTGATTAGAAAGAAAGTCACTGTTTCTGTTAATACATTGGCTGCTGTAGTCTACTGCTACGGCGCGCCCACTGTTTAGAGAGAAATCAGAATATAAGCACTTGTGTACCTACCTGTTGGCCGAGCCCAAGGGGTCCTAGCTACCATACTCACCCGGTCCCCTTACCAAGTACTTTTACTCTGATTACTCACCGTTACGTATTCGAGTACTTCTACTCAAAATTACTCTTCTATGCCCTGTGGATAGAGAGAGCTACCTACCGTTATACCTACCTCCGGGGGAGCCTCCTGGCCCCTCTGGAACCTGGAAAGGAAGAAGAAAGAAAGTTACAGAAAAGACTAGTTGGTAGAATTGCCCAGACCGGAGTCTCAGGCCCCAACTAGACACTTACCTTGTACTCTGACCGCATGCTAACCACCCCTCTCATCCTCTGCAGTGATAACTCCCGCCTCGGACCCGGGACTTCTTGGAAAAGAATATTGTCTGTATGAGTTCTGATGTGAAACTGACTTTGTTTGAACTTCTTTGAGAAATAAAGCAAGGGGCGCCATTGTGTGTCTAACCCCTGATACTGCATTCCGAGTACTGTTTCCCACCCGACCTCCCACAACGTTTATTTAGGATGATGTAATTTTGGGGTTAACCGGACGATGTGTTTGTGATTATTATTATTATTTAAATTAAAATTTACATTTTTGGTCAAATAGATCCCCTCCTAAAAACTTGGTATGTTTATCACAGCGCTCCAGCGCTAACGTGTAGTTACAGTTAATAATGTATTACTACAACGTTTAGGCTACATTACGACCTTCATCAGGTATCGTAATAGACCGAAACGTTGTAGCCTAATAAAGTATGTTACACTGTGTGTGAAACACCAGTAAAACCTGACCATGATGTGTATACGACTATGCGTGTCCATTTTATACTGAGTTTAATTATCCCATTTTAGCCGGGAACCCGTTTTGGTGTTTTAAACATTATGTTATAATTTAGCTATTGAAAAATAGCAGATCTGCTATTTTTGAAAAATCATGAAAATGTCGCACAAATCTTTAAATATATATTTCAGAGCGAACATTTTTAACTAAAATATTGGCTTCTGGGGGGGTCCCTGGAACTACATATTCTGAGATGGGGGTCCGTGGCCCAATAGAGATAATTCTGGGGGTCCTTGACATGAAAAAGGTTGAGCCCCACTGACATAGAAACATGGGTTTTTCAGAAAAATTTAATCGACTTCAGTACAAAATGGGTTATCAGAGGATTGTACAGTGTGAAGATGAGGTACACCAGCATGGTTTGATTACATTAGAGGAGTCGGACACATTGCGCTGCTGTCTTATTGGCTACTATAGGATGTTGTGCTGCATTAAGTCCTCTTGACTTAATGCTTTGTGGGCATTTTTGCATAAACCAGACAAACAAATGTGGTGTTAATTTAACTCTAAGGTTGTAAAAATGGATCCAGTTGTCCCAAGGGTCCATTTGGGTCCACTGTGCGTCATTTTGACAGAAACTATAATGATTATTTTTAGAGCATGGCCGAATTTGCATACTCTTTGAATAGTGTTGGCGAGCCTCTTCCACACAGCGAATTACAAACCAAGGCAATTATCTCTGGCTTTGGCAGGCGAGAGTAATAATAAAAGCTAAATTAAAGTGTTGTTTTTAACACACAGTGATTTTGTAGAATATTTGATTCTCCCCTCATATACCAAATGGCTTTCTAGGGGTAGAGTCAGTCAGTGCATGCCAATTTAGTGTTTTCAATTCTGCATTACAAATGAGGTATTTGACAGGATGTAGTACTGCGTGCTCATTGTCTGAGTAAAGTGGATGCTATGATTTTGTTAGCCGCAAAAGTCACATGTACTGCAGCTCACTAGTATGCTGTAGTTAAACTCCCAGTGGCTCAGGAGATAGACTGACCCCAGGAATAAGGTAACTCCCAGTGGCTTCCTTGGCTCAGGAGGTAGAGCGACCCCAGGAATAAGGTTGTTGGGTTAAGTGCCTTGCTCACGGGCATAGCAGTTGGACAGCTGCCCAATAGGAAGAGAGCCGTACGTGACCGGATTGAATGAAATAATGTTTCTCTTTGATCAGCCCATCAATTTAAGCAGCACTTGTAACCGGAATGTTTAAGACAACGTATTACTCTATCATTGTCTCTGTCAGGCTTGTCGATAGGATATTTTCAAATGGCCGAAAATGTATATAGGGATGCAGTGGTCAATGTTTTGTATAATAATCAAAATCTACAAAGTAACAAGTAACTAAAGTTTTCAAATAAATGTACAGTAGTGGAGAGTATTTGCCTTTGAAATGTATAGTGGAGTAGAAGTAAAATTATTGGAAATTGGAAATACTCCAGTAAAGTAAAAGTACCTCAAAATTACAGCACTTGAGTAAAATGTACTTTGTTAGTTACTTTGCATCACTGCATTTGAGTTCACACTAGGGCTGACCTTCGATTACGTTATGATGATCGACGCTTCGGGGGGGGGGGGCGAGATGCGCGATGCGCACACCTTAAACAATAGCGGAGAGAAAGGCATGCTTGGATTGGTCTCATTTATTTAAAACGATAAGCATTGAAGCAACAACTGTTGCAGCCTTCATGAAAGCAGTGACGCACAAATAATTAGGCTTAATAAAACATCCGACCGTAACAAGTCAACTGCCTGACACAGGCATTACCTCTAAAATAAAAAAAATATATAGCCTATAATCCAGAAAATGTAGGGATTTAGCTTCTCTTCCGATTGAAACTCAGATGTGAAAACAACGGTCTACGCCGCTCTCAGACCCTTCCGACGAGGCTCTTTCTTGGGGTAGAAAAGTGTGGATGACCGCGGCTCAAATTAGCGCGCCTGGAAGTCCCTCTGAGCCCAGGAGGTCAGGGGCTTTTTCCCCTGTCCCATGCGTGAAATTTGGCCGCAGATTTTTCGCCCCACTTGGGCCATCCCGTATGTGATACGCCAATTTCTTCTCACATGGTTGACACTGTACACCACTTGTTCTTTGTTCTCCTTGCATATTCTAAAATGCAACCACACTTTAGATTTCTTTTGTGGCGGCATGACTGCAGGCTGCTGTGTTGACTTCCTTCCTTGTTGTTACCACCACGAGTGAGGGGGAGAGGGGAGGAGGCGTTGCGGTGCTGCGAGGCGCGAGCATGGCTCGAGGACCAAATGGGGCCGTCTCGCGGGCCAAAAGCGGACGCTTTTTTTTTTAATGACTATTCGATTCAAAATTTAACACATTGATTGCTAACTTTTGAAATTCTACTCAGGATTGCTTCTGCTAAGCGATTAACATTGGACTTTTTAACTTTTTAGGGGCCCACAGCGAGGGGCCTCTTATAGCACATCGCACATTGCATAAATCAAAAGGAAGCCAAACTAGTCCACTTCAATTTTAAAAAAAAAATATGATTCTACCATCTTCCATTCTGGAGATATTGACCTTTTTCTAAAACCTGCTTTTCACTGCACGCTGCTCTTTTGAAAAAACAGCAGAGATATGGAAGGTTGAAGTTGACAGACATTGACAGACAGATATAAAAATGAACACAAATAATATCATATACATACTACACACTGAATGAAAGCCCTGAATGTCTACTTTTAGGAGGAAAACAAATACACATGGTCCCATGTATAGTTTGTCAGTAATTGGCTGTTGAATGCAGCTTGCGCCCACCAGAGAGGATTTCAGAAAATGCATGGACCTGAAGAACCATTATTCACAAAATAAGGCCTATAGCGACATGTACATACTATATACCGTATGAAACAGAAGACTCTCTGCTTTCATAAGAAAAATACTTCTACTGTAATAATAATACAAATCACACCCCTGTGAAGTGAGCAGTGCAATGTTGCACAACATTGCACTGCTCACTTCACATGGGTGTGATTTTTATTATTATTACAGTAGAAGTATTTTTCTTATGAAAGCAGAGAGTCTTCTGTTTCATACGGTATATAGTATGTACATGTCGCTATAGGCCTTATTTTGTGAATAATGGTTCTTCAGGTCCATGCATTTTCTGAAATCCTCAGAGTATTTTAGACAAGACAAGGAACTGACAACTAAATATTCACAAAATAAGGCCTATACATACTATATACCGTATGAAACAGAAGACTCTCTGCTTTCATAAGAAAAATACTTCTACTGTAATAATAATGAAAATCACACCCCTGTGAAGTGAGCAGTGCAATGTTGCACTGCTCACTTCACAACATTGCACTGCTCACTTCACATGGGTGTGATTTTTATTATTATTACAGTATTAGTTTTTTTCTTATGAAAGCAGAGAGTCTTCTGTTTCATACGGTATATAGTATGTACATGTCGCTATATGCCTTATTTTGTGAATAATAGTTCTATAGGTCCATGCTTTCTCTAATCAGACCAGTGTGTGTCCAGTGGAAACCTCGTATGAATCTGATCTCAGGTCAGAATGGGCTAAAGTTCTCTCTGAAAAAGAGAATTTTATAAATGAAATGGATTCAATAGTCTAGTATTGACAAACAGTATATGGGATATGTGTATTTTATTTGTTTTCCTCCTAAAATTAGACATTTGGGGCTTTCATTCAGTGTGTAGTATGTATATGATAATTTATTTATGTTTATATCTGCCTGTCATGATAACGTCATGATGATGATGATTCTATGCACATATGTGATCATTGTCTCAGTAAACAAAATCAACAGATCGTTTGATAGCATAACAGTGACTTGAGAGGTTGACATGTCTGGACATGAACCACAGGAGCGACTCAACTCGCAGTGGGGGGGGGGTTCCACGACATGTCTGGACATGAACCACAGGAGCGATAAGCGTAGCCAGGCTGGCTGTGATTTCGACAAAATGACAGACAACACGATGGCTTCCGCAGCTTAGGATTGTATTAGTTATCCATTACAAACGGGTCGATTACGTCCCAGACGCCTTATCACTGCAATTGGCTGGCGAAGGCGCTATGGCGATTATGGTGATCAACTGCCGAGAATCTTTTTTTCCGAGAATGAGAGTAGCATTGCAAACTGCAAAACGATCGATCGCAACTCGCAGTGTGGGGGGGGGTTCCACGGTGTGATATCTGCTAGCCTAGTATACTGCTTCTTTGTCCAAACATGGCTGACGCGACGGCGAAAAAAAGACAGTTGGTCAGATGTATACTGCTTCTCCTATGGCGGTCCTTCGAGAATACGTCATTCGTTTCGCGTATACCTGTGCGTGAAATGGCGATCGACCGTTGGAGATTATTCTTGGTTTATATACGGGTTTATATTTCCGAGAATGAGGCGGCAGACCGGTGAGTTGTCGTTGGAAAGAATTAGAGAGGGCTGTGTCGAGTGGATCTGTGTGAATGAGTGGGGGGGGGGAAGAAACTGTAATGCGATGGAGAGATGCCTCGGGAGAAACCATGTAGAAACAGGAGGGGAAGGGTAATCGAGTGTATTCACAAATTTCACACACACTAGAAAATGGGTAGCTCCATTTTAGATCCCCTGATCTGCGTTGGTCTATGCCGTGTGCAGGACGGCGATGCCGCCTCCCCAGTACGTCGTAATGGATACGGCATGCCTGGAATGTGGTTAGACCAGGCCTCTTTTCAGGAGGTGGGGGGCTTTAAACTCCCGGATCTCACAGCGGATCTTTCTGGAGATGATCAATGTTACATTATGTGTTGTCCGGGCGTCAGAGAAGTTGATGTACAGTATACAGTAAAAACACCAATAAAACGCTTTAGAGCGTGATGCGCTGACGGCGCTCGAGATTAATAAAACGCTTTAGAGCGTTTTGCGCAATCGATGAGTTAAAAATCGATTCCCGTGCGTATCGATTGAACATCGATTAATCTATTTTTTTGGGTCAGCCCTAGTTCACACACACACAGCCCCACCAGTTAAGGTCTCGATAGCTTCCAGTGCATGTGTGAAAGGCACTTTAGACACTGGTTGGGGGGGGGGGGGGGGTATGGCGGCCGATTCCCAGGCGGCCTCTCCACACATGCCACTCAACACTGCCGTCCAGTTCTTTGTGGACCTCACAAAATTGCATTTTGCTTCTTGTATGAGTAGCGTACCGATAGAATCGAAGGGAAAGATCACCCTTTTTCTTTATATAGTATGTTAAATACAATTGAACTGTCATCTCGCACATTATAAGCCGAATAATAATCTCAACCCTGATCCTAAACTCACACTAACATTTTCAGCACTATTGGGACTAATAGGAAAAATCACACTCGTGCGAAGTGAGCGGTGCCCTTTTAGCATGATGATGAGAACGTCGTCATACATCCACCAATCAAAGTCATCGAGCGTCCCGTACTAGTGGGCAGCGTCCCGTACTAGTGGGCAGCGTCCCTCACTAGTGGGCAGCGTCCCTCACTAGTGGGCAGCGTCCCTCATTAGTGGGCAGCGTCCCTCACTAGTGGGCAGCGTCCCGTACTAGTGGGCAGCGTCCCTCACTAGTGGGCAGCGTCCCTCACTAGTGGGCAGCGTCCCTCACTAGTGGGCAGCGTCCCGTACTAGTGGGCAGCGTCCCGTACTAGTGGGCAGCGTCCCGTACTAGTGGGCAGCGTCCCGTACTAGTGGGCAGCGTCCCGTACTAGTGGGCAGCGTCCCGTACTAGTGGGCAGCGTCCCGTACTAGTGGGCAGCGTCCCGTACTAGTGGCCAGCTTCCCTCACTAGTGGGCAGCGTCCCGTACTAGTGGGCAGCGTCCCGTACTAGTGGGCAGCGTCCCGTACTAGTGGGCCCGTACTAGTGGCCAGCGTCCCTCACTAGTGGGCAGCGTCCCGTACTAGTGGGCCCGTACTAGTGGCCAGCGTCCCTCACTAGTGGCCAGCGTCCCTCACTAGTGGGCAGCGTCCCGTACTAGTGGGCCCGTACTAGTGGCCAGCGTCCCTCACTAGTGGGCAGCGTCCCGTACTAGTGGGCCCGTACTAGTGGCCAGCGTCCCTCACTAGTGGGCAGCGTCCCGTACTAGTGGGCAGCGTCCCGTACTAGTGGGCAGCGTCCCGTACTAGTGGGCAGCGTCCCGTACTAGTGGGCAGCGTCCCGTACTAGTGGGCAGCGTCCCGTACTAGTGGGCAGCGTCCCGTACTAGTGGGCAGCGTCCCGTACTAGTGGGCAGCGTCCCGTACTAGTGGGCAGCGTCCCGTACTAGTGGGCAGCGTCCCGTACTAGTGGGCAGCGTCCCGTACTAGTGGCCAGCATCCCGTACTAGTGGCCAGTGTCCCGTACTAGTGGGCAGCGTCCCGTACTAGTGGGCAGCATCCCGTACTAGTGGGCAGCGTCCCGTACTAGTGGGCAGCGTCCCTCACTAGTGGGCAGCGTCCCGTACTAGTGGGCCCGTACTAGTGGGCAGCGTCCCGCACTAGTGGGCCCGTACTAGTGGGCAGCGTCCCGCACTCTTCCATTGAAAAATGAAGAGTAGGGGATCTGGAAAGTGGTTACTCCAAGATGTTCCATAATATCAATTATATATTTTCGGTGAACTATTGAAATTTAACATGGCCTCCTCATCCTTTGTGGACCCATATACAGTAAGTGGTCGTTTCATTCCAGAATTGTAACGTTTGTTTTATATTTTTTTTATTGAGAGTCCTTAAAACACCAGCGATATGTTTCCACACACAACGTTCCATTTCATCATGCCAACAAATCATTTTCAAAGAGCCTGTGACACTTCTCAGATGGTGATTAATCTCACTTTAGGAACAAGTCTATACTTCACGCTGCGCTCTACCATCCCACTGCGGTCTCCTCCTCTCCTCTCCCGAGTCCCGCGGCGCGTTTGTTTTATAGCCAGTAGTCACGCTGACACTCAGGGCTGACGGGCTGATGTTAAAAGCTTCCTGCCCAAACGATTATGTCCTCTGATGCCTGAATTGCAACAGACGTGAAGTCTTTTGCGAGTGTGTGTGTGTCTGTGTGCGCGCGCGCGCGTGTACGGGAATGGATGGCAAGGGTAACATTCAGCTTTGTAATACAGGAATACAAAATATAGAAAGACACATTCATGGATGCACGCACGCACACACACACACACACACACACACACACACACACACACACACACACCCCACACACACACACACACACACACACACACACACACACACACACACACACCTTGAAAAGTACAAAGACATTCCTTGATGACTGCTATTTGCATTTTGCAAAACGGTCTTTTTCATCAACCCAGTGCATGTGGTTATTTCGGGATTAAAACCGCAGGGATAAGCTGGATGGCAGGTGCGTGTGTACATATGTGCGTACATGCGTGCGTGCATGGTGTCATAAGTCTAGTGTCTGTACAGCTGTGTGCACATGCACTCTCCATGTGCAGGGCTAGGTTCATAATGACTTCAAACCAAACCAATATCACGATTATTTCAACATTTATTTTCATAATTTGCCTTCATTCTGATTCATTCTGATTACAGTATTTCAGTCGGATAACTCACGAATAGATTTAACCAATATTTCTTATAGAATGAGAATACAAGAGTGCATATAATATTTTATCTTGGCGAATTGGCTCTGCTAAGTTTTTTCTCCCTGCTCGGCACAATGAATTAAACACCATCATTAAACATTAAGAGCAGGGAGATAGATATACAATAACAACCCCCCATGGGGAACATAAATAACTGGTGCTGGGGTGGCGGTGGGAGCAAACATCACATAACAACAACCAGGAACCATATGCAGAAGGAAGGCAGGAAGAGCATGCCGTCTAGGTGAGCTTAAATACCCCATCAGCTGACTGCCACATCAGTGGGTCTTGCAAACACTGAATACACCCACATATTAGTTTTGGGCGCTGCTCTGCGGCGTCATGGGCATAAGGGCTACGCTTGCAGACAAATTTCTTCCTCGGGAGACAAATAATAAAGAACCTTGAACCTTGATAGTAATGCAGCATATTAACCCCTCGAGTACATGTATGCGCCCTTGAGCACAGCATGAAGCCGCTCGAGTATATCTGACTGAACTATAACTCCGCGAGCTATACGTATCATGTATTTTTTGGAACAGTGAAAATAGATACGAGTATTTGCCCAGCCCTAGTGTGCATCATGCATGTGTGCTTGTGTGCCGGCGTGGTCGTTGTACGGTGGCAGAATATCCCGGCCACTATGGCAAACACCTGAGCCAGCCCTGTGCACAATGCGTGCGCGTGTTCGGCAGGAGAAATCCCCTGAATCAGTCATCAATAAAGCTGAGTGAATGTCACGATCCCCATAGACAAAGCTCCTACTCCATCTCTCACTCTGCAGGAAAAACATAAACGTACTCCATCATATGCTCAGCTCTCTCTCCCACTGTGTCTCAGATAACTGCATCAATCGCTCCGTTTCCCCAGATTGCCAGTCTTAGATTGTGTGAGAACCTGTCTGTCATGTCACTGTGGAGGCATTCACTTTAACACGACGGGTGCTACAGAAAGTTCAACTTAGTCTTATGCATATTCACCACCCCATTAAGACCTGGAACGCGCCTTCGCTTTTAACCACTTTAACTTTAGCTGTTGGAAAATAGCAGATCTAGAAGCTCGCACTCAGTGCCACGCTACGAGCTTGTAGATCTGCTATTTTTGAAAAATCATGAAATAGTGTGCAAATCTTTGAATATTATGCTTTCACAGCGAACGTTTTTAATTGTATATCTTTGCTTCTGGGCGGTACCTGGAACAACATATTTTCAGATGGGCGTCTGCAGCCAAGGCAATTACAGTAGATAACATTTTGGGGGTCCTTCCTTCCACTGATATATTTTCAGAAAACCGCCATGATTTAGAAGATATTTGTAGTGGTCTCAGGTCTTCTACCAAGACTGTGGAAACTATTCCATGTTCCTGTCCAACAACTATACAGTAGGTCTCAGTCAGGTGGCCTGGTGAAGGGGTGAAGTGGTGCAATAGCTGGCAGCACAATTCACACAATCTATGCCAATTATTTTTTAGATTTTGCGTATATACAGTAGACCTTAAACCTTATTTCTAATAATCCAGAATTAATACTATTATATTCACCGTATTTTAGCTTCCCGTCGCTTGGCAATGCTTTTGTGATTTATAATGCTGTTGCTTGTGCAAACTATGTTGTAGGCTATAATATATTTATCACACAAACACCAGGTTTGATGTTTACCTCCAAACATGAGTTATTGTTTGATAACAACATTTATAAAAAGATGGAGTGCCGTGATTTTTATATTTTCTTCCAGTTTGTCATGTGTTTATGAGGTGACAGTTGATGTGGTCGTTATGTGCAATGATGTCGTCCCTTTGTCTTTAGGGTTTCTTCATGGAGGCTGAAACCTTGACAGTCAAAATGTGCCAATGAAAAAAATCACAAAAAAACAACAGCTGTGGGTGCAGCTTCAAGTTCAGGTGGATCACCACCCATGACCACCCACCAGGGAAACCCGGCATACTTAATGAACTGGTGGGCGTGTACACATAAAAACGTAAATTCAAAACTTTCAAAAAATCATGGCACTCCATCTTTAAAAGTTTAGAAAATCACCCAAAAACATATGGGTCTGAATTATCCCAACAACAACAGATGCTCACTGATCATTTCGTACTCATGTCTGTCCATCTTTATAAGCCGGGGGGCACCGTGTACCGGCTGCAGTGAGCCCACTCTTCTGACACACCATATGTATTTATCAATGTGAAATACGTGTGTTTGGAACAATTGGCAGTCTGTCAGTGTAATCGGCTCTGCACCAACTGATAGATAATTTCTATCTGTTTATATTTTATGCTTGATTGACCATTTCCTTTGACCTTTTGACCCTTTTAATCTGGTTGCCCCTGTGACTTCACGCTGTCTTTTGGCGCTTAGTTAGTGTTGTACAGTCTCTGTCTCCCTACATGAATTTGGCCTTGCTGCATAGCTGTCTTATCAGCCGGGTGCCATAGCAACCGGGCCGGCACCCCCTTCCCTGACAAATTTATCCTTTGAGGCCTAGATAGACTTCTGTGTTTTGTATTTTTCCATTCCAGTACTTTTCCATACTTTGAGTACGATACTCCTCGGTCGTGCCACGTCGGCTTTGTACCATTCTCCATTTTGTATTGTAGAGTATAAATACTGTCTGCCATTTTGGAGGCAGTAGAGAGAAACCTGCAACCATTCTACTAGACCCCCCCTACGGGGGTCTAGGCTCTGTATTTGATTATCATGCTGTGTTTTGTGAATCCATGTTCTATTTCTCTCTGAAACGATATAAAACGACTAAAAACCTCCCTCTGCTATGGACGTCTCTCTTTCTGGGGAAATAAGGTAATGTTTTTGCTATATGGAGTAATCCCTCTGTTCATGTTTGCTAATTTACTTAAAGTATTTTGGTCAAAGCTAAAGTTAAGTATAAGTATTGTAATGGGATTGCTCCTAAAGTAAATGTACTCTGTGAGCATCCGGGGCAGTTTGGGCTTTTGCTTCGGAGACTCACAGCTTATAGCTCTTCGGCTAACGAGAGCTGTTATCATAATTCATAGTCTTTGCAGGGTTTTTTTACAGTCCTCCCCTGCCTGTTATTTATCTTATGATGGGATAAAATTCCTATCAACTTGGTCCCGTTCGAGTCTCCTTTGAAGTGCGTAAGTCTAATTTATTTAATTAGCTGTTACCGAAAAGGCACAAAGAATCAGATAAGGAAAAAAATCCTTCTTCCTTTTTTCCCCGAGAGCTCCGCTGTTTTATCTTCAGAGGGGGCTGTTTTAAGTCGGCATTATCGATTCAGGAACATTGGATTATCCTTTTGGACACTACCAGCTATGGGGTTCGTGAATGCCTTCACGAACTGGACCTGTGGACCACGCGTGTCCATAAAGTCTGCACCATAAATCTGAATCCTGCTTGCCTCTCCTACACATTCAGTTAAGTAAATCAATGCTTGATTTCTTTCTCTGTCCTACTGTTTTGATTTATCTGTTTTATCTCCAGTTGTTTTTGTCTCCCATTTCACCCCCGTTAGTTAGTTAGTGTGTGTGCGTGCGTGCTTCCTTTGGAATGTATGCGTACGTGTGCCTCTGTGTGTATGTGCGTGCTGGGTTTTCTGCGTGCATGTCTCTGTTTGTGGCGCTTACGAGGTTTCCATTGTGAACGCCTGTCAAATTAGTTCATTTTTTTTAATAGTTATTATCTGGCATTTTCCCTTGCCATACATCGTATCATAATAATCTACTTTTCTGGTGAATCTTCACCAATTTCCAGTGCACATAGCGAGTCATCGTAATGTTTTAACCTGATCAGAATCAGTGTCTTGAAACATAACATGTCAAGCCGGTGTGCACATAGTTCGGTAATGTTCTCTCTGCGTTCAGTGTCTTGCCATGTGGTAACCTGTTCTTCTTATGAAACATAACATGTGTAGTTTAGGATTCAACGGTCTGTCTGTATTCCATGTGCGATGTTGCCCTGTAGTGGCCCACATGTCAATCTATCTGTATCTGTTGAAAATCTGAAATACGCATACTTTTTCTCTCTATCTAGATCTGTCTGTTTGATACGATGTTATTTTTGTTTCATGTCATTCACCAGTTTGTACTTTGTTTTTGTTCTGTTATCTACAGATAAAGGACTGCTGCAGGTGGGAGTCGGTCGGTGGACAGGCCGAGAATTTCAAAGCCCACAAATGCGATGGAGGTCTCGGAAAAGTGTTTGTGGTTGATTGTGGACTTCGAAATTCCATTCTTGTATACAAGGTTTGGCCCCAGACCCGACCCCCCAGCAGATCCGTCTAAATTCACTGGTTAGGCCCAACCCCAGAACAGTCTAACTAGTTGCCCATAGATTTCCCATTTGGAACCAATTTATTAAATTTTTTGTTTGCATGTTTATGTAGTTTATGTTGATGTTGTTATTTTTTTCCTTTCCTGTGCTAATTTACGCTTTCCAAGCTACGTTTAATCACCTCCAATTGTATTACATTATTGTTGATTTCATTTGATTTTATAAAAAAAAAAAAGGTTTTAGTCATTTCATATTTCCCCTAAATTGTCAATATAGGAACATTTCCTTCTACATTTTATTAGTTTGGTTTTTATCATCATGAGTTTGATTGGACTAGGCATTTAATTCACCCCGGAATCAACTTGATTCTATATCTGACCTGTATATGGTACTTAAGGGACTCCCAAAGACATTGTTGCGACATCGCGCTGGAGCGCATGCAGAATACCCCGTTTCCCCTCTCCCAGCTCTTGAACCTTGTCTGTTTGCAGAGATCGAGTGTATCTGTGAACCTGTCATTAGGGGGGGAAGGGGCGAAGAATCGGCTCCGACAACGAGCCCAAAAAAGAACTCTCGCAGATTCAGTTCTGACAACGAACTGATGACGAGCCAAAAGAAGAACTGCTCTAAAAATGAACATTCATGTGGTCAAATGACACATCTCGCCGGCCAGGTAGGCTGCAACGGTTTGCTGGGGTGGGTGCCACTCCCGAAGATCATCTCCATCATCATCATCAAAAGAGAAAAGCCATTTTTTCTCTTTCCCACAGTACCCTCTAATTAAGGATTTTATGCCTAGTAAAGTTGAAATCATTGTGTTTTTTATTTTTTATTTTTCATTGCCATTCTGTTCCATTTTATCCATAGTATAAAGTAAAGTTTCCCCTAAGGTTTTGATTTTGTCAAAGGTCATATGATCATTCGCGCATAAAATGCGATGGGTTTGATAGATAATTTCTATCTGTTTATATTTTATGCTTGATTGACCATTTCCTTTGACCTTTTGACCCTTTTAATCTGGTTGCCCCTGTGACTTCACGCTGTCTTTTGGCGCTTAGTTAGTGTTGTACAGTCTCTGTCTCCCTACATGAATTTGGCCTTGCTGCATAGCTGTCTTATCAGCCGGGTGCCATAGCAACCGGGCCGGCACCCCCTTCCCTGACAAATTTATCCTTTGAGGCCTAGATAGACTTCTGTGTTTTGTATTTTTCCATTCCAGTACTTTTCCATACTTTGAGTACGATACTCCTCGGTCGTGCCACGTCGGCTTTGTACCATTCTCCATTTTGTATTGTAGAGTATAAATACTGTCTGCCATTTTGGAGGCAGTAGAGAGAAACCTGCAACCATTCTACTAGACCCCCCCTACGGGGGTCTAGGCTCTGTATTTGATTATCATGCTGTGTTTTGTGAATCCATGTTCTATTTCTCTCTGAAACGATATAAAACGACTAAAAACCTCCCTCTGCTATGGACGTCTCTCTTTCTGGGGAAATAAGGTAATGTTTTTGCTATATGGAGTAATCCCTCTGTTCATGTTTGCTAATTTACTTAAAGTATTTTGGTCAAAGCTAAAGTTAAGTATAAGTATTGTAATGGGATTGCTCCTAAAGTAAATGTACTCTGTGAGCATCCGGGGCAGTTTGGGCTTTTGCTTCGGAGACTCACAGCTTATAGCTCTTCGGCTAACGAGAGCTGTTATCATAATTCATAGTCTTTGCAGGGTTTTTTTACAGTCCTCCCCTGCCTGTTATTTATCTTATGATGGGATAAAATTCCTATCACCAACAGTTTCACCTTAAAGTGTTATTACATTTGCTATTCTTACTACTACGCCTCAGTAAGTCCTGCATTAACCCATTTAGGCCTGACGTCGAAATAAAAACAAAAGTCTTCTGAAAGAATATATGTTCAATTTTCAAAGATTTGTGCCGCATTTTCACGGTTTTTCAAAAATAGCAGACCTACAAGCTCGTAGCGCGCCACTCGGTGCTATGAGCTTGTAGATCTGCTATTTTTCAATAGCTAAAGTATAACGTTATGCTTAAAACACCAAAAGGGGTTCCCGCCCAAATATGATTGATTGATTGATTCAACTCAGGATTCAAGAAGTGTAAGTCAAATCAAATCAAATCAAATGTATTTATTGGTGAGTAGCAAAAATGTTCTGTTATATTTACGCTACAGACGAGAGGCTGGTCTGCATTTATGCGAGCCCCGGAAGTAGACACTAGACAGTGACATAGCTCTAAATGCAACGGCATTGGACGAGCTATGGACCAGAGCCAGACCGGGCCCGGCTGCAGCGCGCGGCTGCACTAATGACTTTGGGGCGGGGCCGGCCCTACTGGGACCCTCGTCAAATCCTGTACACGCAAGACACTGCCCCCGCTGCCACCCTTAGATCTCCATATTTGGAGCTGACCTGTTCTGACATTCCAAAATGTGGAACGCCCTACCAACAGTCATTAAGACATGCGAAGCCCTTGACTCCTTCAAAACTGCTCTCAAAGGGCACTTACGGACGGCTGCAATTCTAAACTGGCCCTCGTAAAACCTGAATCCACCACCCACCCCTTTTCCCCCTCACTGTATATGTTTTTTTTCTTCCCTTTTTACCTCCTCTATGATGATTTCCTGTTTCTGGCTGTATAGAAGTGTATATTTGTACGTCTCTAAATGTTTAGATGAATTGAAAATGGTGGGCCCTATTGTAATCAAGTGTAATGCTTTATGGTGTCGTCCACTCACTGTTAACAGTTTTTGTATTGAGTTGTACTTGAAATACTGTATACTGTAATTTTGCAAACTGTCAATAAATACTTCAATCAATCAATCAAAATCTGACCTCATCATACCATGTACACTCAAGACACTCTCCATATATGACTAGTATACATCATTTTCCATATGTTGATCTGACCCCCATGCCAAAGCACCAGCACTCGCCCAACAGTCTGCCGTCACCCAGGCGGTGTGAGACTCACACCTTCGCTGACTCACACCTGACGCAACATGCATCAATGTTGTATGCTAGATCGAAAGGTGTGAGTCGGGCCTCAGAGTGTAGTGGTGTATGGATGAATGAATCAATGAACAAAATGGGCAAAGGAGTTGGTGTTTTAGAGACTTAATATTGTTAGAGAGAGGAACAGAAAAGAGCAGTGTAGGAGTGATGCAGTTGAAGGAATGGTGTTCCCCACTACCACTTTCTCTGGGTAGACATTTAGACATACTATTAAAGCACAGCCATCCATCAATCTAATTACCACATGCATACAGTAGGTATAGTGGAAATATATCCACCCCTCCCTCAAAATGCCACCATAGCAGTGTGCTGCAGTCATTTAGTCATGGAGTCATGGAGGACGGTATCCCAAGGTGTTCTTTGGAACACAAGGATGAGAACAGTGACAGAGAGGGTGAGCATGACCCCGGTGCAGCAAATCTACTGAATGAACTGAAAAAAATCTGCACTGTCACGTTGCATTCAACAAGGCTATAGGCTGGATCATGCATAGATAGATAGCAGTGGTGGGAAAAGTACTTAATACTTAAGTAAAAGTATCAATACTGCAATATAGAAATACTCTTTTACGATAAATGGTCCGGGAAAGTGTACTTGAGTTAAAGTACAAAACTGTATTGGCATCATAATGTACTTAATGCACCAAAAGCAAAAGTACTCATTATGCAGAATGTCCCATTTCAAGTTTTCAAATCTTTTGAAAATAGCAGATCTACAAGCTCACGATGCGTCGCATCGCGAAACATTGAAGTGGTTAATATAGCCGAAATGAAGTGGTTAATATAAGTTTTGCAATCTAAATCTACGAAGCAACTACAGCACAATATTTGGATCAGAGATGTAGTGGAATAGAAGTAAAGTTATTGGAAATTGGAAACAATCCAGTAAAGTAAAAGTACCTTAAAATGCTATTTAAGTACAGTACTTGAGTTAATGTACTTAGTTACTTTCCACTACTGGTGCTCTTTGAGAGCGGTTTTGAAGGAGAGTAGGGATTCCTTTACAACTGTTGGTAGGGAGTACCACATTTTTGTGGCATAGGAGCTAAATTAATTTAACACCTTCTTTTTTTTGGAAGTAGTTTGACAGGTGCATGGGTGCCTTTGTGGTATCGCGTATTTTGTAGACCAGGCCCATTGAAAGTTGCGTCTACCCTAAGCCATTCCAACCTATCAAAATGAGCAGGGGTGAGGTGAGTTATAGGAGTGAGGCCAAGCAGTAGCCTGACCAGTTTGTTTTGTTCCGGAGCCTTGTTTTTAGGGCCTTTGTGGTGCTATGGTACCATGAGGTGCATGCATAGGGGAAGAAACCTTGAGTTTTCTTACTGACCAGTTTTCAATTCAATTCAATTCAATTTTATTATAGTGTCAAATCACAACGAGTTGTCTCAAGACACTTTACAGCCAACAAAGATCCACCCAGAGCAAGCAATATTGCAAATTTGCGACAGTGGCAACGAAAAACTCCCCTTTTAGGAGAGGAGAAAAGAACGTCAGGCAGAACCCGACTCTGGGGTGGACGGCCATCTGCCTCGACCGTGTCGGGGGGGGGGGGGGGGGGGTAGAGGGAGAGAGAGAGAGATAGACAGAGAGAAATAGACAGAAATAGATAGGGGTCTGGTCCACATCTGGTCCACATCTGGTCGAGCTCTGTGAGGCCGGGTCCAGGTCACACTTCTGGTGGGCTCCATGAAGAGGCCTGATCCACGGTCACGCTCATTCAGTCAGTTGGGGGTTAGCATTAGAGGTCCACAGAACTGCGACGGGGAGGACGAAAAGAGACTCCGGGGAGAGATTCCCCGGATGTTGGATTAGTGGCAGGCCTTACTGGAGCCTATATAGTGTATATTACAAGTACTGCTGGGAGACAGACCCACACAACAATGTACGACCATGGTATCCAGCCAGACTTGGAGACAACTCTAGCTATAGGCTTTGTCGTAGAGAAAGGTTTTCAACCTAGTCTTGAATGTGCAGAGCGTGTTAGCCCCACGGACCGAAGCCGGGAGAAGGTTCCACAGCTGAGGTGCCTGGGACCTAAACGCCCTGCCTCCTATTGTAACTTTTGATATTTTTGGAACAGTAAGCATTTTTGCATACTGTAGACGCACTGGTGTTCTATTTGGTTTGTAAGGATCAATGAGATCTTTGAGATATTGTGGTGCCTGACCATTGAGAGCTTTGTAGGTAAGAAGAAGAATTTTGAACTCTATTCTGTGTTTGACAGGGAGCCAGTGTAGAGAGGCCAGTGAAGGAGTGATATGGTCTCTTCTTCTGGTACCTGTCAGCACACGCGCCGCAGCATTTTGAACTAGCTGTAGGCTTTTCAGAGACTTACCTGGGCAGCCTGATAATAGCGAGTTGCAGTAGTCCAGCCTTGAGGTAACAAATGCGTGGACTAGTTTTTCTGCGTCTATTTTGGATAGGATGTGCCTAACCTTTGCAATATTTCGCAGGTGAAAAAAGGCAGTCTTTGAGATTTGTTTGATGTGCGATTTGAAAGACATATCTTGATCAAAGGTAACTCCCAGATTCTTTACAGTGGCCTTGGAGGCCAAGGTAATGCCATCTAGAGAAAAGTTCTCATCGGCTAGCTTGTCTCTTAGGGGCTTAGGGCCGATCACGATAATTTCCGTTTTGTCAGAGTTGAGGAGTAGGTAATTACGGGTCATCCAACTCTTTATGTCTTTAAGACATGCTTGAAGTTTGACTAGTTGGTCCGTTTCGTTCGGTTTCATCGATAGATATAATTGAGTGTCGTCCGCGTAACAATGGAAATGTATAGAGTGTTCCCTGATGATATTGCCCAGAGGGAGCATATATAAGGAGAAAAGTATTGGTCCAAGCACAGAGCCTTGTGGGACTCCGTATTTGACCTTTTCACGTGTTGAGGAGCCATCATTGACATCTACAAACTGAAATCGATCAGACAGATAGGACTCGAACCATTTCAGTGCGGCACCCCTGATGCCAACCAGATGCTCCAGTCTCTGTAGCAGAATGTGGTGGTCAATAGTGTCAAATGCAGCACTAAGGTCCAGCAACACCAGTACGGAGAGGAGTTTATTATCTGCTGCAGTCAGGAGGTCATTTGTAACTCTCAGCAGTGCCGTCTCAGTGCTATGGTTAGCTCTGAAGCCTGACTGAAAGCCTTCTAATAAATTGTTGTTATGTAGAAAGTCACATAACTGTTTGGCGACTGCTTTCTCGAGAATTTTGGAGAGAAATGGTAGGTTCGATATAGGTCTATAGTTAGCTAGAATGCCTGCATCAAGAGTAGGCTTTTTGAGTAGAGGTTTGATTACCGCTACCTTAAAAGATTGTGGCACGTAGCCTGTCACCAAGGACATATTGATCATATTGAGTAGGCATGTACCAACCGGAGGCAGGACCTCTTTGAGTAATCTAGTCGGAACTGGATCCAGGGTACATGTCGTTGATTTTGAGCAAGATATCATTGAAGTGAAATCAGAGAGCTCAATTGGAGAGAAACTATCCATATATATATTTGGGTGTGCGGCCATCTCTGAGACCACCATATTTGGAGGCAGTCCAGTGGGAGCCGAGAGTAGTTGTAGATCAATTTGATCTCTTAGTTTCTATTTTGCCACTGAAGAACCTCATGAAATCGCTACTATTGAGAGTTGTAGGAATACGTGGATCAGTGGAATCGCGGCTTTTTGTCAGTTTTGCCAAAGTATCAAAAAGAAACTTTGGGTTACTTTTGTTTTCCTCTATTAGGGATGAATAATAGGTGGCTCTGGCCGTGTCGAGAGCCTTTTTGTATATTTTGAGGCTATTCTGCCAGACTATACATGATTCTTTCTGTTTGGTTGAGCGCCATTTTTTTTCAAGTTTGCGAGACGTTCGCTTGAGGTTTCTAGTTTCCGAGTTGTACCATGGGGCTAGCCTTTGTTGCTTTATTACCTTCCTTTTCAGGGGAGCAACAGAGTCTAGCGTATTTTGAAATGAGCATGTGACACTATCAACAAGTTGATCGAGTTGAGGAGGACTATATGTGTGGAGGTCCTCTATTTTGTTGAAGTATACTGAGTTGATGGCTGATGGAACTATCTCCTTGAATTTATTTACAGCGCTCTCAGATATACTTCTGCCAAGGACATTTTTGTCCAGTGGCGTATAGTCGATCAATGTAAAATCGAAGGTGATCAAATAATGATCAGAGAGGTCACGATTTTCTGGAAAAACTGTGAGGTGCTCTATTTTGATACCATAGACCAGAATGAGGTCTAGGGTATGGTTGAGAATGTGAGTAGGTTTGTCTACACACTGAGAGAAACCGATTGAATCAATCAATGAGACGAACGCTCTATTCAGGCTATCAGTTCCTATGTCCGCGTGAATATTTAGATCACCAATTAAGATGATTTTATTAGACTCGAGGACTAGACTTGATAGAAATTCAGAAAACTCTGATAGAAATTGTGTGTAGGCGCCGGGGGGGCGGTACACTGTAATGACTATCAGCGGCTGTATTGATTTCCAGCTTGGGTGTGAAAGGTTGAGAATCAAGCTTTCAAATGATTTGTATGTAGCTCTAGCTCTAGGACTAATTGTTAGGCTTGAATTGAAGATGGCAGCAACTCCACCTCCAACTTTACCATTGTCTCTAGGTATTTGTGCATTGGTGTGACTTGGTGGGGTGGCAGTATTTAAACTGACATATTCTTGCTCACCCAGCCATGTTTCAGTCAGACAAAATAGATCAAGACAATTGTCTGATATGATTTCATTTACTAATGTTCCTTTTTTGCGTAGAGATCTAATATTTAGAAATCCACATTTGATATTTGTATTTTGTGGTACTACTGTATTGGTTTTGATTTGTATCAAGTTTGTATGTACAGCTCCTATTTCCTTTTGTTTTTGTTTTTGTTTGTGCAGCCTATATGGTTTGTTCAGCCTGTACAGAGACTGTATAGTTTGTATAGTTCTGATTTGTAGGACAGGTGGGGTAGGCGGCTGCACTAGAGGAAGCACAGAGAGCTGTGTAGGACTGCAACTCTGCTTCCTGGTCCCAACTCTGGGTGGTCATAATCTATCTATAAAATCGTCCATATTTCTAGAGATGAGCTTTGCACCGTCCCAAGTTGGATGTATGCCGTCTCTCTCTATCAGACCAGTATTCCCCTCAAAGGTTTTATAATTATTTATAAAGCTCACGTTATTATCTGGACACCACCTAGACAACCAGCGGTTGAGTTGGCGCATACGGCTAAACATGTCATCATTAATCATGTTTGGCAGGGGACCAGAGAAAATTACGGAGTCCGACATTGTCTTTGCGTATGTGCAAACTGACTCAATATTTATCTTCGTAATCTCAGATTTCCGAAGTCGAGTGTCGTTGCCCCCGCAATGAATTACAATCCTATCATAGCGATTACATTTACTTTTAGCAATAAGTTTCAGATTTGATTCGATGTCGCCCGCTCTGGCCCCGGGGATGCATTTGACTATAGTTCCTGGAGTCTTTAATTTCACGTTTCTCATTATAGAACTACCGATAACCAGAGTTGTGTTCTTAATGACACGCCGCCGCTTGTGTTGCGGGGGTTGCGGGCCATCAAGTGGAACTGAAGTCTCACTGTCAGACTCAACGGGTATAGCAGTGAGTGGGGAAAAACTGTTTGAAACGTGAAGTGGTTGGTGTCCCGTGTGCTTTTGTTTACTTCTACGCTTTCGACCAGTAGCAGCCACCTTGGCCCAGCCGTCCTGTTTGTGCGAGCCCCAACCAGTCGCGGTCGATGGCGATGAGATGCCACTCGACCGTGAATGGTGGTGGGCTCCCCGTGGTTGTGTGTGAGCTCGGGCTAAGCTAACGTTTGCACCGCTAGCTATAATTGACTCCAACTCGCTGAGCCTCTCCTCCAGCACCGCAAACATGCCGCACTTGATACACACGCCCGAAGCAGCAAAGGCGTCAGGGCTGTAACTGTGCATATTGCATACGGTGCAGGAGAGGGGGCTAGAGCGAGAGGGAAGTCCGCCGGGAGGGAAGGGGTGTTGGTGTTGGCGGAAAGCCATCACAATCGCCCGGCTGAGCCGACAGAAGGGGACGGTCGCCCCGCCAAACAGCCAACCCGAGTAGCGATAAGATCGCCACAGAGTAGGATAGTTAACAGTGACAGTGTGTGTCTGAATCTGAATCACAGCAGCGCAATACAATAATGTTTGGTGTTTGTCCCGTTCGTGCTGCTGACAACAACACAGCCGTCAGACAGCATACAGGCAACACAGGAAATGACGCAACAGGCTTACCGTCTACGAAATGGGTTCAGAAACCGTCCTCTCTCTCTCTCTCTCTCTCTCTCTCTCTCTCTCTCTCTCTCTCTCTCTCTCTCTCTCCAGTGAGGAGATTCTGTACAAAAATGTTCTTTGGTTTCATTTTATCACTGGAAAGATTTGCCTCTAAGATGGAACCAGGTAGGTAATTTACTTTTGATAATGTCATCACTTTTCTTGTGATAACATTATCACCCATTTTGACTGTGAAGCCGGCGGCCTTGATGAGGTTTTTATTTGAGCCAAAAGAATGGATTCTTGGTTTTTCCCAGATGTAATGATAGTGTGTTATCCGCGAGCCAGGTGCAGATACTACCGAGTTCAGAGCTGAGGGCTTGTTCAACCTGCAATTTGTCACGGTACGAGACCAGCAGAGCCGAGTCATCCGTGAACAAGAACAAATTGCAGTCACAGGCTGTGTACATGCATTGCATAGCACCATTCAGGTGAATGATTTTTGAGTGGTGAAACCACTCCTATAGACAGCTATGTGTGTGTGTGTGTGTGTGTGTGTGTGTGTGTGTGTGTGTGTGTGTGTCTGTGTCCGTCCCTGTGTCCGTCCCTGTGTCCGAGCACGGAAGTAGCATATTGTCACCACCAAGTGTCACTGTTGTGCAGAGTGTCACTGTTGTGCAGCCTAACACACAGACAGAGGCCAGGGAGGAGAGCTTGTACAGTGCAGTACAGTACAGTACAGTACAGTGCAGTACAGTACAGTACAGTACAGTACAGTGCAGTGCAGTGCAGTGCAGTGCAGTGCAGTGCACCACTCACTTCAGACGGGTCAGACTTTTTTAAATTCACAAGCGTTTGCGTGCGTGCACGCACACGCATTCATTCATTCATTCATTAAGCGCTTTACATAGATTGTGCATTACATTCACCCATTAACACACACAGTACCTGCATCCGGACAGTCACGTCACGAAGATGCAAGATGCAGCTGAGAGCAGGAGTCACTTCCTGGTTTTTTCATCAGCTGGTGCAACTGGCAGCGTGGGCGGTGCTTCCCAACAGCACCTTCATTTTACATCCACCAGCTGTTGGATGTGACTCGTGCTCTTTAGCTGCATCTTGCATCTTCGTGACTGTCTGGGAGTAGCCGGAGTACCCATTCACACACCGATGGCAGAGGGAGTACCCGTTCACACACCGATGGCAGAGGGAGTACCCATTCACACACCGATGGCAGAGGGAGTACCCATTCACACACCGATGGCAGAGGAAACCATTCACACACCGATGGCAGAGGGAGTACCCATTCACACACCGATGGCAGAGGGAGTACCCATTCACACACCGATGGCAGAGGGAGTACCCGTTCACACACCGATGGCAGAGGGAGTACCCATTCACACACCGATGGCAGAGGGAGTACCCATTCACACACCGATGGCAGAGGGAGTACCCATTCACACACCGATGGCAGAGGGAGTACCCATTCACACACCGATGGCAGAGGGAGTACCCATTCACACACCGATGGCAGAGGGAGTACCCATTCACACACCGATGGCAGAGGGAGTACCCATTCACACACCGATGGCAGAGGGACTACCCATTCACACACCGATGGCAGAGGGAGTACCCATTCACACACCGATGGCAGAGGAAACCATTCACACACCGATGGCAGAGGGAGTACCCGTTCACACACCGATGGCAGAGGAAACCATTCACACACCGATGGCAGAGGGGGTACCCATTCACACACTGATGGCAGAGGAAACCATTCACACACCGATGGCAGAGGGAGTACCCGTTCACACACCGATGGCAGAGGAAACCATTCACACACCGATGGCAGAGGAAACCATTCACACACCGATGGCAGAGGAAACCATTCACACACCGATGGCAGAGGAAACCATGCACGGCACCGACCTGCTCCAGCTGCTGTACCACTGAGCTACTGCCACTGAACATACTGGGGGTGGAAACCTTCCGATGTACAGAATCAGAATCAGAATCAAACTTTATTGTCACATCACATTACAAGTAACATGAGTGAAATTCTTGTTTGTGCAGGCTCATCATTGCAGTTAAAAGAAAGACATAAAGTGCATAGTACATGACTAATCTACATGGTACAATATGTTTGCATATACAGTAAGAATAATTAAATAATAGTGATGTAGCCTATGTGTATATATAAAGTAGTCTCTACTAAAAGGAGACCAATTCAGTTCAGTCTGTGTGGTGTCACCAGTCCTAGTTCTTGTTCAGCAGTATAATTGTTGACAAGTAGAAACTGTTCAAGAGTCTGGAGGTGCTGCTCTTGATGCTCATGTAGCGTTTGCCCGCCCGTGGGCGCGGAAGTGGCTTGAACAGGCTATGGCTGGGGTGATGGATGTCCCTGGTAATGTTTTCAGCCTTAGCCACACATACTGTGTGAGGTGGAAACCTACACCAATGTACATACTGAAAGAAAGAAAGAAAGTTACTATGTTTACCCAGGGTAACTGGACTAAGCTCAAGAACTTGTTTACAGCCAGGCCCTGCTCATAGAACATGTCATGGTAGAGGTTCAATGCCTTATTCAAGGGCACTTCAGCAGTGGTAATTTTAACGTGCCGGTCCGGGGATACGAACTAGCGACCTTCCGATATCAAGACCGCTCCGCAAACCGTTCGGCCACCGCTGCCCTGTTAGGTGGAAACATTTGAAATTTGTTTCAGTCCACAGTCTGTAACTTTAACTAAAGTGGAAGTACATACAGTAAGACAAAGGATGAGAGAGATAGACACTGAGAGAGAGAGAGAGTGAAAGAGAAGGGCTAAAAATAAATAAAGAAGTGTATTTCTTTGTAGATACGATGGAAGAAAAGACGAAAGAGGATTGAGAAGCCTCATTCCTGATTATTTAACACCTGTCCTAACATAACCTAAGTAACGTAGATACAAAACTCCCAATTTCACCAATTTATATCATACTAGTGCCTAAAACTATAGATCATAGAGCATACTAGGCTACTCTTCCCCCGCCTTCTTGCCATTAAAGCCCATTTTCATCACTGATCACAAGCATCATTAGAGATAAACCCCATCTATAATCTCTGAGGCTCATTTTATTTCATCTGTGCTTGAGAGAAAACTTCTGCTAGTGTGCCTTGTTGGTATTAATTAAGCCTCCCACTCTGCCAGCTCTCTAATGAACCAAATGTTTTAAGATCAGAGTTGGATATGTTGAGCTGCCTATTTCCTCGTGACAGAGTATTGTATACCAGTTGAAAGAAAGGGGTCAAATCAGTTAGTCATAAACCTCAGAGGAAATGCATCTCTGAGGTCATTACTAACTGCTGCCGACTCGAGTATTGATTTGGCGTTTGTTTGAAGTCATAATTAGGGAAATATCCTTTTCAGCTGTGAATTTCTGCTATGAAACATTGGTGTATTTTGCATCACAGACAGAATATTTTCATTCCTTACTCTTAGAAAGAGACAAACAAAACACTCTTATCTTGACATATTCCTACATGATTATAATTATAATTATGAACTAATATTTTACGCGAAAACAACCATTGACACCTGGCCAAGCAGGAGGAACGGCGGAGGAATCAATAGTTTGTATCCACGAATTCTGTATGCCTGCCGGGAAATGCATGCACCCAGTGGTGGGAACAAGTACTGCAATGTAGAAATACTCTGTCCCGTATTCAACATTTACTTGAGTAAAAGTACAATAGTCAGAGGTGGACATTTAGGCCTCACTCACACCTTTACAACAGACTGATGTATGCTTGTTGTATACAAAGGGTGTGATACATCTTGCCCCAATGCATTTCCAATGGGAGTCACATGGTTTGACACAACATTTGTGTTGTATGAAGGGGAGGGGGGAAGTCGAAACACAGCCGAAAGCCGTACAACAGCTTGTAGTCCAAAATGTTGTATCAAACCATGTGACTTCCATTGGAAATGCATTGGGGCGACACTTACATCTTGCTTTCATCTAGCATGCATCAATGTTGTATGCTAGATGGAAAGGTGTGAGTGAGGCCTAAGGCCTTACTTATATAAATCTGTTCTTAAGTACAAATGTTGTACTTAAGTACAGTACTTAAGTAGAAATTCTGTACTTATGTACAGTACATGTACATGTACAGTCCACCTCTGACAATAGTATCAGCATCAAAATACAGTACAGTATACTTAAAGTACCAAAAAGAAAGAGTATCATTGGGCAGAATGTACCATTTCACATAAAGTTAAAAATGTATCAAATTTTAAAATAGCCGATCTACAGTGTGTAGATTTCAAATAAGTTTTCAAATAATGTAGTGTAGTAAAATTGCAATATTTTGCGAGTAGAATTATAAAGTATTGAAAATTGCAAATACAGTAAAGTAAAATTTTTACTTAAGTACAGAACTTGAGTACACATGTAGTCATGTACCTACTTTCCACCAATCCAATCCAGTCCAACTTTATTTATCGATCAACAAAGTTGACCAAGGTGCTGTACAATTAGGCAAAGCAGTAATAAAACACAATACAATACAGTAATAAAAACATATACAATAAAATCAAACACTCAAGAGTACACATTAATCATGGTTTAAAAGCCAGGGAATAGAAATGCACCAGTGCATGCACCTTGCAGTTGAGCCAGTGCCAGACCTCTATATCCACCAAGTTTAAGACTGCACCGTATAAACGCTATCAAGATGGTTTCTCTCCCCAGGTTTATGTATTTATTTCAAAACATCCCAATCAAGCTCGCATCATCTTTCTTTAAAAAAATCGACTCAATAATAATGTCTTTCATTTGGGGTTACAAATCCAACCGTATCTCTAAAAAGCACTTACAGAAACCCAAACCAATGGGGGGCCTGTGTTTCTCCATTATTACTGGGCCACCAATCTCAGAGTTTTAATTTACTGGCAGGACCAACTCCCTCAATCCTCCGCAGACACTCCTAAATGGCTCCAGTTTGAATCCCAGGCAGTGAAGGGCAGCTCTCTTTCAGCTCTCTTGTTTTCCTCAAAGGACTTGCCAGTGCACCTACTGGAAGACAATTTTGGAGGACAAGGGGGGGACAAGGGCCTGATCAAATTTTCAGATCTACAGTATATATAGAGAATCATTTTGCATCATTTACTGAGCTGAAAGAAGCATTTTCGCTCCCAAACTCCCACTTTTTTCGTTATCTACAAGTTAGACATTTTGTTCAAAATCAATTTAACAATTTTCAAAATCTACCTCAGGAACACTGTTTATATGCACTATTGAAAAAACATCCCAACTCCAAACAACTTATATCAAAATTTGTCTCACTGTTCTCCAAACTCTCTAATCCAACAACAAACCATATTAAGGCTGCCTGGGAGGAGGATATTGGACTGGAGCTGTCAGATGAGCTATGGAGCGAGGGGTTCGAGGAGGATCCACTCTGGTTCTGTCAATTCCAGATTGCAACTAATCCAGTTTAAAGTCATCCATAGACTACACTACTCAAAGGTCAGAATGAACAAAATGTACCCAGCTGTTACCGATATCTGTGGTAGATGCAACATCTCCAAAGGCACGCTGGGCCACACCTTCTGGTCCTGCCCAAAAATCGTTTTGTTCTGGCATAATATTTTTTCATGGTACAGCACGGTATATCATATTAATATTGTTCCTGATGCTTTAGCTGCTCTTATCGGATGCTCTGACGCCTCTCTCGCACTCCCATACACCATACAGCAGACGCTTATGCTCGGCACACTAGTAGCCAAAAGAATGATTTTAACTGAGTGGAAGACACCGACTGTACCTTGTTTTATTAAATGGCTTAATGAATTTGTATCTTTGATACACCTGGAGAGGTTGCGCTGCAACAGGCAGGACAGTCTAGCCACTTTTGAGTATATTTGGGGCCCTATTACTGCTCACCTTGACTCCGCTGTGTAACTGCTGACCTGTTTCCCCTACTGTTCATATGTGCCCAAGTTCATGTTTATATTATATTACATGTTACATATTATATGTATATATATATATTTGTATATGTATATAGATGTATTGTATGTATTTATGTTGTATTATGTATTATATATTTATGTTCTGTTTTGATGTCTCATGATGGTTGTGTTCATCCTATGACCTATGCTATCTTAACACGATAGGCCCCCCCACTCGTTTTATATACATTGCCCAGTCTGGTGTATGTGTCGTTGTTATGTATGTCTTGTTTGTCATGTCTATAAAAAACAAATAAAAACTAATATAACAAAAAAGACTGCACCGTATTCCAGGACAGTCAGTCACTTCTATGCTCCCAAGGTGCTGCATGTTACAGTAGCTCACAGCCATGCAGTTTTAAGAAAAATAAACCGATGGGCGGATGGGGGCAGTGCATTAGTGCAGACATTCACCGGAATGTTCTCCCTCCAACTGTCACAGAAGCCACTCTGGGGACATTTTTAAATCTAGGCTTAAAACCCAGTTTTCCCTTTCACTTCAACACAATGAAAGGGGATAGACAGACATGTGGGTGCGTTCGTTTAGAGGCACACTGAGGCTCAGCCAATACAAACTAATAGGCGAGTGCATGTGCTCTCGGACCCTGCAGTGCGCATTTCAGAACGCACCCAGACTTTACTTCATTTATATGTTAGATGCCGTGATCTTTGTACTTTTTCTGTTTTGTATGTGTGGATTTAACATTATTTTTGTGTGTGGCTAGAATATTGAAATATGTCTTCCCTGTGTATTTTTGTTTTGTAGTTTCTTCCTGGAAGCTGAAAGCCTTTGAGTCAAAGGGCCCTATTTTGCGTGTCTTAAGCACCAGGTCTTATGACTTAAGACTTGGCAGCATGTCCAATATGCTGTTTGGCCACTCAAAAGTCATAAGTCATAAGACCCGATACTTAACCCATTTTGGGCGGAACCCCTTTTGGTGTTAGCATTATGTTATGCTTTAGCTATTGAAAAATAGCAGATCTACAAGCTCATAGCGTGCCACCGAGTGGCGCTCTACGAACTTGTAGGTCTGCTATTTTTTTTTCTTTTCGTAAAAATGCGGCACAAATCTTTGAATATATATTCTTTCAGAGCTAAAGTTTTTTTATTTCCCTAAATGGGTTAAGACATGCAAAATAGGGTCCAATCGAAATTACATCACAATATCATCCCCTCCCTTAACCCCGCCCTGTTTATCATTTATCAACAGCTGTGGGTGAGGCTTCAGTTCAGGTCCATCACCACCTACCTGAAAACCAGGCATACTTAATGAACTGGTGGGTCTGGCCACATAAAAAAAACATAATTTGAACGATGAACAGGAAATGGTCTGTGAGTGAAAAAGTGACAAGAGACAAATCACGATAAAATCAACGTTGTTATCAACCTGTCTCTGTCCCAGGCAGCAAGTGGCAACACATTATCACAATATCAAGCAGCAGTAATCATAGGACGTTTACGAGCTCTTATTGTCAGGAATGATTTCTCTCCCTCATAGATCTACGAGGGGGAGAAATCATTTTCAAAATAAAAGTAAAAGCATATAAAACACTCCAACATCATGTAGGCCTATAGTACCTCAACCTAATCAAAACAGGAATCTGTGCCCTCAGTATGTAGACAGTTGGATATAGAGCAATTTACTATCTAAACTGAAAGATGGATACAATGTATGTAACCAAGATACCATACCCTGATGGAAAATGCTGTTTATTTTATTTTATTTTTTTATTTTTTTCCTTCTTACTATGTTCATTAGTACTCAAAACTAGTTTACTAATTACTTTTACTGTCTTGTACTGTCTGTCTTTGTTTTATTTGTCTTGTTCTGACCTTGATTGGGGGGGAGGGGGGGATATTTACATGTCGGATACAACAAAATGTACACATATGTTTTTTCATTTATTCATCAATAAAAATCAAAATAAAGTGTTTAAAAAAAAAAAGCAGGAATCTGTGAATTTCCCCTTTAACCCATTTATGCTTTAGCTATTGAAAAATAGCAGATCTACAAGCTTATAGCGCGCCACCGAGTGGCGCGCTACGAGCTTGTAGGTCTGCTATTTTTGAGAAATCGACTGAGATAGAAACATAGCTTTTTCAGAAAACTGTCAGGATGTATAAGACATTTTTTAGAATCTGATCTCAGGTCAGAATGGGTTAAGGTTTTGACGTTCATTTGTCTTCGTTTTTTGTTATTTGCCTTTTTCTTTTTCTTTTTGTATGACAGTCTGATAATTGTCTGATTCTCCCAGTTGTTTTGTGAAGTGTACAGCCTCAGAGACCCCTCGGGGGGGATGTTGTTGCACTTATAAATAAATAACAACTGAACTGAACTTTAGACTAACCACAGACTTCTATCTGCCTGGGAGCTCTAGTGCCGCCGGGGCAACCTGATCTAGAAGGGGGGGGGGGGGGGGGGAGGCCATATGCCAATCACACTCTCATGCGCCACTGGCTCACTACATCCCATAGCCTGGAGTGGTGCTTGATCTGCAATTGCCAATTTATACCAGAGGATAGTGTAGACTAGAGTAGACAACATCCCATAGCCTGGAGTGGTACCAGAGGACAGTGTAGACTACATCCCGTAGCCTGGAGGTATGATGTGTTAGTCTCAACTATAGCCTTTAACTAGGCCTTACTATCCTGGCACTGTGTCGTTACTAGCCTGGCAGTGTGTGTGTGTGTGTGTGTGTGCGTGTGTGCGTGCGTGCGTGCGTGCGTGCGCGCGTGCATGTTTATGTCATTGATGCATTTATTTGTCAAGGGAAGAGCAAGAGAGATTGCATGCAAATTTTTGTTTGTTTTTAATGATAATTTCTGGAGGCAATTCATGTTTTATTTTGACAGATAAATGTACCGAGGGGAGTTGGATTCAAACTCGGGTCCTAGTGGCAACGCACAAAGGGCATGTGATCCGTGCACTGTCTGAGCCGTCAGGCACTGAGGCACCCTTGAGTGCATGTGTGTGTGTGTGTCTGTTTGGAAAACAACATCATTCAAAAGGAATATCAGAAAGGCTTCACATTAATGCTCAGTGGCCTTGATGCATTTGATGCTTTCATGTTCTCTGTCTCTGCTGAGAGACAGAAAGAGTCTGTAAAATGTAGCCTAATCTACTGCAGAGCTTACAGGAGAGGAGGGCGTCATTAAAAATACGATGAGACAAAGCGGGAAAGACATTTGGAGAGAGAGAGAGGGAGAGGGAGAGGTATTGAGAGAGAGAGGTAGTGAGAGGAAAAGAGCACAAGAAACAGTCAGAGAGAGAGAGAGAGAGAGTGTGAATTGACTGTCAGGTTATTAACGTACGGGAAACTCGTCTCTCTCTCTCTCTCTCTCTCTCGGTCTCTCACCACTCAACAGTTGAGCTCGCAAATTTGAGTGTTGTATGAGGCGGTGGGGGGCAGTCGAAACACCGCCGAAAGCCATACAACACAAATGTTGTGTCAAACCATGTGACTTCCATTGGAAATGCATTGGGGCAAGATGTATCACACCCTTTGTATACATCTAGCATGCATCAATGTTGTATGCTAGATCGAAAGGTGTGAGTCGGGCCTAGTTCTACATTGCAGTATTGATACTTTTACGTGAAACAATTGAGTATACTTTTTCCACCACTGCTCAAACGTGAAGCTGGATGACAGACATTTGGCTGGCGGAACAGCAAACCAGTGGTCCGGGGACCACCAGTGGTCCTTGAGGGGGTTCCAGGTGGTCCCCAGCTAAATGATGGAGAGTAACCAAATTAACCTTTATGGATCTTTAACTCTTAACAGCTTAAAATGAAACCAAATTTCGTCATTTTACACTCTCAAGAGTAAAATGATTGTTAAACATCTGCAACAGAAGTCTCACTAATTAGAGAATGTAGAAGAATTGTTATTTTGATCAACATTTGCCTGTTATCTCTCCTAATGGTGCCACGTCAATACAGCATGGAATTGTGGACAAAAATCCTGAATAAATAATGGACCTCTATGAAAAGAGTTGAAAACCATGCTTCTTTCTTTCTTTCTTTCTTTCTTTCTTTCTTTCTTTCTTTCTTTCTTTCTTTCTTTCTTTCTTTCTTTCTTTCTTGCTTTCTTTCTTTCTTTCTTTCTTTCTTTCTTTTCTACTCCGTCACATCCTGTTCCATGCACGTTGTCACTATAGTGGCCTTGGCCTCCACCTTGTGTCTCTTAGCCTGGCATTAGTCAGACTGACTCACACCATGAACATGTGAGCAGTGTTGTTTTCCTCATTTTAGTCTAATTTTCTCATTTTAGTCACCTGGAATGTCTTAGTGTTAGTCTAGTTTTAGTCGACTAAACATCATAAGAATTTAGTCGACTAAATCCACGGTTAATTTAATCGACTAAAATGTATTTTGTCTGGGCTTGATGCCGTCGTGATGACTGATTTCACATTTGCTGAAAATAGCAGATCTTTTTCAGCATGCAACCAAGTGCAAAATGACTTATACTGGATCTCTAGTCCCTGTTTAACATTTTAGTCTAGTTTTTATTTGTTGAGGAAATTGTCTGGCTAATGCCAGGCCTATACCCTTCTCTGTCCTCCTCTCTGTTTAGGTGCTATAATGGAACGGTATTACAGGTACTGCTGTAGGAGACAGATCATGTAAATTAGGCATAACTCCATCCCTATTAGGGATGGAGTTATGCCTAATTTACATGATTCCCTAACCTCTAAATGTCTAACCTGAATCCTTTCCTTATTATAAGCCTATATCTAAAAGTGTTTTTAATTGGAAAACAACCATTTCATTTGTATTTAATTGGAAAACAACTATTTCATTTGACCTCACAATGTCTGTTTTTCATACAAACGCACGCATGCACGCACGCACGCACGCACACACACACACACACACACACACACACACACACACACACACACACACAGCACGGCTAAGCCTCTAAGCTTTGCTTTTGAAGGCTAATTGAGAGAAACACCATATACTCGCACACACACACACACACACACACACACACACACACACACACACACACACACACCTTCCAGGGTCTCAACAGGCTTTAGTTTGTCACGCAATGGGATCGGCCACCCAGTGCAGCGTCACATATTGACATGGCAATAACACTCCAGAGACCAGGGTTACCATAGTACATGTTATAGTAGAATGGAACATTCTCACTGTCATCCAGCCTGCTGGGCTGATCTGTTGCTGGGTTTCCATTCAGATGTATTGAAAATATTAACCACATCAGAAGATTGGTAAAAGAATATGCAAATTGATATAGGAATATCTGTATCTGTGTGTCCTTGCGGGTCTGGAGGATTAGCCTAGCTCGGTACCCAGGCTTTTATTTTGAGATATTCAGATCGGTGAACCAATATGATCCAACACATTGCTCCCGGCAGCAGCCGCCCCTCTATAACAGAAATCACGGTGGCTCACAGTTAGAAGGTCCTGGGTTCGATTCCCGCTGGGGACACTGTGGGCACTGTGTGTTCCTGTTCCCTCCTCTCCTCCCTCCTCCATCAGTGCCCATACCCGAGGTGGGGTTGGCGAAAGGGCCTTTCTGTGTGGAGTTTGCATGTTCTCCCCGTGTCCCCTAGGGTAGGTACCCTCACAAAAACATGCAGTAATCCTGGTCTCTAAAACTACTTCCCCCTGGCCAGCCGGGGCCACTGGGTGAAAAAACTGGGTTGCAAAATCTTGGGATAAAAAGTATTTAAAAATAAACAGTGGAGGATAAACCCAATATCTGCTCCCCATTGGGATGCTGTCAATGCACTGAATCAGAATTATCAGCTTTATTGTCACATTGCAGTTTTACAAGTTAAAAAGTGGGTTAAATTACTTTTTGTGCATATACCGGTAGTTCCATAGTTCCATCGTATTATCTTTCCAAGAAAACAAAGAAAGGGAAGAAGGGGGATTAAGGAGATCAAGGCAAGAAAGAATAAAAAGCTAAAGCGAATGAGTTGCCGTGCCGAACGCTGTGAAGTTCTCTTGAGCCGTCTCAGCGTTTGTGACCCGACAGGCACAGAATGGTAAATAATGTTTTGGGCTATACAGAAAGGTCAGTATCTCACCTACTGTCTTGCTGTAAGTTGCGGTTGTGATATTTAGAGATTTTCTTTATGCCAAAATCTAAAATGTGCATAAAAACAGTTTTATGGAAACCCAAGTGACTCATACATAAACACAATCACAATCCTTCCATCTGTCTGCACCATGAAAAGTGTGTGTGTGTGTGTGTGTGTGTGTGTGTGTGTGTGTGTGTGTGTGTGTGTGTGTGTGTGTGTGTGTGTGTGCGTGTGCGTGTGCGCGCGCGTGCACACGTGATTGTACATTATAGGCTGGGCTCGTAAAGAGCAATGAGTATCATTCAGTGATAGACAGAAAGAAGAATAGCACTAGGTCTGATCAATCTGGATGCGTTCCCTCGAGACCGCTAGAGCATGTGTGTGTTTGAGCGTGTGTGAGTGTGCATGTGTGTGTTTGTTTGTTCGTGTGTGAGTGCGCATGCATGTGTGTTTGTTTAATCGAGTGTGCATGTGTGTTTTGTGTACGTGCTTGTGTTTGTTTGTGTGTGAGTGTACATGTGTGTTGTTTGTAAGGTGAAGTGTGTAGCAGGCATCGGTAGCATTCCTGCGCAGTCAGCAGTGATCTTGCCAGCCTTTGCACAATCTCATGAATAGATAGATCAGTATGTTGTTTGTGCGCACGCGCGTGCACGCATGTGCGTGCGTGTGTGTGTCCATGTCCATGACTGCTCACAGGGGGCATATGTTAGTCTGACTTACCAATAGTCCGACAAGACTCACCCGTGTCTTCCGTGCACTATTGTGTGTGGAACTATTACCCACACCCACTGCCCACAATCAAAAAGTAGCATTTTACTCAGGTACTGTAGAATGTTACTTTAGTCTAGTATTTTCAATGTTCAGTGCTTTTACTTCTACTCCACTACATCTCAAAGGCAAATATTGTACTTTTACTACACTACAATTATTTGAAAACTTTAGTTACTATAGTTACTTTTTTAATTATTATTACAAAACATACAGTATTAACCACTTCAGCCCTGTATACATTTCGACCATTTTAAAATAGCTCATTATGCAGAAGTGCATTTCAATCAACGCATAGATCTGGTATTTTCAAAAGATTTTTTTATACATTCGAAAACGTATAAAACTGCATAATGAGCACTTTCAACTTTTTGTGACTGTGTGCGTGCGTGCGTGCGTGTGTGTTTCAGTCAAACTTATTTTTATGAGTATGTCTGCATGGGTCCAATCAGTCTGTCCCAGATTCACTCAAACAGTGTGCTCAAAACCAACCATATGAGAGCTACATATTCATGCAACAACTTTTCCATGAGTGCTTCTCTTCTCTTCTATTCATCTGGTTTTAGAGAGTTTGGTATGCAGAGACCAAACGGACTGTGGAGGTGAATCTAGGCTAGCTGTACTGTATAGGGCCAGTTTGGTGTACTAGGGACAGTGCCGGTCCAGAGTTGTCCATTATTAAAACTGAGCATTGGGTCGATATATTTGTTTCCAGTCGCTTAATTCGCCGATTGGCTGTAGACACACTGGGCCCTATTTTGCGTGTCTTAAGTACCAGGTCTTACGACTTAACTTAAGACCTGGAGGCGTGGTCAATGCTGTTTGGCCACTCAGAATAGCCAAATGGCATTGATCACGCCTCCAGGTCTTAACTTAAGTCATAAGACCTGGTACTTAAGACACGCATAACAGGGCCCAGTAATTTAACTTTGGCATTGTATTTTTGTTCGCGCCGCGCCTGTTTGTGCCGTGCCCATTCACGCCGTGCCCGTTTGTGCAACTTCTCGTCTTTGCATTGACTTTGTATGTAATTGCGCCACGCTCTGACTATCCAGGTCTGATCGCAGATTAAGACCTGCACAGTCAAATCAATTTTTGTCAAACACACAGACAGTCAAATTATGGCGGCCATTTTGAAAAATGGCTGCCATGGTCACCGTACAAATCTAAATAGTACCACTGTATTCCTCATCCTTGAAAATGTAGCATTATAGTCACCAGAATGAAGATCCTAGGTGGTCTAGAAGCTGAATTGGTAATATAACAGCAGGTGGTGGCCATTTTGGAAATTGGCTGCCATGGTCACCACGGGACAAATCTGCGATGGCCCTCTATAGCCAAAAATGAAATAAAAGCGAGAAGTCCGCACACATCGATTTCCTTTTCCCAGTGGTGAGTATAGGACAAGAAACACCACTTTCATTTGAGGTCTATTCTTAGTAATGGAGCTTAGACACTCTGAGAGATATGATTATTAACCTTCCGCACTCTGTTGAATTGGCTGACCGGTAGGCTATGGGCTCCTTTTCAGGGCTGTGGGGTGATAATAGGATGAGAGTCACAACTGGACCAGATTGTCATCCTGAATGTTGTTGCCTTCTTTGGGGTGACTGTGGCTCAAGAGGTAGAGCAGGTCGTCCAATGATCCATGGGTCGGCGGTTCGAATCCCGGCTCCTCCTGTCTACATGTCGAAGTGTCCTTGGGCAAGACACTTAACCCCAAATTGCTCCCGATGTGCTGGTTGGTACCTTGCATGGCTTCCGCTGCAATCGGTGTATGAATGTGTGTGTGTGAATGGGTGAATGTAATGCACAATCTATGTAAAGCGCCTTGAATAAAGGCGCTATATAAACGCTATATCTTTGCCCTTGAATTTTCTCTTGAATGTGCCTCAGATAGCTTGAAAATTGTTCTAATTTGAGTGTATTATTGAGAGCAGACGGCAAAAACAGATCACTTTTTTTGTATATAAAATTTAAATAATTTAAAAAATATATAATTAGCAAATGCTCAAGCCACCACGTTTTATAAACTTGTTTGTTATGTGGTGGTTATTTTCTTATCACAGAATGGTGTTTGTAACAATTATGCCCTGCCCTGCCCATGATGTGACGTGTGACGTCATTATCATTGATTGTGTCACCTGATGAAGGCCAACCATGGCCGAAACGTTGTGTTTTGATACTAATGCCAGTGTTTCTATAATAAATGAAGCACTGGAGCATACAGTAGCTGTGTGCACATTTCTCTCTTTTACACTATATTTACCTTTACTGTTACCTATACTCACCAGCGAGGAACTGGATGTGCGCAACCCACCTGTTTTTAACCCATTCTAGACGGGTGTTTTAACTAAGCATTATGTTATACTTTAGCTATGGAAAAATAGCAGATCTACAAGGTCATAGCGTGCCACCGAGTGGCGCGCTATGAGCTTGTAGGTCTGCTATTTTAGAAAAATCGTGAAAATACGGCACAAATCTTTGAATATAATATTCTTTCAAAATATATTTTTTTAATTTCCACGTCAGGCCTTAGGGCCGATTCATACTATTTTAGAACCGGATAAAAGTCAGAAAACTTCTGACGAGCCGAGATCATTTCGGCACTACAGCGCCGAAACAGCGGTAAAATAGGAGTATGAATCGGCCCATAAACTTCTTTCATCGTTTACTTTTGTGGAGTATCCTGTATCAAGTGACTCTTATATGCATTTCTGGGGCTTTTTCTGCCTTTATTGATAGATAAAGTGACTGACTGGAAAGGTCGTCGGAATTGGGCGTCGACCCAAACTGCAACACGCTGTCAGGCAGCATTAGCTCTACTGTACAAACCCATCGTAACTTCAAACTTCAAACTGAACCATGATAGATTCATCGAAAACACCCGTCTTGGTTCTGGAAAGTCATACTGCCCTCATAATATAATATGTGATGTTTTTTCGATAACTTTTTTCATTTTCCCCAAAACATATTATAAAGAAAGTAGGCTAAATTGAAAGAAACACGGCCCCCTCGCTTATTATGAGGGTAGTATAAGTACTGTGTGAAGCAAGGAAGCCCGCACGACTCCAATTCGTCTCACTGTCTTTATACATTCTTACCGGGTGCGCGGTCGAGAAAAGTAAACTTTTAAAGAAATCTCTAAGAAGAGAACACCAGCACTCACAGACATGTAATTTAAGGCACTTTTATTCTTTTCTGGTTGGCATAGTATGCTGCAGACAGCACAACGTACGCCTTTCGGCTTGGAGCCTTCGATACAAATGACAAACAGCCAAAACCCAAAAGTGCAAACATAATTTCGCACAAATACACATTAATATGATAAACTCTGAAAATTGTGGGGACATTTTGAAACCACACCAATACAAGTAAATTTAGACAAATAAATAATCATATACGACGTGCATATATCAGTATAAGTGACCATAACCAAGGACGGGTGTTTTAGATAGGGTTTGTATACTGTATACTGTAGGATCACTGTATCAAATATCTGAATACTGAATCAAGCAACTTAAAAACTGTCTGGGGTGTTCACACGTAAACAATGAAATGGCACAATCTTTTAATATCCTATAAATGTCAAACTGGCCATTGCTTAGGGATGTTTGCAACCTTTTCCTCAATAAACACAATTATGCACAAACAACAAAGGCGAGCCTCTGGCCTGTCAACATGTCCATTAGGATAAACACATAAAGCCATCACACACACACACACATAACTATTAGATTGGATGATAATATTGCCTCAACAAAATGCTGAAGGTTGCAAAGAATTATTTCAAAAGATTTTAAAACGTTTAAACAAGAAATTATATTGTATTAACATACCCTGCCATACAGTTATATTAACCCATTTTGGGCAGGAACCCCTTTTGGTGTTAGCATTACGTTATGCTTTAGCTATTGAAAAATAGCAGATCTACAAGCTCATAGCACTGAGTGGCGCGCTACGAGATTGTAGGTCTGTTATTTTTGAAAAATCGAAGAATGACTGACATAGAAATATAGCTTTTTCAGAAAACTGTCAGGACATTTTTAGAATCTGATCTCAGGTCAAAATGGGTTTGTAAGTTACATTAACATAACCTACTCTACCATACATATTGTATAAGTTATATTCTATTAACATATTCAATAGTACGATTTTAACAGTGATACGATGCGTATCACGACAACGTTGGCGATACGATAACTTGTTGGTTGGTTCACTCATGGTGATATGATACGATTCAATGATTTAAAATCGATACAGTAACTATTTAGCAAAGCAATTAAATCTGTGTGAAACATTGTGGATAGTGCAGGTTTTTTAAGGGAGACATTTATTATTATGGATATAAGTAAACAGTGATTCTCTGGCAAATACATGGACATTATATTTGAACATTATTGACATGAACACAGAGAATACACATATTTATCGATAGATCAAGTATATGGAATGGAAAAGCAATTAAGCACATATTTCTTTTGAGGGGCCAAGCCCGAAGGACCTATGGTCCCTTATTGTATTTGTCTTTTTTTCTCTTCTTCTTCTATTTCTTGTCTTTAACACTGGATTTTATTTTGTACAGAATAACTTTCAGAATAACTTTCAACCTGGCATCCCTATTTTCATTATTTTAGGCAAACATTTCCCCCCAAAACTTTCACAAATAGTAAACATATTTAGGCTAGAGGGCTTAAGTGCTGTTGACGAATGACTGTGGTTGAGTTCAGAATAGACCATTGACTAATTGAAGTAGCTATGCTACTGCCACACGCCCTGTATTAAAAGTCAAAGCCTCATTAAAACTTTTTTTTAATTTGATTGAAGTTAGTTTCTTTCTTCACAGAATACGAAGCTATGGCTTTTCGTTGCAGAATGGTTGCCGTTTACAATGTGTAACCTGGATCTGGTAAAAGTTGACACAACCCTGAACTTTTTGTCTTTTGCACGCACACTTTTTCTTTTGTGAAAAAGTATTAGCAGAACAATAAATCCACCTCAGAGTTGTAGGGAAATTTCAAAGGAAATTTCTGAAGGAAGAAATGGACTGTTTCTTTGTTACCAAAGTCATTCAAACAATTCCCGAATACGCACGCACGCACGCACGTCGCACGCACGTCGCACGCACGCACTATACAAGTATTTTCTTTTTCTCCGTTTTACATACATTCAGAAACACACAAGCCAAGTTCAAATCTAGGAAGCCAAGTACAACTTGGTTGATGGGGAATACAATTAGAGCAGTTAAAATAATATATGATCAGGATGGTTATGAAGACTGTCCAGATAACTGCAAGAACACCTGCTCAGCATCTCAGCATGTGAACACCAGCAGAATACCAGTTGCAACGGCCTGCTGTTAGCGTTTATTTATTCCATATACGTGTATGTGGTGCATAAAAACTTAACGCTGCTTCTCCACGTTTATAGTTTTGGGGACAGATAGTAGACCTTTCCCACATGACCGGTCAGAAAGGTTCATGATATGGCAGAAGATCAGAAATGTATATTTTGGCCCTGCCTAAACCAATCAATGCTTTATAAACCAATAGTAGAATTTTGAAATCAATTCTTGAATGTCTTTGACATACAGGGAGTCTGTGTAAAGACGTAGTTGAATGCCCCCCCCCCCCCCCCCCCCCCCACACACACACACACACACACACCCCATGCCACCCCCCCTCTTTTCCTCAGGTCTTCATTAAAACTTGATGGGGATGAGTGAAGCCAATAATGTTAAAGCCCTGTGAACAGCCCTGCCTGAAATCAATAGGTTTCCTGCTGCAGAAAAGAAAGGGAGGGGGGGGAAAGAAAGTCATGCTTATTAAATATTTAACAGTAAATCTCTGGGGACACTAAGGAGAGTTCTGGTGATGCACTGTCTGACACAATTAGCATCTCCTCGTTCACCTGCCGGGCTCCGACCATGCCTCTAACTGTTGGACATGGAGCACTATCGCTGGTTTTATGAGACACGACAAGCCTCCTTTAGGTTGGTCACGCTCTTTAGTAGCGGCTAGCTTTGCTGTCTCTTTCTGCAGTGGCAATATGTCTGCCGTGATGGGCTCAAGTCCGGGGAGAGCTATTTTAGCCGTTGATAACATGAATCCCTAGTGGGACTAAAGTGGTATCAGGGGTTTCAACTTCTTCTTCTTTCTTTCTCACAAGCCAGGGCAGTCTATAGAGATCATCTCTGTGGTGCTGTTTAAAAAGTCTTTGACTGCTTTCTGTGATGTTTCTATCCCTCCGCTGAGTTTAATCCTTATTCACCAACATGTTCAGCCTGTTACGAACAATAGCATTTTACATGCCTGTAGCCTCTCACTGCCTTGGCTATTGGTTTGCCATGATGTTCTTAACACTTGAACTGCGGCCGTGTATAGCTTGAGCGGGGGCGGAATTGGGGAGATTACTACTCAAGTACTTCCATTTTCCCCGCTCGCAGACCTTCATTGCTGCTCCATTGTAAGAAAAGGCTGATGTTTCCCTCTCCCCCTGATTTGTTCATGGCTTTTAGTACATTTTCTTTCTATATAAAAGAGCTACTGAAAACCCATAGCCTAAAAAATTTATTTGTGTATTTTTGTATTTGTATGCATTTTTATTCATTTTAATGCATTTAACAATTTTATATGTATTTGTATATGTATGACATGTTGCATTTTGACGTTGTTCTTATATATATTTGTCTCCAAATTTGCCAGCAACCAATCAACTAATCTGGGTGTTGGCCAGAGTGAGTACACTCCCTAATTATTGGACTTTTGTCCCAACCTCTATAAATGTGAGCATCTCTACCTCCCCTGTTATACCCTGAAGAAGACAACCTGTTTGTCTCACACACACACACACACACACACACACACACACACACACACACACACACACACACACACACACACACACACACACACACACACACACACACACACACACACACACAGGGGAAAACAATCTCTGTCCCTGGCCTTCAGGCCTGGCTGACATCATTACAAATTGCTAATCAACTAAGTCCATAGTTTATCTCATTGTGCACCATGCTCAACCATTTCGTTCAAATTAAATCTTGTTCATTGGGTGCGCTCAACCAAATAATTTGTCAGAATTAAAAGAGAATGTTCACGGCTCCCAAAATTCCCATTTCAGTTTGTAAACTAGAAAAAGTGCCCTTCTGGGCACAGGTCTCCACCAGGATAGGAATGTAGGACATTGCAGCTTGCCTTCATCTGGTGGTTGGATAAAAGGGCAACAAAAGTAAATCAGGATGGAGTCTGAGAAGTCTGAAAGACCGGTTTTGTTGAATGGCTCTAGAGAGACTGTGTACCAATTTGCGTGATGTTTGGACAAAATCTGTAGGTGTACTGTGCAAAAACTTGTTTTGCACAAAGCGGCCTCCTGGTGGCGCTATAACAGGCCGTTCTGGAAAGTTTGGGGCAGAGGTTCATCGTTGGCATCCAGGGAGTGTGTGTGCAAAATTTGGCATCGACCGGGTTAACGGTGGCCGAGATTAGCTACTCACGGACACACCAGGGGGGCAGTCAGCCAGATATTTCGTGAAGCCTCATTTGAAATCGGTAGTTCATATAATGGCCTGTTGTGGCGCAGGACTGGACCCAAAAAGCCCCATAGCTCCATAGAGGCCCATGTATTTTGGCCCAACTTCACCTAGACTGTATTACCTTAATAAACATGGTCATGAATACTTTCTTCTTCCAGTCACTAGTTTAAAGTCTCATTTCTAATGTCATAATATTCTTTTTGGAAAATTATGGTCCCATTAATTAAAAAAATGACCATAAAGTCGCGTATGTTCTGAGGGGCGTGGCTACCGTTACAGTCTATGATCGGGATTCCCCTCCCACTCAAGAGTCTTCTCCTCCCACTCGAGTCAAAATAAAAACCAACGGAGAAGAAGGGGGGAAGTCCCGCCTCGTTGTCTGGGCAGCCAATGACCAGCTGGTACAAAACGGAGCCAGCCAATGGCCAGCTGGTACCAAAAGATGGCGACTTAAATCAGGAATTAGCATATCATTACAGGCTTCATTTTACGTTCATGTTAGACCCGGGGAACGCTTTGTCCATATTTTTTACAGTCTATGGGACACACACACACACACACACACACACACACACACACGGACGGACGGACGGAGTGCAAAACATACTCTCCCCCCATGCCTTCGGCGAGACAATAAACGAACACGTTCTCTGTGGAATGACACGTAGCCTGCGGAGTTAGTTCAGTCAGTCACACTCAAGGGAGTTCATGCCGTGCTCAAAGGCGCATTCAATACTCAAGGGTTTTTTTAATTCGAGGGATGACTTCCGCACACCCGGTTCAATTTTATAGCAGGTGCGTATAGGTCCTGGCAGAACAGCAAACGTTTTAAGGAAGGAGGAGAGACCCGCACACCGCCACTTGCTGGTTCAAGAAGTTTATTTTAAGAGTCGTAGCAACGTTTCGGCCTTTCGGGCCTTCTTCAGGCATGCTCAAGGGGTTAACATGCTGAATTGTAGGTGCAAGTCCCACACGTCATTCACTGATGTGGCAGTCAGCTGACCAATTGGGAGGGCTACTTAAGCTCACTACTGCATGCTCTTCCTGCCTTCCTTCTGCTATGGTTCCTGGTTGTTATGTGATGTTTGCTCCCACCACCACCCCAGCACCACCGGTGGTCTCTGTTATTTATGTCCCCCATGGGGGGGTTCATTGTATATCTATCTCCCTGCTCTTAAGGTTTATGATGGTTAATCGTGCCGAGCAGGGAGTAAATGCAGCAGTGAAAAAATCTTTTGAAAATTGCAACAGGTTGTTGTGAACAATGAACATTTATTCGCTTTCTCCGCCAACACGCTATTTTGTTCTTATTTTTAACTGAATGACCAAACTTGGTACAGCCTGCTGCAGCCTATTCAGTGCACTCTTTGTGCTCAGTCAGATTGGGACAGCACACACGCATGGGCGGAGCTTGAGGGGGTTCAGGGGGTAAAAAAAAAGGGGGGGGGGGGGGGGGGGGTTAAACTTAACTTCTGGCTTCTGACTGTAGTTTGTAATCATCTCTCTTATCATGATATGATGACTCGCTGTATGGCTGTAGTGCATGTGTGTATGTGTGTGAGCTGCTGTACTACCCTAAATAACTCATTTTTAGGGGTTAGGGCATTGTAAAAACGCTAAAATAATAAAATAAAGGTAAAAAAATCGAAGCGTGCGCGCGGGTGTCGTTGGCCATGCAGTCGCACCCCCAGGCGTCAAGTTCAAGCTCCGCCTATGCACACACGTACTCTCAAATGGTTCAGGGCCATTTATATTGAAGTGCAAATGATTTGTCTGTGTGTTTGTTCTCGAATGTGTGTGCGTGCGTGCGTGTGTGTGTGTGTGTGTGTGTGTGTGTGTGTGTGTGTGTGTGTGTGTGTGTGTGTGTGTGTGTGTGTACGCATTCCAGTGCTGAGCCAGTATCCCGCTGCTGCCGCCTCGGCCAGAAGGTGTCACTCCATCTACAAAGGTTTCGCACAGTGTCTGATGGCGCTGGGGGACAGTCTGGCGGACAGCACGCACAGGGATGAAGACACGCACGAGATCCACTCCATCTGCAGGTCAGTGGGTGTGAACTCAATCTATGCCGAGGTATTAAAACCCTCCTGTGCTGAACACGAGAATGTTAAAAGTATAGTATTAATCCAGAATTAATACTATTCTTTTTACCGTATTTTCAATTGAACTCAATGAAACATTTCGTGACCTCCCGGTTAGCATATTAGCGTTTCTATCGCTAGAGCTAACTCGAAAATGGCCAATTACTGCTTCCCGTTCACGGGGGCAAATCACAGGTCTTCTTCGCAGCCTTTTCCGTGCATTCTGTTGGCCCATGGCTCTAGACTCCGTGCATTCTGTCGGCCCATGGCTCTAGACTCCAGACATTCTGTCGGCCCATGGCTCTAGACTCCAGGCATTCTGTCGGCCCATGGCTCTAGACTCCAGGCATTCTGTCGGCCCATGGCTCTAGACTCCAGGCATTCTGTCGGCCCATGGCTCTAGACTCCAGGCACTGGTGGGAGCATGTAATCATGTTAATACTGGATAATATCCCCTGACTGGATAGTCAGGGGATATTACAAAAATCTACAAAAAAAAAAGATCTGCTTTAAGTAGCATGTGACGTGTCAAACTATGGGTTTTTCATGATTCTGAATCCATTGCAAGCATTTGTTTTGCACGAAAAACACTCTTTGGGCTTTGTACTTTAATTACAGTCCAATACTTTTACTTCTATATCTCAGATCCAAATAATGTACTTTTACTCCACTACATTTATTTGAAAACATTAGTCACTAGTTACTTTGGAGATCTTCATCCATCCATTCATCTTCAACCGCTTATCCGTAGCCAGGTCGCGGGGGCAACAGCTCCACCAGAGTGCTCCAGACTTCCCTCTCCAGAGCAACATTAGTGACTTCCTCCTGGGGGATTCCGAGACGTTCCAAGGCCAGTGAGTCGATTGTGTTTCCTCCAACTGCGCCTTGGTCTGCCCGGGGGTCTCCTCCCAGTGGGACGTGCGTCGAGGACCTCCCTAGGGAGACGCCCGAGAGGCATCCTAACCAGGTGCCCGAACCGCAGCGGTTCTACTCCGAGACTCTCTCGTGTGACTGAACTTCTCACCCTCTAAGGGAGATGCCAGCCACCCGTAGAAGAAAACTCATTTTGGTATTCGCTACCTTATTCTTTCGGTCATGACCCACACTGCATGACCATAGGTGAGAGTAGGAACGAAGATTGCTCGGTAGACAGAGAGCTTTTCCTTCTGGCTCAACTCTCTTTTCGTCACAACAGCGACTGCAATACCGTCCCTACCGCTCCGATTCTCCGGCTGATCTCCTTCTTTGTCCTCCCCTCACTCCTGAACAAGACCCAGAGATACTTAAACTCCTTCACCTGGGGTAATGCCTCATTCCCTACCCGGACTGCACAATCCACCGGTTTCCTGCTGAGAACCATGGCCTCAGATTTGTAGACGCTGATCCTCATCCCAGCCGCCGTACACTCGGCTGAGAACTTTGGAGATCTTGATTATTCAATTCAACTTTATTAGCAAACTCAGGTCCATAGAAAAACACACACAGGGTTAACATACAAGAGATACAACAGGCAATAAAATCATAAAATAATGTAAAACAAATACATAACTTAACCCACAGGCAGAACATACAGGCATTTAAGACAGTGTATCCTTAATCTTGATGTATAACGTGAACAGCTCACTGAGGGGCTTGAAAGCGCTACAATGATACTGTTTGTCGACACATAGGCCTACAGCCTTTTCATAAACTTAAACATTAGATTTCTTAGGAGTGCTTTAAAAGTCCTCGCTCCAGCAGTGACAAACATCTGGCTAGCACTGCCCCCTCTGGGTGTCACGCCTCGCTCCTCTGCCTTTGAATTTGAGCTTTGACTTAGGTCCAAACCACTGGACTAATATTTGGCTTGACCCTTAATGGTTATGTGGTTGATTTGTGTTCTGTATTTGCTTATGTCAAGAAAGGAAGTTGTTGTTACTATTCTTGCCTTTGTACTTGTTTATTAATACTGCAGTCCTTTGGACTTATTCTGTTTTTTTCTGTATGTTCAGTATTTTGCCTTGTCTTCCTGTTCTGTTTGGTTTTCTGTTACTCTGTTGGTTTGTGTATCTTATTTTGTAGTAGGGTCCCTAGTGTTTCCTGTCTGCCTAGTTACTGTCCCCTACCTTGTCTCACCTACCTTGTGATGTGTCAGTGTTTTCACCTGTGTCTTCTTAGTCCTGTTAGCCTATCCTGTGATTGATTGTATTTTGAGTTCACCTGTGTCTAGTTAGTCTTTGTCTATTTATATACCCCAGTTTGTTCAGTTCCTTGTCAGATCGTCATTTCATGTCAGCGTGTATACTGTGTCCTTATTTTGCCTGCCCCATTTTATGGGAAGTTTAAGTTTAGTTTAATAAACATCCTGAACTGTGAATCCTGCCTTTTGGGTCCTCTGAACGCACCCTGACACTGGCTTGAACAAGGACACTTTCACTTTAGTGGAACAATGACTGAACTAATTATTATTACAAAACATGCATTTACCACTTCAGCCCTATTATACTGTACATTTTGGCCATTTGAAAATAGCCGGATCTACAAAGATTTGTATACATTTGAATACTAGACTTTTTCTCGTAACAGAGTGGCTAATCCCCCCCCCCCCTCGAGCTATCAATGTCATATGTACACTTCACAACACACTACCATAATTTCCCAACTTTAATTTAAGGCGCTAACTTAGAATAGATGTACACCTATTTGACGGCAGCAACACAATTGCCTTCCTTGGCGCATTAACGGGCGTCACCGACCATCAGCTGGTCACAGACACACACACATCCCCTCTGCAGTGCTCTACTGAAAGTGACTGCATGCAGTGTGTCTCATTTCTCCTCAAAAAGCCCTTGAATATATGATGGAATATGAGTAAGGATTACTGTGAATATGGTAACCTCACATTTCATATAGCACACACCATAATAATAATATCTCAAACTTATATAGCGTACCCAAAGACGCTTTACATGGGGGGGCTTTGCAGAGGTAACAACAAAATAAAAACAACTTTATTAGAAGAAAAAAACAAAAAAGAACAAAAAGCTAAAGAACATTAAAAGACAGTGAAAAGGGTTAGCTAGGGAAGGCAATATTGAAGAGGTGGGTCTTGAGGGTGGTTTTGAAAGTAGGGAGGGCATTCCACAGGGTTGGGGCAGCAAAGGCAAAAGCTCTGTCACCCCATAATACTCTAGTTTCTTTTTTTTTTTAAGTCAGGCAGAGAATAACTACTGTAGGTACAGGTAGAGGTCCGAAACAGGCAAAGCATACTATACTGTGATAAACTAGTATGATCAGCAGGCAGAGAACAATGGCTGGATGGAGACAATGAGTAACCAGTCACAGGGGTTGGAGTGGTTACAGGTGTCCGTGAGCTCCCACTGGCATGGGGCCGTTGGCGTGACACAGTATGAGTCACCAGAACCAAGGAAGGACGTGCTGTGTTTCCGGTGAATCTATCATGGTTCAAATGGAGTTTGAAGTTACAATGGGTTTGTATTAGGATGGGGGCGTCCCGGGCGTGTTTGATAAAAAATATTATATCAAATATCGAAATACTAAATGAAGCAACTTCAGAACTGTCAGGGGTGTTCACAGAAGCCTGAGTCTACGTTATGATGACCCCAAACATGTTTCCAGAGCAAGAACAACACATGGTAGGAATACATCAAATACATCAAATTTGTCATCAAGAATCATACGTAAGCTAAGAACCTAACATCTAATAGTGGAATATCTATATAATAATGAAACTATGCTAACTATGTTTCAAAGTGAAATATCCCATTAAGTGCAAATGTGTGTCCATCCATCTTCAACCGCTTATCCGTAGTCGGGTCGCGGGGGCAACAGCTCCACCAGAGTGCTCCAGACTTCCCTCTCCAGAGCAACATTAGTGACTTCCTCCTGGGGGATTCCGAGACGTTCCAAGGCCAGTGAGTCGATGTGTTTCCTCCACCTGCGCCTTGGTCTGCCCCGGGGTCTCCTCCCAGTGGGACGTGCGTCGAGGACCTCGCCCGAGAGGCATCCTAACCAGATGCCCGAACCACCTCAGCTGACTCCTTACAGGCGAAGGAGCAGCGGTTCTACTCCGAGTCTCTCTCGTGTGACAGAACTTCTCACCCTATCTCTAAGGGAGATGCCAGCCCCCCGTCGAAGAAAACTAATTTTGGGCGCTCGTATTCGTGACCTTATTCTCACCCATGTTGACATACTGTAGGTTCTGCACAATGACTGTTCTGTTTTGTTTTTGGTGTTCGTCAACAGTGCAGATCCAGGCTGTACACAGAGCATCACGGCAGAGCAGAGTCTCCGCTCTCTCTGCTTGTTTACATTTACAACATTTCTTTAGTTGTCATGAGAAATGATTTACATAACAGTGGCAGAGTCACAGATCAAAGCTCTGTGATTGGTCACAGGACCAACATGCATTTTTAAAGCGAGCGAGCGGTATGCAGGACCACTTTACATAATTTACTGAATGATCACAGACACAGCATGTGCAGGTACTGTCTGCTTTCTCCCCACTTTAGTTTTAGTTTGTCTCTGCTGAACTCCAGAAAGGACTGATACAAAATGTTTCTTTCTTCCTTCCTTTCTTCCTTTCTTTTCCCCTCCACCTCCTACACTTCCTGAGTCACATGCCTCTATTTCTCTACATCCTTTGTCCATCTGTCATCGGCCCCTCTCTCCTTGTCATCTCTGCAGCACTCATCTATTAATACCCTCCTCGTTCATCCATCTTCTTGTTAACGTCACATCCTCTCTGACTGGCGGACAGTGGCATTAATGCATTATGCATAAAAGGAGAGACTTTTGCCCCTTACATTTGCTAAATCATTGTCAGTTGCAGCATTTACCAGATCAAGTGGAGCTAATCAGAAGCAACAGAAGCATGTGTGCAACACGAAACCTGATCTTGTGCTAATTACCCTGCACACATTAAGGACCTGTAAGTTGATATACTTTGCTGTGCACAGTGTCACATACCGAAAATAGCATGTACTGTACAAGCTCACATTGTTACACCGAGAGATTATAAATCCATCTGTATACTGAGGCTCACCACCCTGGTGTCTGTCATCTAGATGTGATGGATAGGAAGTGTTACCGATTGAACATTCTTTTGTCCACATTGAGTTTATGATTGCTTAAGCAGTATTTTGAAAAGAGGACTAATTTTGTCCACACAAAACACTGCACACAATTCAGTGTGTAGTCATTTGTGGCATTTGTGACTAACAGTAAGTAACACCTTACTAATGACTTCAGTGTCCGTAGTACCAAGGTTATTATAGTTAACTATAACTAACGAAAAAACGAAAACTATTTTAGTTAACTGAAACTAAACTGAAACTAAAATAAATTAAAAAACGATAACTAAACTAAAACTGTATTGTGTGTTCACAAAACTAACTAAAACGAACTGAAATGATAGACGAAATGGCATTCGTTATCGTTTTTTTATCAATATTTATATGCCTTACGGACATTTAGAATATAAACCTTTTAAATGAATTCGGTTCTTTTCCTTATTTCCCGAGCCGTTTTTACGGCACTTTTCAGCACCGTAAGGCAGCATGTCACAACGCTTTACGACCCGTGTTTACATTCTGCAGTGCAGTCCCGTGGTCGCTTCAAGTTTTAATGCTGCTGCTTGCATCTCGCAAAAATGGCAAAAGTTGGCAGAAAGAGTGGCCAGACGTCCGGTTTCACGCCGGACAGTCCGGTTTTAGAACCACCTGTCCTCCTCCCAACTCAACCTCTGGCCGGACACATAATTGTCCGGTTTTGTGTGATATACAGTGCTTGTGTCATAACTGTCATTTACGTTGTCTCTGTATTAAAATCTCCGCAGAGCTGCTCAGCTCCGCAGCGAGCCAGCCACACTCCCTCTGTCTTAAAAAGAGAGAGGAGACGTTGCCATGTCCGCTTAATTATAAGCGACTTTGGCCTTGTTTTATAAAATAGCCTACTAAGCCTAGTCAGGCTTCTTTTGGGCTTGTTTTCATAGACATGGTTGCTTGTTTCTCTTCCAAAACCTGTCAACACTGCCAGTGGGATGGTCTGTTTGTTTTTTGTGGAATGTGTGTTCTCACAATCACTTTAGTATAGTTAATGCAGGGATAAATAAACCAAAAATGCAAAATGAAAAACTACATTTAATGAGCAATATGGCTCGACATCATAAAGAAAGGGAGGCTAAAGCACTGTGAACATAGGCTACTGGCTTCATTCTATGTCCCACACCGATGACCATAAGACTGTATAAAAAACCCCACAAGAAAGAGATTCAACATAAAACATATCTAAACATGAAATAAAATAAATTGATTATAAAAGGAATGACCTTTGTGGTACCCCATCATTTAAAAAGGTTAATTGAATTAGCAAATATATGTTCTCTGTGGACATACTGCTGGAGATGATGGTGGTGAAAATCAGGTGCGTGCAATAGTATAGTAATAATAATAATATCTGGAATTTTATAGCGCTTTTCTAAACACTGTGTGTGTCTGTTTGGGGGGGGGGGGGGGGGGGGGCTGGGGAGAGAGCCCCGCAAAAGTGTCCTCCTTTCTGAGGTCTTGCAGGTGGCCACCACAGCCCAATATGGGATTTCTTTGAATATGACTGTGTGGGAGATGCAAGCAAGTGCCTTGTGGATGAGGATGGGAAAATATGCGAAGTATGTCATGGTTGATTGTCCAACAGAGACTGAATATATATACTTTTAAATGGTATCTTTTGTTGAGTTTTTATTACACAATACTTGCTCTGATCTTTTTTAATCCTATACTTCGTTACAAATAAACCAAAGTACGAAAAAACTAAAACTAAACTAAAACTAAACTAAAACTAAACTAAAACTAAGCATTTTCACAAAATAAAAACTAAACTAAAACTAGCAAACCCGCTCTAAAAACTAACTAAAACTAACTGAATTAGAAAAAAATATGTCAAAACTAACTAAAACTAAACTATAATGAAAAAACCAAAACTATTATAACCTTGGTCCGTACACCTGACACCTGTCGTATTTTACCACAGGTATGGTATTTTGATGGACAGTGCCTTTGAATGGCACAGAAGTGACCTCATGTTATTACTTGCGCAAGCAGAGCGCGCAAGTAATAGTTTCGCCTGGCTCGTATGCACCGTCCCAGCCAACCCGCCACTTTTGATGTGTATGCACCGTCCCAGCAAATTGTGCCTGATTTGCTGGGACCAGATTACATGGTGTGTATATGTATAACTAGCTCTCAATGATGACGTGAGAAATATGTGGATTAAAGGACCCAATGCCAGAGTGTAATTGGTGTTCGATGGTGACATAATGACGATATGTTTTAGTGTTGGGAGGATTAAAGGTAATGCTCCTGTGTATACATGTATGTAATCTGGCACCACTGCCGTATCAGGCACAATTTGCTGGGACGGTGCATACGCATCAAAAGTGGCGGGTTGCCTGGGACGGTTTTTGGCGCAAAGTAACCACAGTATACTGCTAATCAACTTACAAATTACATAATACATAGTATATGTATAACTAGCTCTCAATGATGACGTAAGAAATATGTGGATTAAAGGACCCAATACCAGAGTGTAATTGGTTTTTGATGGTGACGTAATGACGATATGTTTTAGTGTTGGGAGGATTAAAGGTAATGCTCCTGTGTATACATGTATGTAATCTGGCACCACTGCCGTATCAGGCACAATTTGCTGGGACGGTGCATACGCATCAAAAGTGGCGGGTTGGCTGGGACGGTTTTTGGCGCAAAGTAACCACAGTATACCGCTAATCAACTTACAAATTACATATACATATATATAGTTTATGTATAGCTCTCAATGATGACGTAAGAAATATGTGGATTAAAGGACCCAATGCCAGAGTGTAATTGGTTTTCGATGGTGACGTAATGACGATATGTTTTAGTGTTGGGAGGATTAAAGGTAATGCTCCTGTGTATACATGTATGTAATCTGGCACCACTGCCGTATCAGGCACAATTTGCTGGGACGGTGCATACGCATCAAAAGTGGCGGGTTGGCTGGGACGGTTTTTGGCGCAAAGTAACCACAGTATACCGCTAATCAACTTACAAATTACATAATACATATAGTATATGTATAACTAGCTCTCAATGATGACGTAAGAAATATGTGGATTAAAGGACCCAATACCAGAGTGTAATTGGTTTTTGATGGTGACGTAATGACGATATGTTTTAGTGTTGGGAGGATTAAAGGTAATGCTCCTTCTTCTTCTTTCGTGTATCATCAGATGGCCAACTCAGTGTCATACAGCCATGCCCTCGTCTCTGGTCATAAGTCAAAAAGGCCAACTTCTGAGGGTGGGCTGTATAGGGGGCAGTCTGTGATGATGTGCTCGGCACTCGCATGCCGCGCTATCCGATAGGCCCCACTTCTTCATAGATGACTTGAAGCGTCCCAAGCCACAGCGCAGACGGTTCAGCGAGGTCCATAGATGGCGTGGCAGGTCTTCTCCTTCAAAGAATCTGGGTCCCGGATGTGTTGTTGAATCCGGGAGGGCCCGGCCGTCTCCCACGACTGTTTCCAGGATGCTGCCAGCCAGGCGTCTCTGGACAAGTCCTCAGGAATCGACTGTAGCATTTCTTGAGCAGCCTCATTGTAGGTATGGCGAGACTTGAGCCTGCCATTAATGCTCCTGTGTATACATGTATGTAATCTGGCACCACTGCCGTATCAGGCACAATTTGCTGGGACGGTGCATACGCATCAAAAGTGACAGTTTATAACGGTCGAAAGTACTTGCGCGCTCTGCTTGCACACTAGTTGGCCATTTATGGCCTACTAGTGTGCAACAAGCAAGTATGCACTCGACAGAGTGCAGTTCTAGTTATTTCTGTTGTCTGTCTAATGTTGCAAGTGTGTTTGGTGTTTTGCCAAGTGTAAGAGGATGAGAAGGTGCTGATATTGGTGCAGATAAAACCTGTAATAGTGGCCGGTATGGATCAGTCTAAACATTCTGCTTTCTGGTCGCATGGTTGTCTCTGGTAAGTGACAGCAGAACATTGTTCTGCTACTGCCTACTGAAAAGGTACAGTAGCAGGCTAAATTGTTAGTTTTAAAATATTAGTTTTGCAAAAAATGACCATGCCCACTGCCAGCATCATTAAAACCCCCCTAGTTTGACAGTCATGCTACATAAAGCATGATGACATTTTGAATATTTTGCCTTCTATAGTTTCAGTCAGACAACTCAAGAAGGATGTAATATATATATTTATTGAATATAAGATGAGCAATACAATATATTTATTATGGTTTGGCGATGTATTGGATCTGCTTTTTAGGTACTCAGGTCAAGCGCATCAGTCCCGACCATAGGGACTCCGAATCCCCCGTACCTAAACAGTAGATCCAAAACGACAGGTGGTAGCTGGGGTGGAGGTGGGTGAGCACTTGTATACAGCAGCGCACAGTATACAGTAAAGCAGCAGCAAGCAAGCAAGCAAGCAGGAGGAGGAATGCAAAACCTCTGGTTAAAGTAGCCGGTATGAGATGGAGTGAGCGTGTGATTGGCTGAGTGAATCATGTGGATGAGAGCCTGATGCTGCGGCGGCCCAATTAACGGCCAGCAGCGACTGAACTGAGGTTCCCTGACTGAACTTGCTCTGCGCATGTCTACGAATTGTCTACTAATTGGTATGGTCACATATTATGCCAATTATGAAAATTGCCCAACATATGCAAGTTAGCATCCGGCAGTTTCTACATGCTGGGGACCCATACTCAACATTTCTAACATAAAACCTTGGTGTACTCAACATGTCCGGGTTCACAATGGGGCTCTATGGGCTGGCTACTAGACTAGGTAGGTAGGTGAGGACGCTGGCGTCGACTGTTCGCCGCTTCACCTCCCAATGTATGATTTTTTTTATTTATTATTATTTATTTATTTTATTCAGGGAGGTGTACAAAGTTAGTTTCACATCGTCATTGTTGTTGGTGACATTCCCCGCCCCTTTTTTTTTTTTTTTTTGTGCAACCCTTCCACTTGGGCTGGGCTGAGCAAGAGTGACCAAGAGTGGTCACGCTTGCTCAGCCCACCCTCCCGTTCACCCTCCCACCCTCCCATGGGTCACAGGGGAGGCAGAACACAAGGACCAAAATAAATGTAAATACAACACAATAAGGAGAAAACAAATAGTAAAGTAAGCAAGATAAACAAAAAAGAACAACAAATGAACAAAATAGAAAATAAATAAAAAACTAAAAATAATAAAGGAACGTGACAAACAGAAAATAAGATACAAACATTATAATATAGCCTACTGCATACCTCCTTGGGACGTTGAAATTGATGCTGGGCAGTTAGATAAAATTACAACTGATCGCTCGGGAGTGTTTCCAAGCCGTTGAAGTATCTTATGAAGGGCCGCCATCTAGCATGGAATTTCCCGATTGAGCCTCTAGTTTTGAATTTTAATTTTTCGAGCTTTATGAAAAACATCACGTCTACCAGCCAGGTGGATATAGGTGGGGGGGAAGGGGATTTCCACATGAGCAGAATCCTCCTTCGTGCCAAAAGGGAGGTGAATGCTATTACATCTGCATGGGTGGATTGAAGGATTAGTGTGTCACTGGGGACCCCAAAGATGGCTATGCGAGGGCATGGTTGGATGTCCAGTGCCAGGACATCTGATAGGGTTTTAAAGAAAGAGACCCAAAATCTCTGCTAGTCGGGCTTTGGAGTAATGGATCCTGTGGAGGACTTTAAACTGTATAAGACTCAATCGTGCACACGAAGTGGAAGAATTAACCCTTTCAATTGCCTTACCCCACCAATTGTCCGAGAAGGTTGTGTTAATTTCATTCTCCCAGGCGGCTCTGTTCTTAATTGTATTTGTATTACTGTTGAGGGATGTAATGCTAGTGTAGATATTAGAGATGAGTGAGTTCTGATTGGGGTTAAGTTTTAGTATTTTTTCCCATGGTTGGAAATTGTGTGGATATATAGTGTCGCACCTGAAAGTAGCGAAACAGGTGTGTACTTGGAAGGTTGTATTTATTTGATAAAAGTGCGAAGCTAGAAAATATATTGTCATGATAAAGATCTTGGAAACTAGTGATTCCTTTTAGTTTCCACAGTAAAAATGAAGTGTCTAAAACAGAGGGGGGAATCTGTGATTATTAGTAATAGGACCTAGAATGGAAGCAGAACTGAATTTGAAATGTCGCTGTTACGGACCACGGTCCTTTTGATTATTTGTTATTTGTTTAAGTATAATTATTATTTATGGTGGCTACTAAATTAGGATAATAATTATAAGTTTGGTATTTGTTATTATGTTTTGGGGCATGTAACAAGTTGTATTTCTTTTGCTGCAGTACTCAAGTGAATTGACAGACATGGCTCTGAGTGACAGGTCCCTGATTGGACCTGCCCCCCTCTGGTCCTTATTGGTTCTCCCTGACAACACCAGTTTCCTGTTGGCTGGGCACTCTTCCTGTTTCTGTATAAAGTCTCAGTTGAACTTCTGCTCTGGAGGGGACGACAGCATTCTGCAGCAGAGACTCGATCCCTCTAGTCCTCTCGTGTGCCTGCCTTATTATTTTGTTTACTCTTAGTTCTGGTTCCTTGCTGTAAGTGATGATTTGTTTGTTTAGTTCAGTTTTGTTAAGGTAATCTCTATTAATTTATTTATGAGTCTGTAAAACCAACTATTTATCCTTGTTTAAGAAGCCCGGTTCCTACCTCCACCATGTAGGGGTGCCAGGTCTTTTCTTTTGTTAACTTATTGTAATTTTGGTTAGTTAGGGTAGTTAGGGATTTAGTATTGTAATTTTGTTTAACCTTCTGTTAGGGCCTTTAGGTAGGGGTAAACTTTTGTTTTCTAGTTAGATTCGTTTTCTTAGTATAGCACCTGCACTCTGAAGCTAACTTATTGGAGAATTGTGAACCAGAATTGTACAAATTGTCTCTGCAACTGAAAGAAAAGAGCTGCTACAAATAAATTGAAGTTCTTTTCACCCTGTCTCCTCTCAAATTGTGTCATGTCCCTTCACCCTAGACGAAGGTCCATAACAGTCGCCGAAACTGGAACCAAATTTTTAATGAGGTTAGGACAACCTGGTTTTTTGTAAACTGAGATAGAGTGTATGATTGAATGAGCCATTGTAAAGCGCTTTGAGCACTTGGAAAAGAGCTATGAAAAATGCAATTCATTAGGCAGAATATCTGTGTGGCAGGGGTGGCGGGGTCAAGGTGTCTGTGAGTGCGGTGACAGGGCTGGCTTTGCAGTGAGAGGCTGGGTCCAGACAGAGCCACACAAAACTCCACATTCCTGCCTGTGATAGTTGGATGTTTAATGGTCACAAGGTGACTGTTTAGTTCATGTTATAGGAGTTTAGGATTCACATTGAGCACACTCTGTGACTTGTTACCTTTTAGTTTTGGCTCCTGTTGATGACTGAGTTAGTTTGTTTGATGACCAATTCCCTGGTTTAAGTGGAATAAACAGCCTACTTGAGAACAACTGCCTGTGCCGTGTCCTGCTGGGTTGTGACCCGCTTGGTCACAATCTGAATGTGTCTTTTGGACGGAGTGTTGTTGGAGTGTTCAATAGTAAACCAATCTTTAATGAAGTGTGTCATGCACACTATACTGACCACCATATGTTTATCTGCTGACACCTTGGAGAAGCCTACTATAGGCTATAACAGTATATAACCTAATGGTTATTAAAGGGCCACTTCAACCCTTTTGCAACCAGATCTTATTTTAATGTTTGCAGACAATAAACACTTCCTGGGGTTTTTATGTGGGTAATATGTGTGTTTAGATATTTTAGTATTTCAAAGTGTCCATGGACTCCTCGATGTCATGGACACTGGGCTCACTTACCTGTGGCCCGTTCCACGAAACTTGGATTAGAGATTAAGCCGGGATTTAACAGATATCCTGGCTTAATATATCCTGGATCAGCGATTAACCTGGTTAATCTTGCCAGATTAATTTAACCAGTTAACCTGGATATGTTAAAGGCTTGATTCGGTTTTATGAAAGTGATGCTACATCTGTTACCATGGAAACTAATGCTTTGGACTTAGCCTGCTCCGGACCAGGCTAACAGCCAGGTTTAACCTAATCGTGATGTCTTTACTGTTCATTAAGCAGTCAAACTGATCACAAACCAATTATGTTTTCCAGATTTATTCAATTATTATGGGTTTATGTTGCCTTATTTTTATCGGTCACAATGAGGAGCAGTGCACCAAAGCATTATGGGAATTGTAGTCCAGGAAGGAAGTGAGCCCATGCAGTGTCCATGACATCAGTTCATGGATACTTTGAAATACTGAAATATCTAAAAACACAAATTACCCACATACAAACCTCAGGAAAGTTTTTCTTGTCTCCCAAACATCATTAAAATAAGTTGGTTGCAAAAGGGGTGAAGTGGCCCTTTAATAGTTAATGTTTCACACCCCCTATCATTTGCTACCACAATCAAACCAAATTCTCACATGCCTTTTCATCTGGTTTTCTCCATCCTGCCCCCCTCTCTCTTTCTCCCTCCATCCCCCCCCCACCCCCCCCCCCCCCTCTCTCTCTCTCTTTCCATCTCACCATCCAGGAACCAGTGGTGGAAAAAGTACTCACAATCTTTACTTGAGTTCAAAATGTACTTTTATTGCGAATAATCTGTGGGAAAAAAAATGTAATGAGCTTTTTTTTTAGGCAGATCGAGTGTAAAAGTAAAAATGTCATCAAATTGTACTTGAGGTACTAAAGTAATCAATGTACAGGATATCCCATCTACAAAGTACAGTAACTAGTAACTAAAGATTTCAAATAAATGTAGTGGAGTAAAAATACAATATTTGGATCTGAGATGTAGTATAGAAGTAAAAGTATTGGAAATTGGAAATACTCAAGTGAACCTCCAAATTTGTGTAAATGTATACAGCACTATACGTAAATGTACTTTGTTAGTTTCTTTCCACCACTGACACTGACAGGAACACAGAGTCCTAGCAGGGCAAGCTAATGAGAAGGTGGCATTGTGCTCCCTTCAAAAGTCTCATGTTGTCATCTTCACTCACGCACGCACACACGTCACGCACACACGTCACGCACACACGTCATGCACACACGCACGCACGCACAGATACACACACACAAACATTCATTCATATGCACTCACTATGGTACCGTGCATAATACAAATGAGGTTAACATTTGCACATGCATAATCGAACACATGTACAGTACATGCACGCGCACACAGAGAAAGTCACTCACCTACAGCAAGCACGCACGCACGCACGCACTGGCACTTTACACTATAGTCTGAATAGAAGGCTGTGATTTGCATCTAGGCCAAGGCTGCAGCACTGTCAGAGCTCTCCCAGGACTGCGAGGCTGGTTATTGTGTGTGTCTCCTTATTTCCGCAACAGGCATTATGCACTGCAGCTGGAATCTGTCACTATATGGCTCCACAATAGTATATGGTGAACATATAGCGTTTCTCCTTTCTGTCTTGGAAAAGAACCAGGCAAGGCGTATAAAGAAAGTGTCTACATTGAGTGGTTGTAGACACGGGTCCATTTGGTTCTATTTGTACACTCTCAGAGTTAAATTAACATTGGTTTTACAATATAAAAAGGGGTCAGAGAGATAGAAATGCCATTAAATTGGGGTCCGTAGAGACTAATGCATGCTGGGGCCTTGAAATGAAACTGGCTGAGAATCACTGCTAGAGCCGTTGGCATGTCTTTTCAAATGGTGGATCCGCGGGCTAATGAGTGTCAATGTGGGGGTCCTTGACATGAAAAGGTTTGGGAACCACTGTGGCTACAATACTCAGCCTTTATGTATTTGTATTCTTGCCGTGGCAACAGAATGTAATGTGGCAGAAGATTGTGTGTGAGCAACACATAACCTGTAACAATAAACAAACAACATGTGGGGTTTTTTTATGACGTCCACCCATAGTATTATTTGTGCACGGTTAACCCATTTAGACCGTAGGATGTGTGGAGCTGCCCTAGCTAATCCAACCGATGGATTGTTAGGACGTGTCCTAGCACATTTTCATTGATATCAAACGAGAGAAAAATATTCTGATTTATTTTCTTTTTTTTGGGGGGGGGGGGGGGAGTATGGTCTCGCCATATAAAAGCTATATACCAAATGAACTATTCCCAGAAGTACTTGAAGAAACATGTCAGATTCATATGCCGCATCAAGGCTTTTATTGGGTAGGCCCTAAAATAAAATAAAATGGGTAATTCCAGTTTGGGGTTTCCGGCCTGATGACCACAAACCAGTAACTTCAACATGACATAAGTTATCATCTGCTCCCGACCGGATCATAAACCAGAAAATGGAATATGCGTCCCAGTGAGACAGTCATTTTTGAGCTACAGTATGCTCTTTTTGGGGTCCAAAGGACAGATGGACAGATGGACGGATGACCACCAAAGCTAACCTTGAGAGCCCTGGCACTGACAGGACCTAAAAATAGTCATTAATCACCGCAATAAGTGGTTCCAAAATAGACTAGGTGCATGACCCTATGGACTCTTTTATTTGAGTTTATGATGAATGTTCTGTAGGAGAAGGAAGTCTCATACTCCTTCACCTCTAGCACCAGGCTTTAGCAGGAGGAAGTGTTCCGCCCCAGCTGTCCGCCTGTTATACCCACAGTTTGCCCTATCCAGTGGTGTAAAGTAACTAGTACTGTACTTATTTAAGTAATTATTATTTTTATTTTTTTTACTTGTGGCTACTCCACTATACATCTCAGAGGCAAATATTGTACTTTTAGAGTTTTACAATTATTTGAAAACTTTAGTTACTAGTTACTTTGAGCACTTTTACTTTTGGTACTTTAAGTACATTTTGAGGCCAAGTATTTCAAATTTGCAGTATTGATACTATTATAAAGATGGAGTGCCATGATAACCCCCCTATACTAGGAGGAAGAAGTGTACATAAAGTGTTAAAATTATGTTTTTATGTGGCCCCAGCCGCCCCACCCACCAGTATTGTACTGTACTGTACTGTACTGTACTGTACTGTACTGTACTGTACTGTACTGTACTGTACTGTACTGTACTGTACTGTACTGTACTGTACTGTACTGTACTGTACAAGCCCTCCTCCCTGGCCTGTGTGCGTGCGTGCGCACACATCATGCAGCTGTGCACACTGTGAAGCTCAACAGCGCCACTTTGCCCCCTGTTGATACCCTGTCTGTCTGTCTGTCTGTCTGTCTGTCTGTCTGTCTGTCTGTCTGTCTAGGGCAGGGGTCGGCAACCGGCGGCTCAAGAGCCGCTTGCGGCTCTTGAGCACTCCCCTAGTGGCTCCCTGTAGCATTACAAAAAAATCTATGAAAATGTATAATGTTTATTTTTTCACATTTTTATTTTTCATTTATGGTTTCTGTAGGAGGCCAAACGTGACAGAAACATTCTTAAGTTTCCCAATTTTGTAAAAATGTGTAGAATAAATATTATGATGGATTGCCTGTATGCTTAATCTGCAGTAGGCTATAGCCCTGAAACATGACTGTCAGTCATGACGCAACAGCAGCCTGTTTTACGCAATCGCAGTCCATAAACATTCCGATTTAAAATATAAAGTCCTCGACACATGTGCCACGGGAGTTAGAAATTTGCTGGTACAGCGATTAGCATTGCTGCATCCCGCGTTGTTTAATAAAAAGCATTTTTATCCGAGCGCCCCTTTTCTCAAACGGGGTTGGGAAACAGTTGCACACCGGGTGGGGGCGCGTAGTTGAAAGCCAATGGCAAAATAACAGCTCGGATAAAAATGCTTTTTATTAAACAACGCGGGATGCAGCAATGCTAATCGCTGTACCAGCAACATTCTAACACCCGTGGCACATGTGGCGAGTACTTTATATTTGGAATCTGAATGTTTATGTACACGTTTACAATGTAAATGTAGCGATTGCGTAAAACAGGGTGCAGTTGCATGACGCACCATGGCTAAATCTGCAGTGACAAACTATCAAACAATAAATAAAACGTGGCAAGCCGTTCACAGACGGTGACTATATGAAGGAGTCATATAGACGTTTTATTATCTCCCGGGTTGCAACGAAACAGCAAAGCAGCAGCCAGCAGTGGTGGAGTTTAAAGCTGCGATCCACTTCTTAAAAGTTTGCTCCCTTCTGCCTTCCCACACACTTGTGTGGAAAACATGGAATGCTCTTCCAGACAATTATGTGAACCTGAAGAAACTCGCATTTGGAGTATTATCCATCTTTGGATCAACGTACTTTTGTGAGCAGATATTCTCAAACATGAACTACATTAAATCCAAATACCGCACACGCCTCACCGATGAGAGCTTGCAATCGTGTGTGAAGATTAAAGTGACATTTTACGTGCCCAATGTTGAGAAGCTCTCCAGCGATGTCCACACACAGAAATCACATTAAACGGGTATAAGAACACAATGCAAAAAACATGGCATAATAATGGAGGGTGCGTTGACTGCGTTCGGAAATGCGCACCGCGGGAGCGCACTCGCCTATTAGTTTGCATTGCACAGTGCGCTCAGTGCGCTATTTCTGAACGGGCTTAAACCATAGCGCACTTTTTATTTTGATAGATAGGCTAATATCCACTTGCAGCCCTGTTGTCTTCATTATATAAGCATTTTAAGGCTTAAATTTTTTTTGCGGCTCCAGGTAGATTTTGAATTAATTATTTTGGTCGAAAATGGCTCATTCAATATCTTGGGTTGCCGACCCCTGGTCTAGGGCCTAGACAGACAGACAGACAGACAGAGGGACACAATGCTGTGCATTGGAGTGGCTGCACCACTCAAAAATACAAGGGAAGGCATATTTGAATATTATAACCACACCTGTGGGTCTATTAGTAGAGTCATGTTAACTCCATATAGACACATACAAAACAGAAAAAGTTATTTCCATCTTTAAGTGAGAAATGTGAGTATACACTTATACACTAGCTATCCCCTATCTACATAATAATGTGCAAACCACTATGACCTTAATACCTGACCGTCTCTCTCCCCTGCTCCCTCCACCCAGAACAGGTGAAACTACACTCACCTCCAGTCTGCTCCCGAGAGCCGCAGTGCCAGTCCGGCACATCCTAGGATCCATGACCGAGGGTCAGCTTCGCTAACATCCTACTATATTTATAATCCCCATTGCACACAATGTTCTCTTTCTAAACTTAAGAATTTGCAAACTATAGTGCATAGTAAATAGCTTCCAAAGGTCTCTGTAGACGCAGGCAGCTTTTTAAACAAAGAACTGAAATAATTTGTCCAAACTTACTGGCAACTTACTGTGTTTTGTTGGCAGCCTAAAACAAGTTCACAAGGGAAATGTGCATTGAAAATGTTGTAGCTGCCTGTTAAGGTCTATAATGTACCGACAGGACAGTATTGTATTAGCATTTTGATAGCCATCTGGCATCTGGATGCAATCACATTTCTCTACTGTAACTGCCTTTAGATTTGTATTAATGTCATAGTGCATAAATAAGTTATTTCCATTGATTCAACTAAACTAAATGGAGTTCTGCTGAGTGTGGAACAGATGATGACAACAGATTGTATAGTATTTGTAGCCTTGGCACTGCAGGAACAATTGATTGTACTGTTGGTGAAATGCTTGGACACTCACTCACTCGTGCGTGCGCGTGTCGAACAGGAGGTTCACACAGCCACGCTGCTCAACAGTGCCGCCTTAGGTCACCCAGCTGTATTGCAGCTGTCCGTACTCAAACGGACGGACATACATACATAGGGATGGATTTTTGGCAGCACATTTTTTATTTTAGTTTTAGTCGTAGTCTCTTGAATAGTTTTCATTTAGTTTTAATCACATTTTAGTCACCTGGAATGTTTTAGTGTTAGTCTAGTTTTAGTCGACTAAATATCATAAGATTTTAGTCGACTTAAATCTACAGTTGATTTAGTCGACTAAAATGTGTTTCGGCGGGCCTTGATGCCGTCGTAATGACTGATTTTACACTTGCTGAAAATAGCCGATCTACAAGCTCACAACACTAGACTTAAAATGACTTATACTGGATCCCTTGTCCGCTAGTCCCTTCCTAACATCTAGTCCTTCCTAACATCGTCTAGTTTTTATTTGTTGACGAAATTGTCAGTATATTTAGTCTTAGTTTTAGTCATCATAGCTTAGTTTTCATTTAGCTTCCATTTAGTTTTCATCAGTGGAAAAAGGGTAGTCGACGAACATTTTTCATCTTAGTTTCAGTCAACGAAATCAACACTGACACACAGCTGTTAGTTGGAGCGGTTAGGCACCACTCAAAAATATGTACAATGCAAACATAAGGCACATGCATTGACCTGTCTTTTTTTACCTTAATTCTCAAACTCAAGATTTAGCTGTGATGCGAAAACGGTTGCATCTTTTCTTTAACTTTTTTGTCTTCTCATCCCTGAAATCCTCACTGGACTGAAGTTTATATACTGTATACGAAAATGCTAAGAGGAGAATAAGTGAATTAACTGATCAATAACTCCAAATCAAATCATACTCTCATCCTAGAACACTCTTGCGGTCTCATCCACACGAACCACGGTGCACATTTATTACTAGTGAACAAAGTAACAAAGTAAAGCCAACATTGGAGTGCAGTGGTTTCTACATGAAACTATATGAGCAGCAGCACAGCAGTCGCCTCTGGAGGTTTCACTATTATGAAAGCATCTGCTTGTCTGTCAGTCTCCCGCTGTGGTTCTGCTGTCTCGGCACCACCTGTGATCGGAGCGGAGACCCGTCTGCCACGCAGCGCACCCATACACCGGAGGAAAAGAAAAGCACACAAGAACACACGCACATACACAAACACACACACACGCGTGCCGTGCGCGCACGCGCTACCGTCTTCTCTGTCTTGGCTGCCAAGCTGTGGAATGACCTCTCTCCCTCTCAGTCAGGAGGAGTCAGGACTGCGGACTCACTCCCCGTTTTCCTCCGCAGTCTGAAAACTCACCTCTTCAGACTCTACCTCGCACACCCGCAGTGTTTGAGAGTAGCAGATCTACAAGCACACAATGTGTCGCACCGCGACGCATTGTGAGCTTGTAGATCAAAACAAATAATTTGAAAACTTGAAATGGGACCTTTAGTATAAACAGTACTTTCTACTTTTGGTACTTTAAGTACATTTTTATACCAATACATTTGTACTTTTACTCAAGAGCATTATTATTATTGATACTTTCACTTAAGTTAACCATTTGAGTACTTTTTTCCACCACTGCACACCCCTAGCACCCTTCATTCCTTGTATCACTTCTTGCCTGTTTGATAGACGCTATAGTTATACAATGCAGATGTTTGATGGTTACCTGTTCACTACGCTATGACAGACGTACCGGGTCACAGACACATACATACAGATGACACAGTGACACATCCACTGACATGACATGAATATTCTACACACACGCATGCACGCACGCACGCACGCACGCACGCACGCACGCACGCACGCACGCACGCACACACACACACACACACACACACACACACACACACCAGCAGGTAAGTTGCAGCCCTACCCTCCCTCCAGCCTCCTGGCAGCTGCTCTGACGGAGCGGGGACCACTGGGGCGTTTAGGCCCTGGCCACCGGCCAGACACACAGCCACGCTTTGAGCACATGCAGCCCAATAACGGAACAGTTCAGCACAGCCTGCTTCAACACTGGATTCCTCTCACACGCATGCATCCACGCAGGCACGCACACACACACACACACGCACACAGCATGTTCTCATGTGTGTACACAGTGCTGAGTACATGCAGGTGGGAGGAGGAGAACGCTGGATGCGGCGGTGTTAATAAGTGGGGCGATGATGTTTGGCAGATGTTAATGACAGCCATCTGCTTCTGTCACATTCCCCACCAGCCATCTGACTCCTCCCTCTCCTCTCATCTAGTTAGCACTCTTAGAAACTCTCTGGGGTTCACAGGCCAACTTTTAGCCAACTCATCCACGATCAGTGGTGGAAAGTAACTAAGTACATTTACTTAAGTACTGTATTTAAGTACAACTTTGAAGTATATGTACTTCACTTGAGTAATTCCAATTTCCAAGACTTTTACTTCTACTAATATTGTACATTTACAGGTAACTCACGAATACATTGAACACATATTTTCACCACCCACCTTTCCCCCTTACTCTATGTTTCTTTTCCCTTTTTACCTCCTTACATGATTTCCTGTTTTTTTTATATAGAAGTGTATATTTGTACGTCTCTAAATGTTCTGCTGAATTGAAAATGGTGGACCCTGTTGTAAACAAGTTTAATGCTTTATCAGTTTGTCGTCCTGCAGTAGCAGTCTGAGTTGTGCTTTCATGTGAAATGTACCCAGTCTGCACTTTTCACCAAATGTTTTTGCTCCAGAATAGGAATGCTAGGGTTTCAGTGCAGTAGTAGAGTGTGTTTATATGAATAAGGATGCTCATATTAAATCGGCGTCAGTAATGTAGAATACTCACTCGTCTAGGCTTATCACAAATATGTAATCGTCTAATCGCAATTATTTGAGATAATCGCAATTTTACTTTAGCTATTGAAAGTATAAAATAATGGTTAAAACGCTAAAGCGACACAGATGCGTTCCTGGCATAGAGTTATATACAGTATATATAATAGAGACATCACCGCATTTCTCCTCTCATCCACTTGTATTGAGTCGCTCACCCAGCGCATGAGGCCTTCTTCCGGGTTGGAACAGAGTGCATTCTGGGATTGGTATTGGTCCATACAGTACGTGAACGTGCTGGGCCGTTCATAGCATAGCGCGCGTTCACGTGTGGAACATAGCGTTCACGTGTGGAACATAGCGTTCACGTGTGGAACATAGCGTTCACGTGTGGAACATAGCGTTCACGTGTGGAACATAGCGTTCACGTGTGGAACATAGCGTTCACGTGTGGAGCATAGCGTTCAGGTGTGGAACATAGCGGTCACGTATGGAGCATAGCGCGCATTCACGTATGGCCCATAGTATGACACACTATGATAGTGCCATGCATAGTGCCACTCGACGCTGCAATACCACTTCCGGCCACCATGTCCATTTCACTTCAATGTTTCCTCTCGGTGGTCGGGACTTGGTTCCTGGTCTTAACGGGTCTCATCTCATCCACCAGGTCATGGGACGAGTTCCACGACTGTGCCAACGTGGCGATGGCGGGCTGTCCCGAGGAGGCGGCGACCGTCTGGGAGTCTCTGCGGCAGGAGTCCAAGAAGATGCAGTTCTCGGGGAACCTGTACGACATGTGCTCCAAGCGCAGCAGCGGCGGCCAGCCGGCGGGGGCGTCCGCCGCCTCGCCCGGCTCGCCCGCCCGCGTCCCGCCGGGAGGCAAGGACCAGGAGATCAACCAGGAGTCCCTACGGGGCGGCGCCGGAGACCCCTCCTCACCCCTCCTACTCCTCCTCCTCCTCCCTCTGCTGTGTCTGATGTCGTGGATGTAGTTGTCGCCGCGACGAAGGAATGGGTTGTGGGACTTATAATAATGAACTTTGTACATATTTTTTCCTCCAGTCTTTTTTCCCTACTCAGTCATGGGAGTTGAATATTTCTATAACTGCATGTTCAGAAACCCCCCCCCCCCCCTCCCCCTCAAAGTCCTTTTTGATAATGTAACTTTTATCTGGGTGTACTCTTTCATACAGGTATATTCTTGGACTTTTATTTATTAATTGATCTATCTCTTTGTTCAGTGCACATGGACACACACATATACAGTATGCGGCAGCACTCACACAGATGGTGCCCCGGCCGGCGGTCAAGGGGAATAACGTCCCCTCTAGGTTCACAGGAACCCCGATCCATCCCCTCCACCTTTTGAGAAGAAAAAACAGCATTGGCCCTCATCTATCAGACGTAGGTGTGACCACAGTCACTGTATGTCAGGGGGGGGGGGGGGGATGCGCTGCGTCGGACATATTTTTATTTAGTTGATGGCATCCTAATGGCTCGTTTCAGACAGAGAGAGCAAACTGCTCCCGGTTTGTCTGCCCTCACTTCACCCATTCTGGGTGGGAACCCCTTTTGGTGTTTCAAGCATTATGTTTTACTTTAGCTATTGAAAAATAGCAGATCTACAAGCTATGAACTTGTAGGTCTGCTATTTTTTTTTTATCGTAAAAATGCGGCACAAATCTTTGAATAGGTATATATTCTTTCAGAGCGAACGTTTTTTTTTATTTCGACGTCAGGCCTAAATGGGTTAAAAAAATGTATCTGTGCCATCGCAGATGCACACAGATCCCATGCAGCAACCATGTACAGTACAGTACATGTATTGTACTGTACTGTACTGTACACATGGAAAAAACACGAGTTTGTCTTTCTTCTTATATACCCTCTCTATGAAACATATCTCCCTACATCTTGTTAGTATGAGATTATATGAAAGCTTTCCGGGGAGTTCTCTCTCTGTGCCGGTAATAAGGAGAGAATATTAATGAGCTGCGAAAAATGTGAGAAACAAGTCAAAGAATATAGACCACAGAATCCTGCAAATAGCTCACACACATTTTGTAATTCATGTGAACCATTTTACTGTGGTTACTGTAAACTCTAACTTCTTATTTTCGTTATCTATCCTGATATGGAGTTGTGTGTGTGTTCTATCTCTCCCTTGCTGGCTGGCTCATTAAATCATGCCAGCGCTATTCCTGTCAGTGGAAGATTGGCATGACATGTCCGCAACTTGCCATCCTACTGTCTGATATCAGACATAAGTTAGGACGCAAGTATGAAGTAATTAAAATAAGAGCTACATGTACCAAATAAGCTGCAAAATGAGGGCTCAATTAGAAAGGTAGAAAAACATCTGACCTTACGGATTGGAAAAACATAATGTTCTACTACCGCACTAAGCCACTTTTGTCATGTTATCACTATTGTGTAGTCATAAATAATGTTTTGTTTAATTCAGTGGAGTTCTTTTTGGAAAATGTGGTTCACTACAGTAAAAATCAGTTTAAGACAGTGTGTTTTTTCCCCTTTTTTGCAGTACAATCTGTTTAATTTCATTAAGTGTAGTCAGGCACGTGCAGTGTGCTTGTTAGAGAGGCACTTTTGGCCCAAAATAGCAGATCTACAAGCTCTCAACACGTCGCAGCGCACGACGCGTTGAGAGCTTGTAGATCTGCTATTTATATTTTCGGGGTGCAACCCTGCACTCTTTATCTACTGGAGATGTGGTGTACGATATGGATTTAGAAACAAATTAGTTCAATGCAAAATGCTGCGTTCAAGTTCAGGAGACTTCGGGAAAAAAACAATGCTCCTGGAATGCTGCCTTCCGGTATGGCATGGAAAGGAGAGGAGGGCATTTGCATTTCTTTCACCATAGTAAATGCTGCATTCGTGGTCTGGAGAGGGCAGTTGTTTTACAGACGGGTAAAACGGCAGGGGCTGATGTCTATGTGTGCACGTGCCTGAGTGCAGTTGATTTCAGTAAAATCTGTTTAATTTAATTCAGTGAGGTTCATTGCAGTAAAATCAGGTTTCATTCAGTGAGGTTCATTGCAGTAAAATCCGGTTTCATTCAGTGAGGTTCATTGCAGTAAAATCCGGTTTCATTCAGTGAGGTTTGTTGCAGTAAAATCCGGTTTCATTCAGTGAGGTTCATTGCAGTAAAATCAGGTTTCATTCAGTGAGGTTCATTGCAGTAAAATCAGGTTTCATTCAGTGAGGTTCATTGCAGTAAAATCCGGTTTCATTCAGTGAGGTTTGTTGCAGTGAATACCATTTCATTCAGTCTAGTTAATTTTAATTTATTCAGTGTGGTCTGTTGCAGTAAAATCTGTTTAATTAAATTCAGTGTGGTTCATTACAGTAAAGTTTATTTCATTTCATTCAGTTCACTGCAGTCAACCGAGCAGAATACGTCGAGGTGCAGTGAGTATAGCTCAGAGTCTTTTTCATTTTGCAGTTTCCCCAAGTATGAAGTCCTATGAGGCTCCAGTAGGGCTACATTACGCTGTAGTCGGAATTAGAAAACCACTGTAACGCCAAGTGAGTTTCATGCTCCGGGAATCATAGCTCGGCCCTGTTGTAAGACCTGCCAAAGCTGCTTGTTATTCTAAGTGGCTCTGGGTATAGCGTTTGTTTCTGCCTGGACCAGAATCACAGGCAGTATTATTAGAGAGTGAGGAAGAGAGAGTGGTGGCACACCTACAAAATAAACACTTCCTCTTTGAGAATTATACTACATCAAACCCACCAATCTGGCAGTGATTTTATTTGTATTTCTCTTTACGCACACAGGTTTTGACTGTGGATGTAATTTTCTCTCCTTAATCAAAATAAATCAATCAAGCCTATCTTTATAAACACTTATGCAATGATCTGCAGTGGATTTAAAAAGAACACAAAGTTTGGAAGACACAGAGTCTACCTTCCCACAGGCTGGTATGTTTTTACATTCTAGATTTAAACAGTGCATTATGAAGGAAGGCAGAGTTTGTTGAAGACAATTATATGTGTCTGCCTGGGGACCATATAGCTTGAAGGTGTACTCTTTCATCAAACTCATTGTCATTCCTATCCGACGTTGGTACCCAACTTTGGTTGGGTACCATTTTGGATTTCAGTGTGTCAAACCACCAGACCCTCATTAGTAAATCCCATCCAATTTGGCAGCAGCCAAGTGGGTACTGGATTAAAGTGAGAGAGTGGAAGTGGAACAAGCAGATTTAAAAACAATCCAATCCAATTAGCCTTTATATTTTGTGGTAGGGAAACAGCTACATGTGCTGATGATTAATTAACTCTGTTTTTGAGATGATTTTAAACTTGAATTATGCCGACATGATTAAAGGACCACTTCACCACTTTGCAACTTCTCTTCCTATAATTGGTCCTAACTAATGTTCATGATAAAATACCACCATTTATTCCTACTCAGTCTGTGTCTCATAGGAAGGCTGTGGTGGGCAGTTCAGAAACCTGTCCACCAGTGACATCATCGATGGTGAATCCAAGCTAATAGAAACGGCAGGTTTTCTCTTCCTGAAAAGTTGCAATGCAAAAGATATTTTAAAACAAATCTTGTTTAAAAAAAAATATATATCCTAATGATGATGTCACTGGTGGACGGGTGTCCGAACTGCCCAAAGCCCTCCTATGAGACACACACTGAGTAGGGAAAAATGGTGGTGTTTTATCATGAACATTAGTGAGGACCAATTATATGAAGAGATGTTGAAAAGTGGTGAAGTGGTCCTTTAAGGATTAGGGGTTCCACTTAAAAAAATATTTTCTCTATTTGGATTTCTTTTAAATAATAATAAGGGTAATAATAATAATAATCCAGACCAGTCCTATGGAGTTTACAAACTTGCATGGCACTTCTGACTGCACTGTGTGATGTCAATATAACCAGGGCTTCATTTTGAGGGAGCCGGGCCTCATTTGATTAGAGGTTTACACTCTGCCTCAAATGATATTGTTTTCCCAGCTCACAGACTGTCGCATACCATTTATAACATGGTCCTAAAGACAAAATCTGATTTCTGTCCTGACAACATTATGCATCACGTATGATATGCGGGATCACAATCACATTCCAGCTGGCTGTGTAAAAGGCAGTCTTATTGAGCAGTTGAGAAGTATGCAGTGAAAACACTTCACTTTGCAACCAACACAGCACTTGAGGCGCTCTATCTGTAGCCCCCAGCATCTATCTGTAGCCCCCAGCATCTATCTGTATCCCCCAGCATCTATCTGTAGCCCCCAGCATCTATCTGTAGCCCCCAGCATCTACATATTATGCCCACAAGTATTTTAACAAGGGGACCAGATTGAAAATAAAGGAACGAGGGAAAGAGAAGGGCGACAATCCAACACTGTCTATTCTAGAAACAAGCCGGTAGCACTGTGTCTGTGTTTGTGTAGCAGCGATCACTCCATTCACTAACTACCCCCTTCAGGCTGCCAGGCAGTTATACTGGCTCTGGCTGGCAATGAGAACGTTGCTGGTTGCGGATCTTCCCTCGTAATGATGGTCGGAATTGTACAGTAACACGGTTAAACACGGTTAAATCCAGAAGCGGATTTAGAGCTTTAAAAACTGTTTCAAATTAAACGGGCCCTGAGCACCCAGGGGGCGTGTCCATGAGCACTTGAGCAGTCCTCCCAAAGTGTCTTTGAGTAAAGAGCCGATGCATGATATCAGTGACCTTACCTGTGACCACCACAATCAGTTCATCATCCTTGAGTCCAAGTGGACACGGTTTAGACAGACAGACCGATGGATGGACAGAAAAGGGGGGGACGGACGGTTGGAAACAAGTCTAAAGATCCTTAATTCCACCCCTGGCTAAATCAAAGCGTAAGGATTAGATGCAGTTCAGTAGACACGAGCACAGATGCACCAGAAGAACAGGTCTATACTGTATACCCAAAGCTTTAGTGACTGCTGGCCGTGGATAATGAATGAAACCCTACTAACTCCCCAATGCTTTTGTAATTAGCCATTTTCCTCATTATCAATATCGGCTAAAACAAAACACATTTGTTGTGTAGTGTAATGGTATTTCCATTAGGGCCCTTATTTAGCCTGAGGGAAGGACATGGAAATGTTTTATACGACCGGCGGCCCTGATTTGAATTTGTGGTTTGTGTAGAAGACACATGATTGGGACTAGCTGGGGAACTACGATAGTGCATTATTATTTACTGTGGGATCTACCAGAATACTACAGTATGTGGCTGCATTAATTTTGTATTTATTTTAGTTAAACACATTTTTTGTACAGTATGCAGTGGAGTGATTTCTGTATCTAGCGGTACAGTAAACTGTCCCTCAAATGGATTCTGTAGCAACTCATGCCATGTGTCACCAACACAAACTAAAACAATTTTCCAAATCTTAATTATATGTTTTACATTACATATTGACTTATGTTACAAATTCACATGTATGTGTATATAGTGTGAATATTTACAGTCCAATTAATATTTATGTACATACTGTAGCAGCCAGATTCATATCTGCCATTTTTACCAGGCTTGCACATTTTTCAAACTGAACATTTTCTATGAGCTCACTCAGTTCAACAGTCTTTTAAACCAAGTCAAATTTACCAACTCAATTCACCAATTGTCAGCCTTTGAGAGATGCACAATATAAAAAGGTTGGCTGATATCCGATAATATGCAGGTATATTACATGATTTCATATTATATTTATATTGAGATCAATGCAGAATTTACGGTCACATTATTATTGCATCAATACCGGTGAATAACGGTCAATATCTGTGAAGGAATTTCGGAATTATTTGATACAGATTGCATTTTTCATGTAATATCGGGCAATATTGATATGCTGCCGATAATATCGTGCATAACTAGCCTTCTGATTGGTCCCTGACCGACCAACCAGTAGGCTACTTCCGGCAGTTGTTTATTCTGAGTTTGCTAAACATAAGGATTTTTTTTTTTTTTACTAAGATCAAGTTTTACATGAATAATTAAAGTCCTACCTACAGTATAGCAACGGCAGGGACTTGACAAAGGGTGAATTGACAACTTCAAATGTATAGACAGAACTTCATTTCCATATTTTATGTATTTATGCACAGGACACTGCAAAAGTAGTTCAAACTAATTACTGTATATTAAATAGACATTACGATGTTACTGTTGGCCTTATATTAGTTTTTATTGTCACTGTCATCTCACTCCTTAGAGCAGGTTGTCATTGCTTTTCATTCTGTTGTTCAATAGTGTATGCGTTTGGGGTGTGGCGAACAGGTGACCCACTTTTTTTAGTTTTTGTACTTTAAATTAAACCATTTCCCTCAGTACTTCTGATGTGATTCAAATGCCAATACTTAGCTTGTAGAATGAGCATGTGGGACTGGATCGTCTATGTTTTTATGTGTTTTTATGTGGGTAAAACCTTTTTTTTGTGCAACCTATGCTCCGCTATCCACTGCTACACTGTCCACAATTCCATTTATAATATCACACATCTGCCCAGATTGAGCGAGATGAGAGGAAAAAGAGTGCATTCTGGTGAATGTTAATATCAAGGCTCTCTTTGAAGTAGGGGGTACGTGTGTGTCACTCCTGCGTGGAAGCTGCCCATCAAACACTTTGGAGATCTGGACAGCCGAGATCAAAGTGGCCTCAAGAGCAGATGGACAACACAAGCGATGGACATTCCCGGGGTGGAGGTTTTCCATGATTATCTATAGAAGCCTGGAGTGGTTTGGATACACTATAAAGCGGCGTTCTCATGCACGCACCCTTCCTACCTAGCCTCACGTAGCCAGCCTTCATCTGCCTTTGCGATGCATATCGCCCCAGGCAGGTTAAAGTCTGGCCTCTCTCAATTGTGGGAGGACTTTCGCAGCCAAAATGGTGATGAGCCAACCAGATTCGTCTGGAACCAGGCTATATAAACAACTAGGGCCCAGTATGCAAATATGGGAAGAGACATTACAGAAATAAAATCTAACACTGAGAGACGAGACTAATATCAACGTAATGATATTTAGTATCGCTACGCGAGGCTATACTTCTTACCTGACCCTCCAGCTCTACCAATGTCACATTTGAGTGTAATCTATATTTGTAATCAATCATGCATACTGTAATATACATGTAGCCAGCAATGCAGTTTGATCTCTGACAAGCAGAACTCATTAGAGAATTTGTTATAAATGCAGAATGTTATTTTATTATCAAAACAAACTTGTTACAAACATTTGTTTGAATGAATCACGTACAGATAATTAAAGGATTTCCTTATACACAATGCTGTCAGTTATTCCCTGTTATACCCACAATAGATGCTTTTATACTGACGTCTCTCTTTCCCTGCTGGCCATGAACAGCTACTGTCACACTAATGTGTTTTATCATAAACATTTGTGTTTTATATTATCATAAACATTTGCAATTTATTTTTTTGCAATTAAAATCTTGGGGAACACACAACTGCTCACATACCGGTATAACAATTGCATAATTACAATACAGTAAGCATTTAGCAGGCACATCAACTAACATCAAGTGTGATTCCTTTGCCATTTGATTGATCTGGATTCTGGAACTTCAGCTCGAGCCAATTGCATAATTGAGATATCCGGATCACTATTGGACTGTGTACAAATGTGTACAAAATGATATGCACATTGAAAGGGACAATAGTAGCCCGTGTAAAGGCCTTCGAGCCACTCACTTATATTTGTGGCCATTTTGTTTTTGGAGGCAGTTGGATGTCTATGACTATGGAGTCCTAACCCAAACACGCATAGAGTATTTGTTGTTGTCAGAGTATTTTCTGTACCTGTTGTTACAGTACCCTATACCCAGTGCGGTACACCAATAGGCTACAAATAACCAGTCGTGGAAAGTAACATTTAAGTAACATTTTGAGGTACTTTACTGGAGTATTTCCAATTTCCAAGTGAGAAAATTGGAACGGGGGGAGCCCGTTATTCCGGCGCAGTAGGCTGTGGCCCGGGGGAAAAATAGCGCGTCATCGGGGGCTGGAGTGGCTGTCAGACTTGGGCCCTGGTTGGCCCGTTGGCCTCCCGTTCGCCAGTGTTTTTTTTTTTTTTTTTTTTTAGATATGTTTTTTGCGGCTTACGCCTTTTTTATTGATTTTTTAAGGGACAGACAGTAGGCTGACAGGAAACGGGAGAGAGATGGGGGGATGACATGCAGTAAAGGCCGTGTCGGGTCCGGGAGTCGAACCCGCGGCACACTGCGACTGGATTACCAGTCCGGTGCCCAGACCGTTACGCTACGGCCTGGGCCCAGTGTTTTATTTTTAACCGAGACCGTGTTCCTGTTCAGTACGCCAACCCTCTCCACCGGGCACTCCTCGCCCCGTTTTTCTCACTTGTACTATACCACTTTGATTTTATTCACAAGACGCCGCCGGAAAATGGTCAGAGTGCATGGTCAGTTAGTACAATGCAGTTTTCATGAGTACAGCTGCACCTATAGGAACACCAAACAAAGTTCTGCTACAGCAAGTTTGTAATGGGGCCAAGTCCCCAGTAGCCTCGGAAACCCAGACGTTTTATTTCAAGTCCCCAGCAACCCAAGCGACCTTCTGTGCTCGACTGTGATGTGCATGAACGGCTGATACGTGAGTTTCACCTGACCTGAGATGTAAGCTACTGTATACACGCCGGCCAAACAAGAGATATATTAGCAACGTCTCTACTTCCTCAGGCGAATCAAATAGTTTCAGGAATTCTATTGTTATTAGACTTTTGAGGCCATCAGGCAGAGGCTCTGAGCCACTCTGCTACACTCACCCCCGTTTTGACCTCCTCCCCTCCGGGTCATGGCACCATTGCATCGCCCGGGATTCGAACTCAGGCCTCCTGCATGAATTTATTTTTAATATTTTCTTATCCCACGATTTTGCAACCCAGTTTTTTCACCCTGTCAAAAAGCTCATGGAGAGTCACTGAGACCCAATCAAGCCTGAGTGAGTGGCAGCTTGTTCATTGGCCACGCACAGGTGTGGGAGGCTATATAACTAGCTGCACTCATTCCCTGATGCATGCTCAGATCACCACACCGTGTGGCCTCCTCCTCATGTCTCAACCTCCAGAACTACCACCTTTCTTCAAACTTCAGGTTCAAACCGTGTGCGTCCAAGAACAAACGTGAGTCAGAAAGCTTATGGAACATCAACTTTGTTCATTGCCATAATCACCTCATCACCATAATCACCTCATCACCCATCATGGACTCACTGCACTGCATGTGCTTTGTGTCGTGTCGAATGTTTGCTCCTGTTTATCTGTATTACAAGATGACCGGCAGTTCGTATTTATGTTATTTTCCTGGATGGTTTATTGAACTGAAATGTGGACTAATTAGTTGGTGTCTAATTGGAGTGTTCGGCCTGATTTCACTGCACCATATTCATATACATGTTTATGTGTGTATTAACTTTATGCATGCAGTATATTTGATATATGCATCCTTATGGGCCTACATTATTATTGATTGATGCCTTATTTAGATATTAATTATCCTATGATCTGACAATGGTTTATTATTATTGGATTGAACTGCTATCTATGATTTGTTTATTGGAGATGATTATTATTATTATTGCTGATACAATTCTATTATGTGTTTCTTTATGTACAGCACACACACACCGTATGTACCACACACGCCACAATTGTACATTTCCACACCGTGGCCAAAGATAATCCTCTGCCTCCTTTCATTCCCTATGGTCAGCCTGGCCGGTGGCCTTGCCTGCTCACCTCTGTCAGTCACTAACCTGAACTATTTCTGAGAGAGACACTCTTTCACACCCAGTGCCAATTATCTAATGTAATCCTGGGCGTTACACTTCCTCTGCCAACCTGTGGGGGCAGCGGACTGACCTCATGCCTCCTTCTATCCAAGCTGTTTCTTTTTACCTGACAGGGGGGAATTTCCCTGGCCGGACGTAGCGTGTGGAAGGAACACGTTATTCCGACCAGTTCCTTTCCCCTCCATCAGGCGCCCCGGCTGGCCAGGGGGAGGCAGTTTAGAGACCAGGATTGAAAGTCCAACATATTAACCACTAGACCGAAGGGATTTCCCTATGGACCAGGGGAGATATTATACTTTTGAGGCAGAGACTCTGAGCCGCACACACGCACGCACGCAGACAGACTGCTAGTGAAGGGAAGCCAATGTCAAGTACGTACAGTACATGGGCCTGATTATACATGAAATGAAAAACAGAAAATCACAGCGCTGCCGTTTAATCACCGGAGTGCACCCATGACACTGTATGCTTGCACACGTGCACGCTTGTTTTACGGGTAATGCAACCACTGTTCCTATATGGTGGCAAGTTCGCATATACGTTTGTAAACTATAATTGATCACACAATCACATTTTCGACGGAGTTTATGAGGTGGGCACGGGTCTGGTACCAATATTGTTTAACTACTAACTACTAAACGTTATGAGCCGACAGTTTCCGGGCTTTTAATCATTATTACTAGATATAGCCCTACTCGATTAAAAAAAACAATTTACTCACTCTGCTGTTCAAAGGCTAATGGCAACTTAGATGGAATGCTGTCTTGCTTGCTAATGTTACACAATGGATAGGTTGACACTGACAAATCAACACATCTTGCAAGTTAATATTACAGCTTTGCCCATTTCACTCATGTGTGCTTCATCCTTTTCTTGTCATTCCTCTCCTGTTGTGTTTAGCAGACCATGCTGTCTTTGGAAGCATGAGGATGTTGTAATAGAGTCCTCGCATCTTGATGGACTGGCTGCCAGTGGGCGTTGATTTTGAGAACCATCCACGCAGTTGGCTGAACTTGAAGGCTTTCTTTTTCCTCCCCCCTCCAGCCTGTTTAGAGTCTCCATCGTACTCTGTTGCTCCGTCTGAGCCAATCTTGGACTGTGCCAAGTCCATCGGGTCTGCAGGCAGAGCGGGGACCGGGACAGTGTGACTATGCAAATCAATGGAACTCTCTTCTTTCTCTGGGAAAATAAGTCGCAATCCAGCCGCAATCAGGCTCTCAGCAGCCGGGACAGGTGAAGCTGACCTGGTGGCCTCCGTCGTCTGCGAGGAGGTCAGAGCCACTGAGGAGTCCGTCAACCAGCACCCGAACCCAGGGTAAAGGGGTTCAGTGAACGTGGACCGGAAGGTGTACAGGTGTGGACGTGTGTTATAGCAGACTCTGTAGAAGGACAGAGTGCCAGCGGTCCAGTCCAGATCCACGCCTATTCTGTTGGAGTGAGAGGGACCAACAGTGAAGACTGCTATCTTCCTATTGTGATGGACGTAGTATCTGTTCCAATGTACGCCTTCGTAACATTCCAGACTCCAGGACTTGTCGTTGTATCCAACCAGACAGTCATCGCCCTGTGCACTCCTGTTGATTCCCCTGTATGTCACTGCTATATATACCCATCCACTCCAATCTACCTCCCAGTAACAGCATTCAGTCAGACCCTCTCTACACAGAACCTGTTGTTCTGAGCCAAACCTTTCCGGGTGATGGGAATATGGCTGGCGCTCTCCCACACACATCGCCTTTCTGCAGTTCTCGGACAGAGAGAGGTTTATGTTGGCTGTGTTCGGATCCAGCGTGACATACGAGAACTTCCTCTCTTCCTCCGTGATCTTGACCGTCGGCTCTGCAGAGGGAAACATGTCCGCTAAAGCTTCCTTTTCTTGAATCGGTTGGGGTCTCTCCTGGTCACATTTGACTGCCAAAACGTCCTTTTCGCTGACCAGTTTGAGTGTCTCCTCCCATTTGTCTGCCAAAACGTCCCTTTCGCTGACCAGTTCGAGTCTCTCCTGGTCACATTTGTCTGACGAAGCTTCCTTTTCTCTGATCAATTGGAGTTTCTCCTCCGATTTGTCTGCCAAAATGTCCCTCTCTTTGGCCAGTTGAAGTCTCTCCTGTTCACATTTGTCTGCCAAAATGTCCCTCTCTTTGGCCAGTTGAAGTCTCTCCTGGTCACATTTGTCTGCCAAAATGTCCCTCTCTTTGGCCAGTTGAAGTCTCTCCTGGTCACATTTGTCTGCCAAAATTTCCTTTTCTCTGACCAGTTGGCGTCTCTCCTGGTCCCATTTGTCCGTCAAAGCTTCCCTTTCTCTGACCAATTGGAGTCTCTCCTCCGCCCATGTTTCTGACAAAGCCTCTATATCTTTAATCTTTCTGAGTATGTCCTGCTCCCATTGGCTCCTTTCCTCCACCTTCCCTTCCTTGAGAGCTGCAGTCACCTGGCAGTTGGCCTTCATCTCTTCCTCCATGGCTTTGATCTTCTCTTCTTGCCACAAGAGCATTTGAACCAGTTTGTCTTTTGATGTCCTTTCGTTCTTGTCCTTGCTGAAGATCTGGTTCATTTCCTCCAAGGCTCTTTTTTCTCTTCTCTGCATGTACGTGTGATAACGCATCATAAGTGTTGTTGTTGCTGCCGCCGCCGTTGTACCAACACCAAACACTTTAAAGTTAAACATGATCAATATCTACGAATTCCGGCAATAAATCTATCTCTCTGTCCGTCAAGATGCTCAGACGACTCATAGTACTGAGAAGATGACTGGTGTCACTGCCCTGAACGGGTGGTGGCCACCGCCCGTAAAACACACGTACTGTGGCAGCCTATTTATGATGCAGCCCTCGGTACAGTACATGTGCAAATGTTTAAATGTCTTAGTGCAGTGCTGATAACAGTACCTTTATATCCCCAAACTCTCCCAAGTTGGTGTTACAGCTGCACGCTGCATGCTGATTGGCCAGAGAGTATTTTGACGATGTCATGTCACTGTTGCTAACTTAATGATTGTGTGTGTGTGTGTGTGTGTGTGTGTGTGTGTGTGTGTGTGTGTGTGTGTGTGTGTGTATTGGTGTCAAACCTTGTATACCCGCTGTCAGTAGACCACAAAACATTCACTTCATTCTGGGCTCACTCTAGCGAGCATACAATAGTACTCTACAGTCAATGTTTTTTAGGCCCTCCTATATACAGATTTAATGTTTGTTTTTAGTTCAATGTTTGTTTTAAAAACACCATTGACAACGAAGAGAAATTAAAAATTGTTTTGTCCCCAATACAAACATTAAATCCCATTAACAATAAAGATAATTTAATGTTTGTTTTGACACCGTTTGTAATCATCATTACATCACCTAATCATAGCAACATGAGTTAAACTTTAATATATTAGAGTTACATTAATAGACATGGATTAGATGAATAAAGTAACATTTATAGCTGCTCCAACCCTCACTTCACACAGGTGTGATTTTTGGCATCTAACTACTTACACATACTTAGTTCGAACTTCAATATGTTCAACTTTATGCATGCTTGCATTTTTCATTTTGCACATTTTTCTTTTGTAAACGTTTTTGAATGAGGCAGGGTCAGATCTTTATACGTAGGTTCACACAGAGGTGCTATCTGTGGTTGCTATAACAACGCATTCAAACCTGGACTGGATCAGGGATCTTTCTACTGTTCATATACTGTACATTGCTGGCTTTCAGCGAGCCCATGCAGTTTCTGCAGGAACGCCTTTTCTAGTTACATTTTATATGTTTTGAAATGTAAGCTTTTTCATTTTAATTTATAATTTAAGTGTGTGGAGCTGAAACCTTGACCAAATTTCAAGATTCAAAGGCTCAAAATTCAAGGTGATCTCTAGCTCTGGTCCATAGCGTTAGGATAACTCCTTCTAGCACTATGGACCAGAGCTATAGGTGGGTGGTCTGTCTGTCTGACAAGAGAACCAAAATGAACATAAAGAATGAAAGCACAATATTTACATTAGCCCATTCTACTGGGAAATCAATAAGGTTTATGCATCGCTGTCAGGCAGAAACCTTCCATATTTCATATTTGTATTATTATGCCCAAAACACTGAACTGACAGCAACTGTCATGGCCGTTTCCACTCAACTCTTATAGGCTACTTGTACTTGAACTCTTGTCATGCGCCAAAAATAGGCAATCTATACAGTATATACTGGCAATTTGTTGTCACGCAACCTCATACAATGGACACTCATACTCATACACTCATAACATCTTCCTGGCAGATTCTTGACAGATCTACAGTATGTGCAGTACACGTCATTATTGTGAACCATGGAAGCAGGAATGCTACTGTATAGGTCTCTGGGGTTTTATGAAGACTTTTTCTGAACCCTTCAGACAGCTATAGCTTTTCTTCTTCGCCATGTATTATCACAGAGGAATCCAGACACCGAATCGTCTCTTTTCTGACTTCAAACACAATAATTGGCTAATGTAATGTGGACACCGGGCCGGGAACCATGGTCATGGAAGACTTGAAATACTCTTCCAAAGGGGATGTATTCCCTCGAACAACATTGTATTTATTCTGAAGGGCAAGAATAATGGTGGCATGTGTGACAGAGCAGCCTCTGTCGGAGTAATGTAAGCTGTTCAACAATACACATTCATTGTATTGTATTTGTAACAGGTTGATTCTCAGTCCCACAGAAGGTGCACATTCTGCTGTGACATGTGAATCTAATATACTTGTGTTTATCTATGCAGATGCTGTAATTGGGAAGCTGCCTTGATTGCCTGAAGAGAGCTCTGATTGATTGCTTTAGGGGGAGCATCTTGGGTGTTGCTTAATGCTTTGTGATTTGCTGACTGCTTAGCCAGGGGTGGAGTCAGGAGTCTATATAAAGTAGCCTCGGTCCCAGGCTTACTTATCTGCGGAAAGAAAAGCCTGGTCACAACCTAAGGCAGAGAAGCTATCGGCGGTTGTATCCTCCGGAACAGCCGTCAAATGTATTTCCCCCGGATACGATATTTTCCCGACCAATCACAACACTTGTTTCATTCGCGGAGAATGTAAACTGATTTGTAAAGCATCAACTATTTCACTTCCGCTAAAATCCTGCAACTTCCGCTGATAGTCTTTTCAGCTTAGGTCTTGCCCAGGGTGATATAAAGGGGAAATGGTTCAGTAGAGAATAGGCTGCCATGGGGAGAGGTTGACACCAGTACCTCTCTGTTTATGTTCTGTTGAGTTCTGTTTGAGTTCTTTCTTTTCTTCAGTTATTTCCTTAGAGTATATATGAATAGAGAGGGCACCCAGAGGAAACCCTGAGGCGAAATGGACATAGTGGCCGGATTTGATATTGCAGCCTGGCCCCAAACACATGAACGCGCTGGTCCGTTGACTATCATTGTGCACGTTCACGACGGCAGCACGCTCGTGCGCGTTCGTGCACGTTCAACGGCAGCGCGTTCATGTGTTTGGGGCAAATCCATCCCAGAATGCACTCCGTTCCTACACGGAAAGAGGAGTGAAATCGCCTCATGCGCTTTTGAGCAACTTAATGCAAGTGGATGGAAGGAGAACTCGGATGCCCTCTCTATTCATATATACTCTAAGGTTATTTCACTTATGTTGTCCAGGCCTAGAACACATTAAACTTTATTTCTCACCTGCAAGCCTGCCTCATGTCCAGTATGTCATTTTAAAGGTTTTAGTACTGACAAACAGCCGGTCTACAATCCCACTTGGTAACAGCGTGATCACTGTAAGAGCCATTTGAGCCATGTTTCTTATTTTGCTATTTGATGAAGTCACTGCAGGGCTTGTCAAAGCCAAGGTTGCCACAGTATTTATTAGGCAACCAGTTTGACTGTGGTCTGTATCCTGTGTGTGTTTGACGGTTTATTTACTGTATAATGAGGTGACAGATCGGCTACAGAGAGAATATATAATTGAATATCAACTCAACAGACACTTTAGGACATTATTGATCACACATCTGAACCATGCAGTAGTATCTGAAGTATAGGACTTCCCAATCACATTCACCTTTTGAATGTGTTGTGTTTTCATCCATTTGTGTCACGGCCCGCTCTTTAGTGTTGTTTGCCTGATTAACGTTTACTTTACGTGTTTAGTTCTGTATGTCTAGTTCTGTTAATTAGTCTGTTCATTATTTTTGCGCCGGGTCTGTATAATGGACCTTAATGTATACTCCGTGTATATAATGGTTGAGCCCCACGGCAGCTTTTAACATTGGTCCGGTTGCGGCAACGCCCCGTCACGTACCACCAGCTATGGGACGTAAAATCTGATCACCGTTTAAATCGGTTACATTTTCAAACCTCCATAAGTCAGAATCCAGCAGAGCTGTCCTTGGTAGATCTTCTGCCACCCAAAATGCAGATGTAATTTGTGCCTTGGCACCGCGTCCCTCCCGACATGTAAATGCTGTCCTGCATTTTGATCCTTTCCACATGTGTACCCTGACAATCTGTTGATTGGTACTGTTGTAAATCACACAACATGAATGTGAGGAGACTAAACTGATTTATTTAAATGTCAATGACAATTCCAGGTCATTTTATACTTCAATGCCAGGGTTCCAATGATAGAGGGTCACATTTGAGAATGCTTACTAGTTAGTATAAGTATAGCTAGATGGATACATTTATTATCATTTATTATTATCATTATTCATTACAATGATTTATTATTATGGGGAATCAGTCACTCAGCAGTTAATGTTACAAGGTACAGGTAAAGGGTAAGAAAAGGTACTGTTGTGTACAGCAATTCAAGGCAAAAAAACAAGAAGCATCAACAATACTCAGCAACGGTAAACGGAGGTCAAAAGCAAATCAAGTGTCCATTACAGTCAGTGCTTCAGAAGTGTCACACCGTATCTCGTCATACAAACAATAACAGTGCTTCAGAAGTGTCACGCCGTATCTCGTCATACAAACAAAAATAATTATCAGTGATGCCATTGAATTAAGAAAAGTGTCCATTTGGTCAGTGCAAAAGTGTGAGTATAGTGAAGGCTTTCACAGCGGAAAACATATAGTATACGTAGGCCTATATCATGGTTGCATTTCTTATTCCATGCCATAGTCTCTGTCAGTATTATGCCATTAGAGCCACTGAGAGGGTGGGTGATTTATAAGGGAAGAGGCCATTATTGTCCATAAAATTTACATAAAATGGAAATTTGCCTTTGGCATGCACTGAAGGTAAAGACAATGGAGAGACAATTGCTGCAATCAGCATATATAATCGACAAAGACAATCATTTTAGACACTGAAGACAGGCATGGATGTATGATGTGTAATAATACAGAGGGTGACCACATAAACACAGAATGACAGAATGTGTACTGTACACACACAGGCTTATTAACTCAGGAGGACTGCAGGAACTTCAGAGACTTCTTGTTTATCTCTGCCTAATTTCAGGAAACAGACGGCTACCCCCTTGATGCTAGAGAGGGTTCACCTCACTGACTTGTTTCTGTCAGAGTAAATTAAAGAAAATGCTGCAGATGTGCTAAAAATGTGTTTTTTTTCCCCCCGGGGATCTTTGACACACAGCATGTAGCAAACATGACTGGGAAAGGAGCAACTTATTACAATCTACAATAGTATTGGCCTGGGTATATAAAACTAAACACGTGCGTGCAGGATCTTTATTATTCCCTGAAAAGCCATTTCTTTTTAAAAATGTGAATGAATTCGCATTCCTTTGCAGCAGCATTTCAAAGGAATTCATTCACATAAACACGGAGCAACATACAGTAGAGTAGACAGACACACAAACACACATACAATGCTGTTGAAATTATTACCATTTTGCAGTGCTTTTTTCAGTTTTTATTTTATATATTTTTTCAGAGAGATAGGAGACCATGGGCAGAGGTGAAGATTTATGCAAGACAAAGACGGTTGTCGGACTCAAACCCAGGTCCTCGTCGTGTTCACAATTGGAGCATGCAAGGTCGACTTGGGATTGAATCCCACGTACTGTACTGTACTGTACCAATGTACCATATTGTGGTCGGAACGTCGGATTCAATAAATATACAGCATCGTGGCTACGTGTGTGTGGCATTTTTCTCTTTTTTACTTATTTACTGCCTCAGGCCAGCACCTCACCAACACTGGTGTGCGCCCTTTCCTGTTTTGTCTACCTGTGCACTAACTGTGCCATCATCAAGACCATCATCTGGAAAGAAAAGGGGAAGATGAGACATTATTATTATCTTTGTTTATGTTCATTCAACTTTCAGCATGATCACAGGTTTTAAAAAGACAGAGGTGCCATTAAAAAACACTGAATTATTTTGCCGATCACAAAATAATTAAGACTGTGTGATCAGCGCCCATACTATAGGTGGGGTTGGCGAAAGGGACTTTCTGCAGTGTGGAGTCTGCATATTCTCCCCGTGTCCCCTAGGGTAGGTACCCTCACAAAAAACATGCAGTAATCCTGGTCAGCCGGGGCGCCTGATGGAGGGGAAAGGAACTGGTTGGAATAACGCATTCCTTTCCGCACGCTACGACCTACCGAGGAAACTCCCACCCCAGTCGGGTGATAAGAAGCAGCCTGCTCACTCCTCATGACATTAGAAGGAAACATGAGTTACTGGGGGCTCTCCCCCAGGTTGGCAGAGGGAGAATAGCTCCCAGGATTATACATAGGCAATTGGCACCGGGTGAAAAATGGGAACAAAATTCATGGGATAAAATCTTTAAAAGCAAGAGGAAAAAAGCGAGTGAGCGTGTCAGGCCCTGGAGAGAGAAGAGATCTACGCGAAGGAGAAGGGAGGGATGAGTGATCAGATGTGAAGGAGAGACTAGAGATGGTTACAGTAGATGCTGGAGGGAGATAAGAGAAGGGGAGGAAAGACGATATGGATGTTATGAGACTGGGTTGGTTGTGTGGGTGTCTGGGGACGTCCGTAGGAAAACACTGTGTTACAAGAGAGGAAATCATGCTCTGTGTGTGTGTGTGTGTGTGTGTGTGTGTGTGTGTGTGTGTGTGTGTGTGTGTGTGTGTGTGTGTGTGTGTGTGTGTGTGTGTGCCCAATGCGACCTTGGGAGACCAAATTAGCCACGTATTGCATACATGTAATGCTATAGCCATTTCACATAACTGTACTGTGGAGTGGACACACACTTCCATGCACACACGTAGGCCACACACACACACATCCACACACACACACACACACACACACACACACATAAAACAGCATCGTAAAGTGGTTTCCAACACTGTCACTGATCACACGTGAGGACGATCGATCCAGAAGAGCAGTCAGCTAAGCAGCTGGAGATGTGTGTGTGTGTGTGTGTGTGTGTGTGTGTGTGTGTGTGTGTGTGTGTGTGTGTGTGTGTGTGTGTGTGTGTGTGTGTGTGTGTGTGTGTGTGTGTGTGTGTGTGACTGTGTACATGCGTGCGTGCGTGTGTGTGTGTGTGTGTGTGTGTGTGGGGGGGGGGGGCATGGCCACATGCATATCTGAATAAATAATTTATGGAGGCATGTGAAGATAAGGTGTGTGAGTGTGTGTGTGTGTGTGTGGGGGGGGGACACGTACGTGTGTTAAACAATGGTGTGAAAAGTACTTTTACTTAAGTAAAAGTATCAATACTTCAATGTAGAAAAACTACGTTACAACTACAAGTAAAAGTCAGAAATTCTAAATTTACTTTCAAATAAATGTAGTGGAGCAAAGGTACAATATTTGCCTCTGTAGTGGAGTAAAAGTATTGGAAATTGAAAAGTAAAATACAAATTGTAATTAAGTACGGTACTTAGGTAAATGTACTTAGTTACTTTACACCAGTGGTGTTTGCAGATAAAGCATGCTTCTGCAGGGCCCTGCGGTGGCCTGACCTTTTCTCTAATTGACCTCCAAAGTCAACCTATTTGATGTATTTTTTTAAAGTGAATAGGTCTACATTTTTTATTTATTTTTATTTTTCCTAAATAGTTTTGTCTGACCTACACAGAAAAATCCTGAGCACCAGATTAATTGATGAAAGTTTCTTGACCCCTGGGCAAACCAAGGATGCGTTGGAGGATTTATATCTTGAAAATCTCTCTGGTGGAGCTGTTGCCCCCGCGACCAGACTATGGATAAGCGGTTGAAGATGGATGGATGGAAATATCACACTGTTGTGATATTAATTTGTAACATATTGCACACAGCAGCACACACATGAATTAGAATGATACTCTCACAAATGTAAAGATGTGCATTAAACATGCAACACGACCCCATTCACAAACATTAGCGCGTGTTTCTTTTTATATTTCAGATGCTTATTAATGGTGACATTTAGTGAGCTCCTCAACTATATTCCTCATGCAGGGGAGCCACTCTATCCACTGATCAATACTGGCTCCCCTGTTTCTCTCATAGTCTCACTACACGCGCGTCCACACACAGTTTCACAATTTATTAATGCCCACACACACAAAGCATACAGAGACACAAATAATTTAGGTGCAGTAAAGGTTACATTCACAAACTCGTGGATATGTCCTCATGACATGAACACACATGTCACTCATGGGTATACGTAGTAGTGGCGGCTCCGCCATACAGTATATGGCAGCAGAGACAGTATAGGCTACAATACATTGTCAACCTTTCTGCCTTTGGGGCATCCCAGAGCCTTCGAAATATTGCTCTGGGGCATCCCAAGTTGTGGAAACCCGCGGCAGAGGAAACAAATAGTGTCTTGCACTGCTGCTTGCTGTTAAAGTGCTCTCTCTGTAGTTGTTCTCATGGGAAGTCCACACATTGCTATTCCAACAAAGACAACATACCACAAGAAGGGCTCCCGGTCTATTGCCTCTCTTCACTCGCACGCACAGACGCACACACTCAGTTTCGGAGGTGTGTGTGTGTGTGTGTGTGTGTGGGTGGGGGGGGGGGGGGGGGGTAGAGTGCCTGGATGGTAACCGCAAGGTTGCCAGTTCAAACCCGGGCTCCCCCAGAGTTACTGTCGAAGTGTCCTTGAGCAAGACACTGAACCCCTAATTGCTCCCGATAGTTGTTGCCTTGCATGGTTTCCGCTGCCATCGGTGTATGAATGTGTGTGAATGGGTGAATGTAATGCACAATCTCTGTAAAGCGCCTTGGATAAAGGCGCTATATAAATGCACCATTTACCATTTACCATTTTGCATGTCGGTGCCCAGGGTCCTGTTTTCTAATCCGCCTTAGCCTCGGTCCCAGGCTTACTCATCTGCAAAGAGAAAAGGCTGGTCACAACCTATAAGGCATGCAGAGACGCTATCGGTGGAAGTGTCGGTCCGGAACATCCAACAAATGTATTTCCCCCGGATACGATATTATTCCAACCAATCACAACACTTGTTTCATTCACAGAGAATGTAAACCGATTTGTAAAAGCATCAACGTCATTTCCTTGAGAGGTACTTCCGCCAGAATCCTGCAACTTCCGCCCAAAACAAATGATAGCCTCTACAGCTTAGGTCTTGCCCAGCGTGAATCCGCCTATGCACTCTCTCCCTGTCTCTCTCTCTCTCTCTCTCTCTCTCTCTCTCATGCACTCACTTTTTATATAATCTCGTCTAAAACATTTTTTGTCGAGAATGTGATGTGCACTTTACGTGAGTAGTAGCAAAACAGTGTGTTTTGCAAAGAAATGTAAAATGGCAGAAATTCTTGTATGCAGAAATGCCCATAACATGTGAGTTGCATCATGATCAGATCCAATGAATCCAGGGAAAACATGTTTTTGACTGTATGACCTTGACCTATAGGCAAAAAATGTGAATCGGCCTGTTATAGCACCACTATGTCTATGAGGCCTTGGCCTAATAGCATGTTCACTTTGGAATCACAGACTCATGGACAGACTAAAAAAACAGCCTTTCAAGGTTGTACTTTATTGTTTCATCTTGTGTGTATACAGGTACACAAGACGACTAATACAATAAACATGACTAATAATAATTAGTCATGTTTTCAAACTTTCTTTTGGTGTTTTGTAATCCGTGGGAAGTACATGTGGCTATGATGTCTTGATACAGTTGGCAGGTAGCTTGGTTTCCTCCCCCATCTTGTGTGCGTTGGGTGCACACAGTCTGTCTCTTCTTGGGAGCCAGGTCTGCCTGTGGCGGCCTTTCTCCATGGCAAGGCTACTACTCACTGTGTCTGTTCATGCTCAAGGGTTTCCTTCGTGTTGGATCAGTGATCAGTGACTGACGGCAGGTTAGGTCCAAATAGCGTTCCAGTTTGTTCTTGATTTTTGTTGATTCTTCCCAATGTGTCAGTCAGATAGTTTTCTTGTTCCTTATCATTTGATTTAGTCCCATGGGGTTTCTGCCTGGTGGTTCTACTTGTGTTTGTGAGCAGAGTTCCAGAACCAGCTGGCTGAGGGGGCATTTCTATAGTCTCTTAATGAGGGCTTTGTTATCAAGTGTTCCTGAGTCATTTCCTTTTATGCGATTTTTATATATTTTTTATTTTATATTATATTATATTATAAATATATTATATTTGATTATTTTAGATTTTGTAACCCATTTTTCACCCTGTGTCCAAGTTGCTCCTTTGCACCTGGCCCCGGGAGGTCAAAAGAAGAGGTATAAGGACAACATTAAAACAAACCTAAAGAAGTGCCACATTGACCTCAAAGCTTGGGAAGACAAGGCAACAGACAGGACGACCTGGAGAAACCTTGTCCGTGAGGGTGCTGCAAAATATGATGACGACCTCCGCCATGCTGCACAGGACAAGCGCAGACTCAGAAAGGAGAGAGCATCCAATAAACCATCCAATAAACCGGTCCAACCCAAACCCACCACTACATTCACCTGTCCACACTGCACCAGAGTAATCAGGTCCAGAATCGGCCTCCATCGCCACCTGACGACCCACAAGGACCAAGAAGGAGGACAGTCATACTCGGATACGAGTGACCGCCGATGATGATGATGACCCTGGGGGACAGGGGGAGAGCATGCAAACTCCCCCGCACGCCGCCAGCACCCACGGCGTCCCGAGCGGGAATCGAACCCAGGACCTTCTAGCTGTGAGGCGACAGCACTGCCAACTGTGCCCCCGTGAGTATTCATTTAATTAACTAGAAAATATTGTTCCTACTTCCCACAGTAACGTGTGTGTGTGTGTGTGTGTGTGTGTGTGTGTGTGTGTGTGTGTGTGTGTGTGTGTGTGTGTGTGTCCCCCAAAGAAACCCCCCAAACAAAACAAAACAAAGAAAAACAAATCACAAAACAAGGCGCAGGCAGGTTTACTGGGTTGTGAGGTTCCCTGGTGGGCCCTACTCATTTTGTTTTGGTATTTTCATTTTCATTATCATCTATTATACAGGCATACGAAGACAGCTGTATATTCTTAATTAGCTCTGTGCATAAGTGTTGTCAGATGGTGATACCTGTTACGTTGCCTGTGGCTTGTGCTCATGTCATAACTGGCCTGCTATGCTAATGTTCTGCCTCAGACATGATGTTCATTCTCATGAGCTAATCACTGTTTGTTTAGCTTGACTAACTTTCCAGGCACCTTAGGCCCTGTAGTGGCCTGCCTTCTTGTATATTGAGTTGGAGCTATGTGCATTTTTATACTACTTTTGTCAGGTGAAACCTGACATACATCTACTCATGACATGTAGAAGACCTAGTCATACAGTACATGACATGAGTCATACTGAGGACCTATAGTATCATACTGACGCAGTGACGTGATTGGCTGCTTCTAGCCAATGGGACGGCTAAGCAGCCTTTGGGCAATGGGAAGGGGAGACGAGTAGCCTGGGCACCATTCAATTTCGGTATATGATCCGGGCGGGAGCGAATTATATCATGTTGTAGTATTGTTTTGTAGTCGACAGGCAGGAACAACAAACCCGAACTTCCTTTTCCCTCAAGCCGATTTTTCTCAATAAAAGCTGCAGGCTACGAGAGCTTTTATTGTTATTCTTCCGGTTTGAGGGAAAAGGAAGTTCGTGTTTGTTGTTCTGCCTGTCGACTACAAAACAATACTACAACATGACGTAATGATATCATTCGCTCCAGAGCGGATCAGATACCGAAATGAAACAGAGACCAGGCTTTCCTCCGAGGTGGTGGAAAGCCTGGTGAGGCGAGGTTAGGAGACGAGAGGCAAATATCCACGCAGGATGCAGAAAGAAGTGCAGAGCAATGGAGCAGAGAAGCATGCTCACAGTCACACTCAAGGGTTGACGGGGAACTATACACGGCGCATAGTACAGTAATTTAACACGTTTGCAATGTTCGAACGTCACTCGATATAACAGCGCATCGCAGCCAATGCAAAGCCACAATAAAACACAGTGAACCACACACACGCGTGATAATCAGACTAATTATATAATATAACACAAAGGAGACAGAGCTTCTTTCCCCTGACAAATATCACTATGTGATCATTTCTTGTTTCTATATTTTCTTGTAGATCTTGTGGGAGGTCGGGTGGGAAACAGTACTCAGAATGCAGCATCAGGGGTTAGACACACGGTGGCTCCCCTTGTTTTATTTCTCAAAGAGGTTCAAACAAAAGTCAGTTTCACATCAGAACTCAAACAGACAATATTCTTTTCATGAAGTCCAGGCCAGGGGGAGACGTCACTGCAGAGGATGAGAGGGGTGGTTAGCATACAGTCAGAGAGTACAAGGTAAGTACAGGGTTGGGGCCTGAGACTCCGGTCTAGGCAATCTACCAACTAGACTTTTCTATAACTTTCCTTCTTCTTCTTTTCCAGGTTCCAGAGGCGCCAGGAGGCTCCCCCGGAGGTAGGTATGAAGGTAGGCAACTTTCTCTATCCACAGGGTACAGAAGAGTACTTTTTGAGTAGAAGTACTCGAATACATAAAGGTGAGTAATCAGAGTAAAAGTACTTGGTAAGGGACCGGGTGAGTATGGTAGCTAGGGCCCCTTAGGCTCGGCCAACAGGTAGGTACACAAGCATTTATACTCTGATTTCTCTCTATCTACTGGGGACCGTCTCAATACGACAACGGCAGTCAGGGGGTTGGAACCTGAGCACTCTAGTTTCTAACGGTCTTCTTTCACCGGTGCAAGGCGGGCTCTCGCCAACATAAAGTCTCTTCAAAGGGTGAGCTAAACATAACATGGCCTGTCTTCATTCACAGGTTTAACGTGATACTTTATCTAGAGCATGCTAGCTTCCACAACCATCTACGGGGTTATCTTCATTCACAGTCTTCAGTACGCATCAACATGGTGACTTTCTTCATTCACAGTCTTCATTAAGCATCAACAGGGTGACTTCCTTCATTCACAATCTTCGTTATTACCCTTAGCTACTCAAGCGTCTGCGAGTGCCTCTTCTTAATAACACGGGTGATAGAGAGAGAACGTTTGTCTTACTGCGACCTTAACGAGAGGTGGGCGGCCGTTCCCTACGAGGGTCCCGTCTTCTGCTACTCGTCCCCGATCCAAGCCAGGTGGGTCTCCAAGTATGTGTGCGGCTCTCCAGTCGACACTTGTTTTATGGGGGGTACACACTCCCGTGTGTGCTTCCAGCCCCACTCCGACAAGCCTGATGAGGTGGGAATACAAGAGTACATTGAGTGGTGGTACAAGCGATCAAACAATGTGTTTAGGTCATATGGCTGGATCCATAAGCGAGAGCAGTGTGGACTTACCATCCAACGCCAAGTGGACGGCATATGCTGCCTGCGCGTCTTGGTGTGTAGCAGCGAGTGATACTGCTAGACGTGAGGGTCGTTTATAAAGGGTGCGGCTGACAGGTTGCGTCTGCCCTTAATTGCTAACACGGGCGGTGGCTGGATTAGACGCAGCTGGTTTAGGATTGCTCTGGGATAGTAGACGGCGTCTATGACACGGCCGTGGGCAATTGTACACTCTATATATTCAGAAACTGCTTCCTGTTCTGTAAACTTCACTTCCGTCCAGGTTGTTTTGGTTTGGTTGCTGAGAACAAGCAAAGAGATCTCTTTGGAACAAGCTGTACAACTAACTGGTATGAAAAAAACCAACCAAACGCAATTTTCAGAGTCAAAATTGCACAGAATAATCTATTATTTCCATAATGCATAGGGGCTAAATTGGCTAATGAGCCAAGTTTAATGTTGTTGTGAAACCTCTAGGCCCCAAGCCTGTTATAGCTAACCATGTCATAACATTATTTGACAACAACTAGACAACTGTGTGTAGTGTTTGGACAACCATGTATACAGTAATTGAGTGTAAAGAAGGAAAGTCCAAGTCTAGTGCAGATAAGGGAGTGTGTAGTAGAAATTGTGTCAATCGATACATGAAGTAAAGATTCTGAAAGTTTTGCCATATCGTTGCTTGTGTCAAAGTGTAACTCTCATCATCATGGTGAGCAGAACAGCAGCACAGTCCACATCGATATTGAAGTTCTGACTGATGATCTGACATCCTCTGTTATTCCCTGCTGTATATATAGGTTGGCTATATGGTGGTTACTATACTTTGATGATATATACTTTTGATATGGTCTGTGTGTGTGTGTGTGTGTGTGTGTGTGTGTGTGTGTGTGTGTGTGTGTGTGTGTGTGTGTGTGTGTGTGTGAGAGAGTGCGTGCGTGTAATCGTGTTTGATTTTGAATATATATATGTGCAGAGTTGAGTATACTGTAGCAATATTTTTGCATGAAAAACATCGTTGTGTGTGTGTGTGTGTGTGTGTGTGTGTGTGTGTGTGTGTGTGTTCTATTTGTACACCTCCGAACCTGTGCATCCCAACATTAACAGTTAACAGTCAAGTTTATGTGAATTCTATGAAACAGCTATCATCATTGCTGCTATCGCCCACTGAGCCCTAAGACTAAGCCCAGGTACACTCCTCAGTGGGGTAGAAACCTACAGGGAGAACCTCAACTGAGTGTGTGTGCGTGCGTGCGTGTGTGTGTGTGTGTGCGTGCGTGCGTGTTTGTGCGTGTGTGTGTGTGTGCGCACACACAATTGTTTGAGAAAATGAAAGAGTTAAAGAGTGCATTTGTATGTACGAGACTAGCCGCAATTTGCAACTCTAGATTTTTTTACAATGGGTTGAAACTAGAGTTGCAACAACCTCCATCCACTTCCTATTCATCTTTTTTGGTTTGTGATCTGCTTGTCTTAAATGACGTTAAACTCACCAACATTGCAGCTGCAGTCCAAGCTTGAATTATCCTCTTTCAATCTGCCGAGCTTGTTTTTCATAAAAATCCCCCGTAGACATGTTATGAGCTACTTTCTGTCCAAAATATTCCAAGAGTCACATTCCGAGCCGCCATTTTGTATTTTTTCAACGTGCCATAAAACAAGACGTGAGGGGGAGCGCTTGTTTAATAGAATCTTACCTGCGCAGGTAAGACACCCAAAGAAGAGGCAGACACCCTAGGGAGGGAGGGACGCTATTAAACAAGCGCTCCCCCTCACGTCTTCTTTTATGGCACGTTGAAAAAATACAAAATGGCGGCTCGGAATAATGAATTGCATTTTTATAGCGCTTTTCCAAGTGCTCAAAGCGCTTTACAATGGTTCATTCATTCATACATTGGGAACTCTTGGAATATTTTGGACAGAAAGTAGCTCATAACATGTCTACGGGGGATTTTTATGAAAAACAAGCTCGGCAGATTGAAAGAGGATAATTCAAGCTTGGACTGCAGCTGCAATGTTGGTGAGTTTAACGTCATTTAAGACAAGCAGATCACAAACCAAAAAAGATGAATAGGAAGTGGATGGAGGTTGTTGCAACTCTAGATTCAACCCATTGTAAAAAAATCTAGAGTTGCAAATTGCGGCTAGTACAAGACGTGTGTGGTGTGTGTGTGTGTGTGTGTATACTACCTGTCTTCCTTCCCGTGACAGTGTGTTTGTGTGTGTGTGCGCGCGCGCGCGCGTGTGTGTGTGTGTGTGGTTGGTTGGTTGGGTTAGTGTAAGATGGCTGTGATTAATTTCCCTCTGTAGCCATGGCTCTAATTCCCAGCAGAGGTGGGAATGGTCTCTGAACGGGTCCCTGTGGAAATCACTGTAGGCAGGCAGGCAGCCACAGAACCCGCCTAGACGCCAGCTCTTTGAGAAGTACTGATGAATTATCCATAGGCCAGAGAGAGAGAGAGAGGGGTGGGGGTAAGAGAGAGAATTGAGAAGGATAGATTGAAGAACGGATAGAGAGAAACAGTGATAGTAAGGACAAGGAGAGGGAGAGAGAGAGAGAGATGAGTGTGTTTTATAAGGTCGGCTGGTTGGTCGGTAAGTCCGCCGGTCGGTCAGTAGTCCGACTGTCGGTCGGTAAGTCCGACCACCCCTCCACCCCATTATGGTGTAGCAGCCTCTCGTGCATGTTCATTCATCTCTTCTCAGGTTTCTCCTCCTCATCCTCGCCACCTCATCCCTCTATGATTCCTACAGTCAGTCAAGTGAAAGCCACCCTAAAATAGAACTGAATAGTGGATGTGTCACCTCCCAAAGCTGGACTTGTCGGTGACGGTGTTTATTTCGTCACCTAAAACCACGACGAAAGATGTCCGTCGAGTCGACTACCTTTTTTCACTGACGAAAACAAGATAAAGACTAAGCTATGACGACTAATATAAGGCTAAATATATTGACAATTTCTTCTACAGATAACTAAATGTTTTTTGTTTGGGTGTTGCCCCTGAAAAATCTACATTGAGCTCACAATGCGCCCGCTGCGCTATCCAGCTGAGTAAAAGTACTAAAGTATGCAGTATCAAACTATAGGCCTACTTACGCTACCAATTAGTAACAAGCGTAAAAGTAGGCTACTCAGTATGCAGAATGGCCCATTTCACAATTATGTTATTGGATTCTAATTAATAATGCATATACTCTGTTGCTGGTACAGGTTGAGCTAATTGTAATGACTTCATGTGCTGCTGGTGCTGGGTATCTCAATCTATAATAATTATAATAAGCTGTCAAATAATTGTAGTGGACTAAAAAGTAGTAATAGTAATTTTTGCCTCTGAGATGAGATGTAGTGGAGTAGATTAGTAGAAAAGTTTAAAAAAAAATCGAATTACTGAATTTCTTTACAAAATGTACTTAGTTACTTTCCACCACTCTGTGGTCACTAATTAAATGTCTGTGCCATTGGAGCCATTCTGGCTGGTCCAATGGACTCAATTCACCACATACAGTTAATGCACAGGATTTCACTTCGTGACAATGATGCACAATGGTTGTACAGTGGCTGGTATAAGAACAACGAATACCTGTGCAATGCCTAATTCATGCTTTCCCATTGTTCTTTTCTACTTCTTAGTATTTTATTTCCTATACTCGCACTTGTTCATTTATTACCTATACTGTACAGCCCACATATACAAAACTCTGATGTTGGTCTAAAAAGCAACCAAAGGTATGGCAGCCGATGCATCTTCAAAGTCCAACCGTGTCTATGCAATGTCCCTGTTAGGGCACAGGCTGCCTCGTGAGAATGTTCAGATATGTAAGTTAACCACTTAAACCTTCAAGACTTAGTAAACCTGATCTTTGACTCTGGATCTTTGTCTGCTCTTTTTCCCTCTACAAAACAGCTGCAACACACTGTGAGCTTGCAAAACTGTTTTTTTTAAGTGGTGCAACCACTTCCTTAAGTGACTATGTGTGTGGGTGCATGGGTAGCTGGCTGCCTGGGTATGTCTGAGCACGAAAACAGCATGGTTGTTTTTCACCACCTGTGCGCAACCTAACACACACACAAACACACACGCACATATTAACTGGGACCTCCACACGGAGTTGCACCACTTACTATTTTTTCACCTCCCCCACCAGAATAGGGATAATAGGTTTCAAGGGGTGAAAGTATAATTGTTGTTTCTGATTTTTTTATTTCCTATCACACAAAGGGCTGCTTCCCTGCAGTAACTCTGAGGACCCCCTAGGGGTCGCGGGTCGTGGACCCCCTGTTGAAGACCCATGCCGTGGATTTGTACAGTGAGTGCATTAAAGATGGTCTTCATTAAAGAAAACCCATAAAATATACATTTCTCCAGACACATACTGTACATGGATGCAACTTTGCATAACTGTAAATCTGGAGCTATGTTGGAGCCAAATGAGTCTGTTGATAAATGCTGGATCCTTAAAACAATTGCTGAAAAGTGTAAAACATACTGTATACATATGAGACTCGTGAGAGTATATCAAATGAAAGTTTGTATGAATGATGAATTCGTTACTTTAATATTTAATATAATATATAAAAGTCCTCTTAATAAAGGTTTGCCAGTGAAATCAATTCAATATATAGAACCGTGTTTGGAAGAGGAATGCTTAAGAGAGTGTGTGTGTGTGTGTGTGTGTGTGTGTGTGTGTGTGTGTGTGTGTGTGTGTGTGTGTGTGTGTGTGTGTGTGTGTGTGTGTGTGTGTGTGTGTGTGTGTGTGTGTGTGTGTGTGTGTGTGTGTGTGTGTGTGTGTGTGTGTGTGTGTGTGTGTGTGTGCGTGCGTGCGTGCGTGCGTGCGTGCGCGCGCGTGCGTGTGTGTATATGCCTTGAATTTGTGTAGCCTACTGTGTGTGCCTGGCCTTCTATGTTTTAGTACACATCTAAGTAGACAAGAGAATTGCTCACATATCTGCGATGCATTATTTAATATTCGTATATATATTTCATATCACTTCCAAACTTGCCTTGTGTGACTGAAGTCTAAAAATACTGTGGCCATCATGACAGTGACAGAAGTTGTTGGAACAATCATAACTGATGATTGACCCCCTTTACATTCCATTGGTGGAAAAGGTATTCAAATTTTTTTACTTAAGTAAAAGTATCAATACTGCAACATAGAACATACTCTGTTACAAGTATAAGTCCGGAATTAAAAGTATTGGCTTCTATATGTATACTTAAAGTTACTTACTTACTTAATCCTCTTCGAGCTGGACAGCACATAAGGTCTTTGACAATGAACGCCAATGCTGTCTGTCTACTGCCCAGTGCTGCACTTGGCCCCATTGCAGGTCCATCCAAGTTCTTTCATCTCCTTCTCCACAGATCTTCTCCAGGTCTCTTTGGGTCGGCCTCTTTTTCTCCTCCCTGGTGGTGTCCATCTCATGGCTACCCTTGGGATGGCCAGAATATCCTTCGTATTCGTCTAAGGCTTCTTGTCTGAAACACGTCCAGCTTGTGACAAATGGTCTGGGTCACTTTCCATGACCCCAAGGACGTCACTGTCGAAGTAAGCCATGCACACTGAGTCATTTTACAGAAGGAGAAATGGCACATTCTTCATAGTCATTCAATTTTGCACTTCATTGTGCTGTGAATGCTTGGTACTTTCAAGCAAATGCTTATAGTTGTGTGTACTGAATGAATGGTATGTGTGCGTCATTTGAAAATAGGGCTGTGTCTGTGTACCAAACGAAAACACAAGGTTTTTGGGTAAAATATTGTGCAGAATGTCCCTTTTAAAGTCCTCAAATGTATAATACTCTTTTGAAAATAGCAGATATATACAAGCTCACAATGTGTCGCATCGCGACGTATTGTGAGCTTGTAGATCTGCTATTTTCAAATGGCCGAAATGTATATAGGGCTGAAGTGGTTTATGTATGTATGTTTTGTAATAATAAGCAACATCTACAAAGATGTGTGTGCGTGTTGTGATGATCTAAGCAGAGAAAAAGGGAGGCTGAGAAAGCAAAGGAAGAAAAAGAATGAGGAAGAAACACAGAAAAGAAACTATGGACAAAGTGAGAGACAGAATTAGAGACGTCGAGCGGAACTGACAGAAGGAAAGACTCGTACAGAGATAGACAGAAACATGGGGAGAGAGAGAGAGAGAGAGAGAGAGAGCTAGAGAGATGGAGAGTGAAAGAGGTTTTTTTTCCACAGAATCATTTGTCATGTCCATCTATCCTGTTCTATCCTGGGAAGTCGACAAGAGACAAATAAGATCATTCTTTACGTTTTATTTCATTTTATTTTATTTTATTTTTCTCTCTGATCCGGTAAAAAACCCCAGACAAAAACGAAAAATAGAACTGTGGTTGTTGTGGCCAGTGGTGGAAAAAAGTACTCACATATTGCACAACATTGCTCACTAATTTAACGTCTGTGCCATTGGAGCATGCTCTGGCTGGTCCAATGGACTCAATGTGCCACGTACAGTAAATGCACAGGATTTCACTTTGTGACCATGATGCATCATGCTACACTGCTCACCAATGTAATGTCCCCGCCATTCAATGTTGTGGTTCAAGTGTTCAGCAGCCATATAACCTTGAGAGGCAATAAAGAGAACCGTGTTCACATGATTCTACGCTATGAAATTATTAGTGTTCATTTAACTATTATTGTAGAGTGCACAATTTAAACCCAAATGGATGGACCCAACCCTGACTTAAATGAACCCTTGGATTTTATGGTGTACACATCTAGAAATACACCACCCAGAACTTAATTCACCCTCAACATCGACGGCTCCACTGTAACAACCTCCCCCCACATTCGCAACCTTGTCTTATAAATCCGAACAGTTTTTTGAAAAACTATGAGCCATAGGTCGCAAACTATTTGTTATAGGTCGCGAGTCGCGACCTATGACTTATAGGTATGGTCGTTTGTTGCTATATGATCTCGCTGTCTCTCACAAAACTTTGAAATACCTAAAAAGAAGAAACGTTTAGGTCATTAGGTAATGAATTATTAATTAACCCACTTCGCGCCATTGACCTAGATGTACCTCAATTAATTAATGCCATTGGCGTAGCCCTACGGCAATTGCGCTTTTATAGAGCTTTCGATTGATCAAGTCATAATGCTTCTTACGTTAGCATCGGGTCGCGTCTCAGATTTGCGCACAGCCCCGGTCTCCCCCCCCCCCCAGTGCAGCACTGTTATTGTGTCGACCAGAACGCTTTTTATCACGGAGTGGAGTGATTTCCACAGAGTCGGCACACGTTGGTTTTTTTCTTAGACGGTGTGGTGGGTTCTTCAGCCATTCTCCTCATTTTCCTCGCATAGCCTCGTTTGAAGTTCCACTGGTAATGATTTCCTCACGGTGTTATGTTGAGGGGTGCACACCGCTCAGAGCTAGCCCTGACGTCACATCATTTGGAGCGACGCCTACGCGGAAGGGCTGACTCCCACTTTTAGGCCAGTGCAGCCCATGCGTAAATCCAGGCTTTCATTTTTCGCGCAGACGAAATGAAAGCCTGGGTATCGAGGCTATTCATTAATTGATGAATGGTTTTGTGGACCCGGCCTGCCCTCGGGGTCATGGACCGCCGTTTGAGAAGAAAGTATCTCTCAGCTGAAGAACATGATACGCTCCATCAGCGAGCCCTTTGGGAAAACCCAGGAATACACGGGTCAGACTATTTGACATGAGCTGTAGTGGAAGAAGCAGACAAATCCTTTACTTAAAAGTACAGGGTTAGGAGGGGATATCTAATGAAATGAAATAGGTGTAGCTACTAAAGTAACTTCTTAGGTCTACACACACCGATAGACTGTTCTGCTAGCCGCTCCAAACGCGCGCACCCCCCCCCCCCCCCCCCCCACACACACACACACACCCCCAGCCACTTTTTACTGAACTATTGATTCCGTATAAACTTTTTAGTCCAAGTCAATGGCAAAATATATTTACTATGACATTGTGGGTGCCACATGACCGTGACATTGTGTGGCAGCCAAGTCTATGGACTTTTTACAGAACCTTTTATTCCCCCATGACATCACCATGATCATCATGTTAAAAGACGCTCCCTTCACACAACTGTGATTTTTCAACTAGTTTCCATGCAGGAAACTAGTTGTATGTATTGTTGTATTGTATTGTTCAACAATGCATACATATCTTTTCCCCCTTTCCCTTTCCATTGTATCTGACAGCCTGCATGGTTGTTTGTTACCCAAACTGTTGTCCTCAGCAGTATTTTCATTTGTCTTTGTCAGCCTGTGTTGGCTCGTCCTTTCATCTATTATATATATATATATATATTTCTTTCTCAATCTGTTGGCATCTAAGCAGCCTGTTTCTGTATACTAGTGTTGATCTGCTGAATTTAAATCAGGACATTCGGAGCCAATGCAGCATCAGCCACACAGTTCTCCGTGCCTCGGTCTCAGGCCGAACGGATGTCGTGAACAATCTGTTTCTATTCCTCTGTCCCGTTCGTCTTAGTGCAGTTTAATTCAGGTCAGCAAAGACCATGTGGTAGACTTAGACTATAGCCTCCTTCCTCCTTCTCTGTTTCTCTCATCTCTCCAAGGGAGTTCCCTCCCTGCTGAAGGGTGCTACAGGCAGAGCACAGAGAGAGAGAAAGAGAGAGAGAGAGAGAGACAGACAGAGAGAGACAGACAGACACAGAGAGAGACAGACAGAACAGTGCACCACAATGAGGATCATAGCTGGCACAGAAGGATGACGTTCCGAACGCACTGTTCCTACCACAATACCCTACAGTGTCTACTGTAAATACACCAAGTCATGCATCCATACAAACATAATTAGTTGATCGGCACACTGCGCATACATAAAATTCCCTGTCATTCTTGTACTATGTCTTGATTTTGTCATTTGCTGAAAATAGAAGATCTAAAAGCTCACAATGAGTCACAGTGCGATGTGTTGTGAGCTGGTAGATCGGCTATATCAGGGCTTGACACCGGTGACCGGTGTGAAGCTAAGTCTTAGCTGCATTGCTTAGCTGCTAAGTAGTTTTACACACACAAACACACACACGCACGCGCACGCAAACAAACACACGCACGCGCGCACACACACACACACACACACACACACACACACACACACACACACACACACACACACACACACACACACACACACACACACACACACACACCAGAAGAGGAGGAAACATCACCAGGAGAATAATGGAGCCACGAGACATGAACAGTCAATTGAGCTTTTAATAGAGCATCTCCTCTCCCTCCATATTGATAAATAATGCAGCAGTCAGCAAATCCAGTTTTAACAGATGATATTGACCTTTTGGGAGAGGGGGGCAGGGGGGCATAGACAGGCAGATGGATGATGTATAGATAGAGCCATCATAGATTATATATATAGTGATGGAGACTGAGGCAACGAGACACAATTAGAAAAACAGACTAGACTATATGGATGAAGATTTCTCTGACATTTTCATGTCATGGTCCCTGCCGGCCTGCCCTAAACTCATACTGTAGGTTATTGGCCATGGACCCCGATCTGAAAAGGTTTCGTTCCAGGGACCCCCAATAGAGACCATTTGTGTTTAATGTGTTAATTTTCATCATCAATTTAATTTGGTTAATTTCCAAGAATTTTCTAAAATACTACAGAAGCTCACAACGCATCGCACCTTGACATGAGCTTGACAATCGGCTATTTCTTTTGTAGATGAAATATATTAGTCTAGTCCAGATTTACAACAATGTTAACCCTGAAGGCAAATTGTTTGTTTTAGTGTGGGGTAATAATAAGGGATGGAAATCTTCTGTATGCCGGCCAAGGCCAGCTCATAAATGGTTCATACTGCCTGATAATTAACCATTTTAAGATGGCGGCTGAAATACACGACCATGGATCGCTATACTATTTACACTAAGACGCCTGGGGGAGAGAAGCGTGCGATATCACGAGACCTGGGCACCATATATGGGGCTTTCCCCATGTATGGGGATTTTGGAGTGATACACTGACTGACTGACGGGAAATGCGTGATTCCATAGTTAACTGTGACGTTCAATTGCGGCAACCACCTTCATTTACCGGGCCTTCATTTACAGGCCAGTTGAAAAATCTAGTTTTCACCGGCTGCCGGGCGCGGCTGCGCGCTAATAACTTTGGGGCGGGCCCGTCTAGAGTTTGAATGGACAGGTATCAGTCAAAATGGGGACATCGAAAAGGAAGGATGGGTGGGGATCAACATATGGAATGTCAGAACAGGTCAGCTCCATATATGGAGATCTAAGGGTTTGAGGTTTGAGGTCAGATGTAGAGTTCTGTTTGTATATGTGTCTATGGAGTTAACATTACTCTAGACCCCCGTCTGTGGTAATAATATTCAAATATGTCTTCCCTGTGTATTTTTGGCTTCTTCCTGAAAGCTGAAACCCTTTGAGCCCAATCGAAATACACCATGTGACATCATAACCCTAACCCCTCCCCCATTGTCATACAACACACAGCTGTGGGCGAGGCTTACGTTCAGGTGGGTGGTGCTAAGGTGGAAACCAGGTACACTGAACTGGTGGGTGTGGCGGCTGGCCACATAAAAACATATTTGTAACCCTTTCTGTACACTTTTCTTTTTAAATAATCATAGTACCTGATAGAGGGGCACATGCACCATCTTTAACCCCCCCCCCCCCCCCCCCCCCCCACCCCAAAAAAAAACATTCCTAAAAAAGCAACACTTTTTTCTGTAACTCCATAAAGAAATAAAAGATACAAATCTAAGAAATTCCATAAATTATAGAAACCAAATGTTTAAGAAATTGTGAAAATAGCCGATCTACAAGCTCACAGTGTGGCGCGAAGCAATGTGTTACACGATTGATTATGTGATGCATCATCCAAGGCGCCGCTCACTTCACAATGAGTACATACAGTATTTCAGCATATTGGTGCATGCCACCATCTTAGGGACTCACTCAGGCAATCAATTAATCCCCTTTATTTGCAACCACTATACTATATGGCAAGTTTTAAGTTCTACAGCTTTAAGTCCAAAAATCTGAACCAACCCTTTAATACCTCTTAGAAATGCCCTACATTAACACGATTTGCCTCCAACACTTTAAATAAGCACATTTTCTGAAATTCTGCCTACCTAGACCTAGACCGCTTTAGTTGAGAGAGCCAGAGACACAGACATATAGTATATATATGCAGAAGGATGCTCACGTGGGTCAATACATTTAAAGAGGGTTTGGATGAAGCATCTTAATCAAAGAGCGACAGAGCGACGATCTGTCACGGCCGGGAGGAGGAGGAGGAGGAGGATGATGATGTAGCCGCAACTTCCTCAGTCGCTGCCCTGACCTCAACTGCACTGCAGCTAGAGCCGGACCGCTGCCAGGACTGTGCTGTCCTCTGAGATCTAGCTCCCCCCCCCCTCTCTCTCCCCCCCCCCCCCCCTCTCTCTCTCTCTCTCTCCCCCCTTTCTCTCTCTCCCTCTCTTTCTCTCTCTCCCTCTCTTTCTCTCTCTCCCTCTCTTTCTCTCTCTCTCTGACTCACTCTTTCTGGGTTATCCTCATTGGTGGAAAAAGTATACTCACATTTTGTATAAGTAAAAGTATCAATACTGCAATGAAGAAATACTCTGTTAATTAAAAAAAGAAGTCCTTCAAAATGTACTTAAAGTACCAAAAGTACTCATTATGCAGAATGTCCCACTTTTCAAATGTATTAAAATATTTTGAAAATAGCCGATCTACAAGCTCACAATGCCTGACGCATTGTTTGAGCTTGTAGATCTGCTATTTTCAAATTGCTGAAATGTATAGGGCTGAAGTGGTTAATGTATGTTTCATGATGTAGTAACTAAAGATTTCAAATAATTGTAGTGGAGTAAAAGTACAATATCAGTAGAAGTAAAAGTATTGGAAATTCGATCTCAAGTAAAGTAGGCCTACAAATACCTCAAAATCTTACTTGGTACTTGGTTACTTTCGACCACTGGATATTCTTCACTCCGTCATTCTCATTTTGTCCTTTGCCTCATTTATCACATTTTCTGTTCCCTCTTTCACCCCACATGCCACCCCCTGTCCTGTCCCTCCCTCTTTTGTTTTTTGACACTCACTCACTCACTCACTCACTCACTCACTCACTCACTCACTCACTCACTCACTCACTCACTGTCTCTGTACCCCATCCTCTATTATCTTGAATCCACCATCTGTCATCACTGTCTAGCTCTGACTTCTCCATCGTTGCTCATATTCATTCTCTCTCTCAATCCAATTCAGCAAGCTATTGGCATGATTGCCTCCTCTATATGTCTCTCTGTCTCTCCACCTCACACTCGCAAGCACGCCATGCGCACACACACACACACACACACACACACACACACACACACACACACACACACACACACACACACACACACACACACACACACACACACACACACACACACACACACACACACACACACACACACACACATCTGTAAATAAAACATATCTACTGATGCACAAACTCGGACACATCATGTCCTGTGTCCAAATGGCATGCTCTCTTGCGAGACTCAGAGAGTAGAAGATGATGGCTGATGAGATGTCTATCCTTCAGTAGAATAGTTCTGGTCTTTCCCGAAGTGACCCCACACTTTTAAAGCTATCACAGACATCTCTTCTCAGCATGGTCCTTGTATGGATGGTGGGTTCTGCTGCAGTGAAGTCTACAACAACTCCATTGCAATCCATCACATCGATACAGAAGTCAAGGCTTTATACATTCTTTATTAGGCTATACCTTTAGAGCAGGGGTTCCCAAACTTTTTTGGACCAGGTACCCCTTTTGGGGTAGATATTTTTCCAGGTACCCCCTCATCCTCGCAACACAGATAACAATATATTTACAACCACACGCAGTGTTTCCTGCAGGAAAAAGCTTTGGCATGGTGCTGGGCGCAGGCCGCAGGGGGGCCTTCTTGCGTCGAACATTTTGATGAATTAATTAATTTGATTCAATAATTAATTAATTTGTATTATTGCTCTTGTATTGCTATTGGAGACACTGGGGGGACACTGGGGGACACTGGGCAGGCACTGGGGAGGCACTGGGGAGACACTGGGGAGGCACTCAGGGAGACACTGGGGAGGCACTCAGGGGGACACTGGGGAGGCACTCAGGGGGACACTGGGGAGGCACTGAGGGGACATTGAGGAGTCACTGGGAAGGCACTGAGGGGACACTGGGGAGGCACTGGGAAGGCACTGGGGAGCATGGGGAGGCACTGAGGGGACACTGGGGAGGCACTGGGGAGATACTGGGGAGACACTGGGGAGCATGGGGAGGCACTCAGGGGGACACTGGGGAGGCACTGGGGAGGCACTCGGCTGGGCACTGGGGAGGCACTCAGGGGGACACTGGGGAGGCACTGGGAAGGGTCTGAGGGGACACTGGGGAGGCACTGGGAAGGCACTGAGGGGACACTGGGGAGACACTGGGGAGGCACTCAGGGGGACACTGGGGAGGCACTGGGAAGGCACTGAGGGGACACTGGGGAGGCACTGGGAAGGCACTGAGGGGACACTGGGGAGACACTGGGGAGACACTGGGCAGGCACTCAGGGGGACACTGGGGAGGCACTGGGGAGGCACTCAGGGGGACACTGGGGAGGCACTGGGGAAGCACTGAGGGGACACTGGGGAGGCACTGGGAAGGCACTGGGGAGGCACTGGGGAGAAACTGCAGCCACTGGGGAGACATTAGGGAGGCACTGGGGAGACACTGGGAAGGCACTCAGGGGGACACTGGGGAGGCACTGGGGGGACACTGGGGAGGCACTCAGGGGGACACTGGGGAGGCACTGGGGCAGCACTGAGGGGACACTGGGGAGGCACTGGGAAGGCACTGGGGAGCATGGGGAGGCACTGAGGGGACACTGGGGAGGCACTGGGGAGATACTGGGGAGACACTGGGGAGCATGGGGAGGCACTCAGGGGGACACTGGGGAGGCACTGGGGAGGCACTCGGCTGGGCACTGGGGAGGCACTCAGGGGGACACTGGGGAGGCACTGGGAAGGGTCTGAGGGGACACTGGGGAGGCACTGGGAAGGCACTGAGGGGACACTGGGGAGACACTGGGGAGGCACTCAGGGGGACACTGGGGAGGCACTGGGAAGGCACTGAGGGGACACTGGGGAGGCACTGGGAAGGCACTGAGGGGACACTGGGGAGACACTGGGGAGACACTGGGCAGGCACTCAGGGGGACACTGGGGAGGCACTGGGGAGGCACTCAGGGGGACACTGGGGAGGCACTGGGGAAGCACTGAGGGGACACTGGGGAGGCACTGGGAAGGCACTGGGGAGGCACTGGGGAGAAACTGCAGCCACTGGGGAGGCACTGGGGAGACACTGGGAAGGCACTCAGGGGGACACTGGGGAGGCACTGGGGGGACACTGGGGAGGCACTCAGGGGGACACTGGGGAGGCACTGGGGCAGCACTGAGGGGACACTGGGGAGGCACTGGGGAGCCACTGGGCAGACACTGGGGAGGCACCATGGCGGACACTGGGGAGGCACTGGGCACTGCAGGGCAGACACTGGGGTGGCACTTGGGGAGGCACTGGGGAGGTACTGGACATTTCATATCACACACACACCATGATTCACTAGCCCCCTCAAAAAAAAAAAAAAAGGGGGCTTGGGGTACCCCCTGGCTATGCGTCGCGTACCCCTAGGGGTCCGCGGACCCCACTTTGGGAACCGCTGCTTTAGAGGACTCTGAACAAGCACAGGGCTTAAAGCCCCCAAAAAATCCCAAGACTGAAAATGATTTTTTGCACATCTGCACTGATCTCATTAAATTACCCCTATGAAACCCTCAGGACTGAAATCCGTCCCCAGGAATAAGAACTTTAAGTCCTGCAAGCAAGGTGAAATAGTACGAGATGACTCAGATGAGGGAGTGATATATTCTACTCAGATCCAGTTTAATATTTTACATGCTTAGACTATTTCTGCAGTGGGGGTTTAAACTAAAGGCCAAATATGCTTGGATGAATAAAAAAGTTTTTGATGGCCTTGCAATTGCATACAGTAGTAGTAGTTAGTTAGCTATATTGGAAAAGGGACTTCCTTGTATATAGTGACACCGTGTGGATATAGTGTGTAAAAGTGAAAGTTCAAGACAAGAATAAAAGAGTCCTACAATAATAGATGCGTGTACGTGTTATTCATACACTGTGTACAGCCTCCACCACTGCCTGATAGGCCTATATGTGTTGTTGAGAATGAGATGGACACATTAAAAACTAACCCCGGGGACTAATTGGGAATTCCACATTAACTGAAAGGGGAGACATGGATATACTGTGATGCATTAACTGAAATTATACGTATACTTCCAAGTTGTGTTCTGTAGGGTAACTTTCTGTATGTTTTTTTAAATTATCCTACACTTTGAAACTTCAAAGTCAATTCAATTCAATTCAAATGAGCTTTATTGGCATGAGAAAACATACGTTGTGTCAAAATATAATACAAATCACACCCGTGTGAAGTGAGGGGAGCTCTTACATGATGATGTAAAACAAACATTGAGACAAAACAAACAATAAATTCTCTTTATTGTCAATGGGGTTTTTAAAACAAACATTGAACTAAAAACAAACATTAAACCTGTAGGCCTATATAGGAGGCCGGGGCCCTCAAAAAAAGTTGAAAATGGAAAAAATATACTACTTTTCCACAGTTGGAGGGGGAACAGCATGTAAACAGAGATATGTTACATTGCGTCGTTTTATACAGTATAAAGCTTTTTGAAACAAATGGCACCACTCGATCTTTTGCACCGACCAACTTCGAAGTCAAGTTGGTTGGTAAGGAACTTCCACATTGTATCCAGGAAGTGAGCTCAGGATTTTTATGGGGTCGAAACAAGCCGAAGGAGGTCGTCCCGTCCCCTTGTTGCAGAAAGGAGAGGAAATAGGTGGTCCTGCCTGGTCGAAAAACACCGTTCGGAGAAGTTTATAGTGACCGATCGGGCCGGGAACGGATCGGCTTTCTATGTTTTGTTTTTCGGGGAGCCCTTTCCACTCACACTGTCCCTCGATCGATAACAACACCTCCGATAATATATAATGATGATGAAAGGACGGACTAGTTGACACGCGATGTCACCAGCGACGAGCGGAGCGACGGGCGGAGAGACGGGGCTGCGTCGTGCGCTTATCAGCGGGGATGAAGTTCGGAGAAAGTCCGAAGCGAGAAAAATGGAGCTCCACCACACAGCTGAGTGACTGAGAGTGGGGTGAGGAGGCTGGCTTTGGCAGGCTGGGGGGGAGTCCTACCCTATAGCTCTGCTACTCCCGCAGACAGAGTCGTGTGTTAAATAAGGCCTCGTTTTGGCTGTCGCTTGCCGACAACACCCCTTGATCTCCAAGCTCACATGCAGCGCTTCGCTAGAGCTTGGAGATCGCGGGTTGTTGTCGGCAAGCGACGCCGTTGCCGCAATGGATTGAAAATTACTGCTTGAACTTCGATAGCTTTGCTAGCTAGCGTCCCTTTAGTTGAGTTCGTATGGTAATTGTGTCTATTTGTGTGATATGAATCTGATTGTCCCCAAGAAAAGTTATTCGAACTTGCAACATGTTTTTCAGAAAGTTGGAAAGGGGTTGGATGGATGTCCTTTTGACTGCCGGGGGGGGAGAAAAGAACAACATTGACACGAAAAGGGCCTGGACACTTTTTGAACTTGATCTTAATTGTTACAAACTTAATTTAAATAAAATCATGCACTCAAATGAAGCACTCAAATGAAGCGCAATGTGAAGATATTCAACATTGTAATTTCTGTTGTTTAGGCCCGTTGAAGTCAAGAGTTCCCTTTTTTCGGTGGGATGATTGTTTAAAATCAAGCAGCTCCAATCATGGCTGACAAAGCAACAGGAGTTGATAAACAGAGTGAAAACTGCATTATTGCGGGTATAGTGTCCCGTCACTGGAAACCGTTAGATAGGTCTACTATACGTGAGGCCGTTTGTTATTCTGTTAATAACCGGGTGTTGCGAGATTAATCCTTTCTTTGGGGGGGTTTGTAAAACAAACCTTGATAGCTTTGTTCTGCTTGAAACAATTACTATGGCCTCATCGCAACGTTTGGTGACTTAAAACAACAAATTGGAATGTCTCGTGTGTATATCAGTTTTGTCATGTTATTGCCATCTGTGTACTGTGTGCTGTCCAATCGTAATAAGGTTTATGCTCCAACTGCTCTGCTGTCATGTTTAGATATGGCCATCCTAGCAGCCACACGTTCTGTATAAATAAGTGGACTCAGCAATAATCACACACAAGACTCATGTTCCATTTTCTTTTCTGTTTCAGAACGTCCCTCTTCAATTCTCTCCAGCCTGTGATTCCCCAGAAGCTGCTTTGTTTGTGACAACACTGCAGTTACGGACAGTTTATTCCCTATGGATTGACTTCAGAGAATCCAAAACTGAAAATGTAGTTGTGGACTTTCAGTGATCATGACGCAATTCCATGAATCTTAAATATACTATTGCAACATCCCAGAGGGCATCTTAGAAGCCAGGGGTCCTCCTGGCACCCCCCTCCCCCTTTCCCTTCCCTTCCCTGATAGTTCACTGAAACGCCTTCAGTATCCACATTTACCAATTTGTATGCAGTTTCCCCCCACAAATCTTCAAGGCTCTTGGTGTTCTTCCCGCCTCTAGGCAGCAGTGCGGTAGGGGGTATTATTGGCACATATTTGGAGAACATTATAAATAAATGAAATATTAAGACGTCAGAACAAAAAGCTAGTGCAGGATGTGCTGGGGGAGGCACAAAGATCCATGCGGTCTTTGATTCGGGACTCACTCTAATGGGACTTAAGTGGATGTTGTCATTCGTTGCATTCGTCAAGCCTATCTGACTGCTGATGCAACCTTATTGGGACTTGAGTGTGTGTGCCGGTTCTATTCATGAGCTTTCCATGTGGTACAGCCTGGATGTTGAGTGTCCCGGGACTGTTGGATTCACTGTTGTTGCGGTGATGAGGCAGGGCTGCTGGTGGCCAGCTGTGGGGCTGACTGGGCAGCGGCCTGAGGTGATGTGATGGGTTGCAGGAACACTAAGGTGCTCCCTGAGCCCCCGGGGGATGTCCAGCTGGACCTGGTCAAGAAGGTCAGTAAGATGTTGGATAATTTAGAAAATAATCATAACATCATTGTCATTATAGAACTACAATATCTGTATTCTGTACGTTTGTTCCTTTCAGTTAAATCCAATTGTTACATACCTGACGAGTGTGTTGTCACTTCAGAACTGTGTACTTTGTGTCTGAAATGCTACAGGCTGCTTAATGCAAAGTGTTCATGCATTTCTTTCAGGTGGACCCTCCCCAACACCTGCAGACAGACCTCTATAAACACTTCATACGCGGGGATGGTGCGGGGAGTAAGATGGGTGCTGCTGGATGTGGGGGAGGTGATAAGGCAGACTCCACCTCCCCGTACCAGGCCCAGGCACAAGCTGCCAGCCGTACAACCTCCGCCCAGCCCCCCAAAGAAGGGTCCGAAGACCCTCAGCGGAAAAAGGTGGCAAAATATCGGGCCAAATTTGACCCACGGGTCACGGCCAAGTACGATATCAAAGCCCTGATAGGCCGAGGAAGCTTTAGCCGAGTGGTTCGCGTGGAGCACAAAAGCACACGGCAGCCGTACGCCATCAAGATGATCGAGACTCGGTACCGAGAGGGACGGGAGGTGTGCGAGTCGGAGCTGTGCGTGCTGCGGCGCGTCCGCCACACCAACATCATCCAGCTGATGGAGGTGTTCGAGACGGCCGAGTGCGTGTACATGGTGATGGAGCTGGCCACCGGCGGGGAGCTCTTCGACAGGATCATCGCACGCGGCTCCTTCACGGAGCGCGACGCCACGCGGGTTCTGCAGATGGTGCTGGACGGGGTCAAGTACCTCCACACCCTGGGCATCACCCACCGAGACCTGAAGCCAGAGAACCTCCTCTACTACCACCCGGGAGCCGACTCCAAGATCATCATCACCGACTTTGGCCTGGCGAGCAGCCGGAAGAAGGGAGACGAGTGTTTGATGAAGACCACGTGTGGCACGCCGGAGTACATCGCCCCCGAGATCCTGGTGAGAAAGCCCTATACCAACGCGGTGGACATGTGGGCACTGGGGGTGATCTCGTACATTCTGCTGAGCGGCACCATGCCTTTCGAGGACGACAACCGCATGAGACTGTATCGGCAGATCCTCAAGGGGAAATACAGCTTCTCTGGAGAGGTGAGATGTAACCATCACAAGCAAGCACCCCACACCCACTCATCCTCCTGGCCTTTTGGTGCACATGCACCCTACTACCATCTCTTAATTCTCGCCACCACCCTCTCCCACTTATTGGTCCTCTCTGCTGAGTCAATATGCCCTTCTGTAAAGTGTGTGTGCGTGTGCATAATAATTCATGCTCCATCTCTGTAACTAGTTGAAAGAATGCTGAGTTAGCCCCTTCCTTTGTTCCAGGGTGTGGGTGTTTAGGTTGCCTCTGAGTTTTATGAATGCCTGTTTTATACCCGTGGACAAGTGTCTGCCAACCAACATAAATCATGGGTTCATCGACGCGACACACATCGACACTTCATTAGAGGATCTGTTATTTGTGTTGGTCAGCAATGTCTTTAATGATTTTAAAATACTGGTGATCGTCTTTAAATCAGTTTGTTCGGGGCCAGCCGCCAAAATAAATTCCGGACTTATTTGTTTTGAGGGGCACTAGCTCCTCCAATGCCCAGCTTTGTCTGTTTGTGTGAACACAAACACAATGATTTGATTGGCTGATCACCCCCATAGCGATGATAAGAGTGGCTGAGAAAAGTACATATTGAGGATAAAAGTGAGGGCAGAAAAGTGAATTGGATTATTTATTTATGTATTTTGAGGGGTGCTAGCCTCTCCTATATTCAGCTATAGTGTAGATTTTTGTCCTAACACAAACATGAAATACCATTGATAATGAATGGAGAATTTACGTCATATGTAGAAGAGCAAATCGACTATTTTGTCCTAATTCAAACATTAAATGCCATTGACAATGAATGTCATATGTAGACGAGCAAATCGGCTATTTTCATCTTACACAAAAATGTCCATTGACATGGAGAATTTACATCATATGTGTCTGAGCAAATCTGTATTTCTGTTAAATTTCCATTGACAATGAATGGAGAATTTACATAATTTGTGTCGATGATGTACGGTGATAAGAGCGCTACTCCCTTCACACAGGTGTCTCTAAAATGTTTTATCCAACAATTTTGTAACCCATTTTTTCACCCAGTGTCAATTATCTAATGTAATCCTGGGCGCTACACTTCCTCTGCCAACCTGGGGGGGGGGGGGGGGGGGTCGGGGGGGGGGGCAGCGGACTGACCTCATGCTTCCTTCTATGCATGAGGAGTCCAAGCTGCTTCTTTTCACCTGACAGGGGAGAGTTTCCCCGGCCGGACGTAGCGCGTGGAAGGAACACGTTATTCCGACCAGTTTCTTTCCCCTCCATCAGGTGCCCCGGCTGGCCAGGGGGAGGTAGTTTAGAGACCAGGATTTAGACACCATGCTTTTGTGAGGGTACCTACCCTAGGGGACACAGGGATAACATGCAAACTCCACACTTCACACAGGTGTGATTTATTTTCATTATGAACTCTGTCGAAGTCTCTTGTTGTGCAGGGCCCAGCTACAAACTGGTCCCAGAGCTAAAACAAAATCTGGTGATTTTAGCTCTTACTATCAGGGGCGTCATCACTCTCTCACAGTATACACAGTATACTGATAATAGTAAGTTACTATTATCAGTATACTGTGTATACTGTGAGAGAGTGATGCTAAATGAATGATGCCACAAAACGAAAATGATTCAATTTTGAACCATTTGCATTGTGAGTACATGGTCTATGGAACTGAGTCGAAAACAATTCAATTCCGTGATATATATTCTTTCAGAACGTTTTTAACTCAAATCTTTGCTTCTGGGGGGGGGGGGGTCCCTGGAACTACATATTCAGATGGGGGTCGGCGGCCAATTTCATATATTTTTGGGGGGCCTTGACATGAAAATGTTTGACAACCACATGGGATTTTCAGGAAACTGTCAGGATTTAGAAGGCATTTGTAGAATCGTCCTCAAGTCTAAATGGGTTAAAGCTAATACAACATAAGACCTGAGGTCTTTTGTTTGCGTGTAATACGTACAGAGATAAATAATAAAGTGACTATGCTACTGAACACCACAAGCCCCTCCAGAAAGTAAAATAAATCTATATTTTCTCCCCTTATCTCCCCATATCCCAATTTAATTTAATGAGTGTTCTAAATGCTACTGTGTTAACACTGAATCTGATACTAGCTCACTTGAATTAGTCTCTATGGAAACGTGCGTCTTTAAAGCCATCATAAATAATGTTTATATTTAATATGACAATCCTAAACTAATCATGAGCATCATGATGTAGCAGCAGCAGCAGCAGCAGCAGCAGCTGAGAGAATATTAATCTGGATATGTGAGTGTATATACTACATTGATTGTGTTTGTGTGTTGTGGGTAATGGTAATCCAGGTGCTGTTGGTGTTTAGACTTTCACTCTTCTTGTTAACACTTGTACCTGTCTGAGACTGTCCATGTTTCAGGAAGAGAATTGACTGTCCTTATGGGGAACGTTTGTAATTTGGGAACATTTTCTTGTAGCAAAGTATGTAGTGCTGTTGTTTTGTTTAGCTTTTTTTCAGCTTTTTGAGAGTGCAGCTTGTCCAAGTCCATAACATGCAATCTCATAAACAAACAAGGTGAACATTCTTTGGGTTGTGACTTGGCAGAAGAGACAGACAGGACGGCGCGTAACCTGCCAACCTGACCCCAGTCATGACTACGAGAATATGAGTAGATCCAGAGTAGACCTACTATCTAATATATTGTAAAGTAAACTAAATAGATCTCCCTTGAATACCTAACTCGGAGAACCCTTTGCACAAGAGATCTAACATCTTGTCATCCGATCACAGAACTATTGTTACAGTAGCTCTCTGATGCCCCCTTGTGTGTAGTAGCCTAGTTGAGAACAATTTTCATAAAGACGTGTATTGGGTGTGGGAGAGCTGTATTTTCATGTATCATTTAAATTAAATTCTGCCAGTTTAAATTCCTCTGTGATGTCATTTGATATGATTACTGTAGCATTCTTGCATGCTGGCATTCTGTACAAATCCAATTTAATTTATTTAGAATTAAAACTCAACTGCGTGCTTTACAACATGGTATATCTATCACCCAGCCTTATTTCAATGTAAGCAAACAATGAATGCTCATCGTTTTCTTTTCCTTCTGTGCCTTTGTCCTCTCCTCAGCCATGGCCCAGTGTGTCGAACCTGGCCAAGGACTTCGTGGAGCGGGTTCTGACCGTGGACCCCAGCGAGCGACTGACCGCCGGTCAGGCCTTCAAACACCCCTGGATTGTCAGCATGGCCGCCTCCTCCTCCATGAAGAACCTGCAGCGGTCCATCTCACAGAACCTTCTGAAGAGGGCGTCGTCGCGCTGCCACAGCACCAAGTCGGCCCAGTCCACACGCTCCAGCCGCTCCACGAAGTCCAACAAGGCCCGGCGGGCCCGTGAAAAAGAGCTCCGTGAGCTCAACCGGCGCTATCAGCAGCAGTACAATGGCTGAAGCCGCTAAACCATGAAAGCGAGTGACTGCAGAGCATGAGGCCGAGCCACAGCACTACAGAGGTTGAACTTTTACATGTGACTGCCACTGCTCAAAGTTGCTGCCAACAATGGCTCCCAAGTCACACATCACTGACATGGGCTGAAAAAAGACAATGACTTAAATGTATCCATGGCAACCAGTGACACGTGCATCATTGGTTTAAGAGCAGCTGCTGTCAATTGACCAAAATTCACAAGCCAGCCATTTTTCCCTTATGCCATTTTTTGCTCTTACGTCATATCATAACGTAAGAGATACATGGCCGCTGTGTGTAAATGGTCTATGGCTACAGCAGGACAAGGCCTGCGGTGGATGCCATTAGATTCATGTTAATGGTTGAGGTGTTCTGTGTCGAAGAGGCTATGAATTTCCATGACAGTGTGTGTCATAGTATGTGCACAGAAAGGGACAAACCAGTACTGTTTTGAGGCAACAGCCCTGAAACAGTTCAATCTCTCCGTCTGTCTCTATCTATCCGTCCCTTGAGTCTTTCGTTGGTCGCGGTGCCCGAAGCAGCAAGCAGGACACTGTTCACTCACTGCCCACATCCCTGTCTCCTTCACTCCCTGTTTTTTCCTCTACATATTTATTTATTGTTGTTGACATGATTATTGGTCTCCGTTCAAATGGTCACTGGATATTGACCGTCCACACGGATCTGTTGAACAGAATTCTGGGTACTGACATTTCTAGGAAGAGAGGGGAGAAAAAAATACTTCCCTTTCTCATTCCTGAATTATTGCTGTGAATTTACTATTTTGATACATTAACTGTTGGGGACATATACAATACAATAGCCAAGCTTATCTTACGAAGTTGGCGTTGGAAGACACTGCAACACTAGCAAATCAGTGATCTAGTGCTTGTGAAGTCTAAGATGGCCTTTTCTTGCCAGTCATACTCCGTTGATATCATAGATCTGAAGCTTGTAAAAGATTGGAATGCTGTTTGGTTTAATTTTCAAGGCTGGTTTTGTTTATCTTCAATGTATTTAAGAAAACAGTCCTCGTCATCCCATGCTCCTTCCTCTAATCACATAACTCCAATGAAGTTTTCATTAACCACTTAAGCCCTCTATTATTACTTTGTTGTACGACGAATATCCGAAAATGACGAATCTACAAAGCATGAGCTTATAGTTTGGCTTTTTTTCCCCTCACTTATGACATGCCTAAAATAGGGACACCGGTTTGAAAGTGGTTAAAGGAATGTTGACCCTTTTTTACATTTTCATCATTGCTGAAATGATGTACATGCTTCTTAGTGCAGTATTTTATGCTTTTTCTTTTCTTTTCTTTTTTTAAAGCTTGGTATGGTTGCATAGCAACATTAAGCTAGACATCTTGTGTGGTTTTTATTCTGCAAAGATCATGCCCATTGTTCAATGGATCTGTTACCTAATTCTTCCAAGTTTGACTTTGGAATAGCCAAAATGAAGAAAATATAATGATTTTTTTATTTTTATGAAACTATCATGTATGAAGGACTTAAATCGTGATTTAAATGAACAGCATATTGTGGTGTACTCTGCCTTATGTATAGTGCAATTGTGTGGTTTGAAACAAATGAAGGAAAAAAACCCCACATTGCCATTCCTTTGCCAAATCTACATGTTGTTCTAGATAACCCTTTGAAACGTTCAAAATAATCATAAATAATAATAAAAGAGTTGAAGTGGGGGAGGAATGGGACTTGGGCTCAGATATATATTTGCCTAACTAACGATTAATCTTTGATAGTCTCGCATAGCCATACTATATCACACAATCTGCCTGGGGCCATTTGCATTACAAAGGCAGATAAGGCTATGTTTTTGAAGTCTACAGTGGAATTGTCACAAAAACAATTATTATGATTCTAAATTATCTGGTTGATTAATTTTTTTACCCCATCTTTAGAAGGGGTAAATCGATTGCACAAAGTGGTCTTGCATACTTCTATGAGCGCTTTGCGGTGAGCTGTCCTGGTATAAAGTGTGTTTTAGTTTTTTTTGTTGTGAACTTATTTTTTTTTAAATGATACTGGAAATCCAACAGAGCCATGTCAGCTGACCTCAGTTTCTGTTCTTTTATGTTGAAAACGTACTCTGTCTGATATTCTTGATGCTATTCTAGAGCTTCCTAATTTCCATGAGATCAGTTTTGACTCCTCCATTGCTCCGACTCCCGTCTAGATCGGATTGGCTGTGTTATTTTCTTCTACTGCTGTATTATCCACCCTGTTCTCTCTCTCAATTCATGGGAGTCTGAAATCTGAATGAGTTTTAATCCAACACTGTCTTTCTTGACAGGAAACTGGTTAATATCTTTTAAATTTGGAGATCTCGGAAAACACACACACACACACACACACACACACACAATTACTGGGAGTCAAAGGAATTAATGTTTGAAATTGGTCAGCCGTGTCTATTGTGTCCAATGGCTAACAACCATATAGTATTCAGAAGTGTTCCAGCAGAGTGTTAACATATTATTTGTATGAGAGTTTCCTTTCACCTTTTATATATGTGTATGAGTTTGTGTAATGTCCTAAATGAAGTAGCCAACTCAACACTGTTATCTGAATACAGTTTGTCTTTTATGTTTGTTATTGTGTTTTACGTCTAAATGAATGATACAACTTTGATTCTTCTACCATTAACTTTTTTCTAATGTTTTTTAATGGTGAAATGGTTCAGTCATTGTATACAAATGTGCCAATAAAATAAATCCGAACCTGACATGCTACTTTATTTGCTGTGTAGACAAATTGTTTACATGCTTGTTTCTAATGGTACCTATAAGCTATGTTTTAATAACATTCAACAAAATTAGATTTGTCCAGAATTGGTTTAAGAATATGTTTTGAGTAGCACTTAAAATTATTGATTTTGTGTGTGTGTGTGTGTGTGTGTGTGTGTGTGTGTGTGTGTGTGTGTGTGTGTGTGTGTGTGTGTGTGTGTGTGTGTGTGTGTGTGTGTGTGTGTGTGTGTGTGTGTGTGTGATATAGTCCAAAGAGTAAGACCAAAGATATTTTTCACATGAAGTTTTCATTTTCGTGATCGTCAGTGTACCATATATAATTATGACACCACATCTAAATGTAATATTCCCAACTGATTGTGATTGTCCATAGGATACACAATACACATAACAACCTTAGAAATATTTTCTTTCACATCAGGATGTAAGTATCATTAAACTCAGACCAATAACCCACCTATCGATCTCCCAGAATACCTCCCCAGGGATGAGTTACGAGTTTGAATTAATGTACAGGATTAATGTGTGCAGGATGTAATTTGTAGATGTGAGACAGTGGACTTAATTTAACTGACTGTTTTTTTTGGGGAATATTTAAATTTAAAAGAAAAAACTTCTGCCTCACACTTATGCCAGTGATCACCCTCCCCTGTGCCAATGTTGGCACCCGTGCCTAAAGTAGACTATCTGACTATCAGATTCTGTTTGGCTGTTAATAATGCAAATTATGCAATTACAATGAGTTTTGTATCCCTTTTAATGTCAAACCTGATCATGTTGCCACAGACGCCCAATTCCGGCAAAACCGCAGTAAGACTGATTAAGCTTTGCATTATGCCTTAGAAGACTGTTTCAGGTCCATAATCAGATGACTGATTCTGCTGTTGTGATTTACTAGTAAAACGATAATAATAACGCACATGGCTCTAGATTACCTATTATTATGAGCTAAAGAACAAAAACATTATGGGGGATGATCTACACAAAACATGGCAACCCGACACAATCAGACGTCAGTGGTCTGCGGCTGAAGTCTACGTAAGCATTTACTTTCCGGTTAGTGGACTTCAATATAAGAGCAATTTTAGTTTTTTCTTTCTTTCTTTTTAAATGAATAAACAAATATGAAATGAAAAGGTACCAACAACTGTGTTACTGTGTATTTTACAATTAAACATTATAAAATGAAAGGAACATATGGAATCATATGGAGATGATGCAGGAAAAAAAGGCAAAACATTATTTCGATTTATAGCGATGGCCAAAACCAACTACAAGTAGGCCTACAACTCAGGCGTAAAGGTACGTTAGTTCAGATTTTTTTGCAATAATAATCTTTGAATACAGAGGCAATATCGGCCTTATCGGCCATAACAGCAATTAATTATATCGGATATCGATATCGGCCAAAATGTCTCATCGGCACACTCCTAATTTCAGCCTATCAAAATGGGTGGGGGTGAGGTGGGTGAAGTGAGATGGGTGATACAGTCTTGGGTGGGTGAGGTGGACCTACTAAATTGTTTCATAAAACTAGCGTCATTTGTATTGTTGACCTATTTCTAGTAGTCTACCATACTATAGTTCAACTCTTTGACCTCTCTGTCACATACATGGAAGTTCCATGTATGTGATGGAACTATTTTTTTGTGTCCAGTATGATAGTATCAGTATCACTACGCCAGCAGGCAGCGTACCCAGCACAAAAAAAGTTCCATGCCTCAGAGCTTACTCTTATTTTTTAAGTCCGCCGACCGGAAGTCAAATACAATCGACCTGACGCGTATGATTCACTCTATGGTATGATTAGAACACTTGACGAATGTGGTTTCGCCAGCCTTTTGCTAGCTTTTTGTTCGATGCTTGTGTGTAACTGGTAACTAAACGGAGTAGCCCCGAATCTACCACCATACGCGGTAGATAAATGATACAAACGAACGTCAGTTTACCTTGAGAAGGCATAGTTCACTGGGTGAGTAATGATGGCCGTCATAGCAACAACAACAACAACACACACACAGACAGACAGCACACAATGTGAGCTAGCGAGCTTAGCAACGCATGTGATATGAAGGCACTGTAAAATTCCTCCTGCATCTGCACGTTCCCTTGTTTACAGACATCATTTTGAGCTGTTGCGGTGTGATTCTGACACACGATCGCTTCATGCGTAACGATAACGACTTACAGATGTACTTTACGCCAAAAAATTAATTGCAATATCGTAGATTGTACAAGAAAATACAAAAGCTCCAAATACAACAGCAAATATGTCTGGTTGATGCTCTGTCCATGCTATTATTGATCAAACGTTCTTCTTGGCCATATTGCTGCTATAAACTATAGTGTAATTATAGTATATTTCTATACCACACACAGTACCGTCTTTACTTTTGTATTTTCATCTCATTAGCGCTAATGCTAACTTGTAGTTGGCTACTTCACGTGTTTGTTGGTAAAATGGGATGGTTTTAAACTGTCATGCATTGGAAATCATAAATATGCTGTGTTCCTTCTGGCCTCCTCGATTGTCGAAGTGTGCCAAGCACGTATTAATTATACTATATAATATGTTATCGTTTTGAACAGATCATATTGATGATTACCTGGCAGTTATGAAACACAAACGAACCTTTTGCATTTAATTCGTGGAAGATTGTCTGCAACCATGCAGTCTTCTTTGTGCAGACATATGCGGTATGACTACATCATGGACATGACATGTCTATTACACATCAACAACTAAATGAGTAGTTTGTTTAGTCTTGTGACTTGTGGACCAATATCTAATCAGTTTTTTTCTCAGGCACTGAAGTATTTTGGCAAATTGTTTCTAGTAGGCAGTTCCATTGTTATGACTGTTGTCTGGTATGATGTTAAGTTATCTTTAGTACTTTATTTTATATTATATTGTTATCCTATTATTATTTTTTGTGTGTTACCACTTTTTCGGTACTTGTTCACTGACTGACTACACGACCTACTGTACCTCGTGTGTATTTTTATTTTATTTCATCCTGATCCTTACTGCTGTGCTATGACAACTGAATTCCCCTCACATATAGATTTAAAAACAAATCTGAATCTAATATCTGGAAATTGGAATGAACAGTTGATCTCAACCGTTAGCCGTTTGAGAACATTTATGGCTCTTTCTTTGTTCTTTGTTCTTTGTTCTGATTTGGGGGTCTCTTAGTTGGAATTCTACTCTTGTAATCCATTATAGTTTAGGTTTGTGATCTTTGTGATGTTGACACAAGTGCTACCAGCCTGTCTTTTACAGCTCTCCCCTAACCAATACGACTACAGCCCCGAATCTTAACCAGTAGTTGTTAGGTGTATTGTTTCCACTTTCCAGGCAAAGATCCTGCTCCAAGCCGGGGCTAGTGATTCAAGGTCAAGCTAGCCCCCCCAATGCAAAGCCAGCTATGCTCCTATAATTAACACACACACACACACACACACACACACACACACACACACACACACACACACACACACACACACACACAGCAGGGTGGGACACAACGTATGCATCTAGCACCAGTATGTAATCAAGTCCCTGATTCAACAAGCTTGGTCTCCTTTCTGTGAAGTAGTACATCATGAGTGATCTTGTTTTGCTCAGCATTTGCACAACGTATCGCTTTAGGTGGGAGAGATAGACTTTGAGGACATTTATACCATGTAGTAGTAATAGTAGTGCTTTTTTGGAGGGAGAGATGGACTTTGAGTACATTACATCACCATGTTCTAATCTACACACAGGCCTGAAGTGATGACCAGTGTTGCATTGGTCATTGCACGCAGTACCGTCCACACCGTCTCCCTAAGATGTTTCAGGAGCACACGTGCATGCACATACATCGCACAAAAACAACCTTAAGTTCCCACGAACAATGTTTGGCTGCGAGTGTCACGCCTAGTGCGAAACAACATAGGAATAAGCCTGAATACACTCTACACTACAGAAGTTGTGACCTGCTAACTCATGTCGTGTAGGTGTTAAACGACATGCACTTGGCGTCATTAACAATAAGATTGTGTCCCCTCCAAAGATAAGATTGGAGGGGTACCTGCATGTGACATTGTGGGTACCTGCACATGGCATGGCACTCAACTCTGCACACTGCTGCACACTCCACTCTGGATGGAACATAACAACATATTGCACACTTTGTCCAGCCATACAACTCGGTTGTCATATCAAGCTGTGCTCGTAGAGGCTAACGGGCTCATGGGACTATGCAAATGCAAGGCACATCCATGAAATGACACCATCAGACTCTCCAAGGGAGTGACTCACACTCAATTCATGAAGGAAGCTGTAATGAAAAACAAACAAAACAAGTCATTCAATGTGTTCTGATGATACAAGGTTATAAATTCCTCCGAGGGAATGTGTCAAAAATGCAAACAAAACATCCAAAATGCCTCATCCATGGCCATCTGGTGTGAGGTACTGTAGGAGCCAGTGAAGGCAGTAAAGCTGTCTGCATTTGGCTTATATAACCTGCACTCAATATGGAGTTGATACTCTGAAGTTTTCTGTTGAATTTGGGGAATTGGTTGTGTCTGTTCAACTGTCAATTTGTCCCGGCTATGGGCTACAGGGGAAATGACCCCATACTGGCTCGGCAGTGCCGTTAGAATAGATGGAACAAAGTTTCATTGCAGCGTTCTAGCCCGTGTGCATGGAAGTTAATTTTAGGACAGGAGATCCATCTGCTGGCTGACTGAACAGCAGACGTTTAATCTCATTCACGTGAACCTCTAGAGTAGACTACTACACTATGCGTTGTGAGATTGTAGATCTGCTATATTTGGTCTAGAGATCTGTTGTGTAGATGGAAACAAGCAGTATAGTACATACCAGTAAGAATTTGAAATATAGCAAGCACACTTGTGATATTAGCCAAAAAATTTGTTGCTATTTCTGTGTAAGTAAACTACCAAATCTAAACCAAATTTACAGAATAACAACACTTAACATAACATAACATAACATCACAACACTCCATATTTGGGCATGCCTGACACAGAACATATATAGGAAGGATTAAAGGGATACAGAGAGACCGATTCAGAAATCTCCATATATGGGCATAAAAGGGACACAGACAGATGAGTGGAATGGGTACTCTGACACCGGTACAACAGGTATTGCATAGCCGGGTGGGGCATGGATCTCCAATTTCCATTGTTACCGACTTGGTGCTGTAGTAAAGACTGGCTAAAATGCACATTATCTTTAGAAATACAAATTATGAAATGGTTTCACCACACACAAAGTCTTGGAATATAATTTAATACATACAGTATAAGTATGCACTTCTTAGTTGGATGCAAGTGCAATAATAACTATACAGTATCTTTAGCTTGAACCCTAGCTCTGGTCCATATAGCTCTAATGCGTTGCATTGTTACTCTCGACTTCCACCGCTCGCATGGATGCAGACCAGCCTCTCGTCTTTAGCGTAAAACGTTTTTGCTACTCACCAAAACAAAGGCGGGTTGTGTCATTAGAAAGCCTACTTTCCTTAGTGGGAGCACTCTGAGCCCCCCACCACACGTTTAAACGGTACTTTTTGGCCAAAAGGGGATTTTGTTTACACTGGAGAAAAAAAATACTTTTAGTTACTCCACTGCGCCTTCTACCGATATTGCCCAGATAATTGCCTCATAGAGAATATTTTTCCTCTGGTGAAAAAAAATCCCTTTCTGGCCAAAAAGTACCGTTTATATGTGTGGCGGGGGGCTCAGAGGGCTTCCACTAAGGAAAGTAGGCTTTCTTTTTCTTCTTTTTTAATTGTTTTTATTTTGGTCAATGTGTACAAGCATAATGAACAGCTTTTACATCATGTGGTCAAGTGCATTAGCTTCGTTTGTGCTCGTTTCTTACAGGTATATTTCCCATGTTCTCAATGGTGACCAAAGTTACAACATTTACAAGGTTACAGCAGTTACAAAAAACAGACAAGAAAAACAAAAGACAGGAAAGTAGGCTTTCTAATGACACAAGTAGCAAAAACTTTATTTTTATTTACGCTAAAGACGAGAGGCTGGTCTGCATTCATGCGAGCGGCGGAAGTCGAGAGTAACATAGCTCTAAATGCAACGCATTAGAGCTATGGACCAGAGCCACTTGAACCCATGCCTGGTTCTCAGGGAGCTCGGATAATTTTGATGCAAAATGTGTCTTCATCACTGTCAAATGAATCACAGTATCAAACAACCATGTGCTCCAGTTTCCTTTTTGGCATCCTTCTAGAGTCTCTGCTCCGACTGTTTCTCAGGCCAGTTTTACAGTTTAGTACTGTTGATATAATGATTAACGAGTACAAAAAACAAATATAGATATATTAGCTGATTATTATTTTGTCCTTTTTTTTGTCTTCTAGATACAGCTTGCTTTGTTTGTTCGTTCATGCATCCGTGTAAAGTTGTACCTGGCCCTGACTATCCCATCTGGTTGTACTGTCCCCTTAGGGCACCATAGGTCTTATGAATGTAGGAAGAAAGGAGTGGCTATAGGCTCTGAACAGAACACTGCATGAAATGGTGTACGAAGGATAGGCCATTGTCCATTCCTAACCCATTTAGGCCATTGTACATTCCTAAGCTTTGGCACGTTAGAATTCAAATTGTGTGTTTTGTTTGGCTTTTCATTGCTTTATTTGTAAATGCTGCTCTCCTTTTTCCTGCAGGAATAAAGGACCAAAGGCACTGCAGGGGGTGTGTTCCAGGTTGACTGCATTGTCCCCCATCAGATACATTTCTCCTGGTTCCCTTCTCAAATCCAATATGGCCACCGTGTTTGTAGTCTGGCAGCATTACTGACCAGCACTACACTTGGACTACAACCATGGAGAGGAAACGTCGAAAGAAATGAATCAAGCTGCTCAGGCCGCACGCCATGTGGACTCATTTCCCAAGCTTTGGCCCTGAACTGCTCTGAAACCACAACCTCCGATCTGTATCCTGCCACTACTTGTTCATGAGTGCTTGAGAGATGCAACACAGAATGTCTCTACTTCCTGTGTGGGTGTGGTCCGTGCTGCTGGGGCTGCTGGTTGGCTACCTGCCAGCGGTAGGGATGGAATCGGGGGGAGGGGCTAAACCTTCCTCTAACCACACCCCTACCTCGGACCCCCTCCCCAACTCGGGCTCCGCCTCCAACAACTGCTCGGATCACCTACTCAAGCTGGAGTTTTCCACCAATGTGGTAGAACACGGTAAGATTATCTCCTTCCCGTTTGCACTGCTTTCCGTCCAACCTATCACGTTACCTATAACCGTACCTATCACGTTTAGTCGGATATCCTAATTGGTCAGCTCAGCTGCCTCCGGAAATGTAGATGGAGCACAATGTGTCAACTACACGAGGTTCCGTTGAGCACGGCGCCCACCGCCCAGCATGCAACTGCCCCCAAGCTACTGGCTGTCTCAATAGCACATAGTTCATACAAGTACATGATTTTTCTTGAAAAGGTTAAGAAAACACGTTGACCTTTTTAGAGAAGGTGTGTTGCTATAGGGGGGCTAATGGATTTCTGTGCACACACACACACACACACACACACACACACACACACACACACACACACGGGACAAGCAGTCTGAATGAAAAGTGTAAACGAGGCCTTAGGCAGATGTTGAACTTTGTAAGGCTGGCGCAGGCCCATCTGACAAGCGGCGCGTCTCAACCCCAGACACGCCTGCTGAGATCAACAAAACATGCTCCTTACAGTGACACTTCGTGACAAAGCCGCAGGCACAATAATAAGGTGTTTGAGGGAGAAGTATAGGGATGAAGGAGAAAGACTCAGAGGATGGATGGCTGGATAAAATGTGAAACAGAGGTCTTGAGATCGAAATGCAGGCTATTATGAATGACGTGACCCCCCCCCAGAGAGAGAGACCTGTTCAACTATCTTTGAACCGCAATCTCTGCCATTCTTGCTCAGCCGTAACCAACTCTCTGCTCTCCACTAATGTCCCTCACACAGTAGTCACCCCTCTGGGGCAGACTCTAGCGACAATGGATGTCTTAATGATACAAATGAAATACTAGCTCTGCCTGAGAGACACACCTCAGTGTCAGTAACATCAAATGATAATGGCAGCATTGTTGTTGTTATTTTGAACCCGGGGAAATAACTCAACCCATCCAACTGGTTCATTTGACCCGGGCGTTCCACCTGTTGATGTATTTTGAAAGTAAAATCGGCAATAAAATCCAGTGATGTGAGTGAATAGCCTGCATCCTGCATCCTTAGATTCACTATATTGAGAAAGGACGCAATCATGTCACCCTCCGGGGGTCCTGGGATGTAATACTGTACGAGCAGTGGCACTGACTGTACTCTAACATTGTTGAAGTAGGACTCATAAAATGTCCCTGGGACCCATTTAAAAGACCACCCCTGGGACCCGGCACCCATTACATTGAAAACCCATTACATTTTCAGTGATCTACATCACTGAAAATCTCTATTCATTAATTAAGTTGTCCTGTCTTTAATCATATAATACTAATGATGAAGTGAAACAGAAGGGCCTGAAATTAAACATTGCTTCCCTTAACATTTTGTCAAGCATTAACAATACTTGTAATGTATGCATGATTCTTCTCCAAAAAAATTAAATGCCATCCCACGACCGGCCTGGCCTTGTTGTGACCCACTTATTATGGGCTGTCCTGTAGTCCACAGAATTGAACACTACACCACCCTCCATATTGCTCTTGTCGAGTAATCCATGGCGTTTGGTGTCCTACTCAGTAGGACACCAAACGCCATCGATTACTCGACAAGAGCAATACCTTATTGTTACGCTCAATTCAATACATACAGTAGGTCCTACTGTATGTATTGAATTGAGTGCAACGATAAGGTATTTGACAACAGCTTATCCCATTTTGGGCGGGAACCCCTTTTGGCTATTGAAAAATAGCAGATCTACAAGCTCGAGTGGTGCACTACGAGCTTGTAGGTCTGCTATTTTTGAAAAATCGAAGAACGACTGACATAGAAAGATAGCTTTTTAAGAAAACTGTCAGGATGTAGAAGACATTTTTAGAATCTGATCTCAGGTCAAAAACTCAAAATGTATCATAGATTTAGTGAAGTGGATTCTTGTGGGAATTATTGTACAGCGCAATGCTGTAGCATTGTCAGTGTTGTGCTAGTCCATGCACTCTGCCATTGATGTAATTATCTCGCAGCCTGCATTTCCACAACAGTGTTCTTTATGTCTCCAAAAACGCATTTCTTGGTTCTGACCTGGGGCGACCTATCCAGTAATGGAGCAATGTTCTCCAGACTGCTAATGTACTACTAGCTTACACTTGTTGTTTTCTCCGGGCCATCTAATGTTTCAGGGATTTGGAAATGCCTTGGCAACTACACACAGTTTAAAAACCTGATACCATTTTTCTTTCCCAAGGATAATTTGGGGATGTTTTCTTTTTTGAGAAGCACCCGATAGTGCACAGTAAGATCCTTAATGTTACTTTATCTGTTCATTTTACTCTTTGGCAATAAAAGGCCTAACACTGAGGGCTTTAGTGTATCCTGCTGTCTGTGGAAGGCAATACTTGGAGCCTGTGGTTGTGTCCTATTATGCAGTTTCTCTCTGTCAATACATTGTGTCCCTAAACCTATTCAGCTGAACCTGACCTGGTGGTATTAACCCATTCTATACGGGAACCCATTTTGGTGTTAGCATCATGTTATGCTTTAAGCTATTGAAAAATAGCAGATCTACAAGCTCATATCGCGCCACCGAGTGGCGCGATACGAGCTTGTAGGTCTGCTATTTTTGAAAAATCGAAGAGCGACTGACATTTTTTAGAATCTGATCTCAGGTCAGAATGGGTTAAAAATGGATAAAAACTCCTGCGTACTGTAGTGCAGCTGTAACGGCTGCAACCGGTAAATGCTCGCCTTAAAACATGCTCGCACTCATTTTTTCTGCCGACCGCTCGGTGGGGCAGTTCTTGTATTTGTTATTACTGAGGATAAAGTTAGAAATAAGTTTAGGGTTAGGCATACTTTTACTGAGGTTTAGTAATAGTGTTAGGTTTTGTTGTTCTCAGCCTCAGCATAAAGACAGCCTGACGAAGTGAACCGAAACGTTGTGTTTTCCCTTAATAAACCTTTCAACTGCATTTGAAGACGGTGTGCAGGAGCTTTTTCCTTTTTCAGTACGTCGAGTCCTTGGTTGTCCTCCTGCTCACCTGTAGATGTGAAAAAGCCTTACTTTTACTTTTTGTTCTTGTTCTCAGCCTGAAACTGTCAAGTCTGTCTGTGTACACGGAAACACTGTTTCATGTGTGGTTTTCTCACCTCTTGTTTTCCAGAGTACATTGTAGGATTCACAGGGTATTTCTCGGCCAAAGCCCGGCGCCTTTACATCAGCAGCGCCCTGCGTAACACCGGCGAGGGAGCGTTGGAGTGGCACATTGTTCCCCGGCAAAATCCAGCCTCAGACTTCCCCAGCGACTTTGAGCTGCTCCACATCCGTAAGGCGTCGCCTAGCAACCTGTTGACCTTAGAAGACCACCCATACATCAAGAGAGTGACGCCACAACGGAAAGTGTTCCGAACACTCAAATACATCCCCTGTAAGTAAACAATAACAATTACCATTATTAGAATGATCCATAAACATACAGCAAGCCAATTCACCACAGAACGCAATGTACCTTTATATTTCAGAATTGAGTCTGTATTTATGTTCCGTCTTGGCTATCTGTGTTGCAATTGTGTTTTGGTGGGGATCACATATCGTAGCTCTACGTGGGGACCAGCCTGGGAGTGTTGATGTAGGTAGGGAGAGGTGTTTGTGTGTCCGTGTGTGGCTGTGCACAGAGAGAGGGGAGAGGGAGAGAAAGGGAGAGTAATGGGGGAGCTTGACACTGGAGTCTGTGTGCCTTCCTTGGTTCCTTGAGTGTAGTTAGTGAGTTAATGGGGAGTGCGGGAGGGGGGGGGGGGGGTAGAGAAGGGTGGGTCACCCCACTGTACCTGGCATTGCATGAAAGGCTTTAGTCAGCGTGCCCCCACTGACACAAACCCCAGCCCACCACATAACATTTGACTGAAGTCTTAACAATGACGGCATGTGTATCACTAGTAGCACCAGTAGCACCGTTGTACTTTCCCAGAACTCGGGGAAAGACCTTGAAAAAAAGTTCACACCAATGTCCGCTGCTGTTCAAATTACATTGTTTTTTGCCAGCTGCTTGAAAAGCTGTTCCCAGACCTCTGCTAGCGACCTAGTGGAAACCTTTTCATCTGCCTCAGGCTGCCTGTTAGCCAATGGGAGACTTACCCGTAAAACCCACAGGGCCCTAACGTACTGTATGCTTACCCACAAATAGCGGGTTTAGAACCTTCCACTATCCGTAAACCGTAATCCGTGTGTTTATGCGCATTCCTTACAATTGCTATCTTGCCCCCAAAGGTTTAGGACAGCGGAAAGCGCCTCCTCAGACCAGCCGCAACACAAATTCCAAATTTGATAGAACGTGTAATAGTCAGGAGTTGAGCTGCCTGGACGCACAACAGCAGTTATTCACAGCTCAGAGGTCTCGTTCTCCACAAATCTCTGTGCTTGTAATTTCCCTATAGTCGGCAGAAGTGAGAGTGTTTAACCCATTCTGACCTGAGATCAGATTCATACGAGGTTTCCGCCGGACACACACTGGTCTGATGAACCCATTCTGACCTGAGATCAGATTCTAAAAATGTCAGTCGCTCTTCGATTTTTCAAAAATAGCAGACCTACAAGCTCGTATCGCGCCACTCGGTGGCGCGATATGAGCTTGTAGATCTGCTATTTTTCAATAGCTAAAGCATAACATGATGCCAACACCAAAATGGGTGCCCGGTCAGAATGGGTTAAATCCTTAATTTAAATTGAATTGTTTGTCTATTCAAAGAAGTTATTTGATTTGTGCCGTGCATTGTGCGCTATTTCATCACTCCATTGCTCAGCAAATAATTAATGGATTCAAATTATATACAATTCCCTATAGTAACACGGGCAGCACAAAGTCCCTGCTTTATTGAGTTGGTCACAGAGTGGAATCGTGGATGATAGGGAGGAGCTACTGGACGTATTCCAAGGCAGCGACGCACGTGGCTCTTCCATGGGCCATATTGTAAGGCAAGATATCACTGGGGATAATGGGTAATGGATTGCGCAGTCTTCTCTTAAAGGCGATGGCATGTGGCGCGGTGATTGGTTTAATTATTGTAACGCCCAAACCACACCTATGCATAATGTAACGGATAGCGGAGGTGTTTTAGGGATTTAGGCTGGGGTGCAAGATGGCAATTCTTGCGGGGGAACGCCCCAAATTATGGACTTTTGTGATAGGGCCCATAGTCTGAAAGGCATAAAACCCATACTCTGAACTAGAGATGTCCCGATACCGATACAGTATCGGGACATCTCTACTCTGAACGCCGCAATGTGAAGCCGTGAGCAGAGACTGATTATACATGTTCATAAACGAGAGCTTGCTGCAGCTGGCAAATTATGACTGAGTCATAGTTATTCTGTTGTTCTGACCATGAAGTACCAAAATGATCAGAAAAGAAGCAGCTGGTGTGTATCAGAGCCTCAGAGGAGACGTGCTTGTCTTCCCCCTCCCTGAGACAAACAAGTAGGGGTTGGCAGCGACGAGGACAATACACATGGGCGGGAGTTGGCATAATTAATACATTTGGGTATACATTTCATTTGAAGTAAACTGAAGAGAATGTTACATTTTTTCCCTGTTGGTCCAGATTTCCTTTTGAAGGTGTGAAAGACGTGATTAGCTTGTTGGTTGCTGCTGCACATTGCTAATGATCTTATAATGGTGGTGTTATGTTATGGTGAGACTAGATTGACTCAAATGAGACAATAATGTAATAATGTGCCTGACTCCCTTATGCTTTCAAGTGAAAGGAGATGAGAGAGAGACAAATAAGAAGGAGAGAGATTGGCTAAATAAGGTCCGTGCTCCAGGGTAGTGCTGCACGATTCTTGCTCAATGTGAATCTCGATTTTCACACGATTATCATTTTGTCCATGAAAATAATTGTCTTTAGTTTGTAGAACATTACTACATTCAAAATGCAGTAAAGTCTCTCTCTTGTAGCAAAACCATAAGAGCCATACCTGAAATGAATTGGACAGCCAGCTAGTTCTGTTTTATATCACATGATAGGATAGGTGTCTGAATCTAGATTGCCATCTTTTTTTGATTAATTGTGCAGCACTAGTCCGGGGGATTATGTTATGTGGAGTGGTAAGTACAGTAGGATAAGGTAGTGGTACTCTACAGGGAATTGTAGTGACGTCAATGCACGTAGCAACATAAGCTGTTATTGATGTTCTTTCGACGTTAACAGTACAAGCAACTGTAAATGTGGCTGATGTTGTTTCTGTAGCACCTGAACCCCCTGCACCCTGCAACGCCACTCGATGGAGGCAGTCGTGGCAGTCATCCCGCCCCTTTCGCCGGGCGAGCCTATCCCTCGCTTCGGGCTTCTGGCACGCCACGGGTCGCCACTCCAGCCGGCGTCTGCTCCGGGCCATTCCCCGACACGTTGCTCAGATCCTGCAGGCTGATGTCCTCTGGCAGATGGGACACACGGGTAAGATGCTGACGTTTAACAGCTGCCATAAGTGACTCAGGAATTTAAAATGGAACGGGCCCATGGGAGTTCAGTGTCTTGAAATGCGATCAAAATAATAATATTGGCAAGCCTTAAAAATCCTTCAGAAATGTTTCGACACTAAAGTGTTTTGACGAGGTTCTAAACAAGTCTTTAACTCTTGAGTGTACAAATGTATATGTCCTTGAAATTAAAAAGTTTGATAACTACTTTTTCTAGGCTACAGGTAACATGCATCTCTCCATTGAAACCCACGTAAAGGCAGTAACTTAAGAGTTGTTTGAGGAATGACCATGATCCACCACAGCCTTTGAATGTAGCATGTGTACAGTATATTTATGTAGTTATCAGATTTTCTGACTGACTTGACAGCAGGTCAGCATCTTATTCTTAATAAATGAATGATATGGACTTAGAAAATAGATAGATAGAAAATGGTCATTCATTGGTTAATGCCATCACTTTTACTGTGTGTGTGTGTCTGTGTCTGTACTGTATGTAACGATGCTTTGCCGTCCATGCACGTTGTAACTGGCTGCTCTCCCACTGTCAAACTGCACTGGCAATGTTTATGTCCTTTGTACAAGGTATTCCTGTACTTCTCATTATGTGGACATAAATAAACATTTTGTGTGTGTGTGTGTGTGTGTGTGTGTGTGTGTGTGTGTGTGTGTGTGTGTGTGTGTGTGTGTGTGTGTGTGTGTGTGTGTGTGTGTGTGTGTGTGTGTGTGTGTGTGTGTGTGTGTGTGTGTGTGTGTGTGTGTGTGTGTGTGTGTGTGTGTGTGTGTGTGTGTGTGTGTGTGTGTGTGTGTGTACGCGTGCACGTGCAGGCTCTGGTGTAAAGGTGGCAGTCTTTGACACAGGCCTCAGTGAGAAGCACCCTCATTTTAAGAACGTCAAAGAAAGGACCAACTGGACCAATGAGAAGACACTGGATGATGGTGAGGAAGATGAGCTTGATGACAATGAGCTGTCTGTGAAACCAGATCACATGTGAAATGATGATGATGGCCTCTGTCCTGTCTCTCTCTCTCTCTCTCTCTCTCCAGGCCTAGGTCACGGTACCTTCGTAGCGGGAGTGATAGCCAGTATGAGGGAGTGTCAGGGCTTCGCCCCGGACTCTGAACTCCACATTTTCAGAGTCTTCACCAACAACCAGGTACATGAATTGAACATTCATTAATTATTATAATAATAATATTTGGGACATGTATAGCGCTTTTCATGGTACTCAAAGACGCTGTACATGTGTGGGGGGCCAGGGGAGGGAACATAAGAAAAGGACAACTTTATTAGGAAAACAAGTAAAAGATAAGACTTAAAACCAATAAAACGGTACATAAAGAGTCTTCACCAACAACCAGGTACATGGACATTCTCGTTCATACTTCATGGCATATTTAAGCAAAAATAATGCACTGGATACGCGCTGGAAAAACGTGTGTTTCATTTAGTCTTTTTCTTTTTCTCTTCTCTTTCAGGTTTCCTACACCTCGTGGTTCCTGGACGCCTTCAACTACGCCATCTTGAAAAAGATAGACGTTCTCAACCTCAGCATCGGCGGCCCTGACTTCATGGACCACCCCTTTGTTGACAAGGTGATGATGACGCACTTCCTGGTTAGAATGCGGTCTGAAGAAAGATTAGGAAAGTGTAGTGTAACATCGAACCCCATCCTCACTGCCAGCGATGCGAGCTAGCGAGTGATGTAAAGTTATGAAGGTGCGTTCTGAGTGACGTACCTCGAGCAACAGTGTGTTGTGCAGCGATGGCGTCCGAACACACTCGCCGTGTCTCTGGGCAAGGTTTTGTGACTGTATTCCTTTTTTATTTCCATTAATTATCTTTTTTGGCTGAGATCTTCAAAACGGAGCAAGATTTAATTAACTCAAGGAGATAAAAAAAAGCCATCCTGTAGAAAATGTCTGGAAACAACATCTGGACAGACAGACAGACAGACAGTAGACAGACAACACAGTAGCCTAGCTTCTCTAACTGTACCCTCACTTTACTTCTGACGTACTACATCATATTTATATTTGAGGATTGTTCACAGTATACATTAGCGAGACCCTCATAATTTTATAGCCTTCAGTATAGTTCAAACAACTGTCAGCTAAATGTATATTTCAGAATCGTTCGGACAGTATAGTGAGACCGTCATATTGGTTGTTTTTGCTGAAGGAGGCTCATTAAGGGATACTTGATTTATTATGCATGCACGCTGTGCAGACTCTCTCTCTCGCGCGTGTGTGTGTGCGTGTGTGCGTGTGTGCGTGTGTGCGTGTGTGTGCGCGCGCGCGTGTGTGTGTGTGTGTGTGTGCGTGCGCGCGCATGTAGATCTGTGTGTACACATGCCGCGTTGCTTAATTTGTTTCCGCTCCTGCCATTATTTATTCATTAGTTCATTTGATTGGTTCAGGCTTGATGGTTCAGGATTGATCGCAGCGCCATGGCCTGCGCTACATATCAGGAAAGTTAGTCGTGCGGTTTCCGTTGCCAGATCACTCGCTCGCTGGCAGACGGGATGTTTTGAGAACTAGAAAGGAAACCTGTGACCATGTGTGTCACGCATGTCTTCACCTCACACCCCTTGCTTTCGCTCGTCTCACTTTGTTTCACTAATATCTCAGGAAGGCAAACGTAATTGCCTCTTTCTCTTTTGTCTTTCCTTGTTTGATGTGGTGTTTGTTTACATTATGACTTTGATTGACAACCCAACGGCTGTGAAACCAGCTTCTTACTGATCTGAAACCCTTTACTTGTAACCCTTTTTTGTGGTAAAAGTGCTCAAACATTTCTTCTTTCCTGCCTCGATGTCCCCCCTCTCTCTTCTTCCCTTTCTTGTTTTTCTTGGAGAAAAGAAATTACACAATGGGAACTATGCACAAAAAATTATTTCACCCACTTTACTTGTAAAACTGTGTGACAATAAAGTTGATTCTGCTTCTGACAGGTATGGGAGCTCACCACTAACAAAGTGATTAAACTGTGTGACAATAAAGTTAATTCTGCTTCTGACAGGTATGGGAGCTCACCGCTAACAAAGTGATCATGGTCTCAGCTATCGGCAACGATGGACCTCTGTACGGGTACGTTTATCGCTTCAAATCAGAAGCTATTTGTTTCCTGTTCATTGTCACAAATGTATTTAGATGTGTCTCACTATGTGCTCATGTTTTTTGTCTTTCTCCGTCTTTTTCCCCACAAACATCATTGGCTCAGGACCCTGAACAACCCAGCAGATCAGATGGACGTGATCGGAGTAGGAGGGATCGACTTTGAGGACAACATCGCCAGATTCTCTTCTAGAGGCATGACGACCTGGGTATGCTAGACCCGGATCTCTTTCTGATTGATTGATTGATTAGTTTATTAGACAGAAATGTAAACGGCAACAGAGTACAGTGAAGTACAGAGTGAGATACAGATAAGTGATTATTGGCCTGTTTTAAAGGAAGCCAGTGGTCTGCATTTTTTGAGGGAAGGGGTCAGGGCCCCACACTTGGGTGGCAGTGCTAGAGAAGCAGAATGTATAGCCTGGTTTGCAGCCTGATTCGCTGCGTTCCGTGAATTTGTTTTGTCACTACTCAGTCTGGAAAGTCTTTTATCTCCAAGGTAGGCGGGACGTGCCAACAAACGTCCTCCTTCTGCTTAACGACTAGCCTACAAATACACTGTCTGTGAGCATCTTTATCTTTTGCATCTGCCGCAGCATAACATTGTGGCAGAGTAGAAACCCCCCCTCCCCCGCCGTGCGCACCAACTTGCATGTACAGGTGCTCCTTTGAGAACTAGCCCAAATAATTATGTACAGCACTGGGTATGAAATTCGAGTTAAACAGGAGGCTGGCCAGAATGACTTTACTTTAATTGTTTATTTGGACAGGACAGTGCATATTAATGGACGTCACATGGACGTAAATACACCGGATATAGCACAGTTGCTCATTTTCATCCGCAGTACTCATAGGAAACACAAAACGGAAAAACAGACAGTCAAACAGTGGAATACATTTACATAACATTACATAGCGAACACAGCATAAAAAAAAGAAATACACCTAAAATAATCATGAATGGTTGCAGCTTTGGTTTTCAAGCAACCATTTTTTCAGATTGTATTTAAAAGAGGGAAATGTGGGGCACGGTGGCACAGTTGGTAGTGCTGTCGCCTCACAGCTAGAAGGTCCTGGGTTTGATTCCCGCTGGGGACACTGTGGGCACTGGCGGCATGTTCCCTCCTCCGCGTCATCAGTGCCCATACCCGAGGCGGGGGATGGCGATAGGGCCTTTCTGTGTGGAGTTTGCATGTTCTCCCTGTGTCCCCTAGGGTAGATACCCTCACAAAAACATGCCGTAATCCTGGTCTCTAAAACTACCTCCCCCTGGCCAGCCGGGGCACCTGATGGAGGGGAAAGGAACTGGTCGGAATAACGTGTCCCTTCCACGCGCTACGTCCGGCCGGGGAAATTCCCCTCTGTCAGGTGAAAAGAAGCAGCTTGGACTCCTCATGCATAGAAGGAGGCATGAGGTCAGTCCGCTGCCCCCCCAGGTTGGCAGAGGAAGTGTAGCGCCCAGGATTACATTAGATAATTGGCACTGGGTGAAAAGAAAACTGGGTTACAAAATCGTGGGATAAAAATGTAAGTAAAAAAAAAAAAAGAGGGAAATGTAGCACAATCCCTTATATTCAGAGGAAGGCCATTCCATGCTACACAACCCTGTACTGAGAGGACATTTTGGCCGAATGTTGTTTGCCGGTGCGGCACTTCGCAGTCTCCTCGAGTGGTGGCTCTGGTACTGATTCCCCTATCGGGCTTTCGTTTAATGAATTCACTTAGGGGGGGGCGGGCACAGACTATGTAGGGTCTTGACCCCAACCTGTTTGAAAATGTTAAAGATATCAAAACTAAAAAAGAATTAGCCTCCGGGGGATGTTACAATGATGATATGAGGCTTCCTGTCAAACACTTTGAGCGCACTCTTGTAGAGCTGTTCTATGGGTTTGAGAGTAGTCACACCTGTGCAAGACCAGTTTGTGAAACAGTATTCAATGTGTGTTGATAGCGGAGTGACAAAACAAATTCACGGAACGCAGCGAATCAGGCTGGAATCCAGGCTAGATACTTCTCCCATGTTTGTTTTATAAGAGGGTGGTACCACATCGTTGTTCTCGCTTCCTCTAGTATTGTGGCTGTTGCTCACTTTGTTATTGTAGCTCACTCTCTTGCACTCTCTCTCTCACACGGGTGTCGCCAAAGGGCAAATGCCATCGTTCAGAAGTCTTTGCACCACACAGCAACTTATCTATCTGCAGTAGACCAGAGCTCACAGCCACCCTGGGCTCTGCACTCTGTTCCTTCAGTCATCCAAGGCGTAGACCAGAGCTCAGCGCCACCCTGGGCTCTGCACTCTGTTCCTTCAGTCATCCAAGGCGTAGTTCTGCTCCTTCTGTCGTATCCAGTCAGGCGTTTCAACACTCTCCTGTCTCCTGCACATACCGGCTCTTCTATCAGTCGTAGACCCAGGCTGTCATCCACTTGAAGATCTCATTTAGCTGTGACTCCCACCCCCAGCTGTCTACTCAGTCAGTCCCTCCAGATCCTTTCTGCTCCCATATTCACAGTCAGTCAACCACACAAAAGTAAAAAACAGAACTGTCCCACTTCCCTTTCAGCCCAATATCCTTTTCACTTTCTCTCTCCATCTTTTGCCATTACTCTAGCCTTCACTCTCCATGTTTTTGCACTCCATCTGTCACTCTGCCATAATCCATCATTTCAAAAGCTCAACTTCTCATCGTCACTTTTTCTCTTCGTCAACTTCTGTCTTCATTTTGCCTCTCTTTGCCCCTCTCTCTCTCTCTCTCTGTGTGTGTGTGTGTCTACAGGAGCTGCCAGGTGGCTATGGCCGAGTGAAGCCTGACATCGTGACCTATGGGTCGGGGGTCAGGGGGTCAGGGATGAAGGAGGGCTGTCGCTCCCTGTCTGGCACCAGTGTGGCATCACCGGTGGTGGCCGGGGCGGTCACCCTGCTGGCCAGGTCGGTATCAGAACCATTGTTGACTCGCCCCTATGCTGTTAACACGCCTACATTGTTGTCGACCCCATGCCTGGCGAAGACCCAGAATCAAATCAAATCAAGCTTTATTTATATAGCACATTTAAAACAATCGAGATTGACCAAAGTGCTTTACATCTAGAGACAGTTATGCATACAAAATACAAAAACATCAAACAAGTAACAACAAGAAATGAAACGGTTCAAATGACAAAAATTAAAAATCAGGAAGGATCAAAGGCCATAGAAAAGAGATGAGTCTTGAGAAGAGTTCAATGGACTGAGCACTTTTAATATAAAAAGGGAGGCTATTCCAGAGAGTGGGTGCTGCAACAGCAAAGGCACGATTACCTCTGGATCTTAAATTGGATGGGGGAACAGTCAAAACATTATTTCTCTGGATCTTAAATTGGATCTTAAACAGTCAAAACATTATTTCTCTGCAAATTAAGTGCCTGGGAGCGTGCCTTCCCTTTTCACAGTATCATAACCCTGGCAGAGTCCATATCATGAATTTTAAGATCTATATTATATTATTTTCTTTTTTGAGGGCCACTAGCCCCTCCAACCTCTGGCTTTTAGACATGACGTCATGTGGCAGCCAAGTCTATGGACTTTTAAAGTTTGTCACCCTCAAAAATCAGCAATTTACCCCTCACAAAAAAACATGCCCCCCCCCCAAAAAAAAAATCAGTGTCAGCCAAGTCTATGGACCTTTTATGTTTGTTTTAAGAATGCCCCTTCTGTGACGTACAAAAGCAAACCAAGGCGCCCCTCACTCCTCGGCACGAGTGTGACTTTTTCTTTTCCAGTTTGGTTCTACAGGACCAAACTTGTGTCCTATGTTTGTGTTGGCAGCATGTTCCAATGTGTAAGCTGCCCTCACTCAAAAAGATCAAAGGCATCCCTATTCTGGGCATGTCGACGTTAGGCAACGTGTCACGATGCAACACATCGTCTAATTCCGAATTATATATGGCTTAAGTGGTAAAGTCATTTTCTTAAAGAGGAGATGAGCCCTATTTTTGTTTCCCCAAAATGTTACAATAAGTAGCAGGCCCTTAGAATTTCTTCTCAGTCACTCGTTATCCCCTTTGGTCTCGGGGAGAAAACTCTCTGTTGTGGTTTGGCATTCCCGGCACGGATGTGTGACTAGACTGGACAGATAGCAGATATGGTTGTTGTTAAACACCACACCAGCCTTCCTGTCTACTCCCTTCTCAGTACATTTAAAAACACATAAACTGCCCAGGTATTCATGAATTCTCCGTCATCGACTGTGAATGTGTTAGAAGGGAAATTACACTTGTATTCGTGTAATGTCATGAACATTGGTGGATAATCCACCAGCCCTCTTTCTCTCTCCTATATGTGCGCGCGCGCACACACACACACACACACACACACACACACACACACACACACACACACACACTAATCCAATCGTGGTTTTCCTTTAACCCCCAGCACTGTGCTGAACCGAGAGCTGGTGAACCCAGCCTCCATGAAGCAGGCTCTGATCGCGTCGGCCCGCAGGCTGCCTGGTGTCAACATGTTCGAACAGGGCCACGGAAAACTAGACCTGATCAGAGCCTACCAGATCCTCAACAGCTACCGACCCCAAGCCAGGTAGGCCTGGAGACGCCACTCAAAAACTATAATATATTACCTACTATTTGCTTAAGATTATTAGTATATTAATCCCTTGAAGACAAAAAAAGCAACTTGCCATCCCCCAGTAATTGCATCTTTTGTCCCCAAAACGTCTCACACTACCCAGTTTGTTTCCGTACGGTTTAGGTCTGCCCTTCCACATCTAATTCACAGGCACAGAAAAGTGTGCATCTTTTCTAGATCTAGAACGGATCACCAGCCTACAAAGCAACTCCATCCCAAACTAGTCTACCATTATAAACACTCCAGTACCGCCAAGGCTCGTGAAAATAGTAACTTGTGACTTTTGGAAAATGGTAACTGTAATATTATTACTCAAATTGTGAAAGTAATTACCGGTAGTTATTCTTCTAGTTACTAGTTTTCACCAGTGGTTCCCAAATCTTTTAGCTTGAGACCAAAAATTGAAATTAGACGTTTGCCCTGAGACCCAAACTAGTTGGGGAAAAAAAACAGATCTATAAGCTCACAACGCTCACAATTATATTTTGCTTTATGAACACACAACATTGCATGCACAGACTACTTTCCCTATCATGGTGTGTTTTTCTGTGTGTTTAGCCTGTCTCCTAGTGTATTTCTGTGTGTTTAGCCTGTCTCCTAGTGTATTTCTGTGTGTTTAGCCAGTCTCCTAGTGTATTTCTGTGTGTTTAGCCAGTCTCCTAGTGTATTTCTGTGTGTTTAGCCAGTCTCCTAGTGTATTTCTGTGTGTTTAGCCAGTCTCCTAGTGTATTGCTGTGTGTATAGCCTGTCTCCTAGTGTATTTCTGTGTGTTTAGCCTGTCTCCTAGTGTATTTCTGTGTGTTTAGCCTGTCTCCTAGTGTATTTCTGTGTGTTTAGCCTGTCTCCTAGTGTATTTCTGTGTGTTTAGCCTGTCTCCTAGCTACATCGACCTGACAGAGTGTCCGTACATGTGGCCATACTGCTCCCAGCCCATCTACTACGGGGGAATGCCCACCATCGTCAACGTGACCATTCTAAACGGAATGGGCGTCACCGGCAGGATTGTCGACAAGGTACAGTCACACACACACACACACACACACACACACACACACACACACACACACACACACACACACACACACACACACACACACACAGTCACACACACACACACACACACAGACTCAACTGGGGAGATCTCAAAAGAACCGCCCGCCAATAATCCAATGACGTGGAAGACATTTGTCAATGGCTTATGCTCCCTTGAGGAACAAAGGGCTTAAGCCAAGTCAAGTACTACAACTCTGGCTTGTACTTCATCAAAGGATTTTTGACTTTCGATTGGTTGTTCACACAACATACAAGGATTTCTGACTTTCGATTGGTTGCTCACACAAAATCATGAAGAGTTGACTGTGGAATATCAGGATCTTTAACTATAGAAATAAAAAAATACATACATTTTAGTCGACTAAATCAACTGTAGATTTAGTCTACTAAAACTAGACTAAAACTAAAACATTTCAGATGACTAAAATATGACTAAAACTAAATGGAATTTTATTCAAAAGACTGACTAAAACTAAAACATTGCTGTCAAAAGCAACACTAAATGGCATTTAAATGACCATGTCTCCATCGCATCCAGCCTATCTGGCAGCCCTACCTGCCTCAGAACGGCGACCACATTGACGTGGCGGTCTCCTATTCGCCGGTGCTGTGGCCGTGGGCGGGCTACCTGGCCATCTCCATCTCCGTGGCCAAGAAAGCGGCATCCTGGGAAGGCATCGCTCAGGGTCATGTGATGGTCACCGTGGCGTCGCCTGCAGAGAATGACGTGAGTGGCTTCAAGCTGTGTGTTTCTATTAGTGGTTCTCAAATGTTTTCATGGCAAGGACCCCCAAAATGATATGTTTGCCTGCGCACCCCCATCTCACAATATTTTGTTCCAGGAACCCCAGAAGCAAAGTTTTGAGTAAAAAGAATAGTAGATCGGGACGCCCGCTGACCAAGTGGTCCAGGGCCAGGCGCATGCATGCCACATATAGGCTCAGGCCTGACAGCGCGTCGCGTGTTCGAGTCCCGTTCATGACGACCTTTGCTGCGTGTCTCTCCCCTTCTCTCTCTCCCTCTTTCCTGTCTGTCTTCACTAATAACTATCAATAAAGGCACAAAGCCAATCTACAAGCTCACAGTGTGTCACTTGTATATCTATTTTTAATGGACAAAGTGTTTTTTTCTTTTTTTTTTAGCTCAAATCTAACTTGAGACAGATGCGTTCCTAGACTTATTCCTGCCAGATTAAGATTTTTATGACTCTAGCAGTGACTCTCAACCATTTTAATTTCAAGGGCCGCCAGTGTGACATGCATTAATGTAATTTTTATATCTGTGACCCCGCTTTATATCGTAAAATCATTAATCGTTGATTAACTGAGCGTCTACAAATGGAACCAAACGGACCCGTACAAATGGACGGGTTCGTTTGGTTCCATTTGTACACAATCAGTGTACAAACATGGACCCCACAAGGGTCCATTTGGTTCCTAACTATAATTTAGCTGGGGACCCCCTGGAACTCCCTCAAGGACTCCCGGGGGTCCCCGGACCCCACGTTGGGAACCACTGTGTTAAGTGACAGTGTCAACCAGAAAAACTAAAAAGAAATGCTTCGCCTGTTCCGTCCTGTGCAGTCCGAGGCCGGGGGTGGGGAGCTGACCTCCACGGTCAAGCTGCCAATCAAGGTGAAGATCGTACCGACTCCTCCGCGCAGCAAGAGGGTGCTGTGGGACCAGTACCACAATCTCCGCTACCCGCCGGGCTACTTCCCACGGGATAACCTCCGTATGAAGAATGACCCGCTAGATTGGTGAGTGGTAACAGTGTCGCTGCGTTTCCTAGGCCTCGCTGCTTTTATTTGATTCAGAGTGAAACGCCTTTCAAAATAAGACGGTTAAGAAGTACACAATTCAGCCACCAGATGGCGGTGTTGGCCCGGCGAATGAGTTTACTGTAAGTTGTGTCTGCTGCTCTCTCATGTCTCCCATCTGTCTGTCTTTTTTATTTTTCCTGAAATGCTAAATCTTTTCTGTGTGCTGTTCTCTGTATTTCCAGGAACGGAGACCACATTCACACCAACTTCAGAGATATGTACCAGCATCTCAGAAGCATGGGATACTTCATCGAGGTGCTGGGCGCTCCCATCACCTGCTTTGATGCCAGCCAGTATGGTGAGAGCACTAGCCCATTTAGGCCTGACATCGAAATTAAAAAAAAAAATCTTCTAAATCCTCCAGTTTTCTGAAATAAATATTATCACAAATTTTCAAAAATAGCAGACCTACAAGCTTGTAGCGCGCTATGAGCTTGTAGATCTGCTATTTTTCAATAGCTAAATTATAACATAATGTTTAAAGCACCAAAAGGGGTTCCCGCCCAAAATGGGCTAGGCGAAACTATCTACGCCACCTGTCCAGAGTTGTAGGTCGACCATAGCTGAGTGGGTAGAGGTTTTGATTATAATTTAGTTTTAGTCATATTTTTCTATCTGAAATGTAAAAAAAAAAAAAAGTAGTCTAGTTGTAGTTGACTAAATATCATACGATTTTAGTCGACTAAACTCTACAACAATGTATGTTGGTAGGCCTTGATTGCGTTGGAATGCCTGTTTTTACACTTGGTTGCATGCTGAAAATAGCATTTAGTTAATAATTAATAATAGCGATTAGGTAATCGACGAACATTTTTCATTACCGGTTTAGTCTTCGAAAACAACACTATAAATGCAGCTATAAAAAGCTGCATTTATAGAAGCTATAAATGCAGTTTCCCTTTCCCTCACTGCTGCACCGGTATATGCAGTCATAAGCCCAATTTATTCACTGTCACATACAGCTCGGTGCACACCAAAAATAGCTGATCTACAAGCCGATCTTCTTGTAGATAGGCTATTTTCGGCACGCAACGTGTTGTACGACAGAGTATAAATTAGGCAATCGAAGCGCTGAAGTCTCTAAACCATTCAGCACACTAATGATGATTACAAGTGATCAACTGATCACCTCTTGCTCATTAAGCCTAACCTTATGAGCGTCAGGACATCAGACTAAATGTCTCCTCTGTGTCGCTGATGATGGACACACTAAATGTCTACTCTCTCCATCTCACAGGCACGTTACTGATGGTGGACACGTTAAATGTCTACTCTCTGTAGACTAAGGTCACATTCATACCAGAGAGCTTTGCTGCGATTAAAACGAATTCTGCTGCGCATTTTCAGAAAGTGCACTTCGTTTGGCAGGTGTGAAGGCTCATTCGAATCGTAATGCGTATCAAAGAACCGCATTATACTCCGAGCAAAAACAGGGGTTTCGCTTCGCTTCCAATCGCACTTGATTACGATTCGGTGCAGGTGTGAATGCCATCCGCAGTAAATAAAGGAAATGAAGCAAACAATGTGGCGGGTGAGGAGCTGAACACAGTTGGAGACGGAGAAAGCATATTTTACGCAGCGCAAAGATGTCCCGTTACCGTGGATAGACGTGGTCGAATGAGGAGACTGAAGCCCTGATCGAAATGAGGACGAGTACATTAATCAATTGCTTAAGAAAGAAGAACACTGCAGTGCAGTGTAATAGTATTATAGCCTACAGAATATTCTGTCTGTCTGTGCGTGCCGTAAACATGGAGTGCTGTCACTGTGTGGGGACTAGTGGGGACTGGAACTTTCATCTCAATAAACGTGTAAACATTTTGCGCTGCTGTCTGTTATATCGGTGCGCTCAGCGCTGTGCCTGCATGCCCAAAAGAACAGTGTGTGGCACTGTGGCTGCGTGCGTATAGTGAGAGTGAGAGTGAGAGAGAGAGAGAGGGGGGGGGGGGGGGTCCAGTCCCAGACGGCACGACACATGCACGTTATGAGTATAATTTTATCACAATAGATTTCACTGTGTTGTAGGCTGTGTTGTAGGCTAGGTTTATGAATGGAACACATTGATAAAGGTCCCCCCTGCTGCGTTTCCAATTGCTACGGATGACAGTGTGAAGGCAAACCGCAGCAAATTAAATATGCAAGAATCCCAAAATCTCCGCCCATACGCATGAGTCTACCGAAGTATTAGGTGAGAATGTGACCTAAATGTCTACTCATTGCGTCTGTCTGTCTCTCACCTCACAGGCACGTTACTGATGGTGGACAGTGAGGAGGAGTACTTCCCAGAGGAGATCACCAAGCTGAGGAGAGACATCGACAACGGCCTGTCGCTCATCATCTTCGCCGACTGGTACAACACCTCCGTCATGAGGAAGGTCAAGTTCTACGACGAGAACACCAGGTATGATCCCACACACACACGCATGCACGGACACACGCACAGGTGCACTCTAATGCTCACACACCTTGCTGAAGTAGAATGATGTACATCTTGTGACTAGGGTTATCACAATTATTACATAACCGCTATCATTTTGTCATCGTGTCCATTTTTTAATACAAAGCAGAAATAACAGAACTACAAGCTTACAGCTTGTAGAATCAGATCAACTGTCTGCTTTATTTTATTTTAATTCAGTTATTTGTCATCTCTGCGTTTTTATTACGAAGCCTAAAAGGCAAACGGAATTGTAATTTCTAGTCATAATGTTTCATAATTTCCAACACCAAAAACACGAGTCCTACCGTGTTAGTTTTATTTGGGTCGTTTTCGGCGTCTCTTGTTTTCAAGTTGTTAATAACAATCATCTTTCACTATCGTGAGTCCAGAAAAGGGACGCTAGTGTAGAGGTGGTTAAGGTGTGCCAGCTGTTCTCCTGTACACCATTATAGGATTATATGAATGGTTTAATATAGATGAAGGACATTGTGGGGTTTCGTGTTCACAGCTGAATTTCTCATGCAGCTGAGAGGATTCATTATTGGCTCCATTAATATCCCATTTTAACTGTCACAGTACATCAGGAGGTCCTTAGAAACCCTTAAATACAGTTAAATATAGCCTCGGGGTCCTTCAAAATAGTTTATCTCTTTCACATAAGAGATTATGGTTAAGTGGTCAACATTTCACATCACATCTTGATGACATCATCAAGATGTGATTCACAATGTTAATGATTTTTTTTCAGACCTCCAGTTCTAGGAAACACAGAATGGGGTCGACTTTTTTTATTATTTTTATAATGACATAGTAAAATGTTGAAAATGAGTGGTATGCCCCTTTAACCACTGTTGTACGTAAAATATTAAGAATAGCCAATATTTTCTACAAGTTCACAACGTGTCGCGTTTCAATGCATTGTACTGTAAGTAGGGTTGTCCCGAACTGATCACGTGATCGTAAATCGGGTGCAGATGATGCAGATCACGTCATTTTCAAATGATCGGAATCATGCACTGAAGAGACATTTGTTCACTCTGGCAACTAGTTTTTTTTTTTTTTTTTGTCTTGTAAAGCGTCCTTGGGTTTCTCGAAAGGCGCTATATAAATTATTATTATGCATTGCGATGCATCGTAGAATCGAAACCAGGTGAATTGTAATCGAATTGAATCATGAAGGCAGTGCCAATAAGTAAGCCTTGCCAAGAGGCCCATCGGGCAGGAGCCTATCTCCTGTTTCTGTAGCAAGGTTCGAGGTTAGCTTTATTGTAGCCAGATCATAGTAAAAAATACACACAACATTCAATACAAGACTAAGATCTAAGAACACTAGATCACTAGAACACTAGACACTAGGGCACTAGAGACAGAGAATTCATCACATTCAATAGTAGCAAAGTCAGCAAAAGTGCATTAGTGGGCAGTATGTGCAAAGAGGAGAGGCAAGAATAAAGTGCTATCTGCTGTTCAGCAGTTGAATAGCAGCCGGGGCAAAGGATAGTTTGAACCGATTAGTCTTTGTGGCGGGCACCCTCAGCCGACGACCTGAGGGCAACAGTTCAAACTCAGACCGAAGTGGGTGATCCGATACGTCCAGGAGGAAGGAGGCTCTCTTAAGTATCTGCCTCTTGTACAGTTCTATGAGTTACTGGCCACTTTGACGAGGCTGCTGAGCCTGTTCTTGCTTGCCATTGCCAAGCGTGAGGCAGCTTGATGTACAAGTACACCCCCTGGACACGACGCTAGTATGTCACAGCCTGCAGGGATAGAGTTGATGTGGTTAAAACAAATGGATCTTACTGTTCTTTTGAGTTATATACGTATTTAACCCATTCTGACCGGGCACCCATTTTGGTGTTAGCATCATGTTATGCTTTAGCTATTGAAAAATAGCAGATCTACAAGCTCATATCGCGCCACCGAGTGGCGCGCTACGAGCTTGTAGGTCTGCTATTTTTTGAAAAATCGAAGAACGACTGACATTTTTAGAATCTGATCTCAGGTCAGAATGGGTTCATCAGACCAGTGTGTGTCCAGTGGAAACCTCGTATGAATCTGATCTCAGGTCAGAATGGGTTAAATTATTTTTGCCTAAGTCAGTTCAGACTTTTTAAGACCCATAAAACCAGTGTCACTGTACTAGTGTTAAGTTCAAGGCCATTCAATTAAAATGTTTTGTCAAATCACAACAAGTTGTCGCAAGACACTTTACATATAGTAAGTATAAGAATGTTAAGATAATATACAGAATAGTGGCATTAGGCATAGTATAATATGGTAGCAATCCATGGTCGTGCTCCGTGAAGAGGCCCGATCCGTGAAGAGTGCTTTATCATTCTTTCCACTTGGCATTAAAACCTATTAAATAACATCTTCAACATGGAGACACCACTTGTGCGTTATTTTTAATTACACACAGGCCCTGATGGATGGTTTGCCATTACACCACATAATGGTTGTAATATTAATTTTGTATATGGTTGTTTTTATTTCTTCATTATTTTTATTATTAGTAATTATCTTGCCTTCAGGCTGTGGTGGATGTTTTGTTGGCTCTAGTTATGGGAATTATTTAGCTGATGTATGCTGCTGCTGGCAATGGGCAGATAATTAAACTCTAGTGCTCTAGTCTGTGTAAATGTTCCTCAAGCATAATATATGGTTTGTTGATTACAATGTCATCGGAGTGATTTGCTTCGTGTTATCTGCGGGCAGGAGAACAGGTGCTTTCTGGATTATAGTGTGTGTAGAACTAGAAATCAGTCTGACATTTCTTGACTTGGAATCTTTATAGACAGTGGTGGATGCCGGACACAGGGGGCGCTAACGTGCCAGCACTGAACGACCTGATCTCGGTGTGGGGAATGGCCTTCAGCGACGGCCTGTACGAGGGAGACTTCACCATGGCTGACCATGACAGTAGGACGCATCTCTTTGTCTTTATAATCTGTCATCTGTCACTCTGAATACAGCCACCACGGCACAGACAAGACACAACCCAACCCTTCTCTTTCCCTCAGCATAGTACTTTTTTTCCCTTATTGGTGTTTTAAATATTATGTTATAATTTAGCTATTGAAAAATAGCAGATCTACAAGCTCACCGAGTGGCGCGCTATGAGCTTGTAGGTCTGCTATTTTTGAAAAATCGTGAAAATGTGGCACAAATCTTTGAATATATATTCTTTCAGAGCGAACGTTTTTAACTCAAATATTTGCTTCTGAGGTGTTCCTGGAACAACATATTTTCAGATGGGGGTCGGCGGCCAAATACATATAATTTGTGGGGTCCTTGACATGAAATATTGAGCACCACTGATATAGAAACATAGGAATTTCAGAAAACTGAATTTAGAAGATTTTATTTTTATTTTGACGTCAGGCCTAAATGGGTTAAATGTACAAAGTAGCAATACCACAATATAGAAATGCTCTGTTACAAGTAAAATACCTGTATTCAAGATGTTTTACTTCAGTCAAAACACAAATGTATATCTTACTGTTTCTCTCCCTCTATCACTCTTCACAGTGTACTATGCCTCAGGCTGTAGCATCGCCCGTTTCCCAGAAGATGGAATAGTGATTGCCAAGAACCTGAAAGACCAAGGTACCGTCTCGTCCTTTAAAATATTGAACTAGGCTGAGTGCAAACCAAACGCTGCCTGCAGATTATGTTCCCACTAGTAGCAACATCATTAGCGTTTGCTTCCCCTCTACAGGTCTGGTAAATGCAAATCATCAACGACAGTAATAAGTCAAATAAGTAAAATAAAATGAGAAAAAATAGGTTGCACATCAGCAATGGCTTTCAGTGGAGTGCCAAACCCAAATCAAGTATACAGTACATCAAAAAAATAGGAATTAAAAAAATTCGGCTATAAATGTCTGCTATGCAGCCTTCATCAGAGCATGCTCTGATGAAGGCTGCATAGCCGAAACGCGTAAGCGTTCCTTTTTGGTGTGGGCCAATAAAGAAATGGAAAAGTGAGTACTTTGTCCCCCGCTTGTTTAATTTTTGGATGTGCTAGGTCTGGAGGTGTTGAAGCAGGAGACAGCGGTGGTGGAAGGTGTTCCTATTCTGGGGTTGTATCAAACACCCTCTGACGGAGGGGGTCGCATCGCTCTCTATGGAGACTCTAACTGCATAGATGACAGCCACAGACAGAAAGGTAAGAGTCCAACTGCATTCATGACAGCCACAGACAGAAAGATGAGACAATCACCCTTTCTCTCTCTGCGAATGGGAATTACGGAGACTGATGTGAATGACATGACACGATGGAGCTTTTTCTTTATTCATGAAGGACAAAATCTGTGTATTTCTTTACAGCAGACGGTAGCAGAATATAGATATAGTTGTCACAGGTAGATGACACCCCCAGACAGAACAGACCAAATTCAGTTGTCATAGCAGCACCTTGAGTCCAGTGTATGGACAATTTACAATATAGCCTCAATGCAGTGCCATACTAGTGACCGATGTCACCACAAATCTATATATAGAAGTATTATACAGATATCATCTAAGCAACGATAACACGCTAGCCTGGTCTGCAGCAGGCTAGCTTCACAGAAGTTACTATGGTAACGTATGTGCCACTGCTTTCATAAAACAGTCATGGCTCATGAGTAAACTGAGCCAGGGATAACTGACTAAGTTCATCTCGCTAGATAACTTTCGCTTTAACGAAACCGAGACATGGATAAGCCACGATAAATTGAGCCAGGATAAATAACATGCATCCCGGTTTAATCTGCCATCTAGATTTTATGAAACGGGCCCCTGGTTGGCCGCACACATTTCTTCGTTGCTATACACACGTTCAATGTCCTCTGTGCTGCTTTCCTTCCAGATTGTTTCTGGCTGCTCGACGCTCTGCTGCAGTACACATCCTATAGTATGACTCCTCCCAGCCTCAGTCACTCTCACAGCAGAGTCACGCCACCTACAGGTGCTGACCGCCCACTGCCTCTGAGACTAGAAGGTGAGCAGGCGATGTACACACAATGAATACACACACATGCAGCCCTTTTCCATAATACTGTACATATAGCTAAACCAGGCACTGATAAAGTCTGCCTCCTTTCTCTCCTCTCCTCTCCTCTCCTCTCCTCTCCTCTCCTCTCCTCTCCTCTCCTCTCCTCTCCTCTCCTCTCCTCTCCTCTCCTCTCCTCTCCTCTCCTCTCCTCTCCTCTCCTCTCCTCTCCTCTCCTCTCCTCTCCTCTCCTCTCCTCTCCTCTCCTCTCCTCTCCTCTCCTCTCCTCTCCTCTCCTCTCCTCTCCTCTTTTCTTCCCTCTCCTCTCCTCTCCTCTGCACTGTTCTCCTCTCCTCTCCTCTCCTCTCCTCTCCTCTCCTCTCCTCTCCTCTCCTCTCCTCTCCTCTCCTCTCCTCTCCTCTCCTCTCCTCTCCTCTCCTCTCCTCTCCTCTCCTCTCCTCTCCTCTCCTCTCCTCTCCTCTCCTCTCCTCTCCTCTCCTCTCCTCTCCTCTCCTCTCCTCTCCTCTCCTCTCCTCTCCTCTCCTCTCCTCTTTTCTTCCCTCTCCTCTCCTCTCCTCTCCTCTCCTCTCCTCTCCTCTCCTCTCCTCTCCTCTCCTCTCCTCTCCTCTCCTCTCCTCTCCTCTCCTCTCCTCTCCTCTCCTCTCCTCTCCTCTCCTCTCCTCTCCTCTCCTCTCCTCTCCTCTCCTCTCCTCTCCTCTCCTCTCCTCTCCTCTCCTCTCCTCTCCTCTCCTCTCCTCTCCTCTCCTCTCCTCTCCTCTCCTCTCCTCTCCTCTCCTCTCCTCTCCTCTCCTCTCCAGGCAACCATCTGTACCGCTACTCCAAGGTTCTGGAGCCTCATCTGGGAGACCCTAAGCCCCGCCCCCTACCTGCCTGTCCTCATCTTTCCTGGGCCAAGCCTCAGCCACTGAACGAGACGGCGCCCAGGTCAGTCAAAACTTGTCACCTTTTAATTGTTTATTTTTTTATCGCACTGGTTCTCAAACTCTTTCAGGTCAAGGACCCCTAAATTACAAATTGATTTTATACTCTCTCTCTCTCTCTCTCTCTCTCTCTCTCTCTCTCTCTCTCTCTATGACTCTCTCCCAGTAACTTGTGGAAGCACCAGAAGCTGCTGTCGATCGATCTGGACAAGGTGGTTCTACCCAATATGAGACCCTACCGTCCCCAGGTCAGGCCTCTGTCTCCTGGGGAGAGTGGAGCCTGGGACATCCCTGGAGGTAAGACACCAAGGACCAGTGTTACATTGGTGATTTTATCTTTGGGAGGACGCTTTTTAATGACGACTAATGCAACACTGCCAAGGACCAACAATACACCAGTGGTGGAAAGTAACATCACTTAAAGTGCATTACAGTAATCCAGCCTGGAGGAGACCAAGGCGTGGACTAGCTTCTCAGCATCAGGCAGAGTGAGGGTGGGACGGAGTTTGGCTGTCTACATCTGTCTCAGCTTCCACTCAGGAGTGTAATCCTTGAGGAGGTCTGACAGATACCGTGGGGCTAGGGCATGGAGAGCTTCGTAGGTGAGGAGTAGCAGTTTGTAGGTGATGTGGAACCTAATTACCGGAAGCCAGTGGAGGCGTTCGAGGGTGGGGGTGATGTGCTGCCAGCGTTTTGTACGAGTTTTGCACATACTGCAGTCTGTCAAGGGCTTTGTTTGGGTCCTTGGGGAGCCCGAACAGGACACCATTACAGTAATTCAGGCGGGCCGGGAGGACATTGAAGCGTGGATGAGGGTCTCGGCAACAGAGTCTGGGAGTGACGGTCAGAGTCTGGAAATGTTTTTGAGGTGGAAGAAGGCAGATTTGGTAACATATTTGATGTAGGATTGATAGGAGAGGGTAAAGTCCAGGTTGACATGGCATGTCCCCTCAAGTTGACGATACTCTTCCTCCTCTCCTCAGGTATAATGCCGGGTCGCTACAACCAGGAAGTGGGCCAGACCATCCCCGTCTTTGCCTTCCTGGGAGCAATGGTCGTGCTGTCCTTCTTTGTGGTCCAGCTCACCAAGGCCAAGAACAAACCCAAGCGCAGAAAGCCCCGTGTCAAACGGCCCACGTACCTCCAGCAGCAGCAGCAGACGTTGACCGGGAAGACACCCGCAGTTTGACTGGACTTGGACTGGATGTGGTGTGTGGTGGCTTCAGCTCAGGAGCCTTACATTAGGTGTCTATCTAGAACACATTCTAGAACTCCAGACGCGGAAATGTGGAGTGAATGGACTCTCTTAAACTCTTGGAATAATCAGCCAGGTCTTGGACTGCTGGATTGACTGCAAATTGGCTTGTTATGGAACTCTGTAATCTTAGAGCTCATCTCAAGCTCTGCCAGACCTGAACTTATTTCCCCACCACACCGAGATGGTGTCTGTGCCTCTTGTCTGTCTACTCTAGGCTGTCCAGGCGGGAGTTTGTGTGTGAACTGATGAACAGTGTTAGACAGTGTTACAAATAACACCATACAAATAACAGCCTAGATACCGACCTGTTCCAGACAGGAATATTGCCTACATTCTTTTTATTTTTCTCCCTTCGTTCTAAAGAGATTCTGTAATTCCTCTGACCAAATGGACCTGATGAATTTGTTTGTTCACTTTTGTATTTATTGAATCTGCCCATATACCCTGACACACACACACACACACACCCCCCTTAACAGAAACACAATGTTGACAGAAATACTCTTTGCATGAACTCTCAAAAAAAGACAGAAAGACACAAACAAAAATGTATTGTATGTCTTACGTTGCCTGGACCTAGAGCCTTGTCTTCAGTCATCAGTGTTTTTTGTATGTCCTGCCCATATTAATTGTTTAAATTTATTGTCCTTTCTTTGTTTTTATATTTTATATTATAATGAATGAATTATGGCAACGCGCTTCTCCTCCATGATTTCATGCTCACTACGGTGGCATTGACAAAACCATTCAAATATATCGCGTCAATAAAAGAAAGCATCTTCATGGCATGTTTTGTGTGGATGTGTGTTATATTAATCTAGTTGAATGTAACATCAACCCAGGGCTAGAAACCTGAAAGGCAATTAGCCAACACTTTAAATGACCACACGTCATCCATCTTCTAGTGCTGTCACGATTAATTGTCACACAAAATAAATCTGATTAACGATTTAATTATGGTTTTGCCATTGGAAATCCCAACATTATGAATATAAATTACATTTCTGTTTGCCTTTTAGGTTTTGTAATTTAAAGTGTAAAAAAAAGTGCACAGGGCAGATATGACAAATAACTGAAATATACCAAGGAACCCCATTGTGATTAGACGATTATGTAATGATTGTGACAACCCTACCATCTTCAACCTATATGCTCATATAATTGGTCATCAGTTGGCACTGTATTGATGGCTTCTCAGTCTGTGTGCCCAGAGGAGGGATGTGGACCGTTCAGAAACCTGCCTACCAGTGACATCATTTGCAGACAGGTTTGGTCATTTCAGAAAATATGTTTTATTAATGCAAGAACAATGTTGAGAACCATGTTCTAGACCAACTGTGACACGCAGTAAAGGTGTCAAATGAGTAAATAGTAATCACTGCACAACTTGCCAATTCCTTGCAAGTGACTGAATATTATGGTCACCTTCTACAACACATTTAATTTGATTTGGACCCCCTATACGTTAGCCTAGGTGTACTTAACTTTTTCCCCCATCAGATTTAATACAGATAAAGTGTAATTCATATACTACACCATCGTATGGCCATTGCTTCTGAGGGGTTCCTGGAACAACATATTTTCAGAAGGGGGTCGGTGGCCAATTACATATCATTTTTGGGGTCCTTGAGATGAAATACTGAGCACCACTGATATAGAAACATAGGTATTTCAGAAAACTGAAAAGTTTCGACGTCAGGCCTAAATGGGTTAAGATGTGATGATGTTCAAATGCATACATAATTTGAACCACATTAATTCTCTGGTATTGATGTGGACTACATGGTGTTGCTGAAGAGTAAATGCACTGATGTAGGCTGATTTTCCGATGGCGGGGGTGGGGGTGGGGGAGCTTTGGCTCTTTATCTGGGGCTAATAGGCCAGATCAGCTTGTGAATCTGTCACCTGTCCTTTCAGATGAAGGACCCGCTAGTGAACTAATCTCCCCCGGAGCCTTGGGAAAGTGGGAAATGACCCCGGAGCCAGCTAGCCGCATTAACAAGATTTGGGAAAGCCGGTTGTGAACGGGGGTCACATGCCCTCTTTCCCTGCGCGGTTCTCAGATGCCAGGACATCCGATCAGGTCACCCAGTCATATCCTGGATACCACACTGTGGTGGAGAGAGACAAGCTGGCGACGCTGAACTCAACTCAACTCAACACCTTACCTGTACTTCCCATTTCTTTACCCTCCCTGTCCCACAAACCGGTTCCAGTCTACCACTTTTTCCTGTCAATTTTTGAGGGGCGCTAGCCCCTTCTATACACAGGTTTAATGTTTAGTAAACGCATTGACAACTAGAACTGCACTCTGTCGAGTGCATACTTGCTTGTTGCACACTAGTAGGCCATAAATGGCCAACTAGTGCGCAAGCAGAGCGCGCATGTAATCTTTTCGCCCGCTGTAAACTGCCAAATTTCAGTATCTCTGTGGAGGAACGTTTGAAATGATTAATGTTTAGATGTAATTATTTGCTACCTACTATACATGTAATCATTTAGTATTAAGTATGATTTTAGTTTCTATCTATATAAGAAATACTGTTTTATTGTTGTAGATATATTCTGGATCCATTTTTTGTTTTTCAGAGACAAATAAATCATTTATATGTGTTGAAAAAAAAAGGTATATAAACTGAATTAAAATATGTTATACAGTATACTTTTTCTGTAAACGGTGGAATCTCAATATCTCTGTGAAGGAACATTTGAAATGTGTAATTATTAGGTGTAACTATTTACTACCTATCTAATTTATGTATGTAAACGCTTATAAAAAAACGCTTATAAAAAAAAGTATATAAACTGAATTAAAAATGTAATTTTAATTTTAAATCTATTTCATGTTAGACTATAGTGATATTAATACTAAATCATGGTCAGAGTAATATGTGTCTCTAACTTCAATTTCTATAATAATACTTTCACATTTGTTAAAATATACATGATCTAAAATATTTCCGTAATCTGTAGTTGGATTTGTATTTAATTGTTTAAAGCCTAATTTTGACATGTAGGTCTTTATACTTCTTTCTATCTCAGTATTATGGTTTTCATTGAAATCTCCTATTATCAAAATTGCAGAAGTCGGAGATGATATGTACTGTATCATGTATTCGAGAAATGTGTTTAATTTTGAAAGGTCTGTTTTAGGTGATCTGTACATAAGAATGATATATAGATTTTTATCTTTTACATGTATACATATATGTTCTACTTTCTCTAATATCCTGCTTTCAGTTGGAATTATGTATTCCAATACTTGCGCGCTCTGCTTGCGCAAGTAATGAAGGGAAAATATACGTCATAATGTGTCGTTTACGTCATATTGTCTCTTTATTGTTAATGCCGTTTAATGTTTGTGTTGGCACCGTTTGTTTTACATCACCATTATATCACCTAATCAACATGAGTTAGACTTTAATATATTTGCACCCCTCACTTCACACGGGTGTGATTTTCTTTTTAGATGGGCTATACAAGTGCAAGTCTATATCACATATTTAGCCCTTGATTTGTAATGGATAATTCTGGCATAGACACATAGCTATTACAATAGGTACTGTACATACTAGGCTGTAGGAGACCGACATCGATGTATGATTGACCACCTTGGGAAAATGAAAAGCAAATTCGACTTTTTACTGCCATCATTTATGCTGAATCTGAAATAATCTCCCCCTGGCCGTATCTTAAATTCCCTTCCACTACCCATAATGTAGGTATTGTGCTGATGGCGCACATTACCTACATTATGGGCAAATACGAGCCATCAATTCTTACGCTATAGCAACCAGCCTATTGCCCTTTGAAGGTTTTATCCATTGTCCTTTACAACTGCTGTGACTAGATGTTTTATAGGCCGAGACTTGTTTTCACCCCTGTCCACCCGTGTCAGTGCATGTGCCCAGCTGTCTGTCTGTGCGTGCGCGCGCGCGCGCGCGTGCGTGCGTGTGTGCGTGCGTGCGTTTGTGTCTGTGTCTGTGTGTTACGGAGATGTTCGCCTGGGGTCTTATGGTGAATACTAAATTACCAATATGACAATACTTGGCAATTTCTCTGCCTGCTGTGTCGCTGAATAGATGTTTTGTACTGGAGCATTCTACAGTGGGTACTGTGGGTTGTTGCGAGCCCCCCCGCCTGGTTCCAAGCAGTTGGAACCTATTGTCTACATGTGATGAAGGGAGGATAGCCCAAACATCTGTCATCATTCATTTTGTTACCTTGAGGCATATATGGATGGAACATTACAAATGTGACTTTTATTTCTGAGTGCAAGCCTCCACGTCATGATTTATTCTACATGTGATATTTCCATAGCCATTTCTTCCCCTTCCAGACAGTAGCCTTTCTTACATGTATGTCACAAACTGACATCCCTGCAGGTGATGGCCAGTATACTAACATTCTGATCTGGCCAGCTGGAATCTGTATCTTTTGCAGTGGTGGAAAGTATCTAATAAATCTAGTATCTAAATCGTAATCGTAATCTAAATCTATAGTATTTACTTAAGTCTGTAGCCTACTTAGCCTAAGTACAATTTTGAGGTATTTGTACTTTTACTCCTATTTCCAATACACTTACTTCTACCCCACTACATCTCAGAGGAAAATATTGTGCTTTTATTCCACTATAATTATTTGAAAACTTTTACTTACTAGTTACTTTGCAGATTTTGATTATTATTACAAAGCATACCCACTCCAACCCTATACATTTCGGCCATTTGAAAATAGCAGATCTACATTGTGAGCTTGTAGATTGCCCATTTTCAAAATATTTGTATACATTTAAAAACTTGAAATGGGACATTGAGTTGGCCTACTTTTACAGTACATTGTGATGCCACTACTTTAGTTCCTCAGTTTTACTTAAGTACATTAGTCCTGACTATTACGTGTAACAGAGTATTTCTACATTGCAGTAGCCTATTGATGCTTTTACTTAAGTAAAAAAGAAAAATGCTATTTCCGTGCTTAGACGGACCCAGCCAGCCAGGTGGCTGCACCACTCAAAACAAATGTGAGTTATTTTTCCACCACTGGCCTCCTCCTCACCCTTCCCATGACTTTCCAGTTCTTTTGTCCAAATAATAAATAAATAAATCACACTTGTGTGAATGAAGTGAGGGGCGCTCCTATCACCATACATCACATTCCGTGCTCAGCCAATCAAATCATCACAAATCATTGTGTGATTGTCATTCCGGCCAGTCACTTTCTGCCATCTTCACTTTTCTGCCATCACTTTTATCCTCAATATGTGTAGCGTATACTTTGCTCAGCCAATCAAATTATCATTCATCGCTATGGTGTGATCAGTCAATCATCAGCCAATGTTTGTGTTCAGATGCTGGGCATAGGGGGGTCCTATTTGCTTCATTAGTCTCCTTCCATTCTTCCCACAATCTGCTCTCTGAGTTTGCCTCTCCCTTGCAGTGTTCAGTGACATTTCTGGATGTGACAGTTGGGCGAGTTGGCTAGGAAATACCACCCCCCCCCCTACCTTCAGTCTACTCCACTAGCTGCACCTCTCCACCGTCTCTCTGTCTCTCTGTCTCTCTCTGTCTCTCTGTCTCTCTGTCTCTCTCCGTCTCTCTCTGTCTCTCTGTCTCTCTCTCTCTCTGTCTCTCTGTCTCTCTGTCTCTCTCTGCCTCTCTGTCTCTCTCTGTCTCTCTCTGTCTCTCTGTCTCTCTCTGTCTCTCTGTCTCTCTCTGTCTCTCTCTGTCTCTCTGTCTCTCTCTCTCTCTCTCTGTCTCTCTGTCTCTCTCTGTCTCTCTCTGCCTCTCTGTCTCTCTCTGTCTCTCTGTCTCTCTCTGTCTCTCTGTCTCTCTGTCTCGCACAACTAATGTGCATATATGCATGTACAGAATGTCCTAATGTGTTACAAATACTAACTCTAATACTATTAGTGGTTTTAGTCTACCACTAATCTGCAGAAATCCTGTGATCAATGATTTTGCTCTGATCCCCCACTTGCTTTCTCTCTCTCTATATCTCTCTCTCTCTCTCTCTCTCTCTCTCTCTCTCTCTCTCTCTCTCTCTCTCTCTCTCAATCTTTTTATATTACTATGAATTCTAGAGATCAAATTCCAAACACTGTTTCCAGCACTGAGAAGATTCGCTTCTCCTGGTCTGGCTGCCTTTTCCGTAGGCTGCCAATGTAGATTAAGACAATTAATACATTTTCATGTCTTTCAAAGATCCTATAGGCTACTTCACAACAGGCTCTTTGAGCCTATTTGTCCTTGGACGATGCAAAAACGCTAATCCACGCCTTTGTTTTTTCTCGGCTTGACTACTGCAATGCGCTCTTTTCAGGACTGCCTAAGAAAACAACTGACAGACTACAACTTGTACAAAATGCAGCAGCTAGAGTTGTAACTAGAACTAAGATGAGAGAACATATTACTCCAGTTTTGGCATCACTGCACTGGCTTCCTGTTGTTTTTAGGATTGATTTTAAAATTATTTTACTTGTCTATAAAGCTCTCAATGGTCTCGCACCTTCCTACCTACATGACTGCCTGCCTAAATATGTCCCAAACCGGCCCCTAAGGTCTTCCACTGCTGGCCTGCTCGCTCTGCCTAAAAAAATGGCAACTAAAAAATACGGGGAAGCAGCTTTTTGCTTCTACGGGCCGTCGGCATGGAACAAGCTCCCAATGTACCTTCGTCAGGCAGCCTCTGTAGACATTTTTAAAGCTCAGCTCAAGACCCACCTCTACATCATAGCTTTTAAGTGATCTTTTATTTTTATTTATTATTTTTATTACTATTTTTAAATGTCGTTGCCTTATTTTATCTGTTCTTATCTTTGTACCACTGCCTTCTCCGGATTTGACACTGCGTTATTGTCCTATTGTTTTAACTGCTTGCCTGTTTTAATACTGTTTTATTTTGCTTTTGTTTTTATTATCTTCTCTGCTCTGTAAAGCACTTTGAGCTACATTTATGTATGAAAGGTGCTATATAAATAAATAAAGTTTATTATTATTATTATTATTTGGTGAAACAAGTATCCTAGCTTTAATGTCTTTCTGTGCCACGTGCTGTTTACATTTCTGATTAATAAAGTATTCATTAGACCTTCTAAATGCAATTACCTATTGTTTAGTAAGACAATTAACATTTCAAATATTGAACTATTGGCTAATTTAACTATTAGACTAATTTGTAGAGATGTCCCGATACTGTATCGGTATCGGAAAAGTATTGGCCCTTATTTGTCATATCGGCGAATATGCCAGTCTAACCACAAATCTGACACAGGTGTAAGGGCATGTGGAGTCGGGACATCCCTACTAATTTGCATTAATAATTGTATTATTTAGACTTTCAGTTAAGCAGGAAACCATAACCAAATGAGCAGAGGTGGAATAAGTACTAGAGCAGGGGACGGGGTTCCAGGTTCAATGTAGAAGTGAGAAGTAAGTATGTGACTTTTATTTAGTGAATAACAATGTTATTTTGTTATGTAATTGGTTGGTTGTATTTGGTCTCCCTGCAGCTCTTCTATTGGATCATTTAGATCCTGTCTGGTTTGACACGACCTTTGACATGGTCCTCTTTCTGGTTTGACACAGAGTAATGTATAGTAAAAGAGTGGTGACACGCTTTGATCTCGCCACAAAGCGGGTGCCTATGGGCAATAGTTCCAAACATTGCTCCTATGGAACTATTCCATTGAGATAGAATGAGCACTTCCGCATTCCATTGTTACACTGCGAGTCAACGGGAGTGTCATTACTCTCTTACTAGATTACTCTGGTTTGACACAAAGTTTGACTAAAAAAATCACACCTGTGTGAAGTGAGGAGCGCTAATACAGTATATTAAAGAGGGAGTGCCATGATTTTTTTCCCCACCCTAAAACATGATCATCAGGTCTTATTGTTATATTAGGAGGAAGAAGTAAAAAAAAAAAAGGTGTACAGTATTTGTTAAAATGTATGCCTGGTTTTCCTGGTGGGTGGTGATCCACCTGAACTTAAGCCGCAGCTGTAATACAGCTGTAATTGTATGATAAAGGGGGAGGTGTTAGAGGAGGGGCTGATCATGTGATGTCAGTATATTACTGTTTTTTTCATTGGCACGTTTGACTGTCAAGGGTTCAGCTTCCAGGAAGAAACCCTATAGACCGATTCCGTACCGGTTTCATGGTCGCAGCCTACGTATTTCCTATAGGCGGACTCGACGTAGCTGCGGGGGTAAAACCCTCACCAGGCGCACCTCTTCCACTACAGTGAACGGCAGAGTGACTGATGTTAGTTTGCCTCAAACTTTACTCCTTTACCTGCTTTTTTACTAACACTAACATTACAAAGATGCCCAGAACATCGAGATGAACCTGTGTAGTTTATGGCTGCTCCAACAGTAGTGGCAACATAACAAATAAAATAAAACGGAATGTCTAATATCCACCACGATGGCTGAGACCAGAGCCATTGAGTAATGGTTGAGACAAAGCAGTGAAGAATCCTGCAAGATACATAATTTCAGTCTTACCCAATACCCAATCTTTCTGTTTTATGAACACAAGGCTGCTGTATTTTATACCTCATACTAAGCATTTAAAGTATGAGGTATAAAGTACAGCAGCCTTGTGTTAATAAAACAGAAATATTTGGTATTGGGTAAGACTGGCGTTATGTATCTTTCACTGCTTTGTCTCAACCATTACTCAATGGCTCTGGCCTCAGCCACCACGGTGGATATTTTGACATTCCGTTTTATTTTATTTTTTATGTTGCCACTACTGTTGGAGCAGCCATAAACTACACAGGTTCATCTCGATGTTCTGGGCATCTTTGTAATGTTAGTGTTAGTAAAAAAGCAGGTAAAGGAGTAAAGTTTGAGGCAAACTAACATCAGTCACTCTGCCGTTCACTGTAGTGGAAGAGGTGCGCCTGGTGAGGGTTTTACTCCCGCAGCTATGTCGAGTCCGCCTACAGGAAATACGTAGGCTGCGGCCATGAGACCCGCTACGGAATCGGTCTATAGGGAATACACCATTGCACATAAAAACGACTCCAGGGTGTCTAATGAAGTACTGTCACCTCATAGACACATGAAAAATTGGTGATGTAATGGTGATGTAAAACAAACGGTGCAATCACAAACATTAAATGCCATTAACAATAAAGAGACAATATGACGTAAATGACACATTATGACGTAAATGTTCCCTTCATTGTCAATGCGTTTACAAAACAAACTAAAGACATTGAACTAAAGACAAACATAAAACCTGTGTATAGGAGGGGCTAGTTGATTTCTCAACTTGAGAATCTCAAGCAAGCTAGCAGCTCAGTGGTAAAACAATCACACTTAGCGTTGACTCCCATTGTAACAATGGAATGCGGAAGTGCTCATTCTATCTCAATGGGATAGTTCCAATGTTTGGAACTATAGCCCATAGCCGGCACCAGCTTTGCGGCGAGATCAAAGCGTGTCGCCACTCTCTTACTATCCCCCCTCGGGTACAGACACACAAAGCTGTGCATAGGAGGGGCTATAGCGCCCCTCAAAAATAAAAATAAATTAGACATCTGAAACAAATGTGACCATGCACGAATGCACTGCTTTTTGTGATATGTCAACAGCCAAAAAGGGTTAATGGAAACCACAGGTTTAAGCTTTAATAATGTGATTATCCATTTTTGTGTCAAATCTCTATCTGAAAACTTTAACTTTAACTAAAACGGTCAAGTGCATCATGTAGTGTAGTATATAAAGTGCAATATAGCCTAACGTAGTAGCATGAAACAGAAATACTCCAGTACAGTAGGCTACATTTTTGTACTCAACTCAAGTAACATACACCCTACACTGCCTACAGTAAGACTGGCCATTTTCTCAGCTTGCAATACACCTCCCAACCGATAGGGTCACGTCGTTGAAAGCATGGTGAAAAACTGAGAAACTGGCCAGCGGTCGGATTAAAAATGATTTTTATTGAACAATACGGAAGGAACGCATGCCAATAGTCATCCGAGCAAAGTTGTTACATCCGTGGGCAGGGGATGAGCACTTTATTTTTGAAATAATGTAGACGTTAACGTTGTAAATGGAGCACGCGCGTAAAACTGTGCGTCGTGACTGTCATCATTATGACAGCCATGTTTCAGGGCTAGGGTCATGATTAACCTCGCCTCACCAGGCTTTGGTCATGATTGGTTTAGGAAGGTGGGTGACACCTCCAGACAGTCATCCTCCACTCCACCACTTCCCCTTTCAATCCTAGCTCACAAAAAAAAAAAAAAAAAGCAAACCCCATGTGAGCGCACTCACCGCACTGCTGCAGTGTGGCACACCCACGAGGTGCAAAAGTTTGTTCGGGGGAGAGTGGACCCACCACGCCGCGTGTGTGTGTGTGTGTGTGTGTATGTGGGTCGGTCTGTCCGTTGAAGCATGGAGGAGTTGGCGAGAGAAAGCATCAGTTTGCTTGCATCAGCTTCAGCCAAGCCAGGCCCAGCGCTCCACCCGGACGGCCCACGCCTCGGTTCGATGGGGGCGATATTCATCATGCTGAAGTCCGCTCTGGGTGCCGGACTCCTCAACTTCCCCTGGGCTTTCGAGAGAGCCGGAGGGGTCCGCAACGCAGTCACCGTGGAACTGGTTTGTGATATGAAGTTATATTCCCTTTTCCCTATGCCTTAAGTTATTACTGACCTCTGCCAGGGCAACATGTATACAAGTTCCAAGTTCACAGTGGAGTTTATTTGAGGTAGACCTAGAATGCCTGTGATCATTTAATTATACTTCGTAAATTTTCATGTATCTCAGGCATAGATGGCTTGGACCGGGTCCTGGTCGAATTGAAAATGTGCGGCATAAATGTGATGAATGCTCCGTTTGTACTCCCCCATTAAATTATTCCAAAGACATGGAGTGAAATATCGTCCTCTAGTTTTATATCCATGTGAAAGTTCTGGCACAAAACGTGTATTACGCAGACGTCATCACCAATTGACCAGGGAAACACAAAAGTTTTCAGTCACACAATTGGCAGGTGGTGTGATTAATTACCCAGCACCTATCGCAAAGCACCTGCCAATTGTGTGACCGCAAACTTTTGTGTTTCCCTGGTCAATTGGTGATGACGTCTGCGGTAAACAGGACGTATTTGTAAAACCAGTTCATCGATCATTCCGGCCCCCCCTCGCCCGGAGAGAAAGATGTCCGTGTGCATCTCTTGAAAAAGTGGAGCTAATTCACTAAATACGTCCAGACATGGATATAAAACTAGAGGACCATTTTTCACACCACGTCTTTGGAATAATTTAATGGGTGAGTACAAACGGAGCATTCATCACATTTAGGCCGACCATTTAGAACCCGAACTGAAATTAACCCATGTGTTCTATGGCTCTGTATGTGAAATACTGTACATACTGTATGTAACAACAAGAGCCGTTCTAGGGCTATATTTGAGGTAGCCCTCACATTTTGATGGAATGTTTCATTTAATTTCAGACCCCCCCAGTTTTGTTTTTCTTTACTTTTCTTCAATCTCTCAGAGGCAAATTGAACACTCATGGTTTTCAGTGCATGTTCTCCTCAGTTTCACACTAATCCCTTATATTATAGGTTCCCCTGGATTGATAGGCTACAAAGCCTTAATTGACTCCCCTGTCAATGGGGACATTTTCGTTGTATTGCTAACGTTTCTATATTATTGTATGGTGGCTGCTTGTGCACACAAGCCTACCAGTTACAACACTGTAGCTTAGCACTATTGACATAATACAACAATATTTGTTTACAAATCTTTGTAGCACTGTTAGTGTTGACCTAATACAAATGTATTGTTTACAAATCTTTTCAGTGCCAAGATGGTAGAAGTTCCCTGTGAAGAATTTGAAGAAATATAGATTTCTATATGTTGGCCAGTGCCCAAATTAATTGAAAACTATATGACAGTAAAAGGGATGGTAGAATAGAAGAACTCTCAATCATTCTTGTGGCGATCTGCACTGACTCGGCTGAAGCGGACTTGAGCCACGAGAGGCACGGCACCAAGCGAGCCATTAGGCGAGCGAGTTGCCGTGCCAAACGTTGCAAAGTCTGTGTCTCTAAAATGCTTTTTTCCCCAACTAATTTAATATTAGGGGCTGTAATTTCTGTTCTCACCAAGAGCGGGCATTCGGAGTACGTGTCCAAGCCATTTTAGGCGACTGTGGCCACGTCTCGGCAGCCAGTCTTTGAAATTGTGTAGAGATCTCTGTTGGAAATTTTGTTGGGCCAGAATATACGGCAGATCTTCCTCAGGCAGCATTGTGGAAGGAGCTGAGGCACAGAAACCCTCTTGCTTTTTGTTGTGGATATTATCATGTGCATTGTACCAGTTAAAGTTGAACCTGACAATGCTCTGATACGCTTTCCACAATCTCATTATACAACGCGCTCATATTTAAGTCTTTTTGCACCTTAATGTCTGTCTAATAACATGTACAGTATATACCTGCTGCTTTGTTCATGCACCTTATGTCAAATACTCATGCACACATACTGTGTACACTGTACAGGATGGATATGCTGATATTTAGTGTCTTTTCCTTTCGGCTTTTCGCCACAGCGAATCATCTGCTTCCATCTCACCCTGTCCTCTGCCTCCTCTTCTCTCACACCAACTAACTTCTTTCACTACATCCATAAATCTTCTCTTTGGTCTTCCTCTAGGCCTGGCAGTTCCAACCTCAACATCCTTCTAACTGATATACTCATTACTCACTATTATCCCTCCTGTACGTGTCCAAACCATTTCAGTCTGGCCTCTCTGGCTTCATCTCCAAAACATCTGACATGCACTGCCCCTCTGATTTACTCGAGTCGTTCCTGATCCTATCCATCCTTGTTACTCCCAGAGAGAACATTTTAGTCTCTTCTGCCTGTATACTATACTATACCTATATACTATATATGTAGATCTTTTATTAGTTTTTCTTTTTTCCCTTGCTATTCGAATAGCTTGAATTTTTGGTTAATTTGTAAAAAGATTATCGAAATAGCTGATCTACAAGCCCACAACGCATTGCAGCATGACATGTTGAGACCTTGTAGATCTGCTACCCTTCAAAGCAATGTGCTTGAGCTCCACGATTCATGACTCACTGACTGAATATTTAATCTCGCCCGTAGCGTCTCCCCCAGGCCACTTTGTCGTTTGAAATTCGGGTCATTACTCTTTTCATGACTAGCTTCGACTTAAAAAAAACAAGATCGATGGTCAGGCCTATTTATTTTTCTTTCTCTTTCTAGAAATAAAAATAAAATAAAAACACAAATTAATTTCACTTTTCTTCACCCATACTTAACCTGTGGCACTTTTGACTGTAATGATTGAGTTAATGAATGTAGTAGATTCACTGCGCATGAAGTGAAATATTTAAAAACTTTTTTGTTTTAATCTTTATGATTATGGCAAACTGCTCATGAAATTCAAAGCAGCACTTGGCACCTGCCCACAGAGCCAAAACTGCTAGTAATTGGTGTACTGGCCATGGTATTACTGTGCTTAACACCTTGAGCGCCCGGGGCTATTTAATCCATTAATAAAATGTGCCCATCGTCAGCAAGTGCCTCTAGGCTGTAGAGCGATGCGATCAGTTTTCATAGCATTAATTTGACGGAGATTATCAATCTCCGTCTCGGGCACATGACCGTGCACTTGAACTTGACGGTGATTTACGTCATGAACCCCACAGAGAATCTATGTTTTATTGTCAAGGGGAAGGTGTGAGACACTAGATTCTACAATACTATTGAGTTTAATGCTGCTATCAAAGCAAATCTGGGCTTCCATAAGTCCTCAACAGTGCCACGGGTCACGCCCCATTGATGAAATAATTTGTTTAAAAGTAGCCCAGACCACGTATTGAGTGCATCAAATAACATACTTTTCAGATGGTTGACATTTCTGTATTATAAATGTTTTTTAGTGGGTCTCTGTAAATAATGCACCTTATTATATTCCCTTATGCCCTTTCCCCACATTTTCATTCTTGTTTTATCAGTGTAACTGCAGCCATAAGAAATAAATATTAACATAAAACGAAAATAACTTCACCCAATCCATTATACTTTGGTGTAAAATGGTGATGTGACAATGTTGAGTTTGATGAGAGCAATGCAGAACACTTGTAAACTCTGTAATGCAACTGCCACTGGCAAATTCAGAAAAAAGGATTTTAATCCATTTTGAGTGGGAACCCCTTTTGGTGTTAGCTATTGCAAAATAGCAGATCTACAAGCTCATAGCGCGCGCTACGAGCTTGTAGGTCTGCTATTTTTGAAAAATAGAAGAACGACTGACACAGAAACATAGCTTTTTCAGAAAAATGTCATTTTCAAACAGACATTTTTAGAATCTGATCTCGGGTTAAAATGGGTTAAGGCACAGCATTATAGCTTTCTCAATGGCATGCTATTATGATCAGGACCGTATTGTTCTCGCTGCATCCAAATGTCCCATTTGGGACAATTAAAGTACAGCATGTCCTTGGACACAGAAACATAGCTTTTTCAGAAAAATGTCATTTTCAAACAGACATTTTTAGAATCTGATCTCAGGTTAAAATGGGTTAAGGCACAGCATTATATCTTTCTCAATGGCATGCAATTATGATCAGGACCGTACTGTTCTCGCTGCATCCAAATGTCCCATTTGGGACAAATAAAGTACAGCATGTCCTTGGAGCCTTTCTCATTATCTTCATGCTCGTTTCTTTCTCCATCCATTCAGGTCTCCCTAGTGTTCCTGATCAGCGGTCTGGTCATCCTGGGATACTCATCGTCCGTCAGTGGCCAGTGCACGTACCAGGCGGTGGTGAAGGAGATGTGTGGGCTGTCCATCGGCCAGCTGTGTGAGATCTGCTTCGTCTTCAACCTCTTCATGATCTCCGTCGCCTTCCTGGTCATCCTGGACGACCAGCTGGTGAAATGTGAGATGAATAAAATAAAATAAACGAGTGGTGCAACTCCCCTCTCTCCCCCCTCCTCTCTCTCTCTCTCTCTCTCTCTCTCTCTCTCTCTGCTCCGTCAGATTAGCTTTATTATGGATATCAATCCGCGTCGCTGAGAACTATTTTTTCATTATTATTTTGGCTCTTAGCGAACCTAGACAGTCAGAAGTTGGATTTGCGTCCAGCAGGTGGCAGCCATGTCACATACTTCTCTCGTTCCAATTTCACGCATGTGCACACCACTCGTGCTCACACAGGTAAACGGACATTGCTGGATGTAGGAGTGGTTGCACCACTCAAAAACAGACCCACAGGAACGCACCCAGGGTGACGGCCCGATTCCGGCGAGCCGCCTCGCGTCCGAAACGGTTGAGAAATGACAGTTACCGTGTGCCGGTCCCTCTACTGTATACCCTCTACTGTACTGTACTGGCACACCCGAAATCATCATAATTAGTTAATATTTGTGTGTGTGTTTGTGTGTGTGTTAGCCTGTTAGGTTGCGCACAGGTGGTGAAAAACAACCATACTGTTTTCGTGCTCATACCCAGGCAGGCACCCACCCACCCACCCAGCCAGCCAGCCACACATAGCTCCGTAAGGGAGTGGTTGCACCAGGGGTATTGCCGTACTGAAACGGACACACATAATGGACAGACACACATAGTTGTGCATAGGAGACGACGGTGTGTCACCACTCAAAAATACACCATTTTCATATTTGTTTACCGATTTTCAGCACAGCCGAGCCACGAGACGAGACACGAGTCAAATGGTCTGTGGTAATGAAACTTACAAGCCTCATTCTCAGAGGGGAAAACCCTGAATGATTCAGAGGCCAGGGTAGAGACTTTGACAGGCTGAACATTTCCGAGATACAAGGCTGTAAAAAGTATTTTGCACACCTAACGAGGGCGACATATGCGCAGGAGAACACCAAACGAGAGCATACTGAAAGTGAAAAAAACTCCTTCACACAGTCTTCAAATGCAATTAAAATGTTTTAATGGGAATAACAACGTTTCGGTCTGTTGGTTAGACCTTCATTTTGGTACTGCATGCGTCACTTTTCATCAGTGACGCATGCAGAGGAACAAGAACACGTTTATTTTCTTTCTTGAATGCGCACCTTCATTTAGTTCCTTGTGTCCAAAATATCAGGTGATTTTGGAGTATTTGAAAGATTTGAAGTATCTGCCGATTTTTCCCGATATTTTTTATATTTTTAATAGAACACTTATGCAGACAATATCATGATATGGATATAATTTTGATAATGGGGATGTCCCAATTTCCGATCACGTAATCGGATTGGGGCAACCCTACTGTAGTTTTAAGTATTTTAAAGGTGTACTGTACTGTACTGTACTGTACTGTACTGTACTGTACTCAGTACTGTACTGTGAAGCATTTTGCCCCTTGTCGCCAGTAAAAACAACTTCTGTGACTGTGTTGTCTTTCAGTGTGTCTCTCCATCTACGAGTTGGTGACGGGGTTGTCGGAGTCAGAGATGCCTTACTATTGGTACACGGACCGGCGCTGTGCTCTCCTGCTGCTCTGCGTCCTTCTCATTCTTCCACTGTCCATCCCCAAAGAGATCACCATCCAAAAATACATCAGGTCAGCAGTGGCACGCATGCACGCAGGTACACACCTAGGTGCCCCTGTGACCTATGAAAACCTGCAAAACCTGTCGGTCCGTCAGTGACTTCGTCACAACATCATATATGGCCGTCATGCCTCGTGACACGCTCCATATATGGCCGTCTCCATATATGAAGATCACGACACTGACCGAATCAAACCCTGGCGAAAACTAGAGTTCTCAACTGGCCCGAAGATGAAGGCCCAGCCTTACCTGGGCCTTCATCAAACTCTGTACACTCAAGCCACTGCCCCCGCGACCACCCTTAGATTTCCATATATGGAGCTGACCTGTTCTGACATTCCATATGTTGATCTGACCTCATCAAACCCTGTACACTCGACACTGCCACCACTGCCACCCTTAGATCTATATGGCGCTGACCTGTTCTGACATTCCATATGTTGATCTGACCTCATCAAACCCTGTACACTCAAGACACGCTCCATTTATGGCTAGACCTCATCAAACCCTGTACACTCAAGACACGCTCCATATATGGCCAGACCTTATCAAACCCTCGTCAAACCCCAAACCACACTCAACCCAGCCAGGCCAAAGGCAGGGTCGGAGATATTGTTGAGCCCCTCCTATATACAGGTTTAATGTTTGTCTTTCCTAGACAAACATTAAAAACGCCATTGACAATGAACAGAGTTTAATGTTTGTTTTGTCTGTCACTGAGAAAATCAGCCGCTGCTTGCCACGCTTAGGCTGCCTGTTCTATTTGTATAGCTATAGCACATTTCCAACTCCGACTGGTTGTCCGATCTAAGATCTAGGTTAGCCGATGGAGGGAGGTTTAGGCGTGTCCACTGGTGGAGAATTGTGCTACACTATAAGCGCCGCTTTCTAATTTCAATTTTTGTGTTTGTTATGGCCTCTCTCAAAGTGTTCTAGGTACTCTGGCAGCAACCTACCTGACGATTGCCATCATAATCAAATATCATACCATGCCTTCAACGCAGGTTCACATCGCCCCTGTCTATAGCACTGGGTAAGTCAGTGTGTCCAAATGGATTGGTTTCAGGGAAAGGATATTTAAGTAGGTGTTGTGGATATGAAAGTATGAATACTCTTTCACACAGGAGAAGGCTAAGCTATTGGTGAAGGAATGAGTCCCACACATTTGTACCAGAATGGTACTGGATAGTACTAGATCTTAGTTGGGTCTTTTAGATACTTCTTTTATCCATAAGCTCGTGATATTTAACATTTTTGCATTCCTCTTGACATAGTGGTAATGTTGTGTTGTAGAAGTTCAATTTGACAATGGGACAGAGAGGAGATACCTATACAGTACATACTGCATGTCAGCCTGATTGGAAACAGTGGATGCTGTGGGTCTCTGCCAAACTAATATCCATTAACAATAAATAAAATTCAAAATATGAAAAAAAGTAAACTATATATGCTTACAAAATTATTGTGTAAGTATTTGTGGTGTTTAACGAGTACCCATTTGCACCTGTAATGTGTGTGTGTGTGTGTGTAGGATCAGTTCCTGGGCCTCCACGTTTAGTGTGATTCCAACCATCTGCTTTGGTTTCCAAGTGAGTAGAACATTTTAAACGTTTTCAGATTTCAGCAATGACGAGACTTGTTTATCATCATCAAACGGTAGGGAGTGTGTGTGTGTGGGGTGTGAAACTGTATTTCCTGTCAATATTGGCGAGTCTTGATGGCCACTATAAATAAGATCTAGATCTAAATGAGATCTAGGATGTGTAGTGTACTGTCAGTAGGCTGCTGGGACCTGGACCAGAAGAGTGATTTAGTGAGTCTAGTCCAGTCTATAGTTCAGCTGGATGGCACGGCCTGGGATTGCTGTGCTCTGTGATATAGGCTGCCCTTGGATTCCTTTGACATCTTAGAACGGAGCAGAGGGATCAAACAAAAGACTCTGATTCATGTGTTTCCTCGCAATTTACCACGGTAACTTAATAAACGAGGGGGGGAGTGGAAAGGATTGACGCACAGGTGCGCACTTGTGTGCCTACCCATGCCACACACCTTCCTTCCTTCGTTCCCTCCCTCAGGCGAAATGATTACAGTCTGTGGGTTCAAAAGGAAGCTGATGAGATCCTCAGTTGAATGGACAAAAACGAGACGGAGGGAAGCAAGATTGAAAGTTCCAGCGACGGCGACTGGGATCAGGTTAAGCCAAAGACTGCATTTCGCGTTCCCTTGATGGTGTAACGTGCTCGACTGTCACTCTGAAGATTTATACTTGGCTGCACACCAGTGTCCCGCAACGGAAATGGCTAATCTACAAGCTCACAAAGCGTCGCATCACCATGCATCGTGAGCTTCTAGATCTGCTATTTTCTGTGCATGGCACTGGCATGCAACCAAATATAACTCTGTCTAACGGATTCCATTTCATTCCACCTCAAAACGCATTAAAGGGGAAATGAGCCGAGCACCCTTGGATACTCTCCTTATACCTGGGTTCCAAGTAGGGGTGGTACGATATGGGTACCTCACGATAATGATAATATCGCGATATTCTATATTGCAACTAAGAGATTATATCTACTGAAAATGGGGGAAAAAATAACCATAAAAGGCAAAACATCTGGAATTATGTGTTTTTTCCTAAATCCTAAAGGTTTTTTAATGATGTTTAGGACACAATAAACACTTTTTTTATGTGTGCAATGTGTTTCTAGGTGTTTTAGTCATGGTGCCCTGTTCATTGTTCATGACCAAAATTTGTCATGCAAATGTGGTCTCACTTCCTTCCTGGAATACAAGTCACATGAGGTACATGAAGGACCCTAATGGAAACAAGCCATACTGCTTTCTTGGGTTATAAAATCCTCTTACATGAGGTACATGAAGGACCCTAATGGAAACAAGCCATATTGCTTTCTTGGGTTATAAAATCCTCTTAGCAGACCTTGTATTGAACTGTAGGATACGTTCCTGTGCTTTTTCTGTAAACTGTTTATAAAGTAAGTCGCGCAATTAATTTAGAGCCAAATCAAAAGCAGTTGAATTGCTTATAAGTTGTAAAAATAAGTGCAGACAAATTGATTTTTATTTAATTCATGGCTCTATAGTTAACGTGATTCATAAAATATCAGACAGAAAGATGTAGAGTCATTGGCGTTCTAAATTAACACCATTAACATTTTGAATAAAAAGCTCTGTAGAAGTTAGTAGTTTTTATTTTCTAACGTAACTAGCCTGGGGAAAGTGAACCAGTCTTGCATCATCCTCGTTCCCCGCCGGCTGTGGTGGAACTGCGGGGAGTGCGGGCACGGCTTTCCGCAGGCTCTCAAACACGATGTGCCTAGATTAATCTTGTGAGTCGTGGACTCATGTAGGCATATTGATTTTGAGATGTTTCCTCAATGTGGACGTGCAAATGGTGCAAGTTGCAACAACCTTTGCAGGAAACTATGGCATCACATTTATTGCAATTTGCGTGCTCAGCCTCAGTCATTTCCCTCTCTGTTAACCACACTTTGGAGATCTCTTCGACATACTGTCCTGCTCGCTCCGGTGACCGGTCGCTGAATGCATAGTGGGCGTATCCTCCATATACTGTAGGTGTGGTGACAGTAACTTGGCTCTGCTTCAGTGGCGGTTGGAAGGTCCCACGGGCCCCGAGGCGAGATTGACAGCCATGTCCGTCCATCTGTATGATTAGGCTACTGTTGTTGTCTTGGTATTCCTTTCATTGCGACTTCACTCACCTCCAGTGCATGTGGATGGAGCTGCTGCTGTTGTGTTTGTATTCCACCTTACTCCATCTATCTTGCCCTCTTTTGCCTGTGGTAATTTTATGTCTTGTTTATGACTGTTCAAATAATCAAAACTCAACTTTATCAGGCGATTGCAGTGCAGGGCTAACAACTGTATACAGACACAGCGTGACAGCGGACATACTGGAGCAAATCCATCTACTCTAGTACTCTAACGTGCAGCCCAGTTTAAACCTTCTATTTCCTGCCTGCGCCGTGCAGGGCCCTTCACAATAAAGCGTCACCCTTTAACTCCCAATGAACTACATTTTACACTGCTTATTATTGACAGGAAATGTAGTCTTAGTTGCGGTAACTTAACAGCGTGTTTGTGGGAGAGAGAGCCAGAGAGAGAGAGTGAGAGAGAGAGAGTATACAGTTTATTACCACGCATCGGATACTTGACTATTGTAACTCTACTTACTGGCCTACCGGCATGTGCACTTAAGCCTCTCCAATTGATCCAGAATGCCGCAGCACGCTTGGTCTTCAACCAGACAAAATTCTCACATGTCTCCTCCCCCCTTCTCCGCTCCCTCCATTTGCTGCCCGCAGAGTACAAAACACTGATGCTGGCCTACAAAGCAACCAAGGGTATGGCACCTCCATATCTTCAAAGTCTGATCCAACCCAGTGAGTCCCAGCCGGCAACAAAACTTCCAGTTGCTATCAGAACTCACTCCCAATCTTCTGCCGTAGTCTGAAAACTCACCTCTTCAGACTCCATCTTAGCCCATAGCACTTGTCTACGTTCTTGCTTCACAAGTCGCTCTGGATTAAGAGCTTCTGTTGAATGCCTAAATTGATTGCCATCTATCTACAGTTTCCATCTATCTACAGTTTCCATCTATCTACAGTTTCCATCGTGTGTGTGTGTGTGTGTGTGGTGTGTGGTGTGTTTGTATGTGTTTCAGTGCCACGAGGCATCCATTGCCATCTACAGCAGCATGGAGAACCAGCGCCTCTCTCACTGGGCCTTCATCTCCGTGCTCTCCATGGTCTTCTGCCTCGTCATATACTCGCTCACTGGTTAGGATGTTTTCTGTTGCTGCTATTCTCTGGCACACAGTGTGCCAATATTAATCATATTCATGATTCATAATAACTTTTCTGCTAGTTGTATGAACAGGTTGTTATCTGTCTCACTTGCAGGAGCTTATGGGTACTTGACATTTGGAAAGGCAGTGAAGGCAGACATTTTAATGTCTTACAACGGCGGTGATGTCCTAATGCTCATCGCTAGGCTACTGTTTGGAATCTCTATCATCACCATCTATCCCATAATTGTACTGCTGGGGAGGTAAGTCACTCTGTGATTGGAAATTACTTTGTTTTTAACTCGTTACTGCCTGAGGCAAATGCCTTCTAAATCAGTAGTTCTCACACTTTCAAGATGTTTCAAAATGTAAAGAAAATAGCAGATACAACGATGTTGATTTTGTCGACTGAAACTATGCCCAAAAATGTTCGTCAACCTTTTTTCACTGACAAAAATAAAAGACATGATGACTAAACTAAATATACTGACAATTTTGTCAACAAATAAAAACTAGCCTAAACTAGACAATCGGATCTTGCTCTCTGAAAATAACCGATCTACAAGCTCACAATCCATCGCGCTGCGACGCATTGTGAGCTTGTATATCGGCTATTTTCAGCATGCAACCTGAGTGTAAAATCTGCTATTACGAAACATCGAGGCCTGACAAATTTAATTTTTATTGACTAAATCAACTGTAGATTTAGCTGACTAAAATTGTATATTATTTGGTCGACTAAAACTAGACCAACACTAAAACTTTTCAGGTGAATTAAATATGATTTGCTGTCAAAATCACCATTGTGGGCCTGGGCCATGGATCAGCGGTCCAGGCACCTTGGCTGGTAATCCAGTCTGGCAGTGTGCCGCGGGTTCGACTCCCGATCCCGACGGCCTTTACTGCATGTCACTCTCCCATCTCTCTCCCCATTTCCTGTCAGCCTACTCTCTGTCCCTCCATAAAAAGTATAAAATATAGGCGAAAGCCAAAAAAAAAGAAGAAAAAAAAGACCACCGTTGTGCAAGCTCGCAGCGCGGCACAAAGTGAGGCGCATGCAGAATTGTCAAATCCTAAATGTGAATATTCTCTGCAACGTTAGATCAGTGATCCAGGATCCTCTGCTAAGCTGGCATCGGCGACGGGGTGGACTAAAGACAGACCAGTTTGAAAGCCGCAGCCGATGTGTGCTGACCATCCTGTGGGTCACGGTGACTCTTCTCATTGCCATATTCGTACCAGACATCAGCAAGGTCATCAGTGTCATCGGCGGGATCAGTGCCTTTTTTATCTTTATTTTCCCAGGTAACACACTTGGCATACATGTACCTTTTTTAGAGATGCAGACACTGAAGATCAACTTGTTTGTACTTAATAAATAATCCCATTGATCCCCACCTGTGTTCAAACAGGGCTCTGTCTGATCTTTGCTATGCAGTCTGAGCCAGTCTCCTGTAAGACCAGGCAAGTCTTTTTTATTTTTTAAATGTATTTATTTGTTTTTGATTAATAGTAGGCAGGCTGCACATCTGAAGAAATACCTGTAACGTGACAATTGTGGGACTCAAATGCGCTCTCTTGTGCTGTCTGATACATGAAACCCCCTTTTTTGTAATATTGTATAATCTTCTATAAAAATATGAAATGGCTCTTTTCTCTCCTTTCTCCCGTTAACATGCACGTTTGTGTGTCATAAACGCATTGTGTGTGTGTGTGTGTGTGTGTGTGTGTGTGTGTGTGTGTGTGTGCCTGCCTCAGGCAGCTCACAATTTATTTCTTCACACTTGCTTTTAGCATTATATCCACTCTGATCGTTTAGGTGCCTTTTTAATGTAAACTGTACACTCTGGTTTGAAAGCTTTGGGATTTGAGGTGTGTAATAGTTTTGGCTTATATTTATATAATTGTTTTTATATCAATGACATACATTTTGATATATTTCATTATGACCCCTCTCTCTCTGTCTCTCTCTCTCCAGAGTTGCTCTCACACTGTGGGGTGTGGTGACCTTGATCTGTGGAGCTTTCATCTTTGGCCAGAGCACCACAACAGCTGTCATGCAGCTCCTTGGCAGGATCTGATGCTCTCATGTCATGTAGTCCACTCCAAAATGTGTTTTTGCCTTTTCTCCATTATTACTTAGTTCAATGGAACTATTACTTAGTTCCACAGGAAGGGAATGCATGTGGCTACCGTGGACCTTGCTATGTCTTCATGGAGAGGACCCTTGACTAGTTACGATGCCCTAAACCCTGCACTTATTGCACAATCATTCTGTCATCGTGAACTAGAGTAAAATAAAAAGATACTCACTTTAAAAAAAATATATGAGCCATTCTACCGAATTGGTTCAAATTGCAGTCCCACAATGTAAAATATATATTTAAAAACAATTAAGTAGTCAGTCCTTACATGTGTACAAATATCATCTTTTGTCTATTTAATCACAATACATGTATTGAGATAGAAGTAGAACAAAATGTAATGTATATATAGTAATACATACTTTATATGTTACTTTCTATTGGGATGTAGCTGTACCAACCGCTAACTCCTACATTTCAATTCATGAAAACAATATCTTGTAGATCTGCTATTTTTAATTTAAATGTTAATGTAAATTAATGCAAATCGCTCTGGATTAAGAGCGTCTGCTAAATGCCTAAAGTTTCTGTAGTGGCATGATTGTTTCGGTAGTGACACAATTGGATGTGTGTGCTTTTGAGACATTATTAATGTACATAATTCTGATTTTTATTTCATCATGTGGTCCAAAATCCCAAAACAAAATTTAAAAAGTGTGGCAAATAGAGACTGAGAATGCAGGCAAAGAAGATGGAGAGGTTTGTTAGGCTTCCACATGACCTAGCACCGAAGTGATCAGGCAGTAGTAGTAGATTAGTAGTAGCTTGAGCAAATGTAAAGCATATGAGTTCACTAATGTTGCTCTGGAGAGGGAAGTCTGGAGCACTCTGGTGGAGCTGTTGCCCCCGCGACCCGACTACGGATAAGCGGTTGAAGATGGATGGATGGATGAGTTAATATTTAGCAAAATGCTGTGGGCACTACCGAAACACTGGTTGTTTTGTCAAAAATACAAAATAGTGAGTTATCAACCAATATTTTCAGATCATGATTGGTTACCGGTATCTGTAATGTCAATGTCAACTATCATTGATGCTGAAATCAATATAATCAACTTTATGCATTTTACAAAGAATATAGCCTTTAGATTTGGATTAATCTTAATAATTCAACAAAGAAATGTTAAAATATCAATTCTTATTTTTATTTAATTGTAGAACCACCTACATTATACTTTTTAAATGGTCTGTACAGGGGGGAATTGAGAAATTATAGACTAAAATAAGTCTTTATTCGAAGGTAAAAGTCTGTTTCGGTAGTGACAAATAATGGGAGAGGAAAGATATTCCAATTAATTATTCAAATACAATATGATTGACGTTTACTGTGCGTTTACTAAAAATGTGTCCCTTAGATCTCGTGCAACATGAATATGGGCAAAGTTTTTCCAAAATGGCATACAAATTTCACACAATTTCCAACTCTGAATTTGAACCAATTCGGTAGAATGGCTCATATATGTTGGACCTCCAAGGCCTCTCCTGCCGTGTTTCTAGTGGTCTGTGTAGAATCATAATGCTGGTAGTTCTCATACTTGGTGGTTGCATTATCATCACTATTGTTTTTATTACATTTTTCATTTTATGGTGGTAGTTTGTCTTTTGTCACTGTTTTAGCTTCTGAAAAACTCATTTGTGTTCTCTGTACTAGACACTAACCAACCACTCACCAACTTTTATAGAATTTTCATGGTCACTAGACAATTAATCTGAAGATGGAGGGTCCTTTGCAAGTAGGCACATCCACTTTGACCTTATCACTAAGGCCTCAAGGCCTAACCGTGGCCTGTCTCGGGCCAATTTCTTTTTGCTTGGTTTACCTTTAGGGTACCGTACCGTACCTGTTCCCAAGGGCAGGAGTTATGTTATAACCTTGTATTCACGGTTCGACTACTACAGCCTGCACTGCAATATGTGATGAAGGAGACCTAAATGATAACATTTATATTGAGGATGGTCCCTGCTGCAAAGCCATAACACTACTGAATGGATGACGTTTGCTTCAAGGTGCCATTAACATGCTGTCTGCGTGTTTATGTAGAGGAGGGTGTAAATACTACCATTTTAGTCTTGCAATCTGGGTGCCCATTGGCAAAACACAGGAAAAACAGTCCATCTGTCTCGATACACTAGTCTTGCTGTAGTTATTGTGTCTTCTGACCTTCATGTGAACGTGCCTTGTGGTTTCTCGTTGTGGACATGCATGTTCCATACATTCTTGTTGTGCGTGTATAAATAGAACAAAAATAAAATGAATTTATAATAAGTCCTTTGACTCCTGCACATCTACTGTCTTATCATGCTATGTGCCTATTTTGTTATTTCACTTTTGATATTTTGAGCACACATATTTTTCAGCCAATGATTGTGCCTGTTATTGCACTTTATTACCTCAATACAAGACAAGTTGCCTCAAACATTATGGAACAAAGGGAGATGTAACACACTGCATGTATTTACCACCACAAGATGGCGCTGTAGCAACAACAGACCACCTGTTACACTCCACACTGTGCAGATCAAGTCCCAAGACTTTGGGACCGGTGTTGAGTTGGATTCATGAGATCCAAGATGGCGGAATAAACAAACCTATAAGTCTGATACAGACAGACACACGTCCTTGTGTTTATTAAATAATATTAATATTAAATTAATATATTATTTTACACTTTGGTTTAATGGTTGGTTATAACCAACCAAAGCGTTAAATAATGTGCGCACACAGCTGTGATGATCAACAGTGGATGATCCAATCACTTATCACTCTGATCAACGGACCAATGACGGACGGACTAGTTGAACAGGTGACCGGATCTAGTGGGCGGGGCTTTGGATTTAAATAGGAGCGGCCATGTTCTTTCCCACCATGCTGTTTGGTTTGGGATCCAGGCTGTTTCACTGCATGCTGTCTGGGAGCCAAGCTGTTTGTTCCAAGGTAAGAAGCGTTTGTTTGAGAAACACGGTTTTATCCTTTAACACTGTTATTCTTTAGATAGAGGATTTATAAGACTGTTTGTTGTGACACTAAATGGACGACAATGTCAGGAATGTTTGTCCTTTTAGGCCTCATTCACACATAAAGAACACATGTTCTGTTGCCCTGCCTGTGTTTGATGGCTGCCTCAATGCTTTTCCAATGGGAGGCACATGGTTTGACCAAACGCTCGGCTTGTGTTTGATTGCCCCCCTCCCCTCCATTAAATACAAATGTTTGGTCAAACCATGTGACTTCCATTGGAAAGGCTTTGAGGCTTTGAATCTATCATGGTTAAAATGGAGTTTGAAGTTATAATGGGTTTGTATAGGAAAGGGGCAGCTAAAATGAATATCGAATATCTAAATACTGAATCAAGCAACTTAAAAGCTGTCTGCTGTGTTCACATAAGCCTGAGTAGAGGATAAAGTGAAATATCCTTTTAATATTATATGAATTTTACAATGTATGAAATCTGGATAAAGAGTAGGCTAATGTTGTTTTTATGTATGTCTTACAGGTTAATCATGTGACCTTGGTGTCATGTGTGACCTTGGATGGGGTCATCAGGAGATGGCTGGTATTGGTAATAGTGTCTACTCGGCTGAGCTGAAATGTATAACGGTGTCAACAAACGCTCCCTGAGATTACGAGGCGTACGGTGCTCGGGACGTATTGTGCCATACAACCTACGCGGCTCTATTAATACCGGCTATCTTCAACCGAGTGACGGAAGGCCCCCCACGGTACGTACCTGGATTACATGTGGCTGTAGTAGAAACTAGGGCTGTGTCACCATTACATGTTAAGTTGACCATTAATTGTCATACATATGATTGCGATTAACACATGAATACAAAGTTTACATTTCTTTATGGCTTTTAGGCTTTATAAACAAGCTACACGAGGCTGATATGACTAATTATAATTATGCATTAATTACTTTTATACTTTGCCAAAAAAGGGAGAAACACTTTACTGAGGTTTTTATATGTTTTTAGTATTTCAAAGTGTCCATGATATCATGGACACTTCCTACCCAGACCCATAATGCTTTGGTGCACTGCTCCTTGTGGATAGGGGGAGGGCTGTCTTACTGAGACAACATGTAGTCCAAGGAAGCTCTTAGAAGGAAGTGAAGTGGTCACGTGACTGGGCTGCACCATGACACTTTCATGGACACTTTCACGGGAGCCAAACTACACCCGGAAGTTCGGCAGAATGCACTGGAGCCAATGAGGGCTCAGTGACCAGCTCATGAAGAAACATTATTTATGAATAACTGAGACCTTTTGTAAAGTGATTGCTTCTGGAAAATAAAATAAAATAAATATATATATAACATGTTATTTTAGGGCCTAAAATAACATGTTATATATATTTTATATATATATATAAATAAATCACATTTAGTATGCACATAAAAAAAATAAGACAGCCTAAAATTTAGACTGTTTTATTTTTTGATGTGCATACTAAATGTGATTTATTTTTTCAAAGAGCAGAGAGCAGCCCAGGCAGAACTTACTATGTGCTCTTCTATACATGCCTCAATAAAAATAAATGGTTATTAAGTCGAAGAAAAACCACTCGTAAAAAACGTGTGATATCACTTATGTCTTCTTTCATATTCCTGAACCAATTATATGACAAAGCTCGCAATTGTTCATGAATAATGTTTGTTATGAGCTGGTCCAGCCGGCTCCATTCACCCTCCCAAATGAAAGTGTCATGGCGCAGCCCAGTCACGTGACCACTTCACTTCCTTCTAAGAGCTTCCTTGATGTAGTCCAGGAAGGAAGTGAGCCCGGTGTCCATGATACTACATATCTAAAAACGACGATTACCCCCACAAAAAACCCAGGAAAGTGTTTCTTGTCTCCCAAACATCATTAAAATAAGCTCTGGTTGCAAAAGGTGAAGTCGCCCATTAATGGGTTGAATCGTTAAAGCTGCTATAAGCAATATGTCAAATGTAATTATTTTTATTTATTTTTGCATTCAAAGATTTTCCTAGCTTTTGATCGATTTGCCTGTCTACTTCCTGATTGGTCAGTAATTTTGTCCGGGTTCTTTTTTTTCTCTGACCAATGACAAAGCTTCTAGGAACATCTTTGACTGCAGATTGTGGCCCCTAGATGTAACGCAGAGACTAAATCATTTTTGGGAGTGTTTTACTCATTGCTGGCTGTTTGAATAAAATAAAAATCATTAAATTACATTATTGCTTATAGCAGCTTTAATCACAATTTGTGACAATATTAAAGTAAAATATTGGTGAAGCAGCCCTGTTTGACTGTTGTTAATACAGTAAAATATTGGTGACACAGCCCTGTCAGTGACTGTTGTTAATACAGTAAAGTAATGGTGACACAGCTTTCAGTGACTGTTATGACTTCCAAAATGTCATCCTGTAGGCCGACAACTAAATGTTTTTTTTTTCCTTGTCATTTCAGAACGTGAAGCTGACAAGGCGACGTCGGTATTGAAGGTAGAAACTCTGCTGTTGTTGCCACTGATGGGTGCTGTTAGCAGTGAAGGTTAGTAATGAACCTTTTGATTCCTGCTGCTTGTGTAAGTGGGGTACATGCTACCATACCATAGGTTGTCATTCGCACAGTGTATCGTTTCACGTCATTTGTGTATAATGCCACATCACATGCCACTATGTGATTTATTTATTGTTTAACATAATTTACGGGTAAAGCTTTCACGTCACATCACATATGTATGTTCTGTTCTAGTGTTTCTGTACTGTTTTCTGTGTCGCGTTATTTGAGTTTATATTGTCTCCTTTCTCTTTTCTTTTAATAAAGTTATTTGTTTTGGTTGTCTTAGGAAAAAAAACAAGTATTTTATTTATATCTCCTTGCCTATCTATTGTCCTTGTTCTTCACTAGTGGACTGTGTGTACAAATGTGTACAAATGTGACTTATGTCCGGTATCACTATAGTAGCATGTAGCCTGCTTAACACTGTTTACAGCCTTCTATGCTGTAGATCTGTCCAAACTAACGGGAAGAAAATTATGGCAGATTTTCTTCCTTGGTTTGTTTTGTTTAGTGCTGATATTGAAGGTAAGTGGGTGTAGTTTATTATCTTTGGATGTCGGGCAGAAACCTTGTCTCCATAGTTCAACCTTCTTTTGTAAATTTAATTTCCTTACTTGGTCATGCTACAGTGTCACACACTAAAGTAGCAAATAGCTGATCTACAAGCTAACGATGCAAAGATCATCCATTATTGAATATAACCTATTATGTTTTAATGTATCGAACCCTTTAAGTATAAACAAGAGCTTGTAAATAATAACATTGGAACACAGATTATTATATAAATATTATCATCGGATCACAGGTCCAGAAAAGTAACAGTTTTGGACATGCACGGTTTCTACCCGACCTTTCATCTCTTCTATTCTTTGCTTTAATAAAGTTATTGGTTTTTGTGGTCTCAGAGTTTTGAATCGCATTTTGCTTTATTTTGTATAAGTAATTTATTTCTTTCCTATCTATCACTAGTTCTTCACTAGTGTATGTGGTGTGAGTCGGGTCGTGTCTTTTATAATGTGTGAGTGAAGCTTCATTGCATCAGTTCACATCACATTATGTGATGTGATTTATTTATGCTGCCATTTGCAGCTAGAATTTCATTCATGCCGGTCAGTAGGCGAGTAATTGATGATGGGCCTATGACCCAAAAGTTTTCTGCTGCGCTTTTCACTTAGCACTTTGCAGCACTTTATGAGCATGAAAAAATTTAATATTTTCTTAGTTTATGTCTGAGGAGTTTTCCTTAAGTTATTTGTGGAGTGAGTCTTCTTCTGTATTTCAATTGTATAACGACATAGTCATGGCTATCATTTATAGTCTGTTATGATTCAAATTGTTATGAATGTGATTGCTTTTGGACCTGTAAATTACAACAAAACTAACTAAGGCACTGGTGTGGTACTACTGGTTTACCAGAATGGGGTTCAACTCCCTGCGGTGCCCTCAACTTGTTGTATTTACATGGTTCAGTCGTGCTCATTGTGTTTCCTTTTCATAGATGATACAGTTGGGTTACAAGTCTATTTAGTGACCAAGCCCAAAGGGACTCTTGGTCCCTTTTTTCTCTTCTCCTTCCACCAAAAAAATGGCAGTTCTGGCTGAACCGTTCAGGTTTTTTGCGAAACAATGTGACCAAATTTGACAGACTCTCATTGGAATGTTTTGAATTTTAGCTTTTTCATGTCGTATGAAATCATGGCTTCAAATTGATGTATTGGTGGTTCAGTTTGTCCCACCAGTTTTGTAGATATGGCTTATAGAGTAATGTCTTACAGAAAACAGCGAGTTGAGGAAAGGGCCTTGAAAGGATCACTTCTGTGGTCTCTAGCATTACACCTAGCTACATGTTTAAGCAATTCACATTTACATGTCGATTTCAGCTCTGACACTTATTACAGACATGCTCTAGTATGTGAAGAGTCTGCCTGTGCTATTGACTCATTTTGACGTTTTCCTCTTCTGGTGAAAAGCTGGAATTTGCGTGATGGCAGTCTCTCAGTCTGGTCATGTGTGTGCGTGTGTGTGTATATATATATGTAACCCGGTGGATATTTATATAGTGGGTATTAACCTGGTGGAACTGTGTTTTATTTTGTAACATTGACTGGTCTGGTGCTTTTATTTTCTATGGGTCTGTGTATTTTGGTCAAAGCTGAATTAATGATGATGTCATTATTGTGTCAATTATAACTTGCCTAGCTAGTGTGATTGGTGGATGTGGGGAATTGGGTAGTTTCAGAGAGCCGGAGTCAGTGAGTGTACAGGTGCCTGTGATTTCTAATCAAGGAGAGCGGAGCACAGAGGCTGCGTCCGTTTTTGCTGTGTGATCTAAAGTTTTAACTTTACGATGTAAAATAGTATTTAGCTGTAGTTTCTGTGTGTGTCTGCTCGACAACTACAGTGAAGCTGCAGTAATCACGTGTGGACTCGGACTGAACGTCTACACAACGTTTTATACCGTGATATGCTGCGTGTGAAGTGATTATCAGTGCTTGCTAAATCAGCAAGGGTAAGTGACTGTTTTTTGCCGCACGTCTCACTAGCTCAGAGACGTTGTTTGGGCTAGAGACCGTCAGCCTTCAAGTCTCTGCTAAAGTCCGGACGGGAGGAGAGATGTTTCTGCGGTGAGCTGCCTGCCTGCATGCTCTGAGGACATTCTTCTGCTGTTCTTTGTTGGGACGTCGGGACCGGTCTGCTGTTGGAGAGGACCTCTGAACTATTGCATCACCCACAGACACTCGTCACACGAACGAAAGGTACCTTTTTATTTTCCTGGCTCAGGAGAGTGAAGGGGCCATTCCGTTTTAGGCCACCACGTACCCGAGCATCTACAGGCCTGCAACGGGGGTTAATAGTGATTAATTCCTTATCGTCAGGCTGTAAGGTGTGAAAGGTTGTGGGCCCACATTTCAGTTTTACCAGTCTTTTGATCCATTGTTTATTGTGGTTGAAATCTAAAGTTCATTGAACAAAGTGTTTTTCTTTTATTTAAGGTAATCCACCGGGTTAATATTGTAACGATCTCAGGAACCGGAGGCAGAGACGCAGTCACAATGATAAAGATCTCTCTTTATTACTTTCAAGATCACTCATATAACAGCAGCCAGTTTGGGGGGGGAAAGGGAGCCCGGGGGGGGGGGGGGGGGGCAGGGGGGGAACGGGACAAGGGCGTAGGGGCAGGGGAAACAGTGTCTCCTTGCGGCATGGGCGGAGACCCGGGGGGGAGTTGGGCTGCCGGAGGAGAGGGAGAGGTCGCCGGTGCGTTCGTGTCGGGGGAGGTAGGACCCCCCCTGTAGGGGGCCAGTCTGTCTCTGTGGAGGGCTACCTTCCTTCCCCGAGGAGGCATCTGCACACGGTAAACAACCTCTCCCAGCCTCTCTAACACCTTGCAGGGTCCTGTCCACTTGCTGTCCAACTTGGGGCTCCGTCCCTTCTTCCGTCTCGCCCCCGGGACTTCACGTCGTAGTAGCGCTTCTGCTTCACTGCGGCCTCCTGTAGCTGCACCCGGGCGAAGCTGTGGGCAGAGTCCAGCCGATCCTGCAGTTTCCTGGCGTACTCTGGCCCTGCAGGGACGGCTGGGGCGTCCGGCGGGCGACCGAAGACCAGCTCAGCTGGGGTGCGCAGCTCCCGTCCCAGCATGAGGAGAGCCGGTGTGCACTCCGTCGACTCCTGTACCGCAGAGCGGCATGCCATGAGCACCAGGGGCAGGTGCTTGTCCCAGTCCCGCTGGTGTCGGGAGGTGACGATGGCAAGCTGATCTCCCATGTTCCGGTGAAACCTCTCCACCAACCCGTCGCTCTGGGGGTGCAACGGGGTAGTGCGAGTCTTGTGTATGCCCAGGCGCTCGCACATGGCAGCGAACACCCGAGATTCAAAGTTCGTCCCCCTATCGCTGTGTAGGGACTCCATGGCGCCGAACCGGCTAATCATGCCCTCCACCAGGGCATCAGCGACCGTTACCGCCTCCTGGTTTGGGATGGCATATGCCTCTGGCCACTTAGTAAAGTAGTCTATGGCGGAGAGGACATAACAGTTGCCCCCCTCGGAGCGTGGGTAAGGTCCCGTAATGTCTATCCCCACCCTCTCCATCGGGCACCCCACCGGGAACTGTTGGAGTGGCGCTTGCGAGCGCCCGGGGGGGCCTTTGCGGGCAACGCAGAGGTCACAGCGACGGCAGAAGTCAGCGACGTCCCTCTTCTGCCGCCCCCAGTAGAAGTTCTGCCGAAGACGGCGAAGTGTTTTGGTGACTCCAAAGTGTCCCGACCCACCTGCTCCGTGCATGGCTTTCAGTACAGCCTCCTGCAGGTCCTTAGGGACCACCACTTGCCACTGCTCCTCCACGGTGGCCGCCGTCTTGAACGCCCGCTGTAGTACTCCTCCGGACAGCCGCAGTGAGTCGAACATGGTCCACAGACCCTTGGTCGCCTTGGAGAGGGGCGCCACCGCCTCCCATGGCGCGTGCTGCTGGGCCTCCACCCACAGCAAGACGGGCTGCAGGTCCGGGTCTTCCTCCTGTTTGTCTCTCCATTCAGTGTCTGTCACCGTTTGCAGCTCCTTGCAGACGACCTCCTCGATCCTCCTGACGGCTGTACACTCCTCCCCCTCCGCTGGGCTCCCTCCGCTGGACAACAGGCCTGGGCTGGCGATGTTGGGGCAGCGGTGGAAATAGGGGCCCGCATATCCCCGTCTATGCGGACCCCGAGGAGTTTCCCCGCTTCTGGAGAGCAGCCGGGCACCTCCGTAGTATGTGGCCGGGCTGGCCACACCCCCAGTCTTGCCTGTTGGCCTGGTCCTCGGGGTCGAGGACTTTTGTGAGGGGGGGGTAGTGTAGCGGCCAGCTATGGCGTCAGCCAATGGGACTGTCGTGGGAGTGTAACGATCTCAGGAACCGGAGGCAGAGACGCAGTCACAATGATAAAGATCTCTCTTTATTACTTTCAAGATCACTCATATAACAGCAGCCAGTTTGTGCACATCCAAGTTAGACAAGCATGCACTCTCAACCTAACTACACACACAGAGCAACCCGTCACTCCCAGTCGCCAGTCCCACCCCCACGACAGTCCCATTGGCTGACGCCATAGCTGGCCGCTACACTATATAGTCTAAACAAGGTTCTTTGTCATTTCATATTTAATCTTAAGGGTGTAGTAAGGTTACTTTGATATAGGGTTTAAATTAGTATTAAAATAGGATTAAAATAGGGTTTAAATTAGTATTAAAATAGGATTCTAAAAACAGGGTTTTGGTATAGGGTTTAATTCTAAAAGGTATATTGTTTTACACTAGTTGGTATTATACCACAGGTATTTTTCTGGTTGGTGTGATTATTATTATTATGTCTGACATTAAAGGTTTACAACTAGGGTTGTGGTTTTTGAGTTTATTTTGTGTTTGCATATTGAAGGAACTATTTGTATGTTATTGTCCGTTTATTTGTTTGTCTAAGTAAATATTATTATTTTATTATACTTAGCTGACTGGACATCTATTTTTTGGTAACAATATTAGTTGAAGTATACTTACCTGTTGATCTGGGAATTAAGATACTTGGCGTTCTAATTACCTGGAGGAAGAAAACAGTGTTGGTTATTTACAGTAGACAGGGACTGTGAATTAACTTAATTGCTAATACTTACCGGCGTACACCTGAAACACAAGAGGTAAATTAATCTAAACGTATTACGTATTTTAAAACCATAACTATAGGAACTCAGGGCCCTGCCCTTATTCACTAGTAGGAGGAAGGAGTGCTACATATATATTTTTGTTTTTGGCTCCCGATTCCAATCATTTGAAAATGACGATTGGCCCTGATTTCTGATCGGGACAACCTCTAGAGGGCAATGCCAAACGGTGAGGACGCAAAGCCCACAACCATTGGCCAATGGGTGGCCCTATAGCACTCAACTGAAAATGCTAACTTTAAACGGGCATAGCTCATGAACCGTTTGACCGTGAGCAATACAACTTTAGCCAAATTCCAATACCGCAACTTTCACACTCGCTCACTCCTTAGCTCTGCCCCCAGCAAGGAGGAGAGGATTCGATGCGAGGACAGGAGTGGATTTGCCTCTAGAATCGGAATGTACTACGCTGTCCTTTCAAAGCGACGGCAATTTCTGCGCTCACTTATGACTTGTATCAATTCAATTCAAAGGGCTTTATTGGCATGGGAAAACATATGTTTACATTGCCAAAGCAAAAGTGGTGGAACAGTGTCACACAGCTGGATCACTGGAACTCCAAACCCAGAGCTGTACAGTGACTACAGTCTACAGAAGAATATACTCATTTTGTGCATGTAACCGAGGCCAATGGCATGCACAGAGAAATTAACTAGCTTTTGAGGCAGATTAAGTGCGCACAATATAGACTATATTTTATATAGCCTACTTTTATTATGCTTATATCACACAACGCAATAAAGCCAGTGGTCCTTTCACTTTCACATATGTAGGCTATTCTGAAGCTCTCTTAATTCAGCGAAAATGTGTCTTCAACAAATGGCAACTCTTTTTAGTTTAGTGTGTGCGCCGTCTGTCCGTGCATGACTGTGTTGGGTCAGCCGCAGCGCGCTAGTGGATCGGGGGCGGCATGGCTAGTATCGGGTTTCAAGCAGTGTTTTCTGTGCCACACGTGGAGGAGGAGGACTTATGTCACTGAGAAGGAAAAAACATGTACACGTGATGCGGAAATCCGCCGCGAGGAGACAAACACCATCGAGCCTGCACCTGATGTACACTCGCTCTATGCGCTCTCGGAGAGCCCACTCGCCTCCTCGATGGAGCAAAAAAGCACCCCGAGTGGGAGTGAGCGAGTGGCCAAGATTTTGGGTATTGGAATTTGGTTATAGATAACCATGTGTCTCCTCTTGCCTCACTTTCGTGTTCTGACTTTTGACCTCTGATCACCTGCTATTTTGAATTTTATCTCTCCTCCCGGGATCTTTGAGCAAAATGCCCAAACATTTCTACACATGAACTTTGGCCCTATACCGATACGAAAAAAAGAAGTCTGAAGTCACAAAGAAAATACTTACTGTAATAGTGTGTTTACTATACAGGTCCATCCCATGTAATTAGAATATTTTGTAAAGGTTTTTCTTCCGTAATATAATCTAAAAAACTTTCATATATTCTCAATTAATTTTGTATTACCTTTTTTTGTTTTAATCTTGATTATGGCGTACAGCTCATGAAAATCAAAGTCCTATCCCAATGAATTAGAATATTTTACAAGACTACTAAAAAATTTATTTCTTTAAAAACGAAATGTCGACCATCTGAAAAGTGTATTGTACAATGTACAGTATTGGCACAGACAGGAAATGCTTCTCCCAGTTAGAAGCATAGAAATAAATACAAGAAAGACAGGGAAGATACAGGCAAATACAACTAGTAGCAATAATACAAGTAATAGTAATAGTGTAAGATGTGGTATTAGTCCAGTAAAAAACACTCCTTGGGCTAATACCGGCCATAGCCACTTGCCCAAATGTGCTGACCTCATCACATTTGTGATGACGGCTATGGCCGTTATTAGCCCAAGGAGTGTTTTTATGCAAAACTAATGCTTGGAATGGACTCAGCAACAAACCATGTACAAACCATGTACAACCCAGATTCGGCACAAACAAGGGACTAAATTATTTTCGCTCCTATGCCACCAAAATGTGGAACGCCCTACCAACAGTCATTAAGACATGTGAATCCCTTGACTCCTTCAAAACCGCTCTCAAAGGGCACCTACGGATGGCTGCAATTCGAAACTGGCCTCTGTAAAATCTATCATCTAATCATGCTAAATGATCTATCAAATTAATTGTTTCTGCTGTTAAACTATGATTTAATTGGATGATGAGCTGAGCTGATTGTGACAATAGGGTCAATATAATTGGAGGAAATAAATAAATGATTATAAAAAAATCAGAAAAAACAGATCTGATATGGTATGGATGCGTGGATTATACACTATACCTATACATGGATGGTGGCAGTATAAGTGCATAATGGTGCTTATACGATATCTCAGAAATATGGGAAGTGTTCACTTCTAACATTCACAAAAACATGAGTTCTTGTTACATTACAGACACCAATTTGTCATTTTGTAAACAAAAGGGCAGAGCCATGGGCTGTCCTTTTATAAGGAGGGGGAGGGACTAGGACAAGTGGGTGTTCTTAAAGGAGGAGGCGGAGGGACTGGATTAGGTGGGTGGTGCTACGGTTAAACTCACGCATACCTAATGAACTGGTCGGTGTGTCCACATAAAACCATCATTTTAACAAATACTGTACACTTTTTTGAAAAACTTATACCTCATATATACCTAAATACACCTGATGATCATGTTTAAGTGTGGAAAAAAATCACGGCACTCCATCTTTAAAGCAAAAGGAAATTTTGAAATTATTTGCCTTATATTGGATGTCTATGGTGGCCATAGTGTACAGGTCATTTTCAACACTTTCCCCTCAGACAATTCCAGGCAACTTTTTGTATGTTATTCAGGACATATGTAAGATCCAAAATCAGCTGAGTTTGTTTTTTTTGCAATTAGTTGGAGGTTGACCCCTTTTTTCCCATATAATGCCTGTACTATATAGCAATGTCAGATAATGTATGTGAGTATTAAGATATGGTGTAGTGGTGTAATAATCCATGGGGAGGCCGGGTCCACTGTCACACTTTTGACAAACAGACAAACAGACATTACACAACAAGAACATAATAACAAACAAAAGGAAATAAAGTCCATTATAATGTTATGCCATGATTTATTTGATGGAGCAACATCCTTGATCCAAAACAAAAGAATATTTTTCCTAGCAGCAAACGTTAATAAGTTGAACAACCTCTTATGTTTGACATCAATGACATGAACATCCGGGAGACCAAGTAAAAGACACAACGGATCTAAATCGATCGAGACACCAAAAATAACAGAGAGTTCTGACACAATGTCATACCAATAGTTCTGAAGCTTCACACAGGACCAAAGACAGTGAACGTAACTACCAATCTCTGTCTTACACTTAAAGCAAAATGGGGACGCACTGACATCCATTTTGTTCTTGAGAGCAGGAGTTATATGTATACGATGTAATATTCTGAACTGGATGGATTTAGTTCGGTTACAAACTGAAATCTGTTTCGCATAGGCCCACATATCTGCCCAGCCCTCATCATGAATAGAGACGTCCAGATCTTTTTCCCAGGACTGCTTAGTAATCTGAGAGGATATAGATGAGTAGGAATTCAATACGTCACAGAAAATTGAAATTTGTTTCTTAGATAATTGCAAAGAGAGGGCTCGTTCTACCTGTGGAGCGGAACTATTGGCTAGAAGTGAAGTGTCCTCAGTAATAAAATGTCTAATTTGTAAATACCTGAAGAAGTCAGATTTTGGCAACCCATGACGCTGCTGCAATTGTGTGAAAGACCTCAAGGTATGGCCATCAAAAAGGTCTCCAAGTTTGGTAATGCCCTTCTCATGCCAGGTCCTAAAGCCTGCATCTGAGTGTCCCGGCCTAAAGTCAGGGTTGCCTACCACTGGAGTAAGGGGAGATGACAATTTAGCACGGCCTTCAATACTACGCACAGACCTCCAGGCTTTGACTGAACATAGAGTGATGGGGTTCACTGTCACACTTTTGATTGGCCCCCGTGAAGAGGCGTGGTCCACGGTCACACTTTTGATTGGCCCCTGCGAAGAGGCGTGGTCCACGGTCACACTTTTGATTGGCCCCTGTAGCTTGTCGCTTTTCCGATATTTTCACATTTTTTTCAAATCCTCCGAAATCGTGAAAAATGGCACCCTATAGCATGCGCTCCGAGACGATTTTCAGCTTTTTTTCAAATACTCTGAAATCGAGAAAAATGGTAACCTACTTATTTTAATGATTTTGTCGTGGAAGGTCGGCAAGAGTACATTTAAAATATTTAGCAAATTTGACAATGTTAGCTTTGTGATTTATTCTTTTATATACTGTTATTATTGCCTACAGTGTAAATTGTGAAATGACTACTGTTGAAATGTAATGAATGTGATTGCTGTTGGACCTGTAAACTACAACAAAACAAACTAAGGCACTGGTGTGGTACTTCCTGGTTTACCAGAACGGGGTTCAACTCCCTGCGGTGCCCTGCTCAATTTGTTGTATTTACATGGTTTATAGCCTTTTGCTTTTCCGCGATTTTCACCTTTTTTTTTCAAATCCTCCGAAATCGTGAAAAACGACATACTATACTATAGTATGCCCTCCGAGACCAGCCTCTCGCTTTTCCGCGATTTTCACCTTTTTTTCAAATCCACCGAAATCGTACAAAACTATGGACTATAGCCTTTCGCTTTTCCGCGATTTTCACCTCTTTTTCAAATCCTCCGAAATCATGAAAAACGACATACTATAGTATGCCCTCCGACACCATGGACTATAGCCTTTTGCTTTTCCTTGATTTTCACCTTTTCACCAATGATCGTGCACTATAGCGCGCCGCTCAATGACCTTGACCAATATCAATGACCTTGACCAGTATAAATGACCTTGACCAGTATAAATGACCTTGACAAGTATATATGACCTTGACCAGTATAAATGACCTTCACCATTATAAATAACCTTGACCAGTATAAATGACCTTGACCAGTATGCGGTCTGTGGCTTTTCCGCGATTTTCACCTCTTTTTCAAATCCTCCGAAATCGTGAAAAACGACATACTATAGTATGCTCTCCGACACCATGGACTATAGCCTTTTGCTTTTCCTTGATTTTCAACTTTTTTCAAATCCTCAACAATGATGAAGAATTGCGCACTATAGCGCGCCGCTCAATGACCTTGACCAATATCAATGACCTTGAGCAGTATAAATGACCTTCATAAGACTAGTAAATGAGCTTGACCAGTATAAATGACCTTGACAAAAATAAATAACCTTGAACAGTATAAATGACCCTGACAAGTATAAATGACCTTGACCAGTATAAATTTTTGAAAAAAAGAATTAACCTCGTTTTTCATCATTTTTGAACATGGGCTATAGCCCCTACCGTACGGCATACTATAGCACGCCATTTTTCATAATTTCTGAGGATTTGAAAAGAAAAAAAAAAAAAAATCGAAATACATGGGTTATAGCCCATCGTTTTTTGAAAATTAGATTTTTTGTTTTACCTCGTTTTTCATCATTTTTGAACATGGGTTATAGCCCCTACCGTACGGCATACTATAGCATGCCGTTTTTCATCATTTTTGAGGATTTGAAAAAAAATCTAAATTTAAAAAAACATGGGTTATAGCCCATCGTTTTTAGAATTTTTGAAAAAAAATTATCCTCGTTTTTCATCATTTTTGAACATGGGCTATAGCCCCTACCGTACGGCATACTATAGCACGCCGTTTTTCATAATTTTTGAGGATTTGAAAAAAATTCTAAAATTCAAAAAACATGGGTTATAGCCCATCGTTTTTTGAATTTTTGAAAAAAAAAGATTAACCTCGTTTTTCATCATTTTTGAACATGGGCTATAGCCCCTACCGTACGGCATACTATAGCACGCCGTTTTTCATCATTTTTGAGGATTTGAAAAAAATCTAAATTTCGAAAAACATGGGTTATAGCCCATCGTTTTTTAATTTTTGATTTTTTTTTATCCTCGTTTTTCATCATTTTTGAACATGGGCTATAGCCCCTACCGTACGGCATACTATAGCACGCCGTTTTTCATCATTTTTGAGGATTTGAAAAAAATGAAAAAATGAAAAAAAACGATGGGTTATAGCCCATTGTTTTTTTTTATTTTTGAAAAAAAAATTATCCTAATTTTTCATCATTTTTGACCATGGGCTATAGCTCATATCGTACGGCATACTATAGCACGCGCCGTTTTTCATCATTTTTGAGGATTTAAAAAAAATGAAAAAATGAAAAAAACGATGGGTTATATATAGCCCATTGTTTTTTGAATTTTTGATTTTTTTTTTAATCCTTGTTTTTCATCATTTTGGACCATGGGCTATAGCCCATATCGTACGGCATACTATAGCACGCCGTTTTTCATCATTTTTGCCATTGAGCCCCATTGTAAATTTGAAAGCACTATATTTCTAAAACTATGAAACGTTTCAAAGATTCCTTTTCAGGCAAACATGTCCACCGTAAGATGAACCTAAGTAGGCTAGAATGGGGTTGCTAGGTGTAAGTATGTAGGACTAGTAGCATGGCAAAGTTTGTGCTATTGCCATAGAGAATGCATTGGGCGTTTAAGTTAAATAACTCATAAACTACAAAACATAAAAATAAAAAAAAGTTCCAGCATGTGTCTCCACAGTAAGCTGAATAATAAAAAGTGTGAATGGAGTTTCTAGGTGAAAGTGACTTTTGACGTGCCTATAGAGCTGCCATTGAGCCCCATGTTAAATGTCTCAAATTTGAAAGCACTATATTTCTAAAACTATGAAACATTTCAAAGATTCCTTTTCAGGCAAACATGTCCACCGTAAGATGAACCTAAGTAGGCTAGAATGGGGTTGCTAGGTGTAAGTATGTAGGACTAGTAGCATGGCAAAGTTTGTGCTATTGCCATAGAGAATGCATTGGGCGTTTAAGTTAAATAACTCATAAACTACAAAACATAAAAATAAAAAAAAGTTCCAGCATGTGTCTCCACAGTAAGCTGAATAATAAAAAGTGTGAATGGAGTTTCTAGGTGAAAGTGACTTTTGACGTGCCTATAGAGCTGCCATTGAGCCCCATGTTAAATGTCTCAAATTTGAAAGCACTATATTTCTAAAACTATGAAACATTTCAAAGATTCCTTTTCAGGCAAACATGTCCACCGTAAGATGAACCTAAGTAGGCTAGAATGGGGTTGCTAGGTGTAAGTATGTAGGACTAGTAGCATGGCAAAGTTTGTGCTATTGCCATAGAGAATGCATTGGGCGTTTAAGTTAAATAACTCATAAACTACAAAACATAAAAATAAAAAAAAGTTCCAGCATGTGTCTCCACAGTAAGCTGAATAATAAAAAGTGTGAATGGAGTTTCTAGGTGAAAGTGACTTTTGACGTGCCTATAGAGCTGCCATTGAGCCCCATGTTAAATGTCTCAAATTTGAAAGCACTATATTTCTAAAACTATGAAACATTTCAAAGATTCCTTTTCAGGCAAACATGTCCACCGTAAGATGAACCTAAGTAGACTAGAATGGGGTTGCTAGGTGTAAGTATGTAGGACTAGTAGCATGGCAAAGTTTGTGCTATTGCCATAGAGAATGCATTGGGCGTTTAAGTTAAATAACTCATAAACTACAAAACATAAAAATAAAAAAAAGTTCCAGCATGTGTCTCCACAGTAAGCTGAATAATAAAAAGTGTGAATGGAGTTTCTAGGTGAAAGTGACTTTTGACGTGCCTATAGAGCTGCCATTGAGCCCCATGTTAAATGTCTCAAATTTGAAAGCACTATATTTCTAAAACTATGAAACATTTCAAAGATTCCTTTTCAGGCAAACATGTCCACCGTAAGATGAACCTAAGTAGACTAGAATGGGGTTGCTAGGTGTAAGTATGTAGGACTAGTAGCATGGCAAAGTTTGTGCTATTGCCATAGAGAATGCATTGGGCGTTTAAGTTAAATAACTCATAAACTACAAAACATAAAAATAAAAAAAAGTTCCAGCATGTGTCTCCACAGTAAGCTGAATAATAAAAAGTGTGAATGGAGTTTCTAGGTGAAAGTGACTTTTGACGTGCCTATAGAGCTGCCATTGAGCCCCATGTTAAATGTCTCAAATTTGAAAGCACTATATTTCTAAAACTATGAAACATTTCAAAGATTCCTTTTCAGGCAAACATGTCCACCGTAAGATGAACCTAAGTAGGCTAGAATGGGGTTGCTAGGTGTAAGTATGTAGGACTAGTAGCATGGCAAAGTTTGTGCTATTGCCATAGAGAATGCATTGGGCGTTTAAGTTAAATAACTCATAAACTACAAAACATAAAAATAAAAAAAAGTTCCAGCATGTGTCTCCACAGTAAGCTGAATAATAAAAAGTGTGAATGGAGTTTCTAGGTGAAAGTGACTTTTGACGTGCCTATAGAGCTGCCATTGAGCCCCATGTTAAATGTCTCAAATTTGAAAGCACTATATATCTAAAACTATGAAACATTTCAAAGATTCCTTTTCAGGCAAACATGTCCACCGTAAGATGAAGCTAAGTAGGCTAGAATGGGGTTGCTAGGTGTAAGTATGTAGGACTAGTAGCATGGCAAAGTTTGTGCTATTGCCATAGAGAATGCATTGGGCGTTTAAGTTAAATAACTCATAAACTACAAAACATAAAAATAAAAAAAAGTTCCAGCATGTGTCTCCACAGTAAGCTGAATAATAAAAAGTGTGAATGGAGTTTCTAGGTGAAAGTGACTTTTGACGTGCCTATAGAGCTGCCATTGAGCCCCATGTTAAATGTCTCAAATTTGAAAGCACTATATTTCTAAAACTATGAAACATTTCAAAGATTCCTTTTCAGGCAAACATGTCCACCGTAAGATGAACCTAAGTAGACTAGAATGGGGTTGCTAGGTGTAAGTATGTAGGACTAGTAGCATGGCAAAGTTTGTGCTATTGCCATAGAGAATGCATTGGGCGTTTAAGTTAAATAACTCATAAACTACAAAACATAAAAATAAAAAAAAGTTCCAGCATGTGTCTCCACAGTAAGCTGAATAATAAAAAGTGTGAATGGAGTTTCTAGGTGAAAGTGACTTTTGACGTGCCTATAGAGCTGCCATTGAGCCCCATGTTAAATGTCTCAAATTTGAAAGCACTATATTTCTAAAACTATGAAACATTTCAAAGATTCCTTTTCAGGCAAACATGTCCACCGTAAGATGAACCTAAGTAGGCTAGAATGGGGTTGCTAGGTGTAAGTATGTAGGACTAGTAGCATGGCAAAGTTTGTGCTATTGCCATAGAGAATGCATTGGGCGTTTAAGTTAAATAACTCATAAACTACAAAACATAAAAATAAAAAAAAGTTCCAGCATGTGTCTCCACAGTAAGCTGAATAATAAAAAGTGTGAATGGAGTTTCTAGGTGAAAGTGACTTTTGACGTGCCTATAGAGCTGCCATTGAGCCCCATGTTAAATGTCTCAAATTTGAAAGCACTATATTTCTAAAACTATGAAACATTTCAAAGATTCCTTTTCAGGCAAACATGTCCACCGTAAGATGAACCTAAGTAGGCTAGAATGGGGTTGCTAGGTGTAAGTATGTAGGACTAGTAGCATGGCAAAGTTTGTGCTATTGCCATAGAGAATGCATTGGGCGTTTAAGTTAAATAACTCATAAACTACAAAACATAAAAATAAAAAAAAGTTCCAGCATGTGTCTCCACAGTAAGCTGAATAATAAAAAGTGTGAATGGAGTTTCTAGGTGAAAGTGACTTTTGACGTGCCTATAGAGCTGCCATTGAGCCCCATGTTAAATGTCTCAAATTTGAAAGCACTATATTTCTAAAACTATGAAACATTTCAAAGATTCCTTTTCAGGCAAACATGTCCACCGTAAGATGAACCTAAGTAGGCTAGAATGGGGTTGCTAGGTGTAAGTATGTAGGACTAGTAGCATGGCAAAGTTTGTGCTATTGCCATAGAGAATGCATTGGGCGTTTAAGTTAAATAACTCATAAACTACAAAACATAAAAATAAAAAAAAGTTCCAGCATGTGTCTCCACAGTAAGCTGAATAATAAAAAGTGTGAATGGAGTTTCTAGGTGAAAGTGACTTTTGACGTGCCTATAGAGCTGCCATTGAGCCCCATGTTAAATGTCTCAAATTTGAAAGCACTATATTTCTAAAACTATGAAACATTTCAAAGATTCCTTTTCAGGCAAACATGTCCACCGTAAGATGAACCTAAGTAGGCTAGAATGGGGTTGCTAGGTGTAAGTATGTAGGACTAGTAGCATGGCAAAGTTTGTGCTATTGCCATAGAGAATGCATTGGGCGTTTAAGTTAAATAACTCATAAACTACAAAACATAAAAATAAAAAAAAGTTCCAGCATGTGTCTCCACAGTAAGCTGAATAATAAAAAGTGTGAATGGAGTTTCTAGGTGAAAGTGACTTTTGACGTGCCTATAGAGCTGCCATTGAGCCCCATGTTAAATGTCTCAAATTTGAAAGCACTATATTTCTAAAACTATGAAACATTTCAAAGATTCCTTTTCAGGCAAACATGTCCACCGTAAGATGAACCTAAGTAGGCTAGAATGGGGTTGCTAGGTGTAAGTATGTAGGACTAGTAGCATGCCAAAGTTTGTGCTATTGCCATAGAGAATGCATTGTGTTGCGGAGGATGAGAGGAATGGTCTCATCCTCCGCAACACCCATTCTCATACACCGCAATACACCGCGAGGATATGGGCTATAGCCCATATCGTACGGCATACTATACTGTAGCACGCCGTTTTTCATCATTTTTGAGGATTTGAAAAAAATGAAAAAATGAAAAAAATGATGGGTTATAGCCCATTGTTTTTTTTAATTTTTGAAAAAAAATTATCCTCATTTTTCATCATTTTTGACCATGGGCTATAGCCCATATCGTACGGCATACTATAGCACGCCGTTTTTCATCATTTTTGAGGATTTGAAAAAAATGAAAAAATGAAAAAAACGATGGGTTATAGCCCATCGTTTATTTTTATTTTTTAATTTTCTTTTAATCCTCGTTTTTCATCATTTTGGACCATGGGCTATAGCCCATATCGTACGGCATACTATAGCACGCCGTTTTTCATCATTTTTGAGGATTTGAAAAAAATGAAAAAATGAAAAAAACGATGGGTTATAGCCCATCATTTTTTGAATTTAACCTTGTTTTTCATCATTTTGGACCATATCGTATGGCATACTATAGCACGCCGTTTTTCATCATTTTTGCCATTGAGCCCCATTGTAAATTTGAAAGCACTATATTTCTAAAACTATGAAACATTTCAAAGATTCCATTTCAGGCAAACATGTCCACCGTAAGATGAACTTAAGTAGGCTAGAATGGGGTTGCTAGGTGTAAGTATGTAGGACTAGTAGCATTGCAAAGTTTGTGCTATTGCCATAGAGAATGCATTGGGCGTTTAAGTTAAAAAACTCATAAACTACAAAACATAAAAAAAAGTTCCAGCATGTGTCTCCACAGTAAGCTGAATAATAAAAAGTGTGAATGGAGTTTCTAGGTGAAAGTGACTTTTGACGTGCCTATAGAGCTGCCATTGAGCCCCATGTTAAATGTCTCAAATTTGAAAGCACTATATTTCTAAAACTATTAAACATTTCAAAGATTCCTTTTCAGGCAAACATGTCCACCGTAAGATGAACCTAAGTAGGCTAGAATGGGGTTGCTAGGTGTAAGTATGTAGGACTAGTAGCATGCCAAAGTTTGTGCTATTGCCATAGAGAATGCATTGTGTTGCGGAGGATGAGAGGAATGGTCTCATCCTCCGCAACACCCATTTTCATACACCGCAATACACCGCGAGGATATGGGCTATAGCCCATATCGTACGGCATACTATACTGTAGCACGCCGTTTTTCATCATTTTTGAGGATTTGAAAAAAATGAAAAAATAAAAAAAACGATGGGTTATAGCCCATTGTTTTTTTTTAATTTTTGAAAAATAAATTATCCTAATTTTTCATCATTTTTGACCATGGGCTATAGCCCATATCGTACGGCATACTATAGCACGCCGTTTTTCATAATTTTTGAGGATTTGAAAAAAATTAAAAAATTAAAAAACCGATGGGTTATAGCCCATCGTTTTTTGAATTTTAGATTTATTTTTTTTAATCCTTGTTTTTCATCATTTTGGACCATGGGCTATAGCCCATATCGTACGGCATACTATAGCACGCCGTTTTTCATCATTTTTGAGGATTTGGAAAAAATGAAAAAAACGATGGGTTATAGCCCATCGTTTTTTGAATTTTAGAATTTTTTTTTTTAATCCTTGTTTTTCATCATTTTAGACCATGGGCTATAGCCCATATCGTACGGCATACTATAGCACGCCGTTTTTCATCATTTTTGAGGATTTGAAAAAAATGAAAAAATTTAAAAAAAACGATGGGTTATAGCCCATCGTTTTTTTAGTTTTTTCTTTTTTTTTTAATCCTAGTTTTTCATCATTTTGGACCATGGGCTATAGCCCATATCGTACGGCATACTATAGCACGCCATTTTTCATCATTTTTGAGGATTTGAAAAAAATGAAAAATTAAAAAAAACGATGGGTTATAGCCCATCGTTTTTGGAATTTAACCTTGTTTTTCATCATTTTGGACCATATCGTACGGCATACTATAGCACGCCGTTTTTCATCATTTTTGCCATTGAGCCCCATTGTAAATGGAGAGAGAGGGGGAGAGGGGGAGAGAGAGACAGAGAGAGGGGGGGGTGGGGAGAGAGACAGAGAGAGAGGGGGGGTGGGTGGAGAGAGAGGAGAGAGAGAGGGGGGGTGGAGAGAGAGAGAAGACAGAATACACTTATTACACTATTACACTAATACACTAAATACACTTATTACACTATTAGACTTATTACATTATTACACTACTATTACACTATTAAACTTATTACACTTCTTACACTATTACACTACTATTACACTATTACACTATTATACTTATTACACTATTACACTACTATTACACTATTACACTTATTACACTACTATTACAATTATATTACACTACTATTACACTATTACACTAAATACACTACTATTACACTTATTACACTATTACACTACTATTACACTTATTACACTATTACAAATTTAGACTTAATACACAATTTCACTATTACACTATTGCACTACTATTACACTTATTACACTATTACACTACTATTACACTTATTACACTATTACACTAAATACACTTATTACACAACCTAAGTAGGCTAGAATGGGGTTGCTAGGTGTAAGTATGTAGGACTAGTAGCATGGCAAAGTTTGTGCTATTGCCATAGAGAATGCATTGGGCGTTTAAGTTAAATAACTCATAAACTACAAAACATAAAAATAAAAAAAAGTTCCAGCATGTGTCTCCACAGTAAGCTGAATAATAAAAAGTGTGAATGGAGTTTCTAGGTGAAAGTGACTTTTGACGTGCCTATAGAGCTCCCATTGAGCCCCATGTTAAATGTCTCAAATTTGAAAGCACTATATTTCTAAAACTATGAAACATTTCAAAGATTCCTTTTCAGGCAAACATGTCCACCGTAAGATGAACCTAAGTAGGCTAGAATGGGGTTGCTAGGTGTAAGTATGTAGGACTAGTAGCATGGCAAAGTTTGTGCTATTGCCATAGAGAATGCATTGGGCGTTTAAGTTAAATAACTCATAAACTACAAAACATAAAAATAAAAAAAAGTTCCAGCATGTGTCTCCACAGTAAGCTGAATAATAAAAAGTGTGAATGGAGTTTCTAGGTGAAAGTGACTTTTGACGTGCCTATAGAGCTGCCATTGAGCCCCATGTTAAATGTCTCAAATTTGAAAGCACTATATTTCTAAAACTATGAAACATTTCAAAGATTCCTTTTCAGGCAAACATGTCCACCGTAAGATGAACCTAAGTAGGCTAGAATGGGGTTGCTAGGTGTAAGTATGTAGGACTAGTAGCATGGCAAAGTTTGTGCTATTGCCATAGAGAATGCATTGGGCGTTTAAGTTAAATAACTCATAAACTACAAAACATAAAAATAAAAAAAAGTTCCAGCATGTGTCTCCACAGTAAGCTGAATAATAAAAAGTGTGAATGGAGTTTCTAGGTGAAAGTGACTTTTGACGTGCCTATAGAGCTGCCATTGAGCCCCATGTTAAATGTCTCAAATTTGAAAGCACTATATTTCTAAAACTATGAAACATTTCAAAGATTCCTTTTCAGGCAAACATGTCCACCGTAAGATGAACCTAAGTAGGCTAGAATGGGGTTGCTAGGTGTAAGTATGTAGGACTAGTAGCATGGCAAAGTTTGTGCTATTGCCATAGAGAATGCATTGGGCGTTTAAGTTAAATAACTCATAAACTACAAACATAAAAATAAAAAAAAGTTCCAGCATGTGTCTCCACAGTAAGCTGAATAATAAAAAGTGTGAATGGAGTTTCTAGGTGAAAGTGACTTTTGACGTGCCTATAGAGCTGCCATTGAGCCCCATGTTAAATGTCTCAAATTTGAAAGCACTATATTTCTAAAACTATGAAACATTTCAAAGATTCCTTTTCAGGCAAACATGTCCACCGTAAGATGAACCTAAGTAGGCTAGAATGGGGTTGCTAGGTGTAAGTATGTAGGACTAGTAGCATGGCAAAGTTTGTGCTATTGCCATAGAGAATGCATTGGGCGTTTAAGTTAAATAACTCATAAACTACAAAACATAAAAATAAAAAAAAGTTCCAGCATGTGTCTCCACAGTAAGCTGAATAATAAAAAGTGTGAATGGAGTTTCTAGGTGAAAGTGACTTTTGACGTGCCTATAGAGCTGCCATTGAGCCCCATGTTAAATGTCTCAAATTTGAAAGCACTATATTTCTAAAACTATGAAACATTTTAAAGATTCCTTTTCAGGCAAACATGTCCACCGTAAGATGAACCTAAGTAGGCTAGAATGGGGTTGCTAGGTGTAAGTATGTAGGACTAGTAGCATGGCAAAGTTTGTGCTATTGCCATAGAGAATGCATTGGGCGTTTAAGTTAAATAACTCATAAACTACAAAACATAAAAATAAAAAAAAGTTCCAGCATGTGTCTCCACAGTAAGCTGAATAATAAAAAGTGTGAATGGAGTTTCTAGGTGAAAGTGACTTTTGACGTGCCTATAGAGCTGCCATTGAGCCCCATGTTAAATGTCTCAAATTTGAAAGCACTATATTTCTAAAACTATGAAACATTTCAAAGATTCCTTTTCAGGCAAACATGTCCACCGTAAGATGAACCTAAGTAGGCTAGAATGGGGTTGCTAGGTGTAAGTATGTAGGACTAGTAGCATGGCAAAGTTTGTGCTATTGCCATAGAGAATGCATTGGGCGTTTAAGTTAAATAACTCATAAACTACAAAACATAAAAATAAAAAAAAGTTCCAGCATGTGTCTCCACAGTAAGCTGAATAATAAAAAGTGTGAATGGAGTTTCTAGGTGAAAGTGACTTTTGACGTGCCTATAGAGCTGCCATTGAGCCCCATGTTAAATGTCTCAAATTTGAAAGCACTATATTTCTAAAACTATGAAACATTTTAAAGATTCCTTTTCAGGCAAACATGTCCACCGTAAGATGAACCTAAGTAGGCTAGAATGGGGTTGCTAGGTGTAAGTATGTAGGACTAGTAGCATGGCAAAGTTTGTGCTATTGCCATAGAGAATGCATTGGGCGTTTAAGTTAAATAACTCATAAACTACAAAACATAAAAATAAAAAAAAGTTCCAGCATGTGTCTCCACAGTAAGCTGAATAATAAAAAGTGTGAATGGAGTTTCTAGGTGAAAGTGACTTTTGACGTGCCTATAGAGCTGCCATTGAGCCCCATGTTAAATGTCTCAAATTTGAAAGCACTATATTTCTAAAACTATGAAACATTTCAAAGATTCCTTTTCAGGCAAACATGTCCACCGTAAGATGAACCTAAGTAGGCTAGAATGGGGTTGCTAGGTGTAAGTATGTAGGACTAGTAGCATGCCAAAGTTTGTGCTATTGCCATAGAGAATGCATTGTGTTGCGGAGGATGAGAGGAATGGTCTCATCCTCCGCAACACCCATTCTCATACACCGCAATACACCGCGAGGATATGGGCTATAGCCCATATTGTACGGCATACTATACGCCGTTTTTCATCATTTTTGAGGATTTGAAAAAAATGAAAAAATGAAAAAAAACGATGGGTTATAGCCCATTGTTTTTTTTTGATTTTTGAAAAATAAATTATCCTAATTTTTCATCATTTTGGACCATATCATACGGCATACTATAGCACGCCGTTTTTCATCATTTTTGCCATTGAGCCCCATTGTAAATGGAGAGAGAGGGGGAGAGGGGGAGAGAGAGACAGAGAGAGGGGGGGGGTGGAGAGAGAGACAGAGAGAGAGGGGGGGGGTGGAGAGAGAGGAGAGAGAGAGGGGGGGTGGAGAGAGAGAGAAGACAGAATACACTTATTACACTATTACACTAATACACTAAATACACTTATTACACTATTAGACTTATTACACTATTACACTACTATTACACTTATTACACTATTAAACTTATTACACTTCTTACACTATTACACTACTATTACACTATTACACTATTACACTATTAGACTTATTACACTACTATTACACTACTATTACACTATTACACTACTATTACAATTATATTACACTACTATTACACTATTACACTAAATACACTACTATTACACTTATTACACTATTACACTACTATTACACTTATTACACTATTACAAATTTAGACTTAATACACAATTTCACTATTACACTATTGCACTACTATTACACTTATTACACTATTACACTACTATTACACTTATTACACTATTACACTAAATACACTTATTACACAACCTAAGTAGGCTAGAATGGGGTTGCTAGGTGTAAGTATGTAGGACTAGTAGCATGGAAAAGTTTGTGCTATTGCCATAGAGAATGCATTGGGCGTTTTAGTTAAATAACTCATAAACTACAAAACAGTTCCAGCATGTGTCTCCACAGTAAGCTGAATAATAAAAAGTGTGAATGGAGTTTCTAGGTGAAAGTGACTTTTGACGTGCCTATAGAGCTGCCATTGAGCCCCATGTTAAATGTCTCAAATTTGAAAGCACTATATTTCTAAAACTATGAAACATTTCAAAGATTCCTTTTCAGGCAAACATGTCCACCGTAAGATGAACCTAAGTAGGCTAGAATGGGGTTGCTAGGTGTAAGTATGTAGGACTAGTAGCATGGCAAAGTTTGTGCTATTGCCATAGAGAATGCATTGGGCGTTTAAGTTAAATAACTCATAAACTACAAAACATAAAAATAAAAAAAAGTTCCAGCATGTGTCTCCACAGTAAGCTGAATAATAAAAAGTGTGAATGGAGTTTCTAGGTGAAAGTGACTTTTGACGTGCCTATAGAGCTGCCATTGAGCCCCATGTTAAATGTCTCAAATTTGAAAGCACTATATTTCTAAAACTATGAAACATTTCAAAGATTCCTTTTCAGGCAAACATGTCCACCGTAAGATGAAGCTAAGTAGGCTAGAATGGGGTTGCTAGGTGTAAGTATGTAGGACTAGTAGCATGGCAAAGTTTGTGCTATTGCCATAGAGAATGCATTGGGCGTTTAAGTTAAATAACTCATAAACTACAAAACATAAAAATAAAAAAAAGTTCCAGCATGTGTCTCCACAGTAAGCTGAATAATAAAAAGTGTGAATGGAGTTTCTAGGTGAAAGTGACTTTTGACGTGCCTATAGAGCTGCCATTGAGCCCCATGTTAAATGTCTCAAATTTGAAAGCACTATATTTCTAAAACTATGAAACATTTCAAAGATTCCTTTTCAGGCAAACATGTCCACCGTAAGATGAAGCTAAGTAGGCTAGAATGGGGTTGCTAGGTGTAAGTATGTAGGACTAGTAGCATGGCAAAGTTTGTGCTATTGCCATAGAGAATGCATTGGGCGTTTAAGTTAAATAACTCATAAACTACAAAACATAAAAATAAAAAAAAGTTCCAGCATGTGTCTCCACAGTAAGCTGAATAATAAAAAGTGTGAATGGAGTTTCTAGGTGAAAGTGACTTTTGACGTGCCTATAGAGCTGCCATTGAGCCCCATGTTAAATGTCTCAAATTTGAAAGCACTATATTTCTAAAACTATGAAACATTTCAAAGATTCCTTTTCAGGCAAACATGTCCACCGTAAGATGAACCTAAGTAGGCTAGAATGGGGTTGCTAGGTGTAAGTATGTAGGACTAGTAGCATGGCAAAGTTTGTGCTATTGCCATAGAGAATGCATTGGGCGTTTAAGTTAAATAACTCATAAACTACAAAACATAAAAATAAAATAAAAGTTCCAGCATGTGTCTCCACAGTAAGCTGAATAATAAAAAGTGTGAATGGAGTTTCTAGGTGAAAGTGACTTTTGACGTGCCTATAGAGCTGCCATTGAGCCCCATGTTAAATGTCTCAAATTTGAAAGCACTATATTTCTAAAACTATGAAACATTTCAAAGATTCCTTTTCAGGCAAACATGTCCACCGTAAGATGAACCTAAGTAGGCTAGAATGGGGTTGCTAGGTGTAAGTATGTAGGACTAGTAGCATGGCAAAGTTTGTGCTATTGCCATAGAGAATGCATTGGGCGTTTAAGTTAAATAACTCATAAACTACAAAACATAAAAATAAAAAAAAGTTCCAGCATGTGTCTCCACAGTAAGCTGAATAATAAAAAGTGTGAATGGAGTTTCTAGGTGAAAGTGACTTTTGACGTGCCTATAGAGCTGCCATTGAGCCCCATGTTAAATGTCTCAAATTTGAAAGCACTATATTTCTAAAACTATGAAACATTTCAAAGATTCCTTTTCAGGCAAACATGTCCACCGTAAGATGAACCTAAGTAGGCTAGAATGGGGTTGCTAGGTGTAAGTATGTAGGACTAGTAGCATGGCAAAGTTTGTGCTATTGCCATAGAGAATGCATTGGGCGTTTAAGTTAAATAACTCATAAACTACAAAACATAAAAATAAAAAAAAGTTCCAGCATGTGTCTCCACAGTAAGCTGAATAATAAAAAGTGTGAATGGAGTTTCTAGGTGAAAGTGACTTTTGACGTGCCTATAGAGCTGCCATTGAGCCCCATGTTAAATGTCTCAAATTTGAAAGCACTATATTTCTAAAACTATGAAACATTTCAAAGATTCCTTTTCAGGCAAACATGTCCACCGTAAGATGAACCTAAGTAGGCTAGAATGGGGTTGCTAGGTGTAAGTATGTAGGACTAGTAGCATGGCAAAGTTTGTGCTATTGCCATAGAGAATGCATTGGGCGTTTAAGTTAAATAACTCATAAACTACAAAACATAAAAATAAAAAAAAGTTCCAGCATGTGTCTCCACAGTAAGCTGAATAATAAAAAGTGTGAATGGAGTTTCTAGGTGAAAGTGACTTTTGACGTGCCTATAGAGCTGCCATTGAGCCCCATGTTAAATGTCTCAAATTTGAAAGCACTATATTTCTAAAACTATGAAACATTTCAAAGATTCCTTTTCAGGCAAACATGTCCACCGTAAGATGAACCTAAGTAGGCTAGAATGGGGTTGCTAGTTGTAAGTATGTAGGACTAGTAGCATGGCAAAGTTTGTGCTATTGCCATAGAGAATGCATTGGGCGTTTAAGTTAAATAACTCATAAACTACAAAACATAAAAATAAAAAAAAGTTCCAGCATGTGTCTCCACAGTAAGCTGAATAATAAAAAGTGTGAATGGAGTTTCTAGGTGAAAGTGACTTTTGACGTGCCTATAGAGCTGCCATTGAGCCCCATGTTAAATGTCTCAAATTTGAAAGCACTATATTTCTAAAACTATGAAACATTTCAAAGATTCCTTTTCAGGCAAACATGTCCACCGTAAGATGAACCTAAGTAGGCTAGAATGGGGTTGCTAGGTGTAAGTATGTAGGACTAGTAGCATGGCAAAGTTTGTGCTATTGCCATAGAGAATGCATTGGGCGTTTAAGTTAAATAACTCATAAACTACAAAACATAAAAATAAAAAAAAGTTCCAGCATGTGTCTCCACAGTAAGCTGAATAATAAAAAGTGTGAATGGAGTTTCTAGGTGAAAGTGACTTTTGACGTGCCTATAGAGCTGCCATTGAGCCCCATGTTAAATGTCTCAAATTTGAAAGCACTATATTTCTAAAACTATGAAACATTTCAAAGATTCCTTTTCAGGCAAACATGTCCACCGTAAGATGAACCTAAGTAGGCTAGAATGGGGTTGCTAGGTGTAAGTATGTAGGACTAGTAGCATGGCAAAGTTTGTGCTATTGCCATAGAGAATGCATTGGGCGTTTAAGTTAAATAACTCATAAACTACAAAACATAAAAATAAAAAAAAGTTCCAGCATGTGTCTCCACAGTAAGCTGAATAATAAAAAGTGTGAATGGAGTTTCTAGGTGAAAGTGACTTTTGACGTGCCTATAGAGCTGCCATTGAGCCCCATGTTAAATGTCTCAAATTTGAAAGCACTATATTTCTAAAACTATGAAACATTTCAAAGATTCCTTTTCAGGCAAACATGTCCACCGTAAGATGAAGCTAAGTAGGCTAGAATGGGGTTGCTAGGTGTAAGTATGTAGGACTAGTAGCATGGCAAAGTTTGTGCTATTGCCATAGAGAATGCATTGGGCGTTTAAGTTAAATAACTCATAAACTACAAAACATAAAAATAAAAAAAAGTTCCAGCATGTGTCTCCACAGTAAGCTGAATAATAAAAAGTGTGAATGGAGTTTCTAGGTGAAAGTGACTTTTGACGTGCCTATAGAGCTGCCATTGAGCCCCATGTTAAATGTCTCAAATTTGAAAGCACTATATTTCTAAAACTATGAAACATTTCAAAGATTCCTTTTCAGGCAAACATGTCCACCGTAAGATGAACCTAAGTAGGCTAGAATGGGGTTGCTAGGTGTAAGTATGTAGGACTAGTAGCATGGCAAAGTTTGTGCTATTGCCATAGAGAATGCATTGGGCGTTTAAGTTAAATAACTCATAAACTACAAACATAAAAATAAAAAAAAGTTCCAGCATGTGTCTCCACAGTAAGCTGAATAATAAAAAGTGTGAATGGAGTTTCTAGGTGAAAGTGACTTTTGACGTGCCTATAGAGCTGCCATTGAGCCCCATGTTAAATGTCTCAAATTTGAAAGCACTATATTTCTAAAACTATTAAACATTTCAAAGATTCCTTTTCAGGCAAACATGTCCACCGTAAGATGAACCTAAGTAGGCTAGAATGGGGTTGCTAGGTGTAAGTATGTAGGACTAGTAGCATGCCAAAGTTTGTGCTATTGCCATAGAGAATGCATTGTGTTGTGGAGGATGAGAGGAATGGTCTCATCCTCCGCAACACCCATTTTCATACACCGCAATACACCGCGAGGATATGGGCTATAGCCCATATCGTACGGCATACTATACTGTAGCACGCCGTTTTTCATCATTTTTGAGGATTTGAAAAAAATGAAAAAATAAAAAAAACGATGGGTTATAGCCCATTGTTTTTTTTAATTTTTGAAAAATAAATTATCCTACTTTTTCATCATTTTTGACCATGGGCTATAGCCCATATCGTACGGCATACTATAGCACGCCGTTTTTCATAATTTTTGAGGATTTGAAAAAAATTAAAAAATTAAAAAACCGATGGGTTATAGCCCATCGTTTTTTGAATTTTTGAATTTTTTTTTTTAATCCTTGTTTTTCATCATTTTGGACCATGGGCTATAGCCCATATCGTACGGCATACTATAGCACGCCGTTTTTCATCATTTTTGAGGATTTGAAAAAAATTAAAAATTAAAAAAAACGATGGGTTATAGCCCATCGTTTTTTGAATTTAACCTTGTTTTTCATCATTTTGGACCATATCGTACGGCATACTATAGCACGCCGTTTTTCATCATTTTTGCCATTGAGCCCCATTGTAAATGGAGAGAGAGGGGGAGAGGGGGAGAGAGAGACAGAGAGAGGGGGGGGTGGAGAGAGAGACAGAGAGAGAGGGGGGGGGGGTGGAGAGAGAGGAGAGAGAGAGGGGGGGTGGAGAGAGAGAGAAGACAGAATACACTTATTACACTATTACACTAATACACTAAATACACTTATTACACTATTAGACTTATTACATTATTACACTACTATTACACTTATTACACTATTAAACTTATTACACTTCTTACACTATTACACTACTATTACACTATTACACTATTAGACTTATTACACTATTACACTACTATTACACTATTACACTTATTACACTACTATTACAATTATATTACACTACTATTACACTATTACACTAAATACACTACTATTACACTTATTACACTATTACACTACTATTACACTTATTACACTATTACAAATTTAGACTTAATACACAATTTCACTATTACACTATTGCACTACTATTACACTTAGTACACTATTACACTACTATTACACTTATTACACTATTACACTAAATACACTTATTACACAACCTAAGTAGGCTAGAATGGGGTTGCTAGGTGTAAGTATGTAGGACTAGTAGCATGGCAAAGTTTGTGCTATTGCCATAGAGAATGCATTGGGCGTTTAAGTTAAATAACTCATAAACTACAAAACATAAAAATAAAAAAAAGTTCCAGCATGTGTCTCCACAGTAAGCTGAATAATAGAAAGTGTGAATGGAGTTTCTAGGTGAAAGTGACTTTTGACGTGCCTATAGAGCTGCCATTGAGCCCCATGTTAAATGTCTCAAATTTGAAAGCACTATATTTCTAAAACTATGAAACATTTCAAAGATTCCTTTTCAGGCAAACATGTCCACCGTAAGATGAACCTAAGTAGGCTAGAATGGGGTTGCTAGGTGTAAGTATGTAGGACTAGTAGCATGGCAAAGTTTGTGCTATTGCCATAGAGAATGCATTGGGCGTTTAAGTTAAATAACTCATAAACTACAAAACATAAAAATAAAAAAAAGTTCCAGCATGTGTCTCCACAGTAAGCTGAATAATAAAAAGTGTGAATGGAGTTTCTAGGTGAAAGTGACTTTTGACGTGCCTATAGAGCTCCCATTGAGCCCCATGTTAAATGTCTCAAATTTGAAAGCACTATATTTCTAAAACTATGAAACATTTCAAAGATTCCTTTTCAGGCAAACATGTCCACCGTAAGATGAACCTAAGTAGGCTAGAATGGGGTTGCTAGGTGTAAGTATGTAGGACTAGTAGCATGGCAAAGTTTGTGCTATTGCCATAGAGAATGCATTGGGCGTTTAAGTTAAATAACTCATAAACTACAAAACATAAAAATAAAAAAAAGTTCCAGCATGTGTCTCCACAGTAAGCTGAATAATAAAAAGTGTGAATGGAGTTTCTAGGTGAAAGTGACTTTTGACGTGCCTATAGAGCTGCCATTGAGCCCCATGTTAAATGTCTCAAATTTGAAAGCACTATATTTCTAAAACTATGAAACATTTCAAAGATTCCTTTTCAGGCAAACATGTCCACCGTAAGATGAAGCTAAGTAGGCTAGAATGGGGTTGCTAGGTGTAAGTATGTAGGACTAGTAGCATGGCAAAGTTTGTGCTATTGCCATAGAGAATGCATTGGGCGTTTAAGTTAAATAACTCATAAACTACAAAACATAAAAATAAAAAAAAGTTCCAGCATGTGTCTCCACAGTAAGCTGAATAATAAAAAGTGTGAATGGAGTTTCTAGGTGAAAGTGACTTTTGACGTGCCTATAGAGCTGCCATTGAGCCCCATGTTAAATGTCTCAAATTTGAAAGCACTATATTTCTAAAACTATGAAACATTTCAAAGATTCCTTTTCAGGCAAACATGTCCACCGTAAGATGAACCTAAGTAGGCTAGAATGGGGTTGCTAGGTGTAAGTATGTAGGACTAGTAGCATGGCAAAGTTTGTGCTATTGCCATAGAGAATGCATTGGGCGTTTAAGTTAAATAACTCATAAACTACAAACATAAAAATAAAAAAAAGTTCCAGCATGTGTCTCCACAGTAAGCTGAATAATAAAAAGTGTGAATGGAGTTTCTAGGTGAAAGTGACTTTTGACGTGCCTATAGAGCTGCCATTGAGCCCCATGTTAAATGTCTCAAATTTGAAAGCACTATATTTCTAAAACTATGAAACATTTCAAAGATTCCTTTTCAGGCAAACATGTCCACCGTAAGATGAACCTAAGTAGGCTAGAATGGGGTTGCTAGGTGTAAGTATGTAGGACTAGTAGCATGGCAAAGTTTGTGCTATTGCCATAGAGAATGCATTGGGCGTTTAAGTTAAATAACTCATAAACTACAAAACATAAAAATAAAAAAAAGTTCCAGCATGTGTCTCCACAGTAAGCTGAATAATAAAAAGTGTGAATGGAGTTTCTAGGTGAAAGTGACTTTTGACGTGCCTATAGAGCTGCCATTGAGCCCCATGTTAAATGTCTCAAATTTGAAAGCACTATATTTCTAAAACTATGAAACATTTTAAAGATTCCTTTTCAGGCAAACATGTCCACCGTAAGATGAACCTAAGTAGGCTAGAATGGGGTTGCTAGGTGTAAGTATGTAGGACTAGTAGCATGGCAAAGTTTGTGCTATTGCCATAGAGAATGCATTGGGCGTTTAAGTTAAATAACTCATAAACTACAAAACATAAAAATAAAAAAAAGTTCCAGCATGTGTCTCCACAGTAAGCTGAATAATAAAAAGTGTGAATGGAGTTTCTAGGTGAAAGTGACTTTTGACGTGCCTATAGAGCTGCCATTGAGCCCCATGTTAAATGTCTCAAATTTGAAAGCACTATATTTCTAAAACTATGAAACATTTCAAAGATTCCTTTTCAGGCAAACATGTCCACCGTAAGATGAACCTAAGTAGGCTAGAATGGGGTTGCTAGGTGTAAGTATGTAGGACTAGTAGCATGCCAAAGTTTGTGCTATTGCCATAGAGAATGCATTGTGTTGCGGAGGATGAGAGGAATGGTCTCATCCTCCGCAACACCCATTCTCATACACCGCAATACACCGCGAGGATATGGGCTATAGCCCATATCGTACGGCATACTATACTGTAGCACGCCGTTTTTCATCATTTTTGAGGATTTGAAAAAAATGAAAAAATGAAAAAAACGATGGGTTATAGCCCATTGTTTTTTTTTAATTTTTGAAAAATAAATTATCCTAATTTTTCATCATTTTGGACCATATCATACGGCATACTATAGCACGCCGTTTTTCATCATTTTTGCCATTGAGCCCCATTGTAAATGGAGAGAGAGGGGGAGAGGGGGAGAGAGAGACAGAGAGAGGGGGGGGTGGAGAGAGAGACAGAGAGAGAGGGGGGGGGGGTGGAGAGAGAGGAGAGAGAGAGGGGGGGTGGAGAGAGAGAGAAGACAGAATACACTTATTACACTATTACACTAATACACTAAATACACTTATTACACTATTAGACTTATTACACTATTACACTACTATTACACTTATTACACTATTAAACTTATTACACTTCTTACACTATTACACTACTATTACACTATTACACTATTACACTATTAGACTTATTACACTACTATTACACTACTATTACACTATTACACTACTATTACAATTATATTACACTATTATTACACTATTACACTAAATACACTACTATTACACTTATTACACTATTACACTACTATTACACTTATTACACTATTACAAATGTAGACTTAATACACAATTTCACTATTACACTATTGCACTACTATTACACTTATTACACTATTACACTACTATTACACTTATTACACTATTACACTAAATACACTTATTACACAACCTAAGTAGGCTAGAATGGGGTTGCTAGGTGTAAGTATGTAGGACTAGTAGCATGGAAAAGTTTGTGCTATTGCCATAGAGAATGCATTGGGCGTTTAAGTTAAATAACTCATAAACTACAAAACAGTTCCAGCATGTGTCTCCACAGTAAGCTGAATAATAAAAAGTGTGAATGGAGTTTCTAGGTGAAAGTGACTTTTGACGTGCCTATAGAGCTGCCATTGAGCCCCATGTTAAATGTCTCAAATTTGAAAGCACTATATTTCTAAAACTATGAAACATTTCAAAGATTCCTTTTCAGGCAAACATGTCCACCGTAAGATGAACCTAAGTAGGCTAGAATGGGGTTGCTAGGTGTAAGTATGTAGGACTAGTAGCATGGCAAAGTTTGTGCTATTGCCATAGAGAATGCATTGGGCGTTTAAGTTAAATAACTCATAAACTACAAAACATAAAAATAAAAAAAAGTTCCAGCATGTGTCTCCACAGTAAGCTGAATAATAAAAAGTGTGAATGGAGTTTCTAGGTGAAAGTGACTTTTGACGTGCCTATAGAGCTCCCATTGAGCCCCATGTTAAATGTCTCAAATTTGAAAGCACTATATTTCTAAAACTATGAAACATTTCAAAGATTCCTTTTCAGGCAAACATGTCCACCGTAAGATGAACCTAAGTAGGCTAGAATGGGGTTGCTAGGTGTAAGTATGTAGGACTAGTAGCATGGCAAAGTTTGTGCTATTGCCATAGAGAATGCATTGGGCGTTTAAGTTAAATAACTCATAAACTACAAAACATAAAAATAAAAAAAAGTTCCAGCATGTGTCTCCACAGTAAGCTGAATAATAAAAAGTGTGAATGGAGTTTCTAGGTGAAAGTGACTTTTGACGTGCCTATAGAGCTGCCATTGAGCCCCATGTTAAATGTCTCAAATTTGAAAGCACTATATTTCTAAAACTATGAAACATTTCAAAGATTCCTTTTCAGGCAAACATGTCCACCGTAAGATGAACCTAAGTAGGCTAGAATGGGGTTGCTAGGTGTAAGTATGTAGGACTAGTAGCATGGCAAAGTTTGTGCTATTGCCATAGAGAATGCATTGGGCGTTTAAGTTAAATAACTCATAAACTACAAAACATAAAAATAAAAAAAAGTTCCAGCATGTGTCTCCACAGTAAGCTGAATAATAAAAAGTGTGAATGGAGTTTCTAGGTGAAAGTGACTTTTGACGTGCCTATAGAGCTGCCATTGAGCCCCATGTTAAATGTCTCAAATTTGAAAGCACTATATTTCTAAAACTATGAAACATTTCAAAGATTCCTTTTCAGGCAAACATGTCCACCGTAAGATGAAGCTAAGTAGGCTAGAATGGGGTTGCTAGGTGTAAGTATGTAGGACTAGTAGCATGGCAAAGTTTGTGCTATTGCCATAGAGAATGCATTGGGCGTTTAAGTTAAATAACTCATAAACTACAAAACATAAAAATAAAAAAAAGTTCCAGCATGTGTCTCCACAGTAAGCTGAATAATAAAAAGTGTGAATGGAGTTTCTAGGTGAAAGTGACTTTTGACGTGCCTATAGAGCTGCCATTGAGCCCCATGTTAAATGTCTCAAATTTGAAAGCACTATATTTCTAAAACTATGAAACATTTCAAAGATTCCTTTTCAGGCAAACATGTCCACCGTAAGATGAACCTAAGTAGGCTAGAATGGGGTTGCTAGGTGTAAGTATGTAGGACTAGTAGCATGGCAAAGTTTGTGCTATTGCCATAGAGAATGCATTGGGCGTTTAAGTTAAATAACTCATAAACTACAAACATAAAAATAAAAAAAAGTTCCAGCATGTGTCTCCACAGTAAGCTGAATAATAAAAAGTGTGAATGGAGTTTCTAGGTGAAAGTGACTTTTGACGTGCCTATAGAGCTGCCATTGAGCCCCATGTTAAATGTCTCAAATTTGAAAGCACTATATTTCTAAAACTATGAAACATTTCAAAGATTCCTTTTCAGGCAAACATGTCCACCGTAAGATGAACCTAAGTAGGCTAGAATGGGGTTGCTAGGTGTAAGTATGTAGGACTAGTAGCATGGCAAAGTTTGTGCTATTGCCATAGAGAATGCATTGGGCGTTTAAGTTAAATAACTCATAAACTACAAAACATAAAAATAAAAAAAAGTTCCAGCATGTGTCTCCACAGTAAGCTGAATAATAAAAAGTGTGAATGGAGTTTCTAGGTGAAAGTGACTTTTGACGTGCCTATAGAGCTGCCATTGAGCCCCATGTTAAATGTCTCAAATTTGAAAGCACTATATTTCTAAAACTATGAAACATTTCAAAGATTCCTTTTCAGGCAAACATGTCCACCGTAAGATGAAGCTAAGTAGGCTAGAATGGGGTTGCTAGGTGTAAGTATGTAGGACTAGTAGCATGGCAAAGTTTGTGCTATTGCCATAGAGAATGCATTGGGCGTTTAAGTTAAATAACTCATAAACTACAAAACATAAAAATAAAAAAAAGTTCCAGCATGTGTCTCCACAGTAAGCTGAATAATAAAAAGTGTGAATGGAGTTTCTAGGTGAAAGTGACTTTTGACGTGCCTATAGAGCTGCCATTGAGCCCCATGTTAAATGTCTCAAATTTGAAAGCACTATATTTCTAAAACTATGAAACATTTCAAAGATTCCTTTTCAGGCAAACATGTCCACCGTAAGATGAAGCTAAGTAGGCTAGAATGGGGTTGCTAGGTGTAAGTATGTAGGACTAGTAGCATGGCAAAGTTTGTGCTATTGCCATAGAGAATGCATTGGGCGTTTAAGTTAAATAACTCATAAACTACAAAACATAAAAATAAAAAAAAGTTCCAGCATGTGTCTCCACAGTAAGCTGAATAATAAAAAGTGTGAATGGAGTTTCTAGGTGAAAGTGACTTTTGACGTGCCTATAGAGCTGCCATTGAGCCCCATGTTAAATGTCTCAAATTTGAAAGCACTATATTTCTAAAACTATGAAACATTTCAAAGATTCCTTTTCAGGCAAACATGTCCACCGTAAGATGAAGCTAAGTAGGCTAGAATGGGGTTGCTAGGTGTAAGTATGTAGGACTAGTAGCATGGCAAAGTTTGTGCTATTGCCATAGAGAATGCATTGGGCGTTTAAGTTAAATAACTCATAAACTACAAAACATAAAAATAAAAAAAAGTTCCAGCATGTGTCTCCACAGTAAGCTGAATAATAAAAAGTGTGAATGGAGTTTCTAGGTGAAAGTGACTTTTGACGTGCCTATAGAGCTGCCATTGAGCCCCATGTTAAATGTCTCAAATTTGAAAGCACTATATTTCTAAAACTATGAAACATTTCAAAGATTCCTTTTCAGGCAAACATGTCCACCGTAAGATGAACCTAAGTAGGCTAGAATGGGGTTGCTAGGTGTAAGTATGTAGGACTAGTAGCATGGCAAAGTTTGTGCTATTGCCATAGAGAATGCATTGGGCGTTTAAGTTAAATAACTCATAAACTACAAACATAAAAATAAAAAAAAGTTCCAGCATGTGTCTCCACAGTAAGCTGAATAATAAAAAGTGTGAATGGAGTTTCTAGGTGAAAGTGACTTTTGACGTGCCTATAGAGCTGCCATTGAGCCCCATGTTAAATGTCTCAAATTTGAAAGCACTATATTTCTAAAACTATGAAACATTTCAAAGATTCCTTTTCAGGCAAACATGTCCACCGTAAGATGAACCTAAGTAGGCTAGAATGGGGTTGCTAGGTGTAAGTATGTAGGACTAGTAGCATGGCAAAGTTTGTGCTATTGCCATAGAGAATGCATTGGGCGTTTAAGTTAAATAACTCATAAACTACAAAACATAAAAATAAAAAAAAGTTCCAGCATGTGTCTCCACAGTAAGCTGAATAATAAAAAGTGTGAATGGAGTTTCTAGGTGAAAGTGACTTTTGACGTGCCTATAGAGCTGCCATTGAGCCCCATGTTAAATGTCTCAAATTTGAAAGCACTATATTTCTAAAACTATGAAACATTTTAAAGATTCCTTTTCAGGCAAACATGTCCACCGTAAGATGAACCTAAGTAGGCTAGAATGGGGTTGCTAGGTGTAAGTATGTAGGACTAGTAGCATGGCAAAGTTTGTGCTATTGCCATAGAGAATGCATTGGGCGTTTAAGTTAAATAACTCATAAACTACAAAACATAAAAATAAAAAAAAGTTCCAGCATGTGTCTCCACAGTAAGCTGAATAATAAAAAGTGTGAATGGAGTTTCTAGGTGAAAGTGACTTTTGACGTGCCTATAGAGCTGCCATTGAGCCCCATGTTAAATGTCTCAAATTTGAAAGCACTATATTTCTAAAACTATGAAACATTTCAAAGATTCCTTTTCAGGCAAACATGTCCACCGTAAGATGAACCTAAGTAGGCTAGAATGGGGTTGCTAGGTGTAAGTATGTAGGACTAGTAGCATGCCAAAGTTTGTGCTATTGCCATAGAGAATGCATTGTGTTGCGGAGGATGAGAGGAATGGTCTCATCCTCCGCAACACCCATTCTCATACACCGCAATACACCGCGAGGATATGGGCTATAGCCCATATCGTACGGCATACTATACTGTAGCACGCCGTTTTTCATCATTTTTGAGGATTTGAAAAAAATGAAAAAATGAAAAAAACGATGGGTTATAGCCCATTGTTTTTTTTTAATTTTTGAAAAATAAATTATCCTAATTTTTCATCATTTTGGACCATATCATACGGCATACTATAGCACGCCGTTTTTCATCATTTTTGCCATTGAGCCCCATTGTAAATGGAGAGAGAGGGGGAGAGGGGGAGAGAGAGACAGAGAGAGGGGGGGGTGGAGAGAGAGACAGAGAGAGAGGGGGGGGGGGGGTGGAGAGAGAGGAGAGAGAGAGGGGGGGTGGAGAGAGAGAGAAGACAGAATACACTTATTACACTATTACACTAATACACTAAATACACTTATTACACTATTAGACTTATTACACTATTACACTACTATTACACTTATTACACTATTAAACTTATTACACTTCTTACACTATTACACTACTATTACACTATTACACTATTAGACTTATTACACTACTATTACACTACTATTACACTATTACACTACTATTACAATTATATTACACTATTATTACACTATTACACTAAATACACTACTATTACACTTATTACACTATTACACTACTATTACACTTATTACACTATTACAAATGTAGACTTAATACACAATTTCACTATTACACTATTGCACTACTATTACACTTATTACACTATTACACTACTATTACACTTATTACACTATTACACTAAATACACTTATTACACAACCTAAGTAGGCTAGAATGGGGTTGCTAGGTGTAAGTATGTAGGACTAGTAGCATGGAAAAGTTTGTGCTATTGCCATAGAGAATGCATTGGGCGTTTAAGTTAAATAACTCATAAACTACAAAACAGTTCCAGCATGTGTCTCCACAGTAAGCTGAATAATAAAAAGTGTGAATGGAGTTTCTAGGTGAAAGTGACTTTTGACGTGCCTATAGAGCTGCCATTGAGCCCCATGTTAAATGTCTCAAATTTGAAAGCACTATATTTCTAAAACTATGAAACATTTCAAAGATTCCTTTTCAGGCAAACATGTCCACCGTAAGATGAACCTAAGTAGGCTAGAATGGGGTTGCTAGGTGTAAGTATGTAGGACTAGTAGCATGGCAAAGTTTGTGCTATTGCCATAGAGAATGCATTGGGCGTTTAAGTTAAATAACTCATAAACTACAAAACATAAAAATAAAAAAAAGTTCCAGCATGTGTCTCCACAGTAAGCTGAATAATAAAAAGTGTGAATGGAGTTTCTAGGTGAAAGTGACTTTTGACGTGCCTATAGAGCTCCCATTGAGCCCCATGTTAAATGTCTCAAATTTGAAAGCACTATATTTCTAAAACTATGAAACATTTCAAAGATTCCTTTTCAGGCAAACATGTCCACCGTAAGATGAACCTAAGTAGGCTAGAATGGGGTTGCTAGGTGTAAGTATGTAGGACTAGTAGCATGGCAAAGTTTGTGCTATTGCCATAGAGAATGCATTGGGCGTTTAAGTTAAATAACTCATAAACTACAAAACATAAAAATAAAAAAAAGTTCCAGCATGTGTCTCCACAGTAAGCTGAATAATAAAAAGTGTGAATGGAGTTTCTAGGTGAAAGTGACTTTTGACGTGCCTATAGAGCTGCCATTGAGCCCCATGTTAAATGTCTCAAATTTGAAAGCACTATATTTCTAAAACTATGAAACATTTCAAAGATTCCTTTTCAGGCAAACATGTCCACCGTAAGATGAACCTAAGTAGGCTAGAATGGGGTTGCTAGGTGTAAGTATGTAGGACTAGTAGCATGGCAAAGTTTGTGCTATTGCCATAGAGAATGCATTGGGCGTTTAAGTTAAATAACTCATAAACTACAAAACATAAAAATAAAAAAAAGTTCCAGCATGTGTCTCCACAGTAAGCTGAATAATAAAAAGTGTGAATGGAGTTTCTAGGTGAAAGTGACTTTTGACGTGCCTATAGAGCTGCCATTGAGCCCCATGTTAAATGTCTCAAATTTGAAAGCACTATATTTCTAAAACTATGAAACATTTCAAAGATTCCTTTTCAGGCAAACATGTCCACCGTAAGATGAAGCTAAGTAGGCTAGAATGGGGTTGCTAGGTGTAAGTATGTAGGACTAGTAGCATGGCAAAGTTTGTGCTATTGCCATAGAGAATGCATTGGGCGTTTAAGTTAAATAACTCATAAACTACAAAACATAAAAATAAAAAAAAGTTCCAGCATGTGTCTCCACAGTAAGCTGAATAATAAAAAGTGTGAATGGAGTTTCTAGGTGAAAGTGACTTTTGACGTGCCTATAGAGCTGCCATTGAGCCCCATGTTAAATGTCTCAAATTTGAAAGCACTATATTTCTAAAACTATGAAACATTTCAAAGATTCCTTTTCAGGCAAACATGTCCACCGTAAGATGAACCTAAGTAGGCTAGAATGGGGTTGCTAGGTGTAAGTATGTAGGACTAGTAGCATGGCAAAGTTTGTGCTATTGCCATAGAGAATGCATTGGGCGTTTAAGTTAAATAACTCATAAACTACAAACATAAAAATAAAAAAAAGTTCCAGCATGTGTCTCCACAGTAAGCTGAATAATAAAAAGTGTGAATGGAGTTTCTAGGTGAAAGTGACTTTTGACGTGCCTATAGAGCTGCCATTGAGCCCCATGTTAAATGTCTCAAATTTGAAAGCACTATATTTCTAAAACTATGAAACATTTCAAAGATTCCTTTTCAGGCAAACATGTCCACCGTAAGATGAACCTAAGTAGGCTAGAATGGGGTTGCTAGGTGTAAGTATGTAGGACTAGTAGCATGGCAAAGTTTGTGCTATTGCCATAGAGAATGCATTGGGCGTTTAAGTTAAATAACTCATAAACTACAAAACATAAAAATAAAAAAAAGTTCCAGCATGTGTCTCCACAGTAAGCTGAATAATAAAAAGTGTGAATGGAGTTTCTAGGTGAAAGTGACTTTTGACGTGCCTATAGAGCTGCCATTGAGCCCCATGTTAAATGTCTCAAATTTGAAAGCACTATATTTCTAAAACTATGAAACATTTCAAAGATTCCTTTTCAGGCAAACATGTCCACCGTAAGATGAAGCTAAGTAGGCTAGAATGGGGTTGCTAGGTGTAAGTATGTAGGACTAGTAGCATGGCAAAGTTTGTGCTATTGCCATAGAGAATGCATTGGGCGTTTAATTTAAATAACTCATAAACTACAAAACATAAAAATAAAAAAAAGTTCCAGCATGTGTCTCCACAGTAAGCTGAATAATAAAAAGTGTGAATGGAGTTTCTAGGTGAAAGTGACTTTTGACGTGCCTATAGAGCTGCCATTGAGCCCCATGTTAAATGTCTCAAATTTGAAAGCACTATATTTCTAAAACTATGAAACATTTCAAAGATTCCTTTTCAGGCAAACATGTCCACCGTAAGATGAACCTAAGTAGGCTAGAATGGGGTTGCTAGGTGTAAGTATGTAGGACTAGTAGCATGGCAAAGTTTGTGCTATTGCCATAGAGAATGCATTGGGCGTTTAAGTTAAATAACTCATAAACTACAAACATAAAAATAAAAAAAAGTTCCAGCATGTGTCTCCACAGTAAGCTGAATAATAAAAAGTGTGAATGGAGTTTCTAGGTGAAAGTGACTTTTGACGTGCCTATAGAGCTGCCATTGAGCCCCATGTTAAATGTCTCAAATTTGAAAGCACTATATTTCTAAAACTATGAAACATTTCAAAGATTCCTTTTCAGGCAAACATGTCCACCGTAAGATGAACCTAAGTAGGCTAGAATGGGGTTGCTAGGTGTAAGTATGTAGGACTAGTAGCATGGCAAAGTTTGTGCTATTGCCATAGAGAATGCATTGGGCGTTTAAGTTAAATAACTCATAAACTACAAAACATAAAAATAAAAAAAAGTTCCAGCATGTGTCTCCACAGTAAGCTGAATAATAAAAAGTGTGAATGGAGTTTCTAGGTGAAAGTGACTTTTGACGTGCCTATAGAGCTGCCATTGAGCCCCATGTTAAATGTCTCAAATTTGAAAGCACTATATTTCTAAAACTATGAAACATTTTAAAGATTCCTTTTCAGGCAAACATGTCCACCGTAAGATGAACCTAAGTAGGCTAGAATGGGGTTGCTAGGTGTAAGTATGTAGGACTAGTAGCATGGCAAAGTTTGTGCTATTGCCATAGAGAATGCATTGGGCGTTTAAGTTAAATAACTCATAAACTACAAAACATAAAAATAAAAAAAAGTTCCAGCATGTGTCTCCACAGTAAGCTGAATAATAAAAAGTGTGAATGGAGTTTCTAGGTGAAAGTGACTTTTGACGTGCCTATAGAGCTGCCATTGAGCCCCATGTTAAATGTCTCAAATTTGAAAGCACTATATTTCTAAAACTATGAAACATTTCAAAGATTCCTTTTCAGGCAAACATGTCCACCGTAAGATGAACCTAAGTAGGCTAGAATGGGGTTGCTAGGTGTAAGTATGTAGGACTAGTAGCATGCCAAAGTTTGTGCTATTGCCATAGAGAATGCATTGTGTTGCGGAGGATGAGAGGAATGGTCTCATCCTCCGCAACACCCATTCTCATACACCGCAATACACCGCGAGGATATGGGCTATAGCCCATATCGTACGGCATACTATACTGTAGCACGCCGTTTTTCATCATTTTTGAGGATTTGAAAAAAATGAAAAAATGAAAAAAACGATGGGTTATAGCCCATTGTTTTTTTTTAATTTTTGAAAAATAAATTATCCTAATTTTTCATCATTTTGGACCATATCATACGGCATACTATAGCACGCCGTTTTTCATCATTTTTGCCATTGAGCCCCATTGTAAATGGAGAGAGAGGGGGAGAGGGGGAGAGAGAGACAGAGAGAGGGGGGGGTGGAGAGAGAGACAGAGAGAGAGGGGGGGGGGGTGGAGAGAGAGGAGAGAGAGAGGGGGGGTGGAGAGAGAGAGAAGACAGAATACACTTATTACACTATTACACTAATACACTAAATACACTTATTACACTATTAGACTTATTACACTATTACACTACTATTACACTTATTACACTATTAAACTTATTACACTTCTTACACTATTACACTACTATTACACTATTACACTATTACACTATTAGACTTATTACACTACTATTACACTACTATTACACTATTACACTACTATTACAATTATATTACACTATTATTACACTATTACACTAAATACACTACTATTACACTTATTACACTATTACACTACTATTACACTTATTACACTATTACAAATGTAGACTTAATACACAATTTCACTATTACACTATTGCACTACTATTACACTTATTACACTATTACACTACTATTACACTTATTACACTATTACACTAAATACACTTATTACACAACCTAAGTAGGCTAGAATGGGGTTGCTAGGTGTAAGTATGTAGGACTAGTAGCATGGAAAAGTTTGTGCTATTGCCATAGAGAATGCATTGGGCGTTTAAGTTAAATAACTCATAAACTACAAAACAGTTCCAGCATGTGTCTCCACAGTAAGCTGAATAATAAAAAGTGTGAATGGAGTTTCTAGGTGAAAGTGACTTTTGACGTGCCTATAGAGCTGCCATTGAGCCCCATGTTAAATGTCTCAAATTTGAAAGCACTATATTTCTAAAACTATGAAACATTTCAAAGATTCCTTTTCAGGCAAACATGTCCACCGTAAGATGAAGCTAAGTAGGCTAGAATGGGGTTGCTAGGTGTAAGTATGTAGGACTAGTAGCATGGCAAAGTTTGTGCTATTGCCATAGAGAATGCATTGGGCGTTTAAGTTAAATAACTCATAAACTACAAAACATAAAAATAAAAAAAAGTTCCAGCATGTGTCTCCACAGTAAGCTGAATAATAAAAAGTGTGAATGGAGTTTCTAGGTGAAAGTGACTTTTGACGTGCCTATAGAGCTGCCATTGAGCCCCATGTTAAATGTCTCAAATTTGAAAGCACTATATTTCTAAAACTATGAAACATTTCAAAGATTCCTTTTCAGGCAAACATGTCCACCGTAAGATGAACCTAAGTAGGCTAGAATGGGGTTGCTAGGTGTAAGTATGTAGGACTAGTAGCATGGCAAAGTTTGTGCTATTGCCATAGAGAATGCATTGGGCGTTTAAGTTAAATAACTCATAAACTACAAACATAAAAATAAAAAAAAGTTCCAGCATGTGTCTCCACAGTAAGCTGAATAATAAAAAGTGTGAATGGAGTTTCTAGGTGAAAGTGACTTTTGACGTGCCTATAGAGCTGCCATTGAGCCCCATGTTAAATGTCTCAAATTTGAAAGCACTATATTTCTAAAACTATGAAACATTTCAAAGATTCCTTTTCAGGCAAACATGTCCACCGTAAGATGAACCTAAGTAGGCTAGAATGGGGTTGCTAGGTGTAAGTATGTAGGACTAGTAGCATGGCAAAGTTTGTGCTATTGCCATAGAGAATGCATTGGGCGTTTAAGTTAAATAACTCATAAACTACAAAACATAAAAATAAAAAAAAGTTCCAGCATGTGTCTCCACAGTAAGCTGAATAATAAAAAGTGTGAATGGAGTTTCTAGGTGAAAGTGACTTTTGACGTGCCTATAGAGCTGCCATTGAGCCCCATGTTAAATGTCTCAAATTTGAAAGCACTATATTTCTAAAACTATGAAACATTTCAAAGATTCCTTTTCAGGCAAACATGTCCACCGTAAGATGAAGCTAAGTAGGCTAGAATGGGGTTGCTAGGTGTAAGTATGTAGGACTAGTAGCATGGCAAAGTTTGTGCTATTGCCATAGAGAATGCATTGGGCGTTTAAGTTAAATAACTCATAAACTACAAAACATAAAAATAAAAAAAAGTTCCAGCATGTGTCTCCACAGTAAGCTGAATAATAAAAAGTGTGAATGGAGTTTCTAGGTGAAAGTGACTTTTGACGTGCCTATAGAGCTGCCATTGAGCCCCATGTTAAATGTCTCAAATTTGAAAGCACTATATTTCTAAAACTATGAAACATTTCAAAGATTCCTTTTCAGGCAAACATGTCCACCGTAAGATGAACCTAAGTAGGCTAGAATGGGGTTGCTAGGTGTAAGTATGTAGGACTAGTAGCATGGCAAAGTTTGTGCTATTGCCATAGAGAATGCATTGGGCGTTTAAGTTAAATAACTCATAAACTACAAACATAAAAATAAAAAAAAGTTCCAGCATGTGTCTCCACAGTAAGCTGAATAATAAAAAGTGTGAATGGAGTTTCTAGGTGAAAGTGACTTTTGACGTGCCTATAGAGCTGCCATTGAGCCCCATGTTAAATGTCTCAAATTTGAAAGCACTATATTTCTAAAACTATGAAACATTTCAAAGATTCCTTTTCAGGCAAACATGTCCACCGTAAGATGAACCTAAGTAGGCTAGAATGGGGTTGCTAGGTGTAAGTATGTAGGACTAGTAGCATGGCAAAGTTTGTGCTATTGCCATAGAGAATGCATTGGGCGTTTAAGTTAAATAACTCATAAACTACAAAACATAAAAATAAAAAAAAGTTCCAGCATGTGTCTCCACAGTAAGCTGAATAATAAAAAGTGTGAATGGAGTTTCTAGGTGAAAGTGACTTTTGACGTGCCTATAGAGCTGCCATTGAGCCCCATGTTAAATGTCTCAAATTTGAAAGCACTATATTTCTAAAACTATGAAACATTTTAAAGATTCCTTTTCAGGCAAACATGTCCACCGTAAGATGAACCTAAGTAGGCTAGAATGGGGTTGCTAGGTGTAAGTATGTAGGACTAGTAGCATGGCAAAGTTTGTGCTATTGCCATAGAGAATGCATTGGGCGTTTAAGTTAAATAACTCATAAACTACAAAACATAAAAATAAAAAAAAGTTCCAGCATGTGTCTCCACAGTAAGCTGAATAATAAAAAGTGTGAATGGAGTTTCTAGGTGAAAGTGACTTTTGACGTGCCTATAGAGCTGCCATTGAGCCCCATGTTAAATGTCTCAAATTTGAAAGCACTATATTTCTAAAACTATGAAACATTTCAAAGATTCCTTTTCAGGCAAACATGTCCACCGTAAGATGAACCTAAGTAGGCTAGAATGGGGTTGCTAGGTGTAAGTATGTAGGACTAGTAGCATGCCAAAGTTTGTGCTATTGCCATAGAGAATGCATTGTGTTGCGGAGGATGAGAGGAATGGTCTCATCCTCCGCAACACCCATTCTCATACACCGCAATACACCGCGAGGATATGGGCTATAGCCCATATCGTACGGCATACTATACTGTAGCACGCCGTTTTTCATCATTTTTGAGGATTTGAAAAAAATGAAAAAATGAAAAAAACGATGGGTTATAGCCCATTGTTTTTTTTTAATTTTTGAAAAATAAATTATCCTAATTTTTCATCATTTTGGACCATATCATACGGCATACTATAGCACGCCGTTTTTCATCATTTTTGCCATTGAGCCCCATTGTAAATGGAGAGAGAGGGGGAGAGGGGGAGAGAGAGACAGAGAGAGGGGGGGGTGGAGAGAGAGACAGAGAGAGAGGGGGGGGGGGTGGAGAGAGAGGAGAGAGAGAGGGGGGGTGGAGAGAGAGAGAAGACAGAATACACTTATTACACTATTACACTAATACACTAAATACACTTATTACACTATTAGACTTATTACACTATTACACTACTATTACACTTATTACACTATTAAACTTATTACACTTCTTACACTATTACACTACTATTACACTATTACACTATTACACTATTAGACTTATTACACTACTATTACACTACTATTACACTATTACACTACTATTACAATTATATTACACTATTATTACACTATTACACTAAATACACTACTATTACACTTATTACACTATTACACTACTATTACACTTATTACACTATTACAAATGTAGACTTAATACACAATTTCACTATTACACTATTGCACTACTATTACACTTATTACACTATTACACTACTAATACACTATTACACTAAATACACTTATTACACAACCTAAGTAGGCTAGAATGGGGTTGCTAGGTGTAAGTATGTAGGACTAGTAGCATGGAAAAGTTTGTGCTATTGCCATAGAGAATGCATTGGGCGTTTAAGTTAAATAACTCATAAACTACAAAACAGTTCCAGCATGTGTCTCCACAGTAAGCTGAATAATAAAAAGTGTGAATGGAGTTTCTAGGTGAAAGTGACTTTTGACGTGCCTATAGAGCTGCCATTGAGCCCCATGTTAAATGTCTCAAATTTGAAAGCACTATATTTCTAAAACTATGAAACATTTCAAAGATTCCTTTTCAGGCAAACATGTCCACCGTAAGATGAACCTAAGTAGGCTAGAATGGGGTTGCTAGGTGTAAGTATGTAGGACTAGTAGCATGGCAAAGTTTGTGCTATTGCCATAGAGAATGCATTGGGCGTTTAAGTTAAATAACTCATAAACTACAAAACATAAAAATAAAAAAAAGTTCCAGCATGTGTCTCCACAGTAAGCTGAATAATAAAAAGTGTGAATGGAGTTTCTAGGTGAAAGTGACTTTTGACGTGCCTATAGAGCTGCCATTGAGCCCCATGTTAAATGTCTCAAATTTGAAAGCACTATATTTCTAAAACTATGAAACATTTCAAAGATTCCTTTTCAGGCAAACATGTCCACCGTAAGATGAACCTAAGTAGGCTAGAATGGGGTTGCTAGGTGTAAGTATGTAGGACTAGTAGCATGGCAAAGTTTGTGCTATTGCCATAGAGAATGCATTGGGCGTTTAAGTTAAATAACTCATAAACTACAAAACATAAAAATAAAAAAAAGTTCCAGCATGTGTCTCCACAGTAAGCTGAATAATAAAAAGTGTGAATGGAGTTTCTAGGTGAAAGTGACTTTTGACGTGCCTATAGAGCTGCCATTGAGCCCCATGTTAAATGTCTCAAATTTGAAAGCACTATATTTCTAAAACTATGAAACATTTCAAAGATTCCTTTTCAGGCAAACATGTCCACCGTAAGATGAACCTAAGTAGGCTAGAATGGGGTTGCTAGGTGTAAGTATGTAGGACTAGTAGCATGGCAAAGTTTGTGCTATTGCCATAGAGAATGCATTGGGCGTTTAAGTTAAATAACTCATAAACTACAAAACATAAAAATAAAAAAAAGTTCCAGCATGTGTCTCCACAGTAAGCTGAATAATAAAAAGTGTGAATGGAGTTTCTAGGTGAAAGTGACTTTTGACGTGCCTATAGAGCTGCCATTGAGCCCCATGTTAAATGTCTCAAATTTGAAAGCACTATATTTCTAAAACTATGAAACATTTCAAAGATTCCTTTTCAGGCAAACATGTCCACCGTAAGATGAACCTAAGTAGGCTAGAATGGGGTTGCTAGGTGTAAGTATGTAGGACTATAGTCCAGGCAATCTAGCCCATTTTAGACCCAAAAAACAGACTAATTAAAATAGTTTTTTTTTCAACAGATATCATTTCTATGAGGTGTCTAGAATAACATACTAAAAGTCCTAAGAAATCCTAGATGCGGAAATATGTTTAATTCTCATCAATTCAAGATGTGTGATAATACCTCGAGAAAACTAAACACCCTAATGGGCTTTTTTTTTTCTTTTGTTCTATCACAATGAAACTTTCCACAATGAATCTTAACCTGAAAACTAAACTTTTTTGTATTACAAGTTTCTCTGAAACTTAATTTGAATATGCAAATTAGCTTAATATATATTGAATATGCCCACATTTGCATATCACGAAAATTACTTTTCCCCAAAATGTATAATATTTACATTGTTGTTTGTTAATGATATCAAACACACTGATCAGACTTTCATGAACCATTTCATAAAAATATTGTGACTTCATATAATAACATCAAAAACATGTATGACAAATGCATAAATCCGTCAAATCTTCCTCCAACCATCCTACTGCTAATGGTTGATGGCAATGCTGCTTTTGGACTGGCCTCTAACCTGAAACCTGCCGGGCTTGGTTGTACCTACCGGGGGCATAACCCCCACCGGTATAGTCCTCAGGGTCACAGAGGCACACAAGCCTCCCCACCACGACAAGGTAGCAACAACAGGGGAGGTTCCCCTGCTAACGTGGCCCAGGAAAGAGAAGTCTGGAACTCTATGCAACCCGACTTCGGATGAGCGGATGAAGATGAATGGATGGATGAATTTGCAAAACATTAAAGGGATTGTGACATTAAAAATAAATGAATTAATGTCACATGTGAAACCTTTAAGGAGTAGGAAAGACACAACATAATTGTAGCGACAGCTGTGTGATGGAGTCTACCTGGAGGAGACAGAGCTGTGTGATGGAGTCTACCTGGAGGTGACAGAGCTGTGTGATGGAGTCTACCTGGAGGAGACAGAGCTGTGTGATGGAGTCTACCTGGAGGAGACAGAGCTGTGTGATGGAGTCTACCTGGAGGAGACAGAGCTGTGTGATGGAGTCTACCTGGAGGAGACAGAGCTGTGTGATGGAGTCTACCTGGAGGTGGGAGAGCTGTGTGATGGAGTCTACCTGGAGGAGACAGAGCTGTGTGATGGAGTCTACCTGGAGGAGACAGAGCTGTGTGATGGAGTCTACCTGGAGGAGACAGAGCTGTGTGATGGAGTCTACCTGGAGGTGGGAGAGCTGTGTGATGGAGTCTACCTGGAGGAGACAGAGCTGTGTGATGGAGTCTACCTGGAGGAGACAGAGCTGTGTGATCGAGTCTACCTGGAGGTGGGAGAGCTGTGTGATGGAGTCTACCTGGAGGAGACAGAGCTGTGTGATGGAGTCTACCTGGAGGAGACAGAGCTGTGTGATGGAGTCTACCTGGAGGAGACAGAGCTGTGTGATGGAGTCTACCTGGAGGTGGGAGAGCTGTGTGATGGAGTCTACCTGGAGGAGACAGAGCTGTGTGATGGAGTCTACCTGGAGGAGACAGAGCTGTGTGATGGAGTCTACCTGGAGGTGGGAGAGCTGTGTGATCGAGTCTACCTGGAGGTGACAGAGCTGTGTGATGGAGTCTACCTGGAGGTGGGAGAGCTGTGTGATGGAGTCTACCTGGAGGTGACAGAGCTGTGTGATGGAGTCTACCTGGAGGTGGGAGAGCTGTGTGATGGAGTCTACCTGGAGGTGGGAGAGCTGTGTGATGGAGTATACCTGGAGGTGACAGAGCTGTTTGATGGAGTCTACCTGGAGGTGAAAGAGCTGTGTGATGGAGTCTACCTGGAGGTGGGAGATGGCCTGCAACAGCTTCAGGTGCGTCTGCAGAGTACAGGAACAAGAAGACTGGGATGGACTGAGACACTGCTGCAGCCAGGGGATGTCCTCCCAGAGGTAGGTCACCTGGCCTCTGTGACCCTGAGGACTATACCGGTGGGGGTTATGCCCCCAGTAGGTACAACCAAGCCCGGCAGGTTTCAGGTTAGAGGCCAGTCCAAAAGCAGCATTGCCATCAACCATTAGCAGTAGGATGGTTGGAGGAAAATTTGACGGATTTATACATTTGTCATACATATGAATGGTGTTTTTGATGTTATTCTATGAAGTCACAATATTTCGATGAAATGGTTCATGAAAGTCTGATCAGTGTGTTTGATATCATTAACAAACAACAATGTAAATATTATACATTTTGGGGGAAAGTAATTTCCGTGATATGCAAATGTGGGCATATTCAATATATATTAAGCTAATTTGCATATTCAAATTAAGTTTCAGAGAAACTTGTAATACAAAAAAGTTTAGTTTTCATGTTAAGATTCATTGTGGAAAGTTTCATTGTGATAGGACAAAAGAAAAAAAAAGCCCATTAGGGTGTTTAGTTTTCTCGAGGTATTAGCACACATCTTGAATTGATGAGAATTAAACATATTTCCGCATCTAGGATTTCTTAGGACTTTTAGTATGTTGTTCTAGACACCTCATAGAGATGATCTATGGTGAAAAAAATTCTATTTTAATTAGTCTGTCTGGAAATGCTACTTTGCCTGGACTACTAGTAGCATGGCAAAGTTTGTGCTATTGCCATAGAGAATGCATTGGGCGTTTAAGTTAAATAACTCATAAACTACAAAACATAAAAATAAAAAAAAGTTCCAGCATGTGTCTCCACAGTAAGCTGAATAATAAAAAGTGTGAATGGAGTTTCTAGGTGAAAGTGACTTTTGACGTGCCTATAGAGCTGCCATTGAGCCCCATGTTAAATGTCTCAAATTTGAAAGCACTATATTTCTAAAACTATGAAACATTTCAAAGATTCCTTTTCAGGCAAACATGTCCACCGTAAGATGAAGCTAAGTAGGCTAGAATGGGGTTGCTAGGTGTAAGTATGTAGGACTAGTAGCATGGCAAAGTTTGTGCTATTGCCATAGAGAATGCATTGGGCGTTTAAGTTAAATAACTCATAAACTACAAAACATAAAAAAAAAAAAAAGTTCCAGCATGTGTCTCCACAGTAAGCTGAATAATAAAAAGTGTGAATGGAGTTTCTAGGTGAAAGTGACTTTTGACGTGCCTATAGAGCTGCCATTGAGCCCCATGTTAAATGTCTCAAATTTGAAAGCACTATATTTCTAAAACTATGAAACATTTCAAAGATTCCTTTTCAGGCAAACATGTCCACCGTAAGATGAACCTAAGTAGGCTAGAATGGGGTTGCTAGGTGTAAGTATGTAGGACTAGTAGCATGCCAAAGTTTGTGCTATTGCCATAGAGAATGCATTGTGTTGCGGAGGATGAGAGGAATGGTCTCATCCTCCGCAACACCCATTTTCATACACCGCAATACACCGCGAGGATATGGGCTATAGCCCATATCGTACGGCATACTATACTGTAGCACGCCGTTTTTCATCATTTTTGAGGATTTGAAAAAAATGAAAAAATAAAAAAAAACGATGGGTTATAGCCCATTGTTTTTTTTAATTTTTGAAAAATAAATTATCCTAATTTTTCATCATTTTTGACCATGGGCTATAGCCCATATCGTACGGCATACTATAGCACGCCGTTTTTCATAATTTTTGAGGATTTGAAAAAAATTAAAAAATTAAAAAACCGATGGGTTATAGCCCATCGTTTTTTGAATTTTTGAAATTTTTTTTTTAATCCTTGTTTTTCATCATTTTGGACCATGGGCTATAGCCCATATCGTACGGCATACTATAGCACGCCGTTTTTCATCATTTTTGAGGATTTGAAAAAAATGAAAAATTAAAAAAAACGATGGGTTATAGCCCATCGTTTTTTGAATTTAACCTTGTTTTTCATCATTTTGGACCATATCGTACGGCATACTATAGCACGCCGTTTTTCATCATTTTTGCCATTGAGCCCCATTGTAAATGGAGAGAGAGGGGGAGAGGGGGAGAGAGAGACAGAGAGAGGGGGGGGTGGAGAGAGAGACAGAGAGAGAGGGGGGGGGGGGGTGGAGAGAGAGGAGAGAGAGAGGGGGGGTGGAGAGAGAGAGAAGACAGAATACACTTATTACACTATTACACTAATACACTAAATACACTTATTACACTATTAGACTTATTACATTATTACACTACTATTACACTTATTACACTATTAAACTTATTACACTTCTTACACTATTACACTACTATTACACTATTACACTATTAGACTTATTACACTATTACACTACTATTACACTATTACACTTATTACACTACTATTACAATTATATTACACTACTATTACACTATTACACTAAATACACTACTATTACACTTATTACACTATTACACTACTATTACACTTATTACACTATTACAAATTTAGACTTAATACACAATTTCACTATTACACTATTGCACTACTATTACACTTATTACACTATTACACTACTATTACACTTATTACACTATTACACTAAATACACTTATTACACAACCTAAGTAGGCTAGAATGGGGTTGCTAGGTGTAAGTATGTAGGACTAGTAGCATGGCAAAGTTTGTGCTATTGCCATAGAGAATGCATTGGGCGTTTAAGTTAAATAACTCATAAACTACAAAACATAAAAATAAAAAAAAGTTCCAGCATGTGTCTCCACAGTAAGCTGAATAATAAAAAGTGTGAATGGAGTTTCTAGGTGAAAGTGACTTTTGACGTGCCTATAGAGCTGCCATTGAGCCCCATGTTAAATGTCTCAAATTTGAAAGCACTATATTTCTAAAACTATGAAACATTTCAAAGATTCCTTTTCAGGCAAACATGTCCACCGTAAGATGAACCTAAGTAGGCTAGAATGGGGTTGCTAGGTGTAAGTATGTAGGACTAGTAGCATGGCAAAGTTTGTGCTATTGCCATAGAGAATGCATTGGGCGTTTAAGTTAAATAACTCATAAACTACAAAACATAAAAATAAAAAAAAGTTCCAGCATGTGTCTCCACAGTAAGCTGAATAATAAAAAGTGTGAATGGAGTTTCTAGGTGAAAGTGACTTTTGACGTGCCTATAGAGCTCCCATTGAGCCCCATGTTAAATGTCTCAAATTTGAAAGCACTATATTTCTAAAACTATGAAACATTTCAAAGATTCCTTTTCAGGCAAACATGTCCACCGTAAGATGAACCTAAGTAGGCTAGAATGGGGTTGCTAGGTGTAAGTATGTAGGACTAGTAGCATGGCAAAGTTTGTGCTATTGCCATAGAGAATGCATTGGGCGTTTAAGTTAAATAACTCATAAACTACAAAACATAAAAATAAAAAAAAGTTCCAGCATGTGTCTCCACAGTAAGCTGAATAATAAAAAGTGTGAATGGAGTTTCTAGGTGAAAGTGACTTTTGACGTGCCTATAGAGCTGCCATTGAGCCCCATGTTAAATGTCTCAAATTTGAAAGCACTATATTTCTAAAACTATGAAACATTTCAAAGATTCCTTTTCAGGCAAACATGTCCACCGTAAGATGAACCTAAGTAGGCTAGAATGGGGTTGCTAGGTGTAAGTATGTAGGACTAGTAGCATGGCAAAGTTTGTGCTATTGCCATAGAGAATGCATTGGGCGTTTAAGTTAAATAACTCATAAACTACAAAACATAAAAATAAAAAAAAGTTCCAGCATGTGTCTCCACAGTAAGCTGAATAATAAAAAGTGTGAATGGAGTTTCTAGGTGAAAGTGACTTTTGACGTGCCTATAGAGCTGCCATTGAGCCCCATGTTAAATGTCTCAAATTTGAAAGCACTATATTTCTAAAACTATGAAACATTTCAAAGATTCCTTTTCAGGCAAACATGTCCACCGTAAGATGAAGCTAAGTAGGCTAGAATGGGGTTGCTAGGTGTAAGTATGTAGGACTAGTAGCATGGCAAAGTTTGTGCTATTGCCATAGAGAATGCATTGGGGGTTTAAGTTAAATAACTCATAAACTACAAAACTTAAAAATAAAAAAAAGTTCCAGCATGTGTCTCCACAGTAAGCTGAATAATAAAAAGTGTGAATGGAGTTTCTAGGTGAAAGTGACTTTTGACGTGCCTATAGAGCTGCCATTGAGCCCCATGTTAAATGTCTCAAATTTGAAAGCACTATATTTCTAAAACTATGAAACATTTCAAAGATTCCTTTTCAGGCAAACATGTCCACCGTAAGATGAACCTAAGTAGGCTAGAATGGGGTTGCTAGGTGTAAGTATGTAGGACTAGTAGCATGGCAAAGTTTGTGCTATTGCCATAGAGAATGCATTGGGCGTTTAAGTTAAATAACTCATAAACTACAAAACATAAAAATAAAAAAAAGTTCCAGCATGTGTCTCCACAGTAAGCTGAATAATAAAAAGTGTGAATGGAGTTTCTAGGTGAAAGTGACTTTTGACGTGCCTATAGAGCTGCCATTGAGCCCCATGTTAAATGTCTCAAATTTGAAAGCACTATATTTCTAAAACTATGAAACATTTTAAAGATTCCTTTTCAGGCAAACATGTCCACCGTAAGATGAACCTAAGTAGGCTAGAATGGGGTTGCTAGGTGTAAGTATGTAGGACTAGTAGCATGGCAAAGTTTGTGCTATTGCCATAGAGAATGCATTGGGCGTTTAAGTTAAATAACTCATAAACTACAAAACATAAAAATAAAAAAAAGTTCCAGCATGTGTCTCCACAGTAAGCTGAATAATAAAAAGTGTGAATGGAGTTTCTAGGTGAAAGTGACTTTTGACGTGCCTATAGAGCTGCCATTGAGCCCCATGTTAAATGTCTCAAATTTGAAAGCACTATATTTCTAAAACTATGAAACATTTCAAAGATTCCTTTTCAGGCAAACATGTCCACCGTAAGATGAACCTAAGTAGGCTAGAATGGGGTTGCTAGGTGTAAGTATGTAGGACTAGTAGCATGGCAAAGTTTGTGCTATTGCCATAGAGAATGCATTGGGCGTTTAAGTTAAATAACTCATAAACTACAAAACATAAAAATAAAAAAAAGTTCCAGCATGTGTCTCCACAGTAAGCTGAATAATAAAAAGTGTGAATGGAGTTTCTAGGTGAAAGTGACTTTTGACGTGCCTATAGAGCTGCCATTGAGCCCCATGTTAAATGTCTCAAATTTGAAAGCACTATATTTCTAAAACTATGAAACATTTCAAAGATTCCTTTTCAGGCAAACATGTCCACCGTAAGATGAACCTAAGTAGGCTAGAATGGGGTTGCTAGGTGTAAGTATGTAGGACTAGTAGCATGGCAAAGTTTGTGCTATTGCCATAGAGAATGCATTGGGCGTTTAAGTTAAATAACTCATAAACTACAAAACATAAAAATAAAAAAAAGTTCCAGCATGTGTCTCCACAGTAAGCTGAATAATAAAAAGTGTGAATGGAGTTTCTAGGTGAAAGTGACTTTTGACGTGCCTATAGAGCTGCCATTGAGCCCCATGTTAAATGTCTCAAATTTGAAAGCACTATATTTCTAAAACTATGAAACATTTCAAAGATTCCTTTTCAGGCAAACATGTCCACCGTAAGATGAACCTAAGTAGGCTAGAATGGGGTTGCTAGGTGTAAGTATGTAGGACTAGTAGCATGGCAAAGTTTGTGCTATTGCCATAGAGAATGCATTGGGCGTTTAAGTTAAATAACTCATAAACTACAAAACATAAAAATAAAAAAAAGTTCCAGCATGTGTCTCCACAGTAAGCTGAATAATAAAAAGTGTGAATGGAGTTTCTAGGTGAAAGTGACTTTTGACGTGCCTATAGAGCTGCCATTGAGCCCCATGTTAAATGTCTCAAATTTGAAAGCACTATATTTCTAAAACTATGAAACATTTCAAAGATTCCTTTTCAGGCAAACATGTCCACCGTAAGATGAACCTAAGTAGGCTAGAATGGGGTTGCTAGGTGTAAGTATGTAGGACTAGTAGCATGGCAAAGTTTGTGCTATTGCCATAGAGAATGCATTGGGCGTTTAAGTTAAATAACTCATAAACTACAAAACATAAAAATAAAAAAAAGTTCCAGCATGTGTCTCCACAGTAAGCTGAATAATAAAAAGTGTGAATGGAGTTTCTAGGTGAAAGTGACTTTTGACGTGCCTATAGAGCTGCCATTGAGCCCCATGTTAAATGTCTCAAATTTGAAAGCACTATATTTCTAAAACTATGAAACATTTCAAAGATTCCTTTTCAGGCAAACATGTCCACCGTAAGATGAAGCTAAGTAGGCTAGAATGGGGTTGCTAGGTGTAAGTATGTAGGACGAGTAGCATGGCAAAGTTTGTGCTATTGCCATAGAGAATGCATTGGGCGTTTAAGTTAAATAACTCATAAACTACAAAACATAAAAATAAAAAAAAGTTCCAGCATGTGTCTCCACAGTAAGCTGAATAATAAAAAGTGTGAATGGAGTTTCTAGGTGAAAGTGACTTTTGACGTGCCTATAGAGCTGCCATTGAGCCCCATGTTAAATGTCTCAAATTTGAAAGCACTATATTTCTAAAACTATGAAACATTTCAAAGATTCCTTTTCAGGCAAACATGTCCACCGTAAGATGAACCTAAGTAGGCTAGAATGGCGTTGCTAGGTGTAAGTATGTAGGACTAGTAGCATGGCAAAGTTTGTGCTATTGCCATAGAGAATGCATTGGGCGTTTAAGTTAAATAACTCATAAACTACAAAACATAAAAATAAAAAAAAGTTCCAGCATGTGTCTCCACAGTAAGCTGAATAATAAAAAGTGTGAATGGAGTTTCTAGGTGAAAGTGACTTTTGACGTGCCTATAGAGCTGCCATTGAGCCCCATGTTAAATGTCTCAAATTTGAAAGCACTATATTTCTAAAACTATGAAACATTTCAAAGATTCCTTTTCAGGCAAACATGTCCACCGTAAGATGAAGCTAAGTAGGCTAGAATGGGGTTGCTAGGTGTAAGTATGTAGGACTAGTAGCATGGCAAAGTTTGTGCTATTGCCATAGAGAATGCATTGGGCGTTTAAGTTAAATAACTCATAAACTACAAAACATAAAAATAAAAAAAAGTTCCAGCATGTGTCTCCACAGTAAGCTGAATAATAAAAAGTGTGAATGGAGTTTCTAGGTGAAAGTGACTTTTGACGTGCCTATAGAGCTGCCATTGAGCCCCATGTTAAATGTCTCAAATTTGAAAGCACTATATTTCTAAAACTATGAAACATTTCAAAGATTCCTTTTCAGGCAAACATGTCCACCGTAAGATGAACCTAAGTAGGCTAGAATGGGGTTGCTAGGTGTAAGTATGTAGGACTAGTAGCATGGCAAAGTTTGTGCTATTGCCATAGAGAATGCATTGGGCGTTTAAGTTAAATAACTCATAAACTACAAAACATAAAAATAAAAAAAAGTTCCAGCATGTGTCTCCACAGTAAGCTGAATAATAAAAAGTGTGAATGGAGTTTCTAGGTGAAAGTGACTTTTGACGTGCCTATAGAGCTGCCATTGAGCCCCATGTTAAATGTCTCAAATTTGAAAGCACTATATTTCTAAAACTATGAAACATTTTAAAGATTCCTTTTCAGGCAAACATGTCCACCGTAAGATGAACCTAAGTAGGCTAGAATGGGGTTGCTAGGTGTAAGTATGTAGGACTAGTAGCATGGCAAAGTTTGTGCTATTGCCATAGAGAATGCATTGGGCGTTTAAGTTAAATAACTCATAAACTACAAAACATAAAAATAAAAAAAAGTTCCAGCATGTGTCTCCACAGTAAGCTGAATAATAAAAAGTGTGAATGGAGTTTCTAGGTGAAAGTGACTTTTGACGTGCCTATAGAGCTGCCATTGAGCCCCATGTTAAATGTCTCAAATTTGAAAGCACTATATTTCTAAAACTATGAAACATTTCAAAGATTCCTTTTCAGGCAAACATGTCCACCGTAAGATGAACCTAAGTAGGCTAGAATGGGGTTGCTAGGTGTAAGTATGTAGGACTAGTAGCATGGCAAAGTTTGTGCTATTGCCATAGAGAATGCATTGGGCGTTTAAGTTAAATAACTCATAAACTACAAAACATAAAAATAAAAAAAAGTTCCAGCATGTGTCTCCACAGTAAGCTGAATAATAAAAAGTGTGAATGGAGTTTCTAGGTGAAAGTGACTTTTGACGTGCCTATAGAGCTGCCATTGAGCCCCATGTTAAATGTCTCAAATTTGAAAGCACTATATTTCTAAAACTATGAAACATTTCAAAGATTCCTTTTCAGGCAAACATGTCCACCGTAAGATGAACCTAAGTAGGCTAGAATGGGGTTGCTAGGTGTAAGTATGTAGGACTAGTAGCATGGCAAAGTTTGTGCTATTGCCATAGAGAATGCATTGGGCGTTTAAGTTAAATAACTCATAAACTACAAAACATAAAAATAAAAAAAAGTTCCAGCATGTGTCTCCACAGTAAGCTGAATAATAAAAAGTGTGAATGGAGTTTCTAGGTGAAAGTGACTTTTGACGTGCCTATAGAGCTGCCATTGAGCCCCATGTTAAATGTCTCAAATTTGAAAGCACTATATTTCTAAAACTATGAAACATTTCAAAGATTCCTTTTCAGGCAAACATGTCCACCGTAAGATGAACCTAAGTAGGCTAGAATGGGGTTGCTAGGTGTAAGTATGTAGGACTAGTAGCATGGCAAAGTTTGTGCTATTGCCATAGAGAATGCATTGGGCGTTTAAGTTAAATAACTCATAAACTACAAAACATAAAAATAAAAAAAAGTTCCAGCATGTGTCTCCACAGTAAGCTGAATAATAAAAAGTGTGAATGGAGTTTCTAGGTGAAAGTGACTTTTGACGTGCCTATAGAGCTGCCATTGAGCCCCATGTTAAATGTCTCAAATTTGAAAGCACTATATTTCTAAAACTATGAAACATTTCAAAGATTCCTTTTCAGGCAAACATGTCCACCGTAAGATGAAGCTAAGTAGGCTAGAATGGGGTTGCTAGGTGTAAGTATGTAGGACGAGTAGCATGGCAAAGTTTGTGCTATTGCCATAGAGAATGCATTGGGCGTTTAAGTTAAATAACTCATAAACTACAAAACATAAAAATAAAAAAAAGTTCCAGCATGTGTCTCCACAGTAAGCTGAATAATAAAAAGTGTGAATGGAGTTTCTAGGTGAAAGTGACTTTTGACGTGCCTATAGAGCTGCCATTGAGCCCCATGTTAAATGTCTCAAATTTGAAAGCACTATATTTCTAAAACTATGAAACATTTCAAAGATTCCTTTTCAGGCAAACATGTCCACCGTAAGATGAACCTAAGTAGGCTAGAATGGCGTTGCTAGGTGTAAGTATGTAGGACTAGTAGCATGGCAAAGTTTGTGCTATTGCCATAGAGAATGCATTGGGCGTTTAAGTTAAATAACTCATAAACTACAAAACATAAAAATAAAAAAAAGTTCCAGCATGTGTCTCCACAGTAAGCTGAATAATAAAAAGTGTGAATGGAGTTTCTAGGTGAAAGTGACTTTTGACGTGCCTATAGAGCTGCCATTGAGCCCCATGTTAAATGTCTCAAATTTGAAAGCACTATATTTCTAAAACTATGAAACATTTCAAAGATTCCTTTTCAGGCAAACATGTCCACCGTAAGATGAAGCTAAGTAGGCTAGAATGGGGTTGCTAGGTGTAAGTATGTAGGACTAGTAGCATGGCAAAGTTTGTGCTATTGCCATAGAGAATGCATTGGGCGTTTAAGTTAAATAACTCATAAACTACAAAACATAAAAATAAAAAAAAGTTCCAGCATGTGTCTCCACAGTAAGCTGAATAATAAAAAGTGTGAATGGAGTTTCTAGGTGAAAGTGACTTTTGACGTGCCTATAGAGCTGCCATTGAGCCCCATGTTAAATGTCTCAAATTTGAAAGCACTATATTTCTAAAACTATGAAACATTTCAAAGATTCCTTTTCAGGCAAACATGTCCACCGTAAGATGAACCTAAGTAGGCTAGAATGGGGTTGCTAGGTGTAAGTATGTAGGACTAGTAGCATGGCAAAGTTTGTGCTATTGCCATAGAGAATGCATTGGGCGTTTAAGTTAAATAACTCATAAACTACAAAACATAAAAATAAAAAAAAGTTCCAGCATGTGTCTCCACAGTAAGCTGAATAATAAAAAGTGTGAATGGAGTTTCTAGGTGAAAGTGACTTTTGACGTGCCTATAGAGCTGCCATTGAGCCCCATGTTAAATGTCTCAAATTTGAAAGCACTATATTTCTAAAACTATGAAACATTTTAAAGATTCCTTTTCAGGCAAACATGTCCACCGTAAGATGAACCTAAGTAGGCTAGAATGGGGTTGCTAGGTGTAAGTATGTAGGACTAGTAGCATGGCAAAGTTTGTGCTATTGCCATAGAGAATGCATTGGGCGTTTAAGTTAAATAACTCATAAACTACAAAACATAAAAATAAAAAAAAGTTCCAGCATGTGTCTCCACAGTAAGCTGAATAATAAAAAGTGTGAATGGAGTTTCTAGGTGAAAGTGACTTTTGACGTGCCTATAGAGCTGCCATTGAGCCCCATGTTAAATGTCTCAAATTTGAAAGCACTATATTTCTAAAACTATGAAACATTTCAAAGATTCCTTTTCAGGCAAACATGTCCACCGTAAGATGAACCTAAGTAGGCTAGAATGGGGTTGCTAGGTGTAAGTATGTAGGACTAGTAGCATGGCAAAGTTTGTGCTATTGCCATAGAGAATGCATTGGGCGTTTAAGTTAAATAACTCATAAACTACAAAACATAAAAATAAAAAAAAGTTCCAGCATGTGTCTCCACAGTAAGCTGAATAATAAAAAGTGTGAATGGAGTTTCTAGGTGAAAGTGACTTTTGACGTGCCTATAGAGCTGCCATTGAGCCCCATGTTAAATGTCTCAAATTTGAAAGCACTATATTTCTAAAACTATGAAACATTTCAAAGATTCCTTTTCAGGCAAACATGTCCACCGTAAGATGAAGCTAAGTAGGCTAGAATGGGGTTGCTAGGTGTAAGTATGTAGGACTAGTAGCATGGCAAAGTTTGTGCTATTGCCATAGAGAATGCATTGGGCGTTTAAGTTAAATAACTCATAAACTACAAAACATAAAAATAAAAAAAAGTTCCAGCATGTGTCTCCACAGTAAGCTGAATAATAAAAAGTGTGAATGGAGTTTCTAGGTGAAAGTGACTTTTGACGTGCCTATAGAGCTGCCATTGAGCCCCATGTTAAATGTCTCAAATTTGAAAGCACTATATTTCTAAAACTATGAAACATTTCAAAGATTCCTTTTCAGGCAAACATGTCCACCGTAAGATGAACCTAAGTAGGCTAGAATGGCGTTGCTAGGTGTAAGTATGTAGGACTAGTAGCATGGCAAAGTTTGTGCTATTGCCATAGAGAATGCATTGGGCGTTTAAGTTAAATAACTCATAAACTACAAACATAAAAATAAAAAAAAGTTCCAGCATGTGTCTCCACAGTAAGCTGAATAATAAAAAGTGTGAATGGAGTTTCTAGGTGAAAGTGACTTTTGACGTGCCTATAGACCGATTCCGTACCGGTTTCATGGTTGCAGCCTACGTATTTCCTGTAGGCGGACTCGACATAGCTGCGGGAGTAAAACCCTCACCAGGCGCACCTCTTCCACTACAGTGAACGGCAGAGTGACTGATGTTAGTTTGCCTCAAACTTTACTCCTTTACCTGCTTTTTTACTAACACTAACATTACAAAGATGCCCAGAACATCGAGATGAACCTGTGTAGTTTATGGCTGCTCCAACAGTAGTGGCAACATAAAAAAAAAAAAAAAAACGGAATGTCTAATATCCACCTCGGTGGCGGAGACCAGAGCCATTGAGTAATGGTTGAGACAAAGCAGTGAAGGGTCCTGAAAGATACGTAATTTCAGTCTTACCCAATACCCAATCTTTCTGTTTTATGAACACAAGGCTGCTGTATTTTATACCTCATACTAAGCATTTAAAGTATGAGGTATAAAGTACAGCAGCCTTGTGTTAATAAACAGAAAGATTTGGTATTGGGTAAGACTTGCGTTATGTATCTTTCACTGCTTTGTCTCAACCATTACTCAATGGCTCTGGTCTCCGCCACAGCGGTGGATATTAGACATTCCGTTTTTTTTTTTTTTTATGTTGCCACTACTGTTGGAGCAGCCATAAACTACACAGGTTCATCTCGATGTTCTGGGCATCTTTGTAATGTTAGTGTTAGTAAAAAAAGCAGGTAAAGGAGTAAAGTTTGAGGCAAACTAACATCAGTCACTCTGCCGTTCACTGTAGTGGAAGAGGTGCGCCTGGTGAGGGTTTTACTCCCGCAGCTATGTCGAGTCCGCCTACAGGAAATACGTAGGCTGCGACCATGAAACCGGCACGGAATCGGTCTATAGAGCTGCCATTGAGCCCCATGTTAAATGTCTCAAATTTGAAAGCACTATATTTCTAAAACTATTAAACATTTCAAAGATTCCTTTTCAGGCAAACATGTCCACCGTAAGATGAACCTAAGTAGGCTAGAATGGGGTTGCTAGGTGTAAGTATGTAGGACTAGTAGCATGCCAAAGTTTGTGCTATTGCCATAGAGAATGCATTGTGTTGCGGAGGATGAGAGGAATGGTCTCATCCTCCGCAACACCCATTTTCATACACCGCAATACACCGCGAGGATATGGGCTATAGCCCATATCGTACGGCATACTATACTGTAGCACGCCGTTTTTCATCATTTTTGAGGATTTGAAAAAAATGAAAAAAAAAAAAAAAACGATGGGTTATAGCCCATTGTTTTTTTTAATTTTTGAAAAATAAATTATCCTAATTTTTCATCATTTTTGACCATGGGCTATAGCCCATATCGTACGGCATACTATAGCACGCCGTTTTTCATAATTTTTGAGGATTTGAAAAAAATAAAAAAATTAAAAAACTGATGGGTTATAGCCCATCGTTTTTTGAATTTTTGAATTTTTTTTTTTAATCCTTGTTTTTCATCATTTTGGACCATGGGCTATAGCCCATATCGTACGGCATACTATAGCACGCCGTTTTTCATCATTTTTGAGGATTTGAAAAAAATGAAAAATTAAAAAAAACGATGGGTTATAGCCCATCGTTTTTTGAATTTAACCTTGTTTTTCATCATTTTGGACCATATCGTACGGCATACTATAGCACGCCGTTTTTCATCATTTTTGCCATTGAGCCCCATTGTAAATGGAGAGAGAGGGGGAGAGGGGGAGAGAGAGACAGAGAGAGGGGGGGGGTGGAGAGAGAGACAGAGAGAGAGGGGGGGGGGTGGAGAGAGAGGAGAGAGAGAGGGGGGGTGGAGAGAGAGAGAAGACAGAATACACTTATTACACTATTACACTAATACACTAAATACACTTATTACACTATTAGACTTATTACATTATTACACTACTATTACACTTATTACACTATTAAACTTATTACACTTCTTACACTATTACACTACTATTACACTATTACACTATTAGACTTATTACACTATTACACTACTATTACACTATTACACTTATTACACTACTATTACAATTATATTACACTACTATTACACTATTACACTAAATACACTACTATTACACTTATTACACTATTACACTACTATTACACTTATTACACTATTACAAATTTAGACTTAATACACAATTTCACTATTACACTATTGCACTACTATTACACTTATTACACTATTACACTACTATTACACTTATTACACTATTACACTAAATACACTTATTACACAACCTAAGTAGGCTAGAATGGGGTTGCTAGGTGTAAGTATGTAGGACTAGTAGCATGGCAAAGTTTGTGCTATTGCCATAGAGAATGCATTGGGCGTTTAAGTTAAATAACTCATAAACTACAAAACATAAAAATAAAAAAAAGTTCCAGCATGTGTCTCCACAGTAAGCTGAATAATAAAAAGTGTGAATGGAGTTTCTAGGTGAAAGTGACTTTTGACGTGCCTATAGAGCTGCCATTGAGCCCCATGTTAAATGTCTCAAATTTGAAAGCACTATATTTCTAAAACTATGAAACATTTCAAAGATTCCTTTTCAGGCAAACATGTCCACCGTAAGATGAACCTAAGTAGGCTAGAATGGGGTTGCTAGGTGTAAGTATGTAGGACTAGTAGCATGGCAAAGTTTGTGCTATTGCCATAGAGAATGCATTGGGCGTTTAAGTTAAATAACTCATAAACTACAAAACATAAAAATAAAAAAAAGTTCCAGCATGTGTCTCCACAGTAAGCTGAATAATAAAAAGTGTGAATGGAGTTTCTAGGTGAAAGTGACTTTTGACGTGCCTATAGAGCTCCCATTGAGCCCCATGTTAAATGTCTCAAATTTGAAAGCACTATATTTCTAAAACTATGAAACATTTCAAAGATTCCTTTTCAGGCAAACATGTCCACCGTAAGATGAACCTAAGTAGGCTAGAATGGGGTTGCTAGGTGTAAGTATGTAGGACTAGTAGCATGGCAAAGTTTGTGCTATTGCCATAGAGAATGCATTGGGCGTTTAAGTTAAATAACTCATAAACTACAAAACATAAAAATAAAAAAAAGTTCCAGCATGTGTCTCCACAGTAAGCTGAATAATAAAAAGTGTGAATGGAGTTTCTAGGTGAAAGTGACTTTTGACGTGCCTATAGAGCTGCCATTGAGCCCCATGTTAAATGTCTCAAATTTGAAAGCACTATATTTCTAAAACTATGAAACATTTCAAAGATTCCTTTTCAGGCAAACATGTCCACCGTAAGATGAACCTAAGTAGGCTAGAATGGGGTTGCTAGGTGTAAGTATGTAGGACTAGTAGCATGGCAAAGTTTGTGCTATTGCCATAGAGAATGCATTGGGCGTTTAAGTTAAATAACTCATAAACTACAAAACATAAAAATAAAAAAAAGTTCCAGCATGTGTCTCCACAGTAAGCTGAATAATAAAAAGTGTGAATGGAGTTTCTAGGTGAAAGTGACTTTTGACGTGCCTATAGAGCTGCCATTGAGCCCCATGTTAAATGTCTCAAATTTGAAAGCACTATATTTCTAAAACTATGAAACATTTCAAAGATTCCTTTTCAGGCAAACATGTCCACCGTAAGATGAAGCTAAGTAGGCTAGAATGGGGTTGCTAGGTGTAAGTATGTAGGACTAGTAGCATGGCAAAGTTTGTGCTATTGCCATAGAGAATGCATTGGGCGTTTAAGTTAAATAACTCATAAACTACAAAACATAAAAATAAAAAAAAGTTCCAGCATGTGTCTCCACAGTAACCTGAATAATAAAAAGTGTGAATGGAGTTTCTAGGTGAAAGTGACTTTTGACGTGCCTATAGAGCTGCCATTGAGCCCCATGTTAAATGTCTCAAATTTGAAAGCACTATATTTCTAAAACTATGAAACATTTTAAAGATTCCTTTTCAGGCAAACATGTCCACCGTAAGATGAACCTAAGTAGGCTAGAATGGGGTTGCTAGGTGTAAGTATGTAGGACTAGTAGCATGGCAAAGTTTGTGCTATTGCCATAGAGAATGCATTGGGCGTTTAAGTTAAATAACTCATAAACTACAAAACATAAAAATAAAAAAAAGTTCCAGCATGTGTCTCCACAGTAAGCTGAATAATAAAAAGTGTGAATGGAGTTTCTAGGTGAAAGTGACTTTTGACGTGCCTATAGAGCTGCCATTGAGCCCCATGTTAAATGTCTCAAATTTGAAAGCACTATATTTCTAAAACTATGAAACATTTCAAAGATTCCTTTTCAGGCAAACATGTCCACCGTAAGATGAACCTAAGTAGGCTAGAATGGGGTTGCTAGGTGTAAGTATGTAGGACTAGTAGCATGGCAAAGTTTGTGCTATTGCCATAGAGAATGCATTGGGCGTTTAAGTTAAATAACTCATAAACTACAAAACATAAAAATAAAAAAAAGTTCCAGCATGTGTCTCCACAGTAAGCTGAATAATAAAAAGTGTGAATGGAGTTTCTAGGTGAAAGTGACTTTTGACGTGCCTATAGAGCTGCCATTGAGCCCCATGTTAAATGTCTCAAATTTGAAAGCACTATATTTCTAAAACTATGAAACATTTCAAAGATTCCTTTTCAGGCAAACATGTCCACCGTAAGATGAACCTAAGTAGGCTAGAATGGGGTTGCTAGGTGTAAGTATGTAGGACTAGTAGCATGGCAAAGTTTGTGCTATTGCCATAGAGAATGCATTGGGCGTTTAAGTTAAATAACTCATAAACTACAAAACATAAAAATAAAAAAAAGTTCCAGCATGTGTCTCCACAGTAAGCTGAATAATAAAAAGTGTGAATGGAGTTTCTAGGTGAAAGTGACTTTTGACGTGCCTATAGAGCTGCCATTGAGCCCCATGTTAAATGTCTCAAATTTGAAAGCACTATATTTCTAAAACTATGAAACATTTCAAAGATTCCTTTTCAGGCAAACATGTCCACCGTAAGATGAACCTAAGTAGGCTAGAATGGGGTTGCTAGGTGTAAGTATGTAGGACTAGTAGCATGGCAAAGTTTGTGCTATTGCCATAGAGAATGCATTGGGCGTTTAAGTTAAATAACTCATAAACTACAAACATAAAAATAAAAAAAGGTTCCAGCATGTGTCTCCACAGTAAGCTGAATAATAAAAAGTGTGAATGGAGTTTCTAGGTGAAAGTGACTTTTGACGTGCCTATAGAGCTGCCATTGAGCCCCATGTTAAATGTCTCAAATTTGAAAGCACTATATTTCTAAAACTATGAAACATTTCAAAGATTCCTTTTCAGGCAAACATGTCCACCGTAAGATGAACCTAAGTAGGCTAGAATGGGGTTGCTAGGTGTAAGTATGTAGGACTAGTAGCATGGCAAAGTTTGTGCTATTGCCATAGAGAATGCATTGGGCGTTTAAGTTAAATAACTCATAAACTACAAAACATAAAAATAAAAAAAAGTTCCAGCATGTGTCTCCACAGTAAGCTGAATAATAAAAAGTGTGAATGGAGTTTCTAGGTGAAAGTGACTTTTGACGTGCCTATAGAGCTGCCATTGAGCCCCATGTTAAATGTCTCAAATTTGAAAGCACTATATTTCTAAAACTATGAAACATTTTAAAGATTCCTTTTCAGGCAAACATGTCCACCGTAAGATGAACCTAAGTAGGCTAGAATGGGGTTGCTAGGTGTAAGTATGTAGGACTAGTAGCATGGCAAAGTTTGTGCTATTGCCATAGAGAATGCATTGGGCGTTTAAGTTAAATAACTCATAAACTACAAAACATAAAAATAAAAAAAAGTTCCAGCATGTGTCTCCACAGTAAGCTGAATAATAAAAAGTGTGAATGGAGTTTCTAGGTGAAAGTGACTTTTGACGTGCCTATAGAGCTGCCATTGAGCCCCATGTTAAATGTCTCAAATTTGAAAGCACTATATTTCTAAAACTATGAAACATTTCAAAGATTCCTTTTCAGGCAAACATGTCCACCGTAAGATGAACCTAAGTAGGCTAGAATGGGGTTGCTAGGTGTAAGTATGTAGGACTAGTAGCATGGCAAAGTTTGTGCTATTGCCATAGAGAATGCATTGGGCGTTTAAGTTAAATAACTCATAAACTACAAAACATAAAAATAAAAAAAAGTTCCAGCATGTGTCTCCACAGTAAGCTGAATAATAAAAAGTGTGAATGGAGTTTCTAGGTGAAAGTGACTTTTGACGTGCCTATAGAGCTGCCATTGAGCCCCATGTTAAATGTCTCAAATTTGAAAGCACTATATTTCTAAAACTATGAAACATTTCAAAGATTCCTTTTCAGGCAAACATGTCCACCGTAAGATGAACCTAAGTAGGCTAGAATGGGGTTGCTAGGTGTAAGTATGTAGGACTAGTAGCATGGCAAAGTTTGTGCTATTGCCATAGAGAATGCATTGGGCGTTTAAGTTAAATAACTCATAAACTACAAACATAAAAATAAAAAAAAGTTCCAGCATGTGTCTCCACAGTAAGCTGAATAATAAAAAGTGTGAATGGAGTTTCTAGGTGAAAGTGACTTTTGACGTGCCTATAGAGCTGCCATTGAGCCCCATGTTAAATGTCTCAAATTTGAAAGCACTATATTTCTAAAACTATGAAACATTTCAAAGATTCCTTTTCAGGCAAACATGTCCACCGTAAGATGAACCTAAGTAGGCTAGAATGGGGTTGCTAGGTGTAAGTATGTAGGACTAGTAGCATGGCAAAGTTTGTGCTATTGCCATAGAGAATGCATTGGGCGTTTAAGTTAAATAACTCATAAACTACAAAACATAAAAATAAAAAAAAGTTCCAGCATGTGTCTCCACAGTAAGCTGAATAATAAAAAGTGTGAATGGAGTTTCTAGGTGAAAGTGACTTTTGACGTGCCTATAGAGCTGCCATTGAGCCCCATGTTAAATGTCTCAAATTTGAAAGCACTATATTTCTAAAACTATGAAACATTTTAAAGATTCCTTTTCAGGCAAACATGTCCACCGTAAGATGAACCTAAGTAGGCTAGAATGGGGTTGCTAGGTGTAAGTATGTAGGACTAGTAGCATGGCAAAGTTTGTGCTATTGCCATAGAGAATGCATTGGGCGTTTAAGTTAAATAACTCATAAACTACAAAACATAAAAATAAAAAAAAGTTCCAGCATGTGTCTCCACAGTAAGCTGAATAATAAAAAGTGTGAATGGAGTTTCTAGGTGAAAGTGACTTTTGACGTGCCTATAGAGCTGCCATTGAGCCCCATGTTAAATGTCTCAAATTTGAAAGCACTATATTTCTAAAACTATGAAACATTTCAAAGATTCCTTTTCAGGCAAACATGTCCACCGTAAGATGAACCTAAGTAGGCTAGAATGGGGTTGCTAGGTGTAAGTATGTAGGACTAGTAGCATGCCAAAGTTTGTGCTATTGCCATAGAGAATGCATTGTGTTGCGGAGGATGAGAGGAATGGTCTCATCCTCCGCAACACCCATTCTCATACACCGCAATACACCGCGAGGATATGGGCTATAGCCCATATCGTACGGCATACTATACTGTAGCACGCCGTTTTTCATCATTTTTGAGGATTTGAAAAAAATGAAAAAATGAAAAAAACGATGGGTTATAGCCCATTGTTTTTTTTTAATTTTTGAAAAATAAATTATCCTAATTTTTCATCATTTTGGACCATATCATACGGCATACTATAGCACGCCGTTTTTCATCATTTTTGCCATTGAGCCCCATTGTAAATGGAGAGAGAGGGGGAGAGGGGGAGAGAGAGACAGAGAGAGGGGGGGGGGTGGAGAGAGAGACAGAGAGAGAGGGGGGGGGTGGAGAGAGAGGAGAGAGAGAGGGGGGGTGGAGAGAGAGAGAAGACAGAATACACTTATTACACTATTACACTAATACACTAAATACACTTATTACACTATTAGACTTATTACACTATTACACTACTATTACACTTATTACACTATTAAACTTATTACACTTCTTACACTATTACACTACTATTACACTATTACACTATTAGACTTATTACACTACTATTACACTACTATTACACTATTACACTACTATTACAATTATATTACACTACTATTACACTATTACACTAAATACACTACTATTACACTTATTACACTATTACACTACTATTACACTTATTACACTATTACAAATTTAGACTTAATACACAATTTCACTATTACACTATTGCACTACTATTACACTTATTACACTATTACACTACTATTACACTTATTACACTATTACACTAAATACACTTATTACACAACCTAAGTAGGCTAGAATGGGGTTGCTAGGTGTAAGTATGTAGGACTAGTAGCATGGAAAAGTTTGTGCTATTGCCCTAGAGAATGCATTGGGCGTTTAAGTTAAATAACTCATAAACTACAAAACAGTTCCAGCATGTGTCTCCACAGTAAGCTGAATAATGAAAAGTGTGAATGGAGTTTCTAGGTGAAAGTGACTTTTGACGTGCCTATAGAGCTGCCATTGAGCCCCATGTTAAATGTCTCAAATTTGAAAGCACTATATTTCTAAAACTATGAAACATTTCAAAGATTCCTTTTCAGGCAAACATGTCCACCGTAAGATGAACCTAAGTAGGCTAGAATGGGGTTGCTAGGTGTAAGTATGTAGGACTAGTAGCATGGCAAAGTTTGTGCTATTGCCATAGAGAATGCATTGGGCGTTTAAGTTAAATAACTCATAAACTACAAAACATAAAAATAAAAAAAAGTTCCAGCATGTGTCTCCACAGTAAGCTGAATAATAAAAAGTGTGAATGGAGTTTCTAGGTGAAAGTGACTTTTGACGTGCCTATAGAGCTGCCATTGAGCCCCATGTTAAATGTCTCAAATTTGAAAGCACTATATTTCTAAAACTATGAAACATTTCAAAGATTCCTTTTCAGGCAAACATGTCCACCGTAAGATGAACCTAAGTAGGCTAGAATGGGGTTGCTAGGTGTAAGTATGTAGGACTAGTAGCATGGCAAAGTTTGTGCTATTGCCATAGAGAATGCATTGGGCGTTTAAGTTAAATAACTCATAAACTACAAAACATAAAAATAAAAAAAAGTTCCAGCATGTGTCTCCACAGTAAGCTGAATAATAAAAAGTGTGAATGGAGTTTCTAGGTGAAAGTGACTTTTGACGTGCCTATAGAGCTGCCATTGAGCCCCATGTTAAATGTCTCAAATTTGAAAGCACTATATTTCTAAAACTATGAAACATTTCAAAGATTCCTTTTCAGGCAAACATGTCCACCGTAAGATGAACCTAAGTAGGCTAGAATGGGGTTGCTAGGTGTAAGTATGTAGGACTAGTAGCATGGCAAAGTTTGTGCTATTGCCATAGAGAATGCATTGGGCGTTTAAGTTAAATAACTCATAAACTACAAAACATAAAAATAAAAAAAAGTTCCAGCATGTGTCTCCACAGTAAGCTGAATAATAAAAAGTGTGAATGGAGTTTCTAGGTGAAAGTGACTTTTGACGTGCCTATAGAGCTGCCATTGAGCCCCATGTTAAATGTCTCAAATTTGAAAGCACTATATTTCTAAAACTATGAAACATTTCAAAGATTCCTTTTCAGGCAAACATGTCCACCGTAAGATGAACCTAAGTAGGCTAGAATGGGGTTGCTAGGTGTAAGTATGTAGGACTAGTAGCATGGCAAAGTTTGTGCTATTGCCATAGAGAATGCATTGGGCGTTTAAGTTAAATAACTCATAAACTACAAAACATAAAAATAAAAAAAAGTTCCAGCATGTGTCTCCACAGTAAGCTGAATAATAAAAAGTGTGAATGGAGTTTCTAGGTGAAAGTGACTTTTGACGTGCCTATAGAGCTGCCATTGAGCCCCATGTTAAATGTCTCAAATTTGAAAGCACTATATTTCTAAAACTATGAAACATTTCAAAGATTCCTTTTCAGGCAAACATGTCCACCGTAAGATGAACCTAAGTAGGCTAGAATGGGGTTGCTAGGTGTAAGTATGTAGGACTAGTAGCATGGCAAAGTTTGTGCTATTGCCATAGAGAATGCATTGGGCGTTTAAGTTAAATAACTCATAAACTACAAAACATAAAAATAAAAAAAAGTTCCAGCATGTGTCTCCACAGTAAGCTGAATAATAAAAAGTGTGAATGGAGTTTCTAGGTGAAAGTGACTTTTGACGTGTCTATAGAGCTGCCATTGAGCCCCATGTTAAATGTCTCAAATTTGAAAGCACTATATTTCTAAAACTATGAAACATTTCAAAGATTCCTTTTCAGGCAAACATGTCCACCGTAAGATGAAGCTAAGTAGGCTAGAATGGGGTTGCTAGGTGTAAGTATGTAGGACTAGTAGCATGGCAAAGTTTGTGCTATTGCCATAGAGAATGCATTGGGCGTTTAAGTTAAATAACTCATAAACTACAAAACATAAAAATAAAAAAAAGTTCCAGCATGTGTCTCCACAGTAAGCTGAATAATAAAAAGTGTGAATGGAGTTTCTAGGTGAAAGTGACTTTTGACGTGCCTATAGAGCTGCCATTGAGCCCCATGTTAAATGTCTCAAATTTGAAAGCACTATATTTCTAAAACTATGAAACATTTCAAAGATTCCTTTTCAGGCAAACATGTCCACCGTAAGATGAACCTAAGTAGGCTAGAATGGGGTTGCTAGGTGTAAGTATGTAGGACTAGTAGCATGGCAAAGTTTGTGCTATTGCCATTGAGAATGCATTGGGCGTTTAAGTTAAATAACTCATAAACTACAAACATAAAAATAAAAAAAAGTTCCAGCATGTGTCTCCACAGTAAGCTGAATAATAAAAAGTGTGAATGGAGTTTCTAGGTGAAAGTGACTTTTGACGTGCCTATAGAGCTGCCATTGAGCCCCATGTTAAATGTCTCAAATTTGAAAGCACTATATTTCTAAAACTATGAAACATTTCAAAGATTCCTTTTCAGGCAAACATGTCCACCGTAAGATGAACCTAAGTAGGCTAGAATGGGGTTGCTAGGTGTAAGTATGTAGGACTAGTAGCATGGCAAAGTTTGTGCTATTGCCATAGAGAATGCATTGGGCGTTTAAGTTAAATAACTCATAAACTACAAAACATAAAAATAAAAAAAAGTTCCAGCATGTGTCTCCACAGTAAGCTGAATAATACAAAGTGTGAATGGAGTTTCTAGGTGAAAGTGACTTTTGACGTGCCTATAGAGCTGCCATTGAGCCCCATGTTAAATGTCTCAAATTTGAAAGCACTATATTTCTAAAACTATGAAACATTTTAAAGATTCCTTTTCAGGCAAACATGTCCACCGTAAGATGAACCTAAGTAGGCTAGAATGGGGTTGCTAGGTGTAAGTATGTAGGACTAGTAGCATGGCAAAGTTTGTGCTATTGCCATAGAGAATGCATTGGGCGTTTAAGTTAAATAACTCATAAACTTCAAAACATAAAAATAAAAAAAAGTTCCAGCATGTGTCTCCACAGTAAGCTGAATAATACAAAGTGTGAATGGAGTTTCTAGGTGAAAGTGACTTTTGACGTGCCTATAGAGCTGCCATTGAGCCCCATGTTAAATGTCTCAAATTTGAAAGCACTATATTTCTAAAACTATGAAACATTTTAAAGATTCCTTTTCAGGCAAACATGTCCACCGTAAGATGAACCTAAGTAGGCTAGAATGGGGTTGCTAGGTGTAAGTATGTAGGACTAGTAGCATGGCAAAGTTTGTGCTATTGCCATAGAGAATGCATTGGGCGTTTAAGTTAAATAACTCATAAACGCCCAGGCCGTAGCGTAACGGTCTGGGCACCGGACTGGTAATCCAGTCGCAGTGTGCCGCGGGTTCGACTCCCGGACCCGACACGGCCTTTACTGCATGTCATCCCCCCATCTCTCTCCCGTTTCCTGTCAGCCTACTGTCTGTCCCTTCAAAAATCAATAAAAGGCGTAAGCCGCAAAAAAATATCTTAAAAAAAAAAAAAAAACTCATAAACTACAAAACATAAAAATAAAAAAAAGTTCCAGCATGTGTCTCCACAGTAAGCTGAATAATAAAAAGTGTGAATGGAGTTTCTAGGTGAAAGTGACTTTTGACGTGCCTATAGAGCTGCCATTGAGCCCCATGTTAAATGTCTCAAATTTGAAAGCACTATATTTCTAAAACTATGAAACATTTCAAAGATTCCTTTTCAGGCAAACATGTCCACCGTAAGATGAACCTAAGTAGGCTAGAATGGGGTTGCTAGGTGTAAGTATGTAGGACTAGTAGCATGGCAAAGTTTGTGCTATTGCCATAGAGAATGCATTGGGCGTTTAAGTTAAATAACTCATAAACTACAAAACATAAAAATAAAAAAAAGTTCCAGCATGTGTCTCCACAGTAAGCTGAATAATAAAAAGTGTGAATGGAGTTTCTAGGTGAAAGTGACTTTTGACGTGCCTATAGAGCTGCCATTGAGCCCCATGTTAAATGTCTCAAATTTGAAAGCACTATATTTCTAAAACTATGAAACATTTCAAAGATTCCTTTTCAGGCAAACATGTCCACCGTAAGATGAAGCTAAGTAGGCTAGAATGGGGTTGCTAGGTGTAAGTATGTAGGACTAGTAGCATGGCAAAGTTTGTGCTATTGCCATAGAGAATGCATTGGGCGTTTAAGTTAAATAACTCATAAACTACAAAACATAAAAATAAAAAAAAGTTCCAGCATGTGTCTCCACAGTAAGCTGAATAATAAAAAGTGTGAATGGAGTTTCTAGGTGAAAGTGACTTTTGACGTGCCTATAGAGCTGCCATTGAGCCCCATGTTAAATGTCTCAAATTTGAAAGCACTATATTTCTAAAACTATGAAACATTTCAAAGATTCCTTTTCAGGCAAACATGTCCACCGTAAGATGAACCTAAGTAGGCTAGAATGGGGTTGCTAGGTGTAAGTATGTAGGACTAGTAGCATGGCAAAGTTTGTGCTATTGCCATAGAGAATGCATTGGGCGTTTAAGTTAAATAACTCATAAACTACAAACATAAAAATAAAAAAAAGTTCCAGCATGTGTCTCCACAGTAAGCTGAATAATAAAAAGTGTGAATGGAGTTTCTAGGTGAAAGTGACTTTTGACGTGCCTATAGAGCTGCCATTGAGCCCCATGTTAAATGTCTCAAATTTGAAAGCACTATATTTCTAAAACTATGAAACATTTCAAAGATTCCTTTTCAGGCAAACATGTCCACCGTAAGATGAACCTAAGTAGGCTAGAATGGGGTTGCTAGGTGTAAGTATGTAGGACTAGTAGCATGGCAAAGTTTGTGCTATTGCCATAGAGAATGCATTGGGCGTTTAAGTTAAATAACTCATAAACTACAAAACATAAAAATAAAAAAAAGTTCCAGCATGTGTCTCCACAGTAAGCTGAATAATACAAAGTGTGAATGGAGTTTCTAGGTGAAAGTGACTTTTGACGTGCCTATAGAGCTGCCATTGAGCCCCATGTTAAATGTCTCAAATTTGAAAGCACTATATTTCTAAAACTATGAAACATTTTAAAGATTCCTTTTCAGGCAAACATGTCCACCGTAAGATGAACCTAAGTAGGCTAGAATGGGGTTGCTAGGTGTAAGTATGTAGGACTAGTAGCATGGCAAAGTTTGTGCTATTGCCATAGAGAATGCATTGGGCGTTTAAGTTAAATAACTCATAAACTACAAAACATAAAAATAAAAAAAAGTTCCAGCATGTGTCTCCACAGTAAGCTGAATAATACAAAGTGTGAATGGAGTTTCTAGGTGAAAGTGACTTTTGACGTGCCTATAGAGCTGCCATTGAGCCCCATGTTAAATGTCTCAAATTTGAAAGCACTATATTTCTAAAACTATGAAACATTTTAAAGATTCCTTTTCAGGCAAACATGTCCACCGTAAGATGAACCTAAGTAGGCTAGAATGGGGTTGCTAGGTGTAAGTATGTAGGACTAGTAGCATGGCAAAGTTTGTGCTATTGCCATAGAGAATGCATTGGGCGTTTAAGTTAAATAACTCATAAACGCCCAGGCCGTAGCGTAACGGTCTGGGCACCGGACTGGTAATCCAGTCGCAGTGTGCCGCGGGTTCGACTCCCGGACCCGACACGGCCTTTACTGCATGTCATCCCCCCATCTCTCTCCCGTTTCCTGTCAGCCTACTGTCTGTCCCTTCAAAAATCAATAAAAGGCGTAAGCCGCAAAAAAATATCTTAAAAAAAAAAAAAAACTCATAAACTACAAAACATAAAAATAAAAAAAAGTTCCAGCATGTGTCTCCACAGTAAGCTGAATAATAAAAAGTGTGAATGGAGTTTCTAGGTGAAATTGACTTTTGACGTGCCTATAGAGCTGCCATTGAGCCCCATGTTAAATGTCTCAAATTTGAAAGCACTATATTTCTAAAACTATGAAACATTTCAAAGATTCCTTTTCAGGCAAACATGTCCACCGTAAGATGAACCTAAGTAGGCTAGAATGGGGTTGCTAGGTGTAAGTATGTAGGACTAGTAGCATGCCAAAGTTTGTGCTATTGCCATAGAGAATGCATTGTGTTGCGGAGGATGAGAGGAATGGTCTCATCCTCCGCAAAACCCATTCTCATACACCGCAATACACCGCGAGGATATGGGCTATAGCCCATATCGTACGGCATACTATACTGTAGCACGCCGTTTTTCATCATTTTTGAGGATTTGAAAAAAATGAAAAAATGAAAAAAACGATGGGTTATAGCCCATTGTTTTTTTTTAATTTTTGAAAAATAAATTATCCTAATTTTTCATCATTTTGGACCATATCGTACGGCATACTATAGCACGCCGTTTTTCATCATTTTTGCCATTGAGCCCCATTGTAAATGGAGAGAGAGGGGGAGAGGGGGAGAGAGAGACAGAGAGAGGGGGGGGTGGAGAGAGAGACAGAGAGAGAGGGGGGGGGTGGAGAGAGAGGAGAGAGAGAGGGGGGGTGGAGAGAGAGAGAAGACAGAATACACTTATTACACTATTACACTAATACACTAAATACACTTATTACACTATTAGACTTATTACACTATTACACTACTATTACACTTATTACACTATTAAACTTATTACACTTCTTACACTATTACACTACTATTACACTATTACACTATTAGACTTATTACACTATTACACTACTATTACACTATTACACTTATTACACTACTATTACAATTATATTACACTACTATTACACTATTACACTAAATACACTACTATTACACTTATTACACTATTACACTACTATTACACTTATTACAATATTACAAATTTAGACTTAATACACAATTTCACTATTACACTATTGCACTACTATTACACTTATTACACTATTACACTACTATTACACTTATTACACTATTACACTAAATACACTTATTACACAACCTAAGTAGGCTAGAATGGGGTTGCTAGGTGTAAGTATGTAGGACTAGTAGCATGGCAAAGTTTGTGCTATTGCCATAGAGAATGCATTGGGCGTTTAAGTTAAATAACTCATAAACTACAAAACATAAAAATAAAAAAAAGTTCCAGCATGTGTCTCCACAGTAAGCTGAATAATAAAAAGTGTGAATGGAGTTTCTAGGTGAAAGTGACTTTTGACGTGCCTATAGAGCTGCCATTGAGCCCCATGTTAAATGTCTCAAATTTGAAAGCACTATATTTCTAAAACTATGAAACATTTCAAAGATTCCTTTTCAGGCAAACATGTCCACCGTAAGATGAACCTAAGTAGGCTAGAATGGGGTTGCTAGGTGTAAGTATGTAGGACTAGTAGCATGGCAAAGTTTGTGCTATTGCCATAGAGAATGCATTGGGCGTTTAAGTTAAATAACTCATAAACTACAAAACATAAAAATAAAAAAAAGTTCCAGCATGTGTCTCCACAGTAAGCTGAATAATAAAAAGTGTGAATGGAGTTTCTAGGTGAAAGTGACTTTTGACGTGCCTATAGAGCTGCCATTGAGCCCCATGTTAAATGTCTCAAATTTGAAAGCACTATATTTCTAAAACTATGAAACATTTCAAAGATTCCTTTTCAGGCAAACATGTCCACCGTAAGATGAACCTAAGTAGGCTAGAATGGGGTTGCTAGGTGTAAGTATGTAGGACTAGTAGCATGGCAAAGTTTGTGCTATTGCCATAGAGAATGCATTGGGCGTTTAAGTTAAATAACTCATAAACTACAAAACATAAAAATAAAAATAAGTTCCAGCATGTGTCTCCACAGTAAGCTGAATAATAAAAAGTGTGAATGGAGTTTCTAGGTGAAAGTGACTTTTGACGTGCCTATAGAGCTGCCATTGAGCCCCATGTTAAATGTCTCAAATTTGAAAGCACTATATTTCTAAAACTATGAAACATTTCAAAGATTCCTTTTCAGGCAAACATGTCCACCGTAAGATGAACCTAAGTAGGCTAGAATGGGGTTGCTAGGTGTAAGTATGTAGGACTAGTAGCATGGCAAAGTTTGTGCTATTGCCATAGAGAATGCATTGGGCGTTTAAGTTAAATAACTCATAAACTACAAAACATAAAAATAAAAAAAAGTTCCAGCATGTGTCTCCACAGTAAGCTGAATAATAAAAAGTGTGAATGGAGTTTCTAGGTGAAAGTGACTTTTGACGTGCCTATAGAGCTGCCATTGAGCCCCATGTTAAATGTCTCAAATTTGAAAGCACTATATTTCTAAAACTATGAAACATTTCAAAGATTCCTTTTCAGGCAAACATGTCCACCGTAAGATGAACCTAAGTAGGCTAGAATGGGGTTGCTAGGTGTAAGTATGTAGGACTAGTAGCATGGCAAAGTTTGTGCTATTGCCATAGAGAATGCATTGGGCGTTTAAGTTAAATAACTCATAAACTACAAAACATAAAAATAAAAAAAAGTTCCAGCATGTGTCTCCACAGTAAGCTGAATAATAAAAAGTGTGAATGGAGTTTCTAGGTGAAAGTGACTTTTGACGTGCCTATAGAGCTGCCATTGAGCCCCATGTTAAATGTCTCAAATTTGAAAGCACTATATTTCTAAAACTATGAAACATTTCAAAGATTCCTTTTCAGGCAAACATGTCCACCGTAAGATGAACCTAAGTAGGCTAGAATGGGGTTGCTAGGTGTAAGTATGTAGGACTAGTAGCATGGCAAAGTTTGTGCTATTGCCATAGAGAATGCATTGGGCGTTTAAGTTAAATAACTCATAAACTACAAAACATAAAAATAAAAATAAGTTCCAGCATGTGTCTCCACAGTAAGCTGAATAATAAAAAGTGTGAATGGAGTTTCTAGGTGAAAGTGACTTTTGACGTGCCTATAGAGCTGCCATTGAGCCCCATGTTAAATGTCTCAAATTTGAAAGCACTATATTTCTAAAACTATGAAACATTTCAAAGATTCCTTTTCAGGCAAACATGTCCACCGTAAGATGAACCTAAGTAGGCTAGAATGGGGTTGCTAGGTGTAAGTATGTAGGACTAGTAGCATGGCAAAGTTTGTGCTATTGCCATAGAGAATGCATTGGGCGTTTAAGTTAAATAACTCATAAACTACAAAACATAAAAATAAAAAAAAGTTCCAGCATGTGTCTCCACAGTAAGCTGAATAATAAAAAGTGTGAATGGAGTTTCTAGGTGAAAGTGACTTTTGACGTGCCTATAGAGCTGCCATTGAGCCCCATGTTAAATGTCTCAAATTTGAAAGCACTATATTTCTAAAACTATGAAACATTTCAAAGATTCCTTTTCAGGCAAACATGTCCACCGTAAGATGAACCTAAGTAGGCTAGAATGGGGTTGCTAGGTGTAAGTATGTAGGACTAGTAGCATGGCAAAGTTTGTGCTATTGCCATAGAGAATGCATTGGGCGTTTAAGTTAAATAACTCATAAACTACAAACATAAAAATTAAAAAAAGTTCCAGCATGTGTCTCCACAGTAAGCTGAATAATAAAAAGTGTGAATGGAGTTTCTAGGTGAAAGTGACTTTTGACGTGCCTATAGAGCTGCCATTGAGCCCCATGTTAAATGTCTCAAATTTGAAAGCACTATATTTCTAAAACTATGAAACATTTCAAAGATTCCTTTTCAGGCAAACATGTCCACCGTAAGATGAACCTAAGTAGGCTAGAATGGGGTTGCTAGGTGTAAGTATGTAGGACTAGTAGCATGGCAAAGTTTGTGCTATTGCCATAGAGAATGCATTGGGCGTTTAAGTTAAATAACTCATAAACTACAAAACATAAAAATAAAAAAAAGTTCCAGCATGTGTCTCCACAGTAAGCTGAATAATAAAAAGTGTGAATGGAGTTTCTAGGTGAAAGTGACTTTTGACGTGCCTATAGAGCTGCCATTGAGCCCCATGTTAAATGTCTCAAATTTGAAAGCACTATATTTCTAAAACTATGAAACATTTCAAAGATTCCTTTTCAGGCAAACATGTCCACCGTAAGATGAACCTAAGTAGGCTAGAATGGGGTTGCTAGGTGTAAGTATGTAGGACTAGTAGCATGCCAAAGTTTGTGCTATTGCCATAGAGAATGCATTGTGTTGCGGAGGATGAGAGGAATGGTCTCATCCTCCGCAACACCCATTCTCATACACCGCAATACACCGCGAGGATATGGGCTATAGCCCATATCGTACGGCATACTATACTGTAGCACGCCGTTTTTCATCATTTTTGAGGATTTGAAAAAAATGAAAAAATGAAAAAAACGATGGGTTATAGCCCATTGTTTTTTTTTAATTTTTGAAAAATAAATTATCCTAATGTTTCATCATTTTGGACCATATCGTACGGCATACTATAGCACGCCGTTTTTCATCATTTTTGCCATTGAGCCCCATTGTAAATGGAGAGAGAGGGGGAGAGGGGGAGAGAGAGACAGAGAGAGGGGGGGGTGGAGAGAGAGACAGAGAGAGAGGGGGGGGGGGTGGAGAGAGAGGAGAGAGAGGGGGGTGGAGAGAGAGAGAAGACAGAATACACTTATTACACTATTACACTAATACACTAAATACACTTATTACACTATTAGACTTATTACACTATTACACTACTATTACACTTATTACACTATTAAACTTATTACACTTCTTACACTATTACACTACTATTACACTATTACACTATTAGACTTATTACACTATTACACTACTATTACACTATTACACTTATTACACTACTATTACAATTATATTACACTACTATTACACTATTACACTAAATACACTACTATTACACTTATTACACTATTACACTACTATTACACTTATTACACTATTACAAATTTAGACTTAATACACAATTTCACTATTACACTATTGCACTACTATTACACTTATTACACTATTACACTACTATTACACTTATTACACTATTACACTAAATACACTTATTACACAACCTAAGTAGGCTAGAATGGGGTTGCTAGGTGTAAGTATGTAGGACTAGTAGCATGGCAAAGTTTGTGCTATTGCCATAGAGAATGCATTGGGCGTTTAAGTTAAATAACTCATAAACTACAAAACATAAAAATAAAAAAAAGTTCCAGCATGTGTCTCCACAGTAAGCTGAATAATAAAAAGTGTGAATGGAGTTTCTAGGTGAAAGTGACTTTTGACGTGCCTATAGAGCTGCCATTGAGCCCCATGTTAAATGTCTCAAATTTGAAAGCACTATATTTCTAAAACTATGAAACATTTCAAAGATTCCTTTTCAGGCAAACATGTCCACCGTAAGATGAACCTAAGTAGGCTAGAATGGGGTTGCTAGGTGTAAGTATGTAGGACTAGTAGCATGGCAAAGTTTGTGCTATTGCCATAGAGAATGCATTGGGCGTTTAAGTTAAATAACTCATAAACGCCCAGGCCGTAGCGTAACGGTCTGGGCACCGGACTGGTAATCCAGTCGCAGTGTGCCGCGGGTTCGACTCCCGGACCCGACACGGCCTTTACTGCATGTCATCCCCCCATCTCTCTCCCGTTTCCTGTCAGCCTACTGTCTGTCCCTTCAAAAATCAATAAAAGGCGTAAGCCGCAAAAAAATATCTTAAAAAAAAAAAAAAAACTCATAAACTACAAAACATAAAAATAAAAAAAAGTTCCAGCATGTGTCTCCACAGTAAGCTGAATAATAAAAAGTGTGAATGGAGTTTCTAGGTGAAAGTGACTTTTGACGTGCCTATAGAGCTGCCATTGAGCCCCATGTTAAATGTCTCAAATTTGAAAGCACTATATTTCTAAAACTATGAAACATTTCAAAGATTCCTTTTCAGGCAAACATGTCCACCGTAAGATGAACCTAAGTAGGCTAGAATGGGGTTGCTAGGTGTAAGTATGTAGGACTAGTAGCATGGCAAAGTTTGTGCTATTGCCATAGAGAATGCATTGGGCGTTTAAGTTAAATAACTCATAAACTACAAAACATAAAAATAAAAAAAAGTTCCAGCATGTGTCTCCACAGTAAGCTGAATAATAAAAAGTGTGAATGGAGTTTCTAGGTGAAAGTGACTTTTGACGTGCCTATAGAGCTGCCATTGAGCCCCATGTTAAATGTCTCAAATTTGAAAGCACTATATTTCTAAAACTATGAAACATTTCAAAGATTCCTTTTCAGGCAAACATGTCCACCGTAAGATGAAGCTAAGTAGGCTAGAATGGGGTTGCTAGGTGTAAGTATGTAGGACTAGTAGCATGGCAAAGTTTGTGCTATTGCCATAGAGAATGCATTGGGCGTTTAAGTTAAATAACTCATAAACTACAAAACATAAAAATAAAAAAAAGTTCCAGCATGTGTCTCCACAGTAAGCTGAATAATAAAAAGTGTGAATGGAGTTTCTAGGTGAAAGTGACTTTTGACGTGCCTATAGAGCTGCCATTGAGCCCCATGTTAAATGTCTCAAATTTGAAAGCACTATATTTCTAAAACTATGAAACATTTCAAAGATTCCTTTTCAGGCAAACATGTCCACCGTAAGATGAACCTAAGTAGGCTAGAATGGGGTTGCTAGGTGTAAGTATGTAGGACTAGTAGCATGGCAAAGTTTGTGCTATTGCCATAGAGAATGCATTGGGCGTTTAAGTTAAATAACTCATAAACTACAAACATAAAAATAAAAAAAAGTTCCAGCATGTGTCTCCACAGTAAGCTGAATAATAAAAAGTGTGAATGGAGTTTCTAGGTGAAAGTGACTTTTGACGTGCCTATAGAGCTGCCATTGAGCCCCATGTTAAATGTCTCAAATTTGAAAGCACTATATTTCTAAAACTATGAAACATTTCAAAGATTCCTTTTCAGGCAAACATGTCCACCGTAAGATGAACCTAAGTAGGCTAGAATGGGGTTGCTAGGTGTAAGTATGTAGGACTAGTAGCATGGCAAAGTTTGTGCTATTGCCATAGAGAATGCATTGGGCGTTTAAGTTAAATAACTCATAAACTACAAAACATAAAAATAAAAAAAAGTTCCAGCATGTGTCTCCACAGTAAGCTGAATAATACAAAGTGTGAATGGAGTTTCTAGGTGAAAGTGACTTTTGACGTGCCTATAGAGCTGCCATTGAGCCCCATGTTAAATGTCTCAAATTTGAAAGCACTATATTTCTAAAACTATGAAACATTTTAAAGATTCCTTTTCAGGCAAACATGTCCACCGTAAGATGAACCTAAGTAGGCTAGAATGGGGTTGCTAGGTGTAAGTATGTAGGACTAGTAGCATGGCAAAGTTTGTGCTATTGCCATAGAGAATGCATTGGGCGTTTAAGTTAAATAACTCATAAACTACAAAACATAAAAATAAAAAAAAGTTCCAGCATGTGTCTCCACAGTAAGCTGAATAATACAAAGTGTGAATGGAGTTTCTAGGTGAAAGTGACTTTTGACGTGCCTATAGAGCTGCCATTGAGCCCCATGTTAAATGTCTCAAATTTGAAAGCACTATATTTCTAAAACTATGAAACATTTTAAAGATTCCTTTTTAGGCAAACATGTCCACCGTAAGATGAACCTAAGTAGGCTAGAATGGGGTTGCTAGGTGTAAGTATGTAGGACTAGTAGCATGGCAAAGTTTGTGCTATTGCCATAGAGAATGCATTGGGCGTTTAAGTTAAATAACTCATAAACTACAAAACATAAAAATAAAAAAAAGTTCCAGCATGTGTCTCCACAGTAAGCTGAATAATAAAAAGTGTGAATGGAGTTTCTAGGTGAAAGTGACTTTTGACGTGCCTATAGAGCTGCCATTGAGCCCCATGTTAAATGTCTCAAATTTGAAAGCACTATATTTCTAAAACTATGAAACATTTCAAAGATTCCTTTTCAGGCAAACATGTCCACCGTAAGATGAACCTAAGTAGGCTAGAATGGGGTTGCTAGGTGTAAGTATGTAGGACTAGTAGCATGGCAAAGTTTGTGCTATTGCCATAGAGAATGCATTGGGCGTTTAAGTTAAATAACTCATAAACTACAAAACATAAAAATAAAAAAAAGTTCCAGCATGTGTCTCCACAGTAAGCTGAATAATAAAAAGTGTGAATGGAGTTTCTAGGTGAAAGTGACTTTTGACGTGCCTATAGAGCTGCCATTGAGCCCCATGTTAAATGTCTCAAATTTGAAAGCACTATATTTCTAAAACTATGAAACATTTCAAAGATTCCTTTTCAGGCAAACATGTCCACCGTAAGATGAAGCTAAGTAGGCTAGAATGGGGTTGCTAGGTATAAGTATGTAGGACTAGTAGCATGGCAAAGTTTGTGCTATTGCCATAGAGAATGCATTGGGCGTTTAAGTTAAATAACTCATAAACTACAAAACATAAAAATAAAAAAAAGTTCCAGCATGTGTCTCCACAGTAAGCTGAATAATAAAAAGTGTGAATGGAGTTTCTAGGTGAAAGTGACTTTTGACGTGCCTATAGAGCTGCCATTGAGCCCCATGTTAAATGTCTCAAATTTGAAAGCACTATATTTCTAAAACTATGAAACATTTCAAAGATTCCTTTTCAGGCAAACATGTCCACCGTAAGATGAACCTAAGTAGGCTAGAATGGGGTTGCTAGGTGTAAGTATGTAGGACTAGTAGCATGGCAAAGTTTGTGCTATTGCCATAGAGAATGCATTGGGCGTTTAAGTTAAATAACTCATAAACTACAAACATAAAAATTAAAAAAAGTTCCAGCATGTGTCTCCACAGTAAGCTGAATAATAAAAAGTGTGAATGGAGTTTCTAGGTGAAAGTGACTTTTGACGTGCCTATAGAGCTGCCATTGAGCCCCATGTTAAATGTCTCAAATTTGAAAGCACTATATTTCTAAAACTATGAAACATTTCAAAGATTCCTTTTCAGGCAAACATGTCCACCGTAAGATGAACCTAAGTAGGCTAGAATGGGGTTGCTAGGTGTAAGTATGTAGGACTAGTAGCATGGCAAAGTTTGTGCTATTGCCATAGAGAATGCATTGGGCGTTTAAGTTAAATAACTCATAAACTACAAAACATAAAAATAAAAAAAAGTTCCAGCATGTGTCTCCACAGTAAGCTGAATAATAAAAAGTGTGAATGGAGTTTCTAGGTGAAAGTGACTTTTGACGTGCCTATAGAGCTGCCATTGAGCCCCATGTTAAATGTCTCAAATTTGAAAGCACTATATTTCTAAAACTATGAAACATTTCAAAGATTCCTTTTCAGGCAAACATGTCCACCGTAAGATGAACCTAAGTAGGCTAGAATGGGGTTGCTAGGTGTAAGTATGTAGGACTAGTAGCATGGCAAAGTTTGTGCTATTGCCATAGAGAATGCATTGGGCGTTTAAGTTAAATAACTCATAAACTACAAACATAAAAATAAAAAAAAGTTCCAGCATGTGTCTCCACAGTAAGCTGAATAATAAAAAGTGTGAATGGAGTTTCTAGGTGAAAGTGACTTTTGACGTGCCTATAGAGCTGCCATTGAGCCCCATGTTAAATGTCTCAAATTTGAAAGCACTATATTTCTAAAACTATGAAACATTTCAAAGATTCCTTTTCAGGCAAACATGTCCACCGTAAGATGAACCTAAGTAGGCTAGAATGGGGTTGCTAGGTGTAAGTATGTAGGACTAGTAGCATGGCAAAGTTTGTGCTATTGCCATAGAGAATGCATTGGGCGTTTAAGTTAAATAACTCATAAACTACAAAACATAAAAATAAAAAAAAGTTCCAGCATGTGTCTCCACAGTAAGCTGAATAATACAAAGTGTGAATGGAGTTTCTAGGTGAAAGTGACTTTTGACGTGCCTATAGAGCTGCCATTGAGCCCCATGTTAAATGTCTCAAATTTGAAAGCACTATATTTCTAAAACTATGAAACATTTTAAAGATTCCTTTTCAGGCAAACATGTCCACCGTAAGATGAACCTAAGTAGGCTAGAATGGGGTTGCTAGGTGTAAGTATGTAGGACTAGTAGCATGGCAAAGTTTGTGCTATTGCCATAGAGAATGCATTGGGCGTTTAAGTTAAATAACTCATAAACTACAAAACATAAAAATAAAAAAAAGTTCCAGCATGTGTCTCCACAGTAAGCTGAATAATACAAAGTGTGAATGGAGTTTCTAGGTGAAAGTGACTTTTGACGTGCCTATAGAGCTGCCATTGAGCCCCATGTTAAATGTCTCAAATTTGAAAGCACTATATTTCTAAAACTATGAAACATTTTAAAGATTCCTTTTTAGGCAAACATGTCCACCGTAAGATGAACCTAAGTAGGCTAGAATGGGGTTGCTAGGTGTAAGTATGTAGGACTAGTAGCATGGCAAAGTTTGTGCTATTGCCATAGAGAATGCATTGGGCGTTTAAGTTAAATAACTCATAAACTACAAAACATAAAAATAAAAAAAAGTTCCAGCATGTGTCTCCACAGTAAGCTGAATAATAAAAAGTGTGAATGGAGTTTCTAGGTGAAAGTGACTTTTGACGTGCCTATAGAGCTGCCATTGAGCCCCATGTTAAATGTCTCAAATTTGAAAGCACTATATTTCTAAAACTATGAAACATTTCAAAGATTCCTTTTCAGGCAAACATGTCCACCGTAAGATGAACCTAAGTAGGCTAGAATGGGGTTGCTAGGTGTAAGTATGTAGGACTAGTAGCATGGCAAAGTTTGTGCTATTGCCATAGAGAATGCATTGGGCGTTTAAGTTAAATAACTCATAAACTACAAAACATAAAAATAAAAAAAAGTTCCAGCATGTGTCTCCACAGTAAGCTGAATAATAAAAAGTGTGAATGGAGTTTCTAGGTGAAAGTGACTTTTGACGTGCCTATAGAGCTGCCATTGAGCCCCATGTTAAATGTCTCAAATTTGAAAGCACTATATTTCTAAAACTATGAAACATTTCAAAGATTCCTTTTCAGGCAAACATGTCCACCGTAAGATGAACCTAAGTAGGCTAGAATGGGGTTGCTAGGTGTAAGTATGTAGGACTAGTAGCATGGCAAAGTTTGTGCTATTGCCATAGAGAATGCATTGGGCGTTTAAGTTAAATAACTCATAAACTACAAAACATAAAAATAAAAAAAAGTTCCAGCATGTGTCTCCACAGTAAGCTGAATAATAAAAAGTGTGAATGGAGTTTCTAGGTGAAAGTGACTTTTGACGTGCCTATAGAGCTGCCATTGAGCCCCATGTTAAATGTCTCAAATTTGAAAGCACTATATTTCTAAAACTATGAAACATTTCAAAGATTCCTTTTCAGGCAAACATGTCCACCGTAAGATGAAGCTAAGTAGGCTAGAATGGGGTTGCTAGGTATAAGTATGTAGGACTAGTAGCATGGCAAAGTTTGTGCTATTGCCATAGAGAATGCATTGGGCGTTTAAGTTAAATAACTCATAAACTACAAAACATAAAAATAAAAAAAAGTTCCAGCATGTGTCTCCACAGTAAGCTGAATAATAAAAAGTGTGAATGGAGTTTCTAGGTGAAAGTGACTTTTGACGTGCCTATAGAGCTGCCATTGAGCCCCATGTTAAATGTCTCAAATTTGAAAGCACTATATTTCTAAAACTATGAAACATTTCAAAGATTCCTTTTCAGGCAAACATGTCCACCGTAAGATGAACCTAAGTAGGCTAGAATGGGGTTGCTAGGTGTAAGTATGTAGGACTAGTAGCATGGCAAAGTTTGTGCTATTGCCATAGAGAATGCATTGGGCGTTTAAGTTAAATAACTCATAAACTACAAACATAAAAATTAAAAAAAGTTCCAGCATGTGTCTCCACAGTAAGCTGAATAATAAAAAGTGTGAATGGAGTTTCTAGGTGAAAGTGACTTTTGACGTGCCTATAGAGCTGCCATTGAGCCCCATGTTAAATGTCTCAAATTTGAAAGCACTATATTTCTAAAACTATGAAACATTTCAAAGATTCCTTTTCAGGCAAACATGTCCACCGTAAGATGAACCTAAGTAGGCTAGAATGGGGTTGCTAGGTGTAAGTATGTAGGACTAGTAGCATGGCAAAGTTTGTGCTATTGCCATAGAGAATGCATTGGGCGTTTAAGTTAAATAACTCATAAACTACAAAACATAAAAATAAAAAAAAGTTCCAGCATGTGTCTCCACAGTAAGCTGAATAATAAAAAGTGTGAATGGAGTTTCTAGGTGAAAGTGACTTTTGACGTGCCTATAGAGCTGCCATTGAGCCCCATGTTAAATGTCTCAAATTTGAAAGCACTATATTTCTAAAACTATGAAACATTTCAAAGATTCCTTTTCAGGCAAACATGTCCACCGTAAGATGAACCTAAGTAGGCTAGAATGGGGTTGCTAGGTGTAAGTATGTAGGACTAGTAGCATGGCAAAGTTTGTGCTATTGCCATAGAGAATGCATTGGGCGTTTAAGTTAAATAACTCATAAACTACAAACATAAAAATTAAAAAAAGTTCCAGCATGTGTCTCCACAGTAAGCTGAATAATAAAAAGTGTGAATGGAGTTTCTAGGTGAAAGTGACTTTTGACGTGCCTATAGAGCTGCCATTGAGCCCCATGTTAAATGTCTCAAATTTGAAAGCACTATATTTCTAAAACTATGAAACATTTCAAAGATTCCTTTTCAGGCAAACATGTCCACCGTAAGATGAACCTAAGTAGGCTAGAATGGGGTTGCTAGGTGTAAGTATGTAGGACTAGTAGCATGGCAAAGTTTGTGCTATTGCCATAGAGAATGCATTGGGCGTTTAAGTTAAATAACTCATAAACTACAAAACATAAAAATAAAAAAAAGTTCCAGCATGTGTCTCCACAGTAAGCTGAATAATACAAAGTGTGAATGGAGTTTCTAGGTGAAAGTGACTTTTGACGTGCCTATAGAGCTGCCATTGAGCCCCATGTTAAATGTCTCAAATTTGAAAGCACTATATTTCTAAAACTATGAAACATTTTAAAGATTCCTTTTCAGGCAAACATGTCCACCGTAAGATGAACCTAAGTAGGCTAGAATGGGGTTGCTAGGTGTAAGTATGTAGGACTAGTAGCATGGCAAAGTTTGTGCTATTGCCATAGAGAATGCATTGGGCGTTTAAGTTAAATAACTCATAAACTACAAAACATAAAAATAAAAAAAAGTTCCAGCATGTGTCTCCACAGTAAGCTGAATAATAAAAAGTGTGAATGGAGTTTCTAGGTGAAAGTGACTTTTGACGTGCCTATAGAGCTGCCATTGAGCCCCATGTTAAATGTCTCAAATTTGAAAGCACTATATTTCTAAAACTATGAAACATTTCAAAGATTCCTTTTCAGGCAAACATGTCCACCGTAAGATGAACCTAAGTAGGCTAGAATGGGGTTGCTAGGTGTAAGTATGTAGGACTAGTAGCATGCCAAAGTTTGTGCTATTGCCATAGAGAATGCATTGTGTTGCGGAGGATGAGAGGAATGGTCTCATCCTCCGCAACACCCATTCTCATACACCGCAATACACCGCGAGGATATGGGCTATAGCCCATATCGTACGGCATACTATACTGTAGCACGCCGTTTTTCATCATTTTTGAGGATTTGAAAAAAATGAAAAAATGAAAAAAACGATGGGTTATAGCCCATTGGTTTTTTTTAATTTTTGAAAAATAAATTATCCTAATGTTTCATCATTTTGGACCATATCGTACGGCATACTATAGCACGCCGTTTTTCATCATTTTTGCCATTGAGCCCCATTGTAAATGGAGAGAGAGGGGGAGAGGGGGAGAGAGAGACAGAGAGAGGGGGGGGGTGGAGAGAGAGACAGAGAGAGAGGGGGGGGGGGTGGAGAGAGAGGAGAGAGAGGGGGGGTGGAGAGAGAGAGAAGACAGAATACACTTATTACACTATTACACTAATACACTAAATACACTTATTACACTATTAGACTTATTACACTATTACACTACTATTACACTTATTACACTATTAAACTTATTACACTTCTTACACTATTACACTACTATTACACTATTACACTATTAGACTTATTACACTATTACACTATTACACTTATTACACTACTATTACAATTATATTACACTACTATTACACTATTACACTAAATACACTACTATTACACTTATTACACTATTACACTACTATTACACTTATTACACTATTACAAATTTAGACTTAATACACAATTTCACTATTACACTATTGCACTACTATTACACTTATTACACTATTACACTACTATTACACTTATTACACTATTACACTAAATACACTTATTACACAACCTAAGTAGGCTAGAATGGGGTTGCTAGGTGTAAGTATGTAGGACTAGTAGCATGGCAAAGTTTGTGCTATTGCCATAGAGAATGCATTGGGCGTTTAAGTTAAATAACTCATAAACTACAAAACATAAAAATAAAAAAAAGTTCCAGCATGTGTCTCCACAGTAAGCTGAATAATAAAAAGTGTGAATGGAGTTTCTAGGTGAAAGTGACTTTTGACGTGCCTATAGAGCTGCCATTGAGCCCCATGTTAAATGTCTCAAATTTGAAAGCACTATATTTCTAAAACTATGAAACATTTCAAAGATTCCTTTTCAGGCAAACATGTCCACCGTAAGATGAACCTAAGTAGGCTAGAATGGGGTTGCTAGGTGTAAGTATGTAGGACTAGTAGCATGGCAAAGTTTGTGCTATTGCCATAGAGAATGCATTGGGCGTTTAAGTTAAATAACTCATAAACTACAAAACATAAAAATAAAAAAAAGTTCCAGCATGTGTCTCCACAGTAAGCTGAATAATAAAAAGTGTGAATGGAGTTTCTAGGTGAAAGTGACTTTTGACGTGCCTGTAGAGCTGCCATTGAGCCCCATGATAAATGTCTCAAATTTGAAAGCACTATATTTCTAAAACTATGAAACATTTCAAAGATTCCTTTTCAGGCAAACATGTCCACCGTAAGATGAACCTAAGTAGGCTAGAATGGGGTTGCTAGGTGTAAGTATGTAGAACTAGTAGCATGGCAAAGTTTGTGCTATTGCCATAGAGAATGCATTGGGCGTTTAAGTTAAATAACTCATAAACTACAAAACATAAAAATAAAAAAAGTTCCAGCATGTGTCTCCACAGTAAGCTGAATAATAAAAAGTGTGAATGGAGTTTCTAGGTGAAAGTGACTTTTGACGTGCCTATAGAGCTGCCATTGAGCCCCATGTTAAATGTCTCAAATTTGAAAGCACTATATTTCTAAAACTATGAAACATTTCAAAGATTCCTTTTCAGGCAAACATGTCCACCGTAAGATGAACCTAAGTAGGCTAGAATGGGGTTGCTAGGTGTAAGTATGTAGGACTAGTAGCATGCCAAAGTTTGTGCTATTGCCATAGAGAATGCATTGGGCGTTTAGGTTAAATAACTCATAAACTACAAAACATAAAAATAAAAAAAAGTTCCAGCATGTGTCTCCACAGTAAGCTGAATAATAAAAAGTGTGAATGGAGTTTCTAGGTGAAAGTGACTTTTGACGTGCCTATAGAGCTGCCATTGAGCCCCATGTTAAATGTCTCAAATTTGAAAGCACTATATTTCTAAAACTATGAAACATTTCAAAGATTCCTTTTCAGGCAAACATGTCCACCGTAAGATGAACCTAAGTAGGCTAGAATGGGGTTGCTAGGTGTAAGTATGTAGGACTAGTAGCATGGCAAAGTTTGTGCTATTGCCATAGAGAATGCATTGGGCGTTTAAGTTAAATAACTCATAAACTACAAAACATAAAAATAAAAAAAGTTCCAGCATGTGTCTCCACAGTAAGCTGAATAATAAAAAGTGTGAATGGAGTTTCTAGGTGAAAGTGACTTTTGACGTGCCTATAGAGCTGCCATTGAGCCCCATGTTAAATGTCTCAAATTTGAAAGCACTATATTTCTAAAACTATGAAACATTTCAAAGATTCCTTTTCAGGCAAACATGTCCACCGTAAGATGAACCTAAGTAGGCTAGAATGGGGTTGCTAGGTGTAAGTATGTAGGACTAGTAGCATGGCAAAGTTTGTGCTATTGCCATAGAGAATGCATTGGGCGTTTAAGTTAAATAACTCATAAACTACAAAACATAAAAATAAAAAAAAGTTCCAGCATGTGTCTCCACAGTAAGCTGAATAATAAAAAGTGTGAATGGAGTTTCTAGGTGAAAGTGACTTTTGACGTGCCTATAGAGCTGCCATTGAGCCCCATGTTAAATGTCTCAAATTTGAAAGCACTATATTTCTAAAACTATGAAACATTTCAAAGATTCCTTTTCAGGCAAACATGTCCACCGTAAGATGAACCTAAGTAGGCTAGAATGGGGTTGCTAGGTGTAAGTATGTAGGACTAGTAGCATGGCAAAGTTTGTGCTATTGCCATAGAGAATGCATTGGGCGTTTAAGTTAAATAACTCATAAACTACAAAACATAAAAATAAAAAAAGTTCCAGCATGTGTCTCCACAGTAAGCTGAATAATAAAAAGTGTGAATGGAGTTTCTAGGTGAAAGTGACTTTTGACGTGCCTATAGAGCTGCCATTGAGCCCCATGTTAAATGTCTCAAATTTGAAAGCACTATATTTCTAAAACTATGAAACATTTCAAAGATTCCTTTTCAGGCAAACATGTCCACCGTAAGATGAACCTAAGTAGGCTAGAATGGGGTTGCTAGGTGTAAGTATGTAGGACTAGTAGCATGGCAAAGTTTGTGCTATTGCCATAGAGAATGCATTGGGCGTTTAAGTTAAATAACTCATAAACTACAAAACATAAAAATAAAAAAAAGTTCCAGCATGTGTCTCCACAGTAAGCTGAATAATAAAAAGTGTGAATGGAGTTTCTAGGTGAAAGTGACTTTTGACGTGCCTATAGAGCTGCCATTGAGCCCCATGTTAAATGTCTCAAATTTGAAAGCACTATATTTCTAAAACTATGAAACATTTCAAAGATTCCTTTTCAGGCAAACATGTCCACCGTAAGATGAACCTAAGTAGGCTAGAATGGGGTTGCTAGGTGTAAGTATGTAGGACTAGTAGCATGGCAAAGTTTGTGCTATTGCCATAGAGAATGCATTGGGCGTTTAAGTTAAATAACTCATAAACTACAAAACATAAAAATAAAAAAAAGTTCCAGCATGTGTCTCCACAGTAAGCTGAATAATAAAAAGTGTGAATGGAGTTTCTAGGTGAAAGTGACTTTTGACGTGCCTGTAGAGCTGCCATTGAGCCCCATGATAAATGTCTCAAATTTGAAAGCACTATATTTCTAAAACTATGAAACATTTCAAAGATTCCTTTTCAGGCAAACATGTCCACCGTAAGATGAACCTAAGTAGGCTAGAATGGGGTTGCTAGGTGTAAGTATGTAGGACTAGTAGCATGGCAAAGTTTGTGCTATTGCCATAGAGAATGCATTGGGCGTTTAAGTTAAATAACTCATAAACTACAAAACATAAAAATAAAAAAAGTTCCAGCATGTGTCTCCACAGTAAGCTGAATAATAAAAAGTGTGAATGGAGTTTCTAGGTGAAAGTGACTTTTGACGTGCCTATAGAGCTGCCATTGAGCCCCATGTTAAATGTCTCAAATTTGAAAGCACTATATTTCTAAAACTATGAAACATTTCAAAGATTCCTTTTCAGGCAAACATGTCCACCGTAAGATGAACCTAAGTAGGCTAGAATGGGGTTGCTAGGTGTAAGTATGTAGGACTAGTAGCATGCCAAAGTTTGTGCTATTGCCATAGAGAATGCATTGGGCGTTTAGGTTAAATAACTCATAAACTACAAAACATAAAAATAAAAAAAAGTTCCAGCATGTGTCTCCACAGTAAGCTGAATAATAAAAAGTGTGAATGGAGTTTCTAGGTGAAAGTGACTTTTGACGTGCCTGTAGAGCTGCCATTGAGCCCCATGATAAATGTCTCAAATTTGAAAGCACTATATTTCTAAAACTATGAAACATTTCAAAGATTCCTTTTCAGGCAAACATGTCCACCGTAAGATGAACCTAAGTAGGCTAGAATGGGGTTGCTAGGTGTAAGTATGTAGGACTAGTAGCATGGCAAAGTTTGTGCTATTGCCATAGAGAATGCATTGGGCGTTTAAGTTAAATAACTCATAAACTACAAAACATAAAAATAAAAAAAGTTCCAGCATGTGTCTCCACAGTAAGCTGAATAATAAAAAGTGTGAATGGAGTTTCTAGGTGAAAGTGACTTTTGACGTGCCTATAGAGCTGCCATTGAGCCCCATGTTAAATGTCTCAAATTTGAAAGCACTATATTTCTAAAACTATGAAACATTTCAAAGATTCCTTTTCAGGCAAACATGTCCACCGTAAGATGAACCTAAGTAGGCTAGAATGGGGTTGCTAGGTGTAAGTATGTAGGACTAGTAGCATGCCAAAGTTTGTGCTATTGCCATAGAGAATGCATTGGGCGTTTAGGTTAAATAACTCATAAACTACAAAACATAAAAATAAAAAAAAGTTCCAGCATGTGTCTCCACAGTAAGCTGAATAATAAAAAGTGTGAATGGAGTTTCTAGGTGAAAGTGACTTTTGACGTGCCTATAGAGCTGCCATTGAGCCCCATGTTAAATGTCTCAAATTTGAAAGCACTATATTTCTAAAACTATGAAACATTTCAAAGATTCCTTTTCAGGCAAACATGTCCACCGTAAGATGAACCTAAGTAGGCTAGAATGGGGTTGCTAGGTGTAAGTATGTAGGACTAGTAGCATGGCAAAGTTTGTGCTATTGCCATAGAGAATGCATTGGGCGTTTAAGTTAAATAACTCATAAACTACAAAACATAAAAATAAAAAAAGTTCCAGCATGTGTCTCCACAGTAAGCTGAATAATAAAAAGTGTGAATGGAGTTTCTAGGTGAAAGTGACTTTTGACGTGCCTATAGAGCTGCCATTGAGCCCCATGTTAAATGTCTCAAATTTGAAAGCACTATATTTCTAAAACTATGAAACATTTCAAAGATTCCTTTTCAGGCAAACATGTCCACCGTAAGATGAACCTAAGTAGGCTAGAATGGGGTTGCTAGGTGTAAGTATGTAGGACTAGTAGCATGGCAAAGTTTGTGCTATTGCCATAGAGAATGCATTGGGCGTTTAAGTTAAATAACTCATAAACTACAAAACATAAAAATAAAAAAAAGTTCCAGCATGTGTCTCCACAGTAAGCTGAATAATAAAAAGTGTGAATGGAGTTTCTAGGTGAAAGTGACTTTTGACGTGCCTATAGAGCTGCCATTGAGCCCCATGTTAAATGTCTCAAATTTGAAAGCACTATATTTCTAAAACTATGAAACATTTCAAAGATTCCTTTTCAGGCAAACATGTCCACCGTAAGATGAACCTAAGTAGGCTAGAATGGGGTTGCTAGGTGTAAGTATGTAGGACTAGTAGCATGGCAAAGTTTGTGCTATTGCCATAGAGAATGCATTGGGCGTTTAAGTTAAATAACTCATAAACTACAAAACATAAAAATAAAAAAAGTTCCAGCATGTGTCTCCACAGTAAGCTGAATAATAAAAAGTGTGAATGGAGTTTCTAGGTGAAAGTGACTTTTGACGTGCCTATAGAGCTGCCATTGAGCCCCATGTTAAATGTCTCAAATTTGAAAGCACTATATTTCTAAAACTATGAAACATTTCAAAGATTCCTTTTCAGGCAAACATGTCCACCGTAAGATGAACCTAAGTAGGCTAGAATGGGGTTGCTAGGTGTAAGTATGTAGGACTAGTAGCATGGCAAAGTTTGTGCTATTGCCATAGAGAATGCATTGGGCGTTTAAGTTAAATAACTCATAAACTACAAAACATAAAAATAAAAAAAAGTTCCAGCATGTGTCTCCACAGTAAGCTGAATAATAAAAAGTGTGAATGGAGTTTCTAGGTGAAAGTGACTTTTGACGTGCCTATAGAGCTGCCATTGAGCCCCATGTTAAATGTCTCAAATTTGAAAGCACTATATTTCTAAAACTATGAAACATTTCAAAGATTCCTTTTCAGGCAAACATGTCCACCGTAAGATGAACCTAAGTAGGCTAGAATGGGGTTGCTAGGTGTAAGTATGTAGGACTAGTAGCATGGCAAAGTTTGTGCTATTGCCATAGAGAATGCATTGGGCGTTTAAGTTAAATAACTCATAAACTACAAAACATAAAAATAAAAAAAAGTTCCAGCATGTGTCTCCACAGTAAGCTGAATAATAAAAAGTGTGAATGGAGTTTCTAGGTGAAAGTGACTTTTGACGTGCCTATAGAGCTGCCATTGAGCCCCATGTTAAATGTCTCAAATTTGAAAGCACTATATTTCTAAAACTATGAAACATTTCAAAGATTCCTTTTCAGGCAAACATGTCCACCGTAAGATGAACCTAAGTAGGCTAGAATGGGGTTGCTAGGTGTAAGTATGTAGGACTAGTAGCATGGCAAAGTTTGTGCTATTGCCATAGAGAATGCATTGGGCGTTTAAGTTAAATAACTCATAAACTACAAAACATAAAAATAAAAAAAAGTTCCAGCATGTGTCTCCACAGTAAGCTGAATAATAAAAAGTGTGAATGGAGTTTCTAGGTGAAAGTGACTTTTGACGTGCCTATAGAGCTGCCATTGAGCCCCATGTTAAATGTCTCAAATTTGAAAGCACTATATTTCTAAAACTATGAAACATTTCAAAGATTCCTTTTCAGGCAAACATGTCCACTGTAAGATGAACCTAAGTAGGCTAGAATGGGGTTGCTAGGTGTAAGTATGTAGGACTAGTAGCATGGCAAAGTTTGTGCTATTGCCATAGAGAATGCATTGGGCGTTTAAGTTAAATAACTCATAAACTACAAAACATAAAAATAAAAAAAAGTTCCAGCATGTGTCTCCACAGTAAGCTGAATAATAAAAAGTGTGAATGGAGTTTCTAGGTGAAAGTGACTTTTGACGTGCCTGTAGAGCTGCCATTGAGCCCCATGATAAATGTCTCAAATTTGAAAGCACTATATTTCTAAAACTATGAAACATTTCAAAGATTCCTTTTCAGGCAAACATGTCCACCGTAAGATGAACCTAAGTAGGCTAGAATGGGGTTGCTAGGTGTAAGTATGTAGGACTAGTAGCATGGCAAAGTTTGTGCTATTGCCATAGAGAATGCATTGGGCGTTTAAGTTAAATAACTCATAAACTACAAAACATAAAAATAAAAAAAGTTCCAGCATGTGTCTCCACAGTAAGCTGAATAATAAAAAGTGTGAATGGAGTTTCTAGGTGAAAGTGACTTTTGACGTGCCTATAGAGCTGCCATTGAGCCCCATGTTAAATGTCTCAAATTTGAAAGCACTATATTTCTAAAACTATGAAACATTTCAAAGATTCCTTTTCAGGCAAACATGTCCACCGTAAGATGAACCTAAGTAGGCTAGAATGGGGTTGCTAGGTGTAAGTATGTAGGACTAGTAGCATGCCAAAGTTTGTGCTATTGCCATAGAGAATGCATTGGGCGTTTAAGTTAAATAACTCATAAACTACAAAACATAAAAATAAAAAAAAGTTCCAGCATGTGTCTCCACAGTAAGCTGAATAATAAAAAGTGTGAATGGAGTTTCTAGGTGAAAGTGACTTTTGACGTGCCTATAGAGCTGCCATTGAGCCCCATGTTAAATGTCTCAAATTTGAAAGCACTATATTTCTAAAACTATGAAACATTTCAAAGATTCCTTTTCAGGCAAACATGTCCACCGTAAGATGAACCTAAGTAGGCTAGAATGGGGTTGCTAGGTGTAAGTATGTAGGACTAGTAGCATGCCAAAGTTTGTGCTATTGCCATAGAGAATGCATTGGGCGTTTAAGTTAAATAACTCATAAACTACAAAACATAAAAATAAAAAAAAGTTCCAGCATGTGTCTCCACAGTAAGCTGAATAATAAAAAGTGTGAATGGAGTTTCTAGGTGAAAGTGACTTTTGACGTGCCTGTAGAGCTGCCATTGAGCCCCATGATAAATGTCTCAAATTTGAAAGCACTATATTTCTAAAACTATGAAACATTTCAAAGATTCCTTTTCAGGCAAACATGTCCACCGTAAGATGAACCTAAGTAGGCTAGAATGGGGTTGCTAGGTGTAAGTATGTAGGACTAGTAGCATGGCAAAGTTTGTGCTATTGCCATAGAGAATGCATTGGGCGTTTAAGTTAAATAACTCATAAACTACAAAACATAAAAATAAAAAAAAGTTCCAGCATGTGTCTCCACAGTAAGCTGAATAATAAAAAGTGTGAATGGAGTTTCTAGGTGAAAGTGGCTTTTGACGTGCCTATAGAGCTGCCATTGAGCCCCATGTTAAATGTCTCAAATTTGAAAGCACTATATTTCTAAAACTATGAAACATTTCAAAGATTCCTTTTCAGGCAAACATGTCCACCGTAAGATGAACCTAAGTAGGCTAGAATGGGGTTGCTAGGTGTAAGTATGTAGGACTAGTAGCATGGCAAAGTTTGTGCTATTGCCATAGAGAATGCATTGGGCGTTTAAGTTAAATAACTCATAAACTACAAAACATAAAAATAAAAAAAAGTTCCAGCATGTGTCTCCACAGTAAGCTGAATAATAAAAAGTGTGAATGGAGTTTCTAGGTGAAAGTGACTTTTGACGTGCCTATAGAGCTGCCATTGAGCCCCATGTTAAATGTCTCAAATTTGAAAGCACTATATTTCTAAAACTATGAAACATTTCAAAGATTCCTTTTCAGGCAAACATGTCCACCGTAAGATGAACCTAAGTAGGCTAGAATGGGGTTGCTAGGTGTAAGTATGTAGGACTAGTAGCATGGCAAAGTTTGTGCTATTGCCATAGAGAATGCATTGGGCGTTTAAGTTAAATAACTCATAAACTTCAAAACATAAAAATAAAAAAAAGTTCCAGCATGTGTCTCCACAGTAAGCTGAATAATAAAAAGTGTGAATGGAGTTTCTAGGTGAAAGTGACTTTTGACGTGCCTATAGAGCTGCCATTGAGCCCCATGTTAAATGTCTCAAATTTGAAAGCACTATATTTCTAAAACTATGAAACATTTCAAAGATTCCTTTTCAGGCAAACATGTCCACCGTAAGATGAACCTAAGTAGGCTAGAATGGGGTTGCTAGGTGTAAGTATGTAGGACTAGTAGCATGCCAAAGTTTGTGCTATTGCCATAGAGAATGCATTGGGCGTTTAAGTTAAATAACTCATAAACTACAAAACATAAAAATAAAAAAAAGTTCCAGCATGTGTCTCCACAGTAAGCTGAATAATAAAAAGTGTGAATGGAGTTTCTAGGTGAAAGTGACTTTTGACGTGCCTATAGAGCTGCCATTGAGCCCCATGTTAAATGTCTCAAATTTGAAAGCACTATATTTCTAAAACTATGAAACATTTCAAAGATTCCTTTTCAGGCAAACATGTCCACCGTAAGATGAACCTAAGTAGGCTAGAATGGGGTTGCTAGGTGTAAGTATGTAGGACTAGTAGCATGGCAAAGTTTGTGCTATTGCCATAGAGAATGCATTGGGCGTTTAAGTTAAATAACTCATAAACTACAAAACATAAAAATAAAAAAAAGTTCCAGCATGTGTCTCCACAGTAAGCTGAATAATAAAAAGTGTGAATGGAGTTTCTAGGTGAAAGTGACTTTTGACGTGCCTATAGAGCTGCCATTGAGCCCCATGTTAAATGTCTCAAATTTGAAAGCACTATATTTCTAAAACTATGAAACATTTCAAAGATTCCTTTTCAGGCAAACATGTCCACCGTAAGATGAACCTAAGTAGGCTAGAATGGGGTTGCTAGGTGTAAGTATGTAGGACTAGTAGCATGGCAAAGTTTGTGCTATTGCCATAGAGAATGCATTGGGCGTTTAAGTTAAATAACTCATAAACTACAAAACATAAAAATAAAAAAAAGTTCCAGCATGTGTCTCCACAGTAAGCTGAATAATAAAAAGTGTGAATGGAGTTTCTAGGTGAAAGTGACTTTTGACGTGCCTATAGAGCTGCCATTGAGCCCCATGTTAAATGTCTCAAATTTGAAAGCACTATATTTCTAAAACTATGAAACATTTCAAAGATTCCTTTTCAGGCAAACATGTCCACCGTAAGATGAACCTAAGTAGGCTAGAATGGGGTTGCTAGGTGTAAGTATGTAGGACTAGTAGCATGGCAAAGTTTGTGCTATTGCCATAGAGAATGCATTGGGCGTTTAAGTTAAATAACTCATAAACTTCAAAACATAAAAATAAAAAAAAGTTCCAGCATGTGTCTCCACAGTAAGCTGAATAATAAAAAGTGTGAATGGAGTTTCTAGGTGAAAGTGACTTTTGACGTGCCTATAGAGCTGCCATTGAGCCCCATGTTAAATGTCTCAAATTTGAAAGCACTATATTTCTAAAACTATGAAACATTTCAAAGATTCCTTTTCAGGCAAACATGTCCACCGTAAGATGAACCTAAGTAGGCTAGAATGGGGTTGCTAGGTGTAAGTATGTAGGACTAGTAGCATGGCAAAGTTTGTGCTATTGCCATAGAGAATGCATTGGGCATTTAAGTTAAATAACTCATAAACTACAAAACATAAAAATAAAAAAAAGTTCCAGCATGTGTCTCCACAGTAAGCTGAATAATAAAAAGTGTGAATGGAGTTTCTAGGTGAAAGTGACTTTTGACGTGCCTATAGAGCTGCCATTGAGCCCCATGTTAAATGTCTCAAATTTGAAAGCACTATATTTCTAAAACTATGAAACATTTCAAAGATTCCTTTTCAGGCAAACATGTCCACCGTAAGATGAACCTAAGTAGGCTAGAATGGGGTTGCTAGGTGTAAGTATGTAGGACTAGTAGCATGGCAAAGTTTGTGCTATTGCCATAGAGAATGCATTGGGCGTTTAAGTTAAATAACTCATAAACTACAAAACATAAAAATAAAAAAAAGTTCCAGCATGTGTCTCCACAGTAAGCTGAATAATAAAAAGTGTGAATGGAGTTTCTAGGTGAAAGTGACTTTTGACGTGCCTGTAGAGCTGCCATTGAGCCCCATGATAAATGTCTCAAATTTGAAAGCACTATATTTCTAAAACTATGAAACATTTCAAAGATTCCTTTTCAGGCAAACATGTCCACCGTAAGATGAACCTAAGTAGGCTAGAATGGGGTTGCTAGGTGTAAGTATGTAGGACTAGTAGCATGGCAAAGTTTGTGCTATTGCCATAGAGAATGCATTGGGCGTTTAAGTTAAATAACTCATAAACTACAAAACATAAAAATAAAAAAAAGTTCCAGCATGTGTCTCCACAGTAAGCTGAATAATAAAAAGTGTGAATGGAGTTTCTAGGTGAAAGTGACTTTTGACGTGCCTATAGAGCTGCCATTGAGCCCCATGTTAAATGTCTCAAATTTTAAAGCACTATATTTCTAAAACTATGAAACATTTCAAAGATTCCTTTTCAGGCAAACATGTCCACCGTAAGATGAACCTAAGTAGGCTAGAATGGGGTTGCTAGGTGTAAGTATGTAGGACTAGTAGCATGGCAAAGTTTGTGCTATTGCCATAGAGAATGCATTGGGCGTTTAAGTTAAATAACTCATAAACTACAAAACATAAAAATAAAAAAAAGTTCCAGCATGTGTCTCCACAGTAAGCTGAATAATAAAAAGTGTGAATGGAGTTTCTAGGTGAAAGTGACTTTTGACGTGCCTATAGAGCTGCCATTGAGCCCCATGTTAAATGTCTCAAATTTGAAAGCACTATATTTCTAAAACTATGAAACATTTCAAAGATTCCTTTTCAGGCAAACATGTCCACCGTAAGATGAACCTAAGTAGGCTAGAATGGGGTTGCTAGGTGTAAGTATGTAGGACTAGTAGCATGGCAAAGTTTGTGCTATTGCCATAGAGAATGCATTGGGCGTTTAAGTTAAATAACTCATAAACTACAAAACATAAAAATAAAAAAAAGTTCCAGCATGTGTCTCCACAGTAAGCTGAATAATAAAAAGTGTGAATGGAGTTTCTAGGTGAAAGTGACTTTTGACGTGCCTATAGAGCTGCCATTGAGCCCCATGTTAAATGTCTCAAATTTGAAAGCACTATATTTCTAAAACTATGAAACATTTCAAAGATTCCTTTTCAGGCAAACATGTCCACCGTAAGATCAACCTAAGTAGGCTAGAATGGGGTTGCTAGGTGTAAGTATGTAGGACTAGTAGCATGGCAAAGTTTGTGCTATTGCCATAGAGAATGCATTGGGCGTTTAAGTTAAATAACTCATAAACTACAAAACATAAAAATAAAAAAAGTTCCAGCATGTGTCTCCACAGTAAGCTGAATAATAAAAAGTGTGAATGGAGTTTCTAGGTGAAAGTGACTTTTGACGTGCCTATAGAGCTGCCATTGAGCCCCATGTTAAATGTCTCAAATTTGAAAGCACTATATTTCTAAAACTATGAAACATTTCAAAGATTCCTTTTCAGGCAAACATGTCCACCGTAAGATGAACCTAAGTAGGCTAGAATGGGGTTGCTAGGTGTAAGTATGTAGGACTAGTAGCATGCCAAAGTTTGTGCTATTGCCATAGAGAATGCATTGGGCGTTTAAGTTAAATAACTCATAAACTACAAAACATAAAAATAAAAAAAAGTTCCAGCATGTGTCTCCACAGTAAGCTGAATAATAAAAAGTGTGAATGGAGTTTCTAGGTGAAAGTGACTTTTGACGTGCCTATAGAGCTGCCATTGAGCCCCATGTTAAATGTCTCAAATTTGAAAGCACTATATTTCTAAAACTATGAAACATTTCAAAGATTCCTTTTCAGGCAAACATGTCCACCGTAAGATGAACCTAAGTAGGCTAGAATGGGGTTGCTAGGTGTAAGTATGTAGGACTAGTAGCATGGCAAAGTTTGTGCTATTGCCATAGAGAATGCATTGGGCGTTTAAGTTAAATAACTCATAAACTACAAAACATAAAAATAAAAAAAAGTTCCAGCATGTGTCTCCACAGTAAGCTGAATAATAAAAAGTGTGAATGGAGTTTCTAGGTGAAAGTGACTTTTGACGTGCCTATAGAGCTGCCATTGAGCCCCATGTTAAATGTCTCAAATTTGAAAGCACTATATTTCTAAAACTATGAAACATTTCAAAGATTCCTTTTCAGGCAAACATGTCCACCGTAAGATGAACCTAAGTAGGCTAGAATGGGGTTGCTAGGTGTAAGTATGTAGGACTAGTAGCATGCCAAAGTTTGTGCTATTGCCATAGAGAATGCATTGTGTTGCGGAGGATGAGAGGAATGGTCTCATCCTCCGCAACACCCATTCTCATACACCGCTATACACCGCGAGGATATGGGCTATAGCCCATATCGTACGGCATACTATACTGTAGCACGCCGTTTTTCATCATTTTTGAGGATTTGAAAAAATGAAAAAAACGATGGGTTATAGCCCATTGTTTTTTTTAATTCTTGAAAAAAGAATTATCCTCATTTTTCATCATTTTTTACCATGGGCTATAGCCCATATCGTACGGCATACTATAGAACGCCGTTTTTCATAATTTTTGAGGATTTGAAAAAAATGAAAAAATGAAAAAAACGATGGGTTATAGCCCATCGTTGTTTGAATTTTAGATTTTTTTTTTTATCCTCGTTTTTCATCATTTTGGACCATGGGCTATAGCCCATATCGTACGGCATACTATAGAACGCCGTTTTTCATAATTTTTGAGGATTTGAAAAAAATGAAAAAATGAAAAAAACGATGGGTTATAGCCCATGGTTTTTTGATTTTTTTTTTTTTTTTTTTAATCCTCGTTTTTCATCATTTTGGACCATGGGCTATAGCCCATATCGTACGGCATACTATAGCACGCCGTTTTTCATCATTTTTGAGGATTTGAAAAAAATGAAAAAAATGAAAAAAACGATGGGTTATAGCCCATTGTTTTCTTTTTATTTAAAAAAAAGATTATCCTGGTTTTTCATCATTTTGGACCATGGGCTATAGCCCATATCGTACAGCATACTATAGCACGCCGTTTTTCATCATTTTGGACCATATCGTACGGCATACTATAGCAATCCGTTTTTCATCATTTTTGCCATTGAGCCCCATTGTAAATTTGAAAGCACTATATTTCTAAAACTATGAAACATTTCAAAGATTCCTTATCAGGCAAACATGTCCACCGTAAGATGAACCTAAGTAGGCTAGAATGGGGTTGCTAGGTGTAAGTATGTAGGACTAGTAGCATGCCAAAGTTTGTGCTATTGCCATAGAGAATGGGCATCCTCTGCAACACCCATTCTCATACACCGCTATACTTTTAAGTATGTTGCGGTAGAGAGAACGTCTGTTTCGGTAATGATAATTTAATAATGTCAGATTTAATCCTCGTTCTTCATCATTTTGGACCATGGGCTATAGCCCATATCGTACGGCATACTATAGCACGCCGTTTTTCATCATTTTTGAGGATTTGCAAAAAAAAAAAAAAAAAAAAAAACGATGGGTTATAGCCCCTCGTTTTTTGAATTTTTGAAAAAAAACATTATCCTCGTTTTTCATCATTTTGGACCATGGGCTATAGCCCATATCGTACGGCATACTATATCACACCGTTTTTCATCATTTTTGAGGATTTGAAAAAAACGATAGGTTATAGCCCATCGTTTTTTTGAATTTTTGATTTTTTTTTTTATCCTCGTTTTTCATCATTTTGTATGTAGGACTAGTAGCATGCCAAAGTTTGTGCTATTGCCATTGAGAATGCATTGGGCGAAACATTTCAAAGATTTCTTTTAAGATGAACCTAAGTAGGCTAGAATTGGGTTGGTAGGTTTAAGTATGTGGGAGAGTTCTAACACACTGAGCCACTGGTTCCAGACAAGTCACATTGCATTTTTGTTTGTTTTCTTCTTCTGAAAACGGTCTCGAAAGTAAAGACTTGAGTGGGGTTTGAACTCACCATCTCCCGGTCATGTGGCAGCGTTCTAACACACTGAGCCACTGGTTCCAGACAATTCACACTGCTTTTTTGTTTGTTTTCTTCTTCTGAAAACGGTCTCGAGAGTAAAGACTTGAGTGGGGTTTGAACTCACCATCTCCCGGGCATGTTGCAGCGTTCTAACACACTGAGCCACTGGTTCCAGACAATTCACACTGCTTTTTTGTTTGTTTTTTCTTTCTGAAATCGGTCTCGAAAGTAAAGACTTGAGTGGGGTTTGAACTCACCATCTCCTGTTTAGCTTTTCCTTGATTTTCACCTTTTTTCAAATCCTCAACAATGATGAAGAATTGCGCACTATAGCGCGCCGCTCAATGACCTTGACCAATATCAATGACCTTGAGCGAAGTGGGGTTTGAACCCACCATCTCCCGATCTACTAGTCTTATGACCTTCATAAGACTAGTAAATGACCTTGACCAGTATAAATGACCTTCACCAGTATAAATAACCTTGACCAGTATAAATGACCTTGACCAGTATGCGGTCTGTGATCATGGACTTTTGCTTTTCTGAGATTTTCACCTTCTTTTTAAATCCTCCGAAATCGTAAAAAACGATGGATTATAGCCTCTCTTTTCCACGATTTTCACCTTTTTTTCAAATCCTCCGAAATCGTGAAAAACGACATATGCATGCCCTCTGAGACAATGGCCGCTCAATGACCTCTGAGACCATGGACCAATGAACCATGTAAACACAACACATTGAGCAGGGCACTGCAGGGAGTTGAACCCCGTTCCGGTAAACCAGAAGTACGACACCAGTGCCTTAGTTTTTGTGTTGTTGTTTACAGGTCCTTTCGTTGAAATGTAAATTTTACATTTCAACAGTAAAGTAAGAAGAGAAACACAAAAGCACAAAAATAACATTTTCGAATTACCGGTATTTGCTTTGATTTTTTAAACTTTCTCTTGCCGACCTCCCACATTTCATTCTGTTAGGATCCATTTGGTTACACGTGTGTGCGTGTGTGTGTCAATTTGGTGTTACACTCTCAGACTTACAGACATGGACCAAATGGTCCATTTGGTTACACAGTTAGTACACTAGACCTGTACGTGCCCGTCGGCCACCATACATACTCTCAGAGTTAGACCTGTAAGGGTCTATTTGGTTGCATGTGTGTTACACTCTCAGAGTTACAGACCTGTAAGTGTCCATTTGGTTACATGTGTTACACTCTCAGAGTTACATTTGGTTAGCGACTTAGCATGTGCATGCGCCTGTGCGTGTGTGCATGTGTGCGTGCGTGTGTGTGTGTGTGCACGCTTCAATGACCACTTTTGGACCCCATGGGGATCAGGGACCTCAGGGAGCCACCCATAATTCACAACGATCACAGCGAACTCTGTTGCATCACAACTGGTGGCCAACAGTCGTAACCAACATCGCCGCCGACCCACAGGAGAATACCATCGCACAGTGGTATCAGACCAACCACAATCAGCCAGCCCTCAAACCAAACCCTTCGACCTAGATGAACTCAAAACTGCAATGGGAAAGTTGAAACCCTGGGATTGATGACATACTGGCAGAAATGATACAGCACCTGGGACCTAACGCAAATACCTGGCTCGTGGGGATACTGAATACATGCATGGCACAGAAAACCATCCCTTCTGTCTGGAAAAAGGCCAAAGTGGTTGCAATCCCCAAACCTGGCAAAGACCCATCATCCCCAAAGAGCTACCGACCCATTTCCCTCCTCTGCATCACCTACAAGAGAGGCTATACTACTCCAACGCCTCATGCCACTAATAGACACCAAGCTGACTAAAGACCAAGCTGGTTTCCTTCCCGGCCGCTCTTGTGCTGGACATAGCTCAACCTCACCCAACACATTGAGGAGGGGTTTGAGGGAAAACAAATAACTGGAGCAGCATTCAGAGATCTCTCTGCTGCCTACGACACTGTCCAACACCGCACAATGGTGCCGCTTCTATGTCCAGTTAAATGACCAGAGGAGTAAATGGAAAGCCCAAAAGAACGGCCTCCCACAAGGTAGTGTGCTCGCCCCCCTCCTTTTCAATATCTACACAAACGACCAGCCACTACCCACAGAATGCCAGCATTTCATCTACGCCGACGACCTCTGCATTACCACCCAACAAGCAGACTTCCAGAAGATTGAATCTGTCCTTGAAAGTGCCCTCCAAGAAATGTCAAGCTACTACAATACAACCACCTGAAACCCAACCCATCAAAAACCCAACTATGCAGCTTCCACCTGAAGAACCGAGACGCGAAAAAAGAACTGAGCGTCACTTGGGATGGTCACAAACTCTCCAACCATACCCACCCCATGTAACTTGGAGTTACACTGGACAGGACACTCCTTCAAAAAAACACCTGGAGAACACAAAAGCCAAGGTCAACACCCACTCCCGTGAAATAAATGTTTACACACCTCATTCAAGTAGCAGGCAGGCAGGCAGGAAGACCGAGGCAGGCAGGCAAGGCCAGGAAGGCAACAAAGTGCAGGCAGGGGGACTATCCGACCTAAGGCTGCGCTGCAAGGGTTGGAGCCTGTCTGAGCTGACTGAGAAAGGCTGGCTGGCTGCGTTGGCTGACTGGGAGGGCTTGCTGGCTAGCTGTCTACCTTGATCTCCGTCCTAAGAAAGAAAGACAGAAAAAGAAACGCACAAATTTAGAACGACTTAAACCCTCTTAGTCTATATTTAATAAAACTATTCTGGACAGGAATCCTGTATTGCAGGGGTGCACAAAAGGTACATTGTGATCTACCAGTAGATCACAAAGGCTGTGCAGGTAGACCACATGGCATGCCTAGCCCCTCTCGGGACCCTACGTAAAGTATTCTGACATTTGGATGACTTTACATAGGGTCCCTCTCCAGTTCATAAGCCCACAATAGGACACAGCTGTACATAAGACGTTGCGGCCGTGCTGCAGCGTTTTGATGGTTGATGTTTCAAAAGAAGCATATATCGGCTAACGGAAACGTCAGAGAATTTTCATTTGGCGCAGAAGCCGTTAAGTATTTTTGTTTGACCGTTCTGTGCCAAATGAAAATTCTCTGACGTTTCTGTTGTCTCCTATAGCTCCTATATGCTTCTTTTGAAACATCTCACAACCATCAAAACGCTGCAGCATGGCCGCAACGGAGGTTATGTACAGCTGCGTCCTATTGTAGGCTTACAAACTGGAGAGGGACCCTATGTAAAGTCATCCAAATGTCAGGAAACTTTACGTAGGGTACCGAGAGGGGCTAATGGCATGCCCCTGTATATAATCTATCACTTGAATTACGGTGATTTGATTGATTGACATAAAAAGGCCTGTCAGCTCAAATGTTGCACACAAACATCAGTAGCATAGATAAAGCTCACATGTTACCCAAATAGTTACACAAATTAATCAATCAACTTCAAGTCTTTATTTGTAGAGTACATTCCTTCTTATATTTCACAACAAAATTCTAATCTGATAATATAGGTTTATTTACTAAAGTTTTGCTGTGTCCTGTAGTAAGTGTTTCACTGTCTCTGCTGCCTAAATTAAATGCAGTCTAGTATTTCGCCAGCAGATGTCACTATTCACTGAAGCTTCAAAGCTTAACACATTTTTGAACCAATTGGTTCAAGTGGTTCAGAGGTTCATAAAAGCTTCATTGGCCCATCACTAATGTTTGAACAAAAACAACAACAACGTTAAGTATTAAATAACATTTCATTATTTACCTGCTGCCTGCAGACGACGACGGACACGATGCGTGACGTCGCACTATCAAACAAACACTGACCAAACCCCCCTCCACGCGTCTGCGCCGTATTTGAGGTGGGCGTCACTTCTTTCCGGTGTGAGGCCACGCCTGCGACTTCTTTGCCGCGAGTTTCCATAGAGTATTAAAAGGATAGAGACTGAACTGGTCGCGAAGCTCCGCCCCCTCCGCTATTCATGTCAGTGGAAGTTGCTCAGTGGCGTTTTGAAGCACCCGGAAGGCTGCCGGAAGGACCGTCTATTTCCGCATTTTTTCGCTGATTCAGCTTTTGGGCATCAAATTTTGGTGCCCAAATGCGGAAGTGCAGCTGGGCTTTAACATTGAGCGCTCGGTTGCACGGGGTTTCCTCGTCAAGAATCCACGGGTCCGCCTGCAGTCCTTCCTCTTACCACTTACCAGCGCTTCAACACTGGGCCTAGCTGGCCCCTTGGGCGAGTTTCTTGTAGTCATATTATAGTCCTCCTACGTTCCATCCGGGTCCCGTCCGCTTCTCATTGTAAATACTAAATAGCTACATATGAACGCGTGAATCCTTTTTTTACAATAACGTTATTTTTCAGAAAGGAAGGTCTTAATGCTTCCAACTCGAGTATAATTATTAATGTAACTGTAAAGTGTCCACGACAAAGAAAATATATGACGGAAGTTTCCTAGAGTAGAACCCGGAAGTGGCTGACGTCACGGCTTAAATACACAATACAGACGGTGATCTCCAACCTGATAATGTCTTCAGTGGTCTAGTGGGCTAGTCATCCGTCTTTGAGTCTCATCATCGTAATTTTGCCAGTTCAAGCCCCGTTGGTAATTTTCGGACTACTTGTTTTTGTCATGTTATGTTTAGGGCTAGTTTGACAATGCATTGATTGATTGATTGAAATATTTATTAAACAGTTTGCAGAATTACAGTACATTTCAAGCACAAACTCAATACAAAGACTGTTAACTGTGAGTGGACAACCCAATTAAGCATTACACTTGTTTACAACAGGGTCCACCATGTTCAATTCATCAAAACATTTAGAGACGTACAAATAGACACTTCTATATAGTTAAAGAACAGAACAGGAATTCATCATAAAGGAAGCAAAAAGGGAAAAGAAACATACAGTGAGGGGAAAAAGGGGGGTAGGGGGGATTCAGACAGGCCAGTTTCGAATTGCAGCCGTCCGTAGGTGCCCTTTGAGAGCGGTTTTGAAGGAGTCAAGGGATTCACATGTCTTAATGACTGTTGGTAGGGCGTTCCACATTTTGGTGGCATAGGAGCGAAAATAATTTAGTCTCTTGTTTGTGCCGAATCTGGGTTGTACATGGTTTGTTGCACTCCCTCTGGTGTTGTGGGTGTGGACTTTGTTTACATTAAGGAAGTATTTAGACAGGTACATGGGTATCTTGGTGGTGTATTGAATCTTGTGGACCAGACCCATTGCAAGATGCTGTACTCTGTCGTCGACCCTAAGCCATCCCAGCCTGTCAAAGTGGGCAGGGGTGAGGTGGGTTCGGGGGGTGAGGCCAAGTAGGAGCCTGACCAGTTTGTTTTGGGAGGTCTGGAGCCTTGTTTTAAGGGCCTTTGAGGTGCTGTGGTACGAAGAGGTGCATGCATAGTCAAAGAAACCTTGTACGAGGGCTCCTGCATTAGGCTACGGACCCCCATTTAGTGGCATTTCTATCTCTGGGACCCCCAGCAACTGACAGGTAGGTACTGCAGGGGTTCCCCGGACCCCCCAGTCTGAGACCCACTTAGATCTGGTCCATAGCTCTAATGCGTTGCATTTAGACATTAGAGCTATGGATCAGAGCTAAGACTCACTGTGCTATTGTAGGCTATAGGCCTATTGTTATTATAGGTCAGTCCGTAAACACTGAAGTTGGTGCTTTGCATGAAAGTAAGGATAGCACTCAATTAATTGATTCACAATACACTTCTAATTATATTACATGAAGCAGACAGCCCTGTGATTAAACATTTAGCATTACACTGCAACCACACTGTGGTTAATAATGTTTTTTATTCACAATGGAATGTTATTGTATTCCTAATATATCATGGAGGTGTGGTCAGCACAGTAGATTCATATTTCAATCGATCTGGGACATTAAAATTGTGCAAAACTCTGTTCAATTAATTGCCTCTTCTGCTACATTAAACATTACTAAACATTAAACGTTACTTATACCTGTTATTGAGACTCCTATAGAGCATGTTGACATGGATAGCTTGGTTAGTAGTATCTCTGTTAGTTAATGCAGTTTGATTGATTAAATGAATAGCCTATTTTGCACACACACACACACACACACACACACACACACACACACACACACACACACACACACACACACACACACACACACACACACACACACACACACACACACACACACACACACACACACACACACACACACACAGCTTATTCTGCTGTTGCCATCGTTCTGCGTGATTCCTTGTTTGACCCGGAAAAAACGTGCATGCGTGTCTAATATGATTGTCAGAATCGCAGAAGGATTTGAATTATGGATGTTAATAGTTAATCGCCGTTAAAAAAAAAGTCGATTAAACGTAACAGTTAATAAGTAATCAAATTAATCGAAAAGTCTCTGCTTTTGCATGTGATGTGACAGACAAGACAGCTAGTGCACTTTTGATTTGCTGTGTTGTGTACACCCAACGAAGAAATTGCGGCTTCGGCCAAGTTCCAAAGTACCCTTATTTCTATTTATGTCAGATGATATTTATGACTCAAAGAACTTGACTCTTGTTTGGTGGATTGGATGATTGTAAAAAAATAATATTGAAAAGTCAAAAGTATGTTGCATTAAAACCTTTACTATATTATATTCAAGAAGTTGTGTATAAGTATCGACTACTCATCTGGATGGTATCAAGGTACACGTACGTGGGTGTGTCCAGGTTAGTAGCTGTCATAAGAACCACATCTTTATCCTGCTCTGTGAGTCCTGCATATAGACAAAGGTCACACCAAGGACTCACAGCAACAGAGTGGACGTTATGACAACAACTGAACTCTTCCGTGCACTCTTCTCTACTCGAACTGAAGAAACAACTTGTTAAAATGGTGAAGGGGAGCCTATTCAAGAACCCCCTCTTCCTCCTCCTCCTCATCATCAGCATCATCATTGAGGCTCATGTCCCGATGAAAACATTTCACTATGTGGATGAGTTGAAAAGCTGGTATGATGCTCAACAGTACTGCAAGGAGAAGTTCAATGACTTGGCTTCTGCTAGTGATCATAGAGAAGACCTGCTACATGAGTTTCAGAAGAACGGAGGCGTGAAGGCGTGGATCGGCCTGTACAGAGACCCCGGGGACCCTTCTGTCTGGAGGTGGACCGGAGAAAGGCTAGTCTTGTTTTTAATCACTTTCAGCCTGATGCCCCTATTATAGGAAACTTTAAGTATAAAAATATGTACTGTGGTTAAAGCCAATTATTAATTACATTAGCATTCATATTTCTAGAACCCCAATCCAAGTATTCGTTGTGAAGTAGCATTATATCACCATTCAATAAGTAAACAGACACCCCCGAATGTAAGATAGTCATGTAAATGACCAATGAGGTTTGAATATTTGGGGTTGAGGGATGACATTGTAGGTAGAACATTTTGTTGAAATGAATGCAGGAAACTGAATTTCCTGCATAATTGTGACCGCACCCCACGTTAATGTGCATTTCTTGAACCCCTAACATAACCATAATATTAACACTAATCCTAACCCTAACGGTAACACAAACAGTAATATTGACAATAAAGTTTGCTTCATTCAGAATCTAAAACAATGTTTAAAGACCTAGTGAAATGAATGGAATGTGCCCATGGGGAAGGGCCGGTTCCGGCGAGCCGCCCCATGTCCGAAACGGTTGAAAAATGACAGTTACCGTGTGGGGTCCGTCTACTTACCCTCTACTGTACTGTACTGTCACTCATCATATATACAGTTAATATATGCGTGTGTGTTTGTGTGTGTGTCAGGTTGCACACAGGTGGTGAAAAACAACCATGCTGTTTTCGTGCTCAGACCCAGCCACCCACACACATAGCTCCGTAAGGGAGTGGTTGCACCACTCAAAAAGTACATGAACCCATGGACTTAGTGCCCTCTACCGATATTGACGTCAGATTCCGGTGCTCTATAAGCAGCTTGGGAAATAATAGTAAGGTTGACTAAATGTCTAGTCCTAATTATGACACAGATGTTTGACATTGATGTTTTTGCTTTCCATGTTGTCCCCAGGTGTGGACAGCTCTGCGTTTCCTGGCGGGCCAGTGGCTCTGGGTGGACGGGGAACCACAGCAGTACCAGAACCTGCCACTGTGTCCGGCACTGTGGAACCCAACCCAAAGACGACAGCGCCCAGTGGCAGATCAGGGACTGCATGGAGAGAAGAAACTTCCTATGCATCAAAACGCCATAGAACAGACACAATACACACTACTACCAGGCATAGCTGGAATTTGTGGTAATTTATATGAAGAATACTACTGCCGTACTATGCAGATATACTGTAGGTTGGTTATTTCTTCCCATAATTGTTTGTTAGAGTGACAGTCTACTGTTAATCTAGGTTTCCTAAGCCTAGATACAGTGTATCACGTTGTTTTCTTTGCTTTCTTATGTGACTCAGTGTTTGTCAATTGTTCTACCGTTTACTCTGATGTTGCTCTTCAGAATTCACTGTGGATAAGAGTGTCTGCTACTGCATATATGTGTACATTTTCAAATTGAATAAGACCGTTATCATTGTTGTGATTTTCTTTTCTTAATGCCAACTGCCCTGCAAAACTAAAATGTAACCTAAGTACGGTCCATGCAACCAACACCTTATGAAGCTCATATCCGGCTTTCTGTTTTCTTCTAAATGGTTAATCATGCAGCTGAAGTGTCTCAATGAACTAAGTGTGTAGGAAGAGGTGGGTGTTTGGATTATGTAGGCCTACCGAACAGAAGGTTGTGCCATTGATTGATTGATTGATTGATTGATTGAAATATTTTGCAGAATTACAGTACATTTCAAGCACAAACTCAATACAAAGACTGTTAACTGAGTGGACGACCCAATTAAGCATTACACTTGTTTACAAGAGGGTCCACCTTGTTCAATTCATCAAAACATTTAGAGACGTACAAATAGATACTTCTACTGTAGTCAAAGAACAGAACAGGAATTCATCATAAATGAGGTAAAAAGGGAAAAGAAACATATACAGTTAGTGGAAAAAGGGGTGGGGGGATTCAGATTCAGGCCCTCGATTGCCTTGATAGGTCATCACAGTGTACGTCATTCTGGTGGCAAATGACCGAATTGTGAAAACAAAGTGAGTTTTGCATGACTACTCAAATTAAATCTCCATGTTGTCTTGTGACGGGCCATCGCATTTTCACACACACACACACACACACACACACACACACACACACACACACACACACACACACACACACACACACACACACACACACACACACACACACACACACACACACACACAAACCTTCTCCACCCCGAACATCGTATTCTGCTGTTGATATTGACTATTTGGTGGATCGGATCATTGAAAAAGTCAATGTTGCATTAAAAGTTTTATAATAATATTTTCAAGAAGTTACTTTTCATGGGTGTGAAAAGTTGCTGACTAGGCAATAAATGAGACTGAATGGAAGGCAGACAAATAGGCTACACAAAGTACACATACACAATAACACGTATTTGGCAATCTATACATTCTGTGTATGTTTATCAGAGTAACTGTATTGCCAGTGAGAGGTTGGACCATGGAATCACAACATTTTTTGGTTTTCAATTAACTTTCAGATGACAGTTCGATCTCTAGAGTGCACTATTTCTGCAACAAATTGATGTAGGATGTTATCATTTCTGTGCTGTTATTTTGAAAAAATTTAATTCACACACACACACACACACACACACACACACACACACACACACACACACACACACACACACACACACACACACACACACACACACACACACACAGTGTGTTATTTATTATTACATTTGTCTGTACTCAATGCATAATACTTCACAACAACCAGTCATGGACTCCAGTTTTGTAGTTTTATTGAATTGCATCACTCTACATCATCTAGAATTTCAACAAAGTAGTTTATAGACCAAATATGTTTACTTGCATCTCTGCAATAAGTCTCTAAACTTAAGGAGAGAAAGATGTATTATTGAAACATACATAGGAATTAGAATATTTCATTAAACATTGCCATAAAAGTGAATGTTCATTCTTGTATGCCATTTTCTAGTCTCATATATATATAGTCTTCTTCATATCGTCTTCTTTTTTAATATAATAGGATTTAGTTTATTTTGTCTCCTTTTTATTGGAATACTAGAAAAGAAACAGGAAAATAAGGTAAGAAATGCACAAAACCCATTGAAGAGTAGCATGGCCTAATACTACGGCAAAGAAGTTACTGGACATTCAGTTGACATGCACTCAGGTGGAGGATAGAAAAACAACAGCCATAGAAGGAGAGAGTTATGTCAGTCGTCAGTTTGGCAAATTCCAATAACTCTTAGTTTAAACCTGTCAACACAAATTCTGTATAGCAAGCTCTGGAGTGTTATTTTATCGTTATTTGTATTTATTTATTTTATCCCATGAATTTGTAACCCATTCTTTCACCCGGTGCCAATTCCTGCTACTCTCCCTCTGGTTGGACGTAGCGCGTGGAAGGAACACGTTATTCCAACCAGTTCCTGTCCAGGGGGTCAGGAGGCTGACCAGGGGGAGGCAGTATAGAGAGGGTACCTACCCTAGGGGTCATGGGGAGAACATGCAAACTCCACACAGGAAGGCCCTTTCGCCAGCCCCACCTAGGGTATGGGTGCTGATGACGCGGACCAGAGAATACGCCCACAGCGTCCCCGGTGGGGAACGAACCCGGGACCTTCTAGCTGTGAGGCGACAGCGGTACTGACTGCGCCACCGTGCCCCCTGGAGTGTTATTTTAAATGAAAGTGTAAACATTGAAAGGGACAATTTCCCCCACATGACATTCTACCAAGGCAGCAGCTGCCCCTTCCTTATAATAAACCTTACCCAATGGGAAGGCTTGTTTTATACACTTACAATTCCTTTATTGGACATTATTGCCAGATTACGTCAGAATGTTGAACATTCAAATGTGGACTCTGACCGTATTCTACATTTCAATGACATAACTCTTTCATTGTATGACGAAGCACAGGTTGCACTGAAGAGTAGGAGGATAGAAAAGAACAGGTTGCACAGTCTCAGGAGCGTTAAGGAATGTATCAACGATGTAAAATAACAGTATTGGCATCTTTGACCTGTCCACGTCATATCCATAGAGATATAGGTCATATCCAGAACCCACACAAAGCTGGGCACAACAAAGAGTGAGAGCCTTTAGATCTCATGGGTTGCATTCAGCTGGGCACAGTATACTTTTAAAACTATGGCTATATGTCATTAACATGTAAACTTCAACCCATGCATTATGGCTTTTTGTGTCGTCGTAATGGGATGGCCCCTGCCTGGGCTCTGGGAAACAAACGAGAACCGGACACAGTTTGGGCTGACACGGGAGTCTAAACAGTCTGTTACTAATTAATACATGAGTGGATAACACATCCCGGTGCTTGTTAATAAACATTGCTCAAAGAGATACAGCATAAAAGTTAGTCCATGCTTGTTCTGTAGGCATAGCAACATTTATTTATTCATATATAAATCAGGTCTCTCTTATGTCATAACATTATACACTTCCACATTCCACATTATCATGCCCAGCTCAATGCATCCCAGAAGCTCAAGGGAGTAGAATAGTAGTATCAGTTTAGCTGGATATCTCCATTAACCCATTCTGACCTGAGATCAGATTCTAAAAATGTCTATTACATCCTGACAGTTAAAATTTTAACCCATTCTGACCTGAGATCAGATTCTAAAAGTGTCTTAGATTTTTCAAAAATAGCAGACCTACAAGCTCGTATCGCGCCACTCGGTGGCGCGATATGAGCTTGTAGATCTGCTATTTTTAAATAGCTAAAGCATAACATGATGCTGACACCAAAATGGGTGCCCGGTCAGAATGGGTTAATAGTTGTTCCCAGAACAGTAATGAACTATCACAGGGTCCATTACAGTACATACAGTAAACTGGAAGGTGACAAAGCTAGTTGTCACTCACAGGTAAAATTGGAGATACATTGATCAGTGTTATATGGATGGCAGATGGAAAGTTATATTAGAACTATAAAGCGTGGAGTGAATCATAAACAATCATATCTTCAACAAGAAAAAATATGTTTAAACAGTATATTATATAGTTCAACCATTTCTAAATACTCTCGTCATACTCAATAAGCAATATATATCTTTAAGTCACAATAATCATTATATATTTTTTTACATTGTGCTTTCGGAGTGAGAGTCCTGATTGTGTTTACGTTCATGGGCTCGTGGGGGGCGGTGTTTGGGGGGCGGGGGTTGAAATCTGTGTGCTGTAGTTGAAACAGAGGTGGGCTTAATTTCCTGGATAGACACTAGGAACAATAACGAAGGAACACTCACAGGGCGCGTCACGGAACAGGAACTGTCAACAGGAACTGCGACGATGGAGTGTTCCAGCAGAGGTGCTAGATAGACGTGGTTTGCTTTCCCCCAAAATATTATTTATTATTATTACAGCCTACTGCTGCAAGTGTGAGAGCCCCTCTATATGTCGTCCGTCAGACTGCCATTTCTATCTTGGACCAAACACATACTGTACTAGCAATAGCACCTCCTGCTGTAACACTCCATCATCGCAGTTCTTGTTTACACTGTGCATGTGCAAACCTCCCGCAGGAGTGTTCCTTCTTTATTGTTCCTAGGATAGACACAGGTTATGATTATGGGGTTTTCCATAGCAGGATCGATGCACAGAACTTGGCTCTGCCCAGATTTGGACCTCGTAAGATTTGAGTTAAAAATAATTTATATTTATATTTATTTGATTATATTTCTAGTAAACTTGTTACTTCACAGGTGGTGTACAACACTGTTGTTATTGCAAAATATTGTTCACTGTTCATTAATAATCTGCTAGAGCCGAGTTTAACACATTGTGTGAATCTTATTCTTGAATTAGGTACACCAAATACCGTATATCATCACAAATATAAATTAAACCTGTTCAACACAAGTGATTTGAAGTCACACTTCGAGGGCTGTTAATGACGCAGAGATGCTTCAAACCTCTTATAAAAACATTGTGATCTGTGGTTTATGGGACTGTTTTGGTACCATAGTGGCAACAACACAAGGCTAGTGCTGCACAGTCATATGTCAGTATACTTTAACATCACAACAAACAAACAAGTCATCCTTTTAAAAACCCTGTACAACCTCCTCAACCATGTGGTGACGTTTAAGGCTTTAACATTAATGTCATTCAGATGGGAAGCTGTCTAACATTTCTTATAATAATGAGGAGTTTTCATCACTTTGAACAAAGATGTGTGTAGCTATTAGTGAGTAGGAAAATTTGCACCGTAGCACTAAAGACGTCAATAATACGAATATAATAATAATAGAACAATGTCTTTTATATGTAAAATCTCTACTAGACTTATACAGCTAATATACTGTAGGCTACCAATCGCCAATTCAGACATTTTATACATAAAAAAGGAAGGCAAAAAAGAACACAAACTTTAGCTGCATGATGGAGAATACAGAGATGCTATCCCTAGTTCCTACCTCCCTAAGTATTCACTTATTCTCCAGCCCAAAGGTAGCAGCTCAATTATTGTTGTTTAAGACAAAACATGCTCACGATGTGTAACCATTCATTTCACTTCTAAAATGACTCTGATGCCGACAACTTCTCACCATTATGCCTACACCGGTAACATGACAAGAAAGCTAAACGAATGAGTCTACCCCAGTGATTCACTTAGAACTTTAAACTGCTACTTGTACTGTCTCAGCTGAGCACCACATGGGGAAAGAAACTGTGCTGGCTGTGTGCGTTGTGTCGAGCCAAACACATTGGATATGCTGGAAAGTGGCAAAGTGTGAATTGAATAGCGACACGTTTTTAATATGCGTGTCGATTTTCCAAGACACCTGTATGCGTTCGGCCGGGTACAACACATCACGTGTCCATATCTACCATGAAATGACAGCTACATTAACTAACTCTACTTTCTCTATCTGCTACCTATGGTGAACTCATCACAAAAGGATAGGGAAAGAAAACTCAATTCAATGACAATACCCAAATAAAATCACCCCAAAAAGCTAACTGCTACATGAGAAAGCTAACCCCATGTTCCTTGCTACATGAAACAAATCTGCCTTAACGTGACCCAGAGCTAATTCCATTCAGTACATGAAACCGGCCTAACATCTCAGGCTAGCTAGCTACCACGGTGAGATGCAAACGCGAAGAAGTTTTTTTTAAATGTACTGTTCAATATTCACTGCAGTTGACACCATTCATTTGCACTGTGTAAACATGTACTTACAAAAGTGAAAGGGTGAGGGGAGGAGTGATGCCGGGGTGGGGGGGTGGGCGGTTGGTTGGGTGAGGGTGGTAGTGATAGCAGGGGGGAGATAAGGGGGAGATAAACGGTTTAAGGAGGACGTTCCAGGAATCACGGCGCACGGTCGGACCTCTCCGCCATCAGTCCCTGTTCAGGCTGCACCAAGCAGCTGCATGAGGAGAGGATGGGCAGATGGATGGAAAGAGGGATAGATTGAAGAGGTGAAATGAAACAAGACGTGTCAAGGAAAAGGTAAGTGGAAACGCAGAGGTAGAGCATGAATGAAAGCAAACATGAGGAAGAAAATGAGATAGGATACGTGATCATGTTCAGGATATGGAGATAAGTGAGAACAGAGAGCGAGGGGAAAGAGAAGAGAATAAAGATCAGGGAGGGAAGAGGCAAAGAAAGACATTAGAAGTCAGAAAACAGAACCAGACACGTACAGCTATCAGTGGCTGTCTGCCAAGCATCACATCAAGCTATCGACTCTCTTTGCTTTGCCTCGAGGCTATGGACATAGGCCTACAGTATGCCAGCATTGATTATTTTGATTACTGCCATTTACAATAAAGTACAAAGAGTACAAGGGAGTTTTTCACATCTGCTTGGAGCTTAAAAGTAATAAATATTACACCTAAATAGCCTCCCAGGGTTATCTGAGGGCACTGCATTATCAGCCATTCTGAGCCGTTAATACCGAATGAGTGTTATTCTGCACAGTTCACAAAGAGGACACATCTTTTTTATCTTTATTTAGGCACACGCTTCGAATGTTATCAACCGATAATCACCAATATGTTCTTATCAAGACCATGCAATGGTGCAATATGGACATTTCCTACATACTGCCTCAGCGAGTAAGTGACTAGGAAACACGGAAGTGAAGTTACTGCCGCCGAAGCGAAAACATTGTGAAACTGTGCTATAGGCCTACAACAACTTCGCTTTATGTTTACTTATGTGGCCGGTTAAGGTTAGAGTTAGGGCTAGATTTAGGGTTACAGTTAGTAGTCGGACAACGTGCCAAACGCGACGTCGGACAACAACGTCAATATGTAGGAAATGTCCATACTGGCTTGATAAGGGCTGATGGTGGAGATTAAATCATCTGATAAAATCCGAAACCGCTAATTTAGGCCAGGTGCTGGATGTCAAGGCATCAAGGAAAAGGGAAGGAACATCCACACACTTGTTTATAGAGCTCCAGAGGTCTTCATCAGAATTTGCCTGATGAACGATCGAAACGTTCTCTAGGAAACAAGTGTGCGGATGTTCCTTCCTTCTGTTCGATCTGCACTGAACATTGGATTGTATTTCTCTCAGTCCCTTCCCTCCCTCCTCTGATCTGTTGCATTGCAGCACTGACCTGGCACTGCTACAGTAGAAAGAGCCTCCGGCTGGCACAGTGTGTCCACCTTCACATGCTGAAAGGCTTTGGTGGGGGAAGACTGGAGGTGCCTGTATACACAAGACATTAAAACAGGGTTAAGAAATCACCCGCACACATCCACAGTTTCTGTGAAATGAACAATAAGGCCATCACACGGCTAGCACTTTCAATCAAAATGACACTGATCATCCCCTGTATCGCTTCTTTAACCTCATGCCATCTGGACAAAGATACATAATCTTGCCATGGAAAAAGGTTTTAGTTTTAATGGGAGTTGTGTTCCCTCAGCCATCGCGACATTAAACAAATAGGATGGTTCTGTATACTGTGGGGACCTCTTGCTTATCCTCTGTGTTGTTTTTGATGCGAGTGTTTGGAACAGACTGTGAAGACGAATATCCTTCTGGACAATGAAGATTATTATTATTATTATACACACCCACGTCTAATGTATACTTGTATGACCTCTGTGTCCCTGAGGCTGGGTCATCACCATGCTGGCTTGTGGTGGACATTTTTGTCAAATATCCATTTTTGCCACGGACATTGGACATACACAATGAAAGACGGACAATAATATTACCACCAGAAACACTAAATAGCCTAAATGTGTCCATTTGGTTCTATTTGTGCACTCTCTGGGCTCCATTAAGCAATTCATATAATATGACATATAATATTACAGTTTTATGAGCTGGGGGCGTGTTGTATGTCATATTGCAATTTTGGGCATGTTAAGAAGCGCTTTCGACACCCCGTGGATTGCGCAAAACGGCCTTGAATTAGTCATGGGTGTGTTTAAGGAGTGTTTGAGACGTACCCAATCAACATGTCCGTACTATTCTCTTTACCAGTCAGCTGATGTCACATACGGAATGCGCACTTTGGGGATCGTGGTATTACATTTCTTCAGGCTGGCACCATAGAAGACATGACATGACTTTGTCACATTTGGGTTAATTATTCCTATTGCACTGCATGCTGTCACCTTTATGCCTCAAAATAATTTGTTTCTATTGAAAAACACCAGTAAAATAACGTTTATTATATTTTATTTCATTCAAGTCATGATGAAGGAATGAGTTGAATGCTGCTGCTTAATGCTGTGCCTGTGGCCCCGATGGTATATGGCCTTCGATCGTAGCATTTTATTGAAGAATACTTGAATCGGGTGTGATACAGCATATGAAAGCAAACTTCCCAAGGATTATGGAGATGTTTTTATTTATTTTTAAGGTTGAGAAATGAAAGAATTATGGCCATTTCTAATCTCAACATTTTACAAAAAAAGACGCAAAAAGAGGCTGTTGCCATGTCTCATAGAAACAAGTAAATAGGTCTATAAAAATAAGGGCATATAACAGGGGTCTGTAACCTATTTTAAATGAAGTGCCATGTTTTTATTTTCTAGATAGTGAGTCTGCCATATCCAGATTAATTTTAATGACACCACATTAAAATAAAAAAACATATTTTGATTGTCCACAAATATAAAGTTCTTCCTTCTTTTTAAATATGTTCTTGCACATTGTTATAATGATCATTATAGATATCCCCCTGCAGTCAGAGTTCATAGTTTTAATGAATGAATGTGATGCATTGTGAGCTGGTATAGATCTGCTATTTTCAAAAGTAATCTTGGAAATTTTTAATTTAATTTTTGGATTAGCCGTCCTTAGTTGGGCAAATGCATTCATCTGGGGATCCTTGACATGGGAATGTGCTGTGTGAGGATCACTGGTTTAAACAACATTAGGAGAAAAGCCCAAATAACCACTTTAGAAACAAGAAAAGCAACCACAACTAGTAGGCTACAACTACCAATATTTACAAGCAACTTTACAGAAAAAGAAGCCGCTTATAATAAACAGACATGGCAACACTCCAGCAGCCTCCCAGAGCCGCTCAAGTGTAAAATCAAACAGTGCTTTTTGCGTTTATGAGTGTTTTTAGGTCAAGGGGCTTAATAGCAAATTGCGCAAAGCGAAAATAATTAACATATGGACACTCCCACAATGCTAAAATATTCATGAACGCCGTATGCCATATGTGTGTGCGTTCAACACGGGCCGATATGCCTTTCATAATACGATTGTGCGCAGAGCGAGGGCAATTTATGTATTACCCCATTGTAAAACGGATCTTCAAAATGGCACCCTCAGAGTTAAGGGGGTCCTTGCAAATAAAACATTTGAGAACCACTAGCACTAGTTGGCCTCTATAATACTAATACGGTATGTTAATAATATGTAATTCTGGCTTTTAGTTGATCCTTTAACATCTTTGTTGTTATTCATGTCCTCACTGTATGGCATTACTGCTATTTTAATGTTGTTTTATGCCTTGTTTTTTATAGATTTTTCCTCCATTGCTCTGAAAAGCAGTTTGAGTTGCATTATGTCATGAAAGGTGCTAAAATACGGAAGTGTTATACATATTCAGAAGAAAACCTGGAGACTTGACATTCAGTAATTGGGTCTTCAAAATAAGAACATTATAATGGTGTGTTGTAGACTGGCATGACACATCTGTCCGTGTAAGGACATATCGATGACCCCTGCTCTGAGGAGATACAGTTTCAACTGAAAAGCAGAATCTTCCATCTACTGTACAGACAGCTAGGTCAGCAGTCTCTAGACTCCATCCCCACCAGACCACCTGCACCATCACTAAATCATGACGACCTCAACTAACTCCAGTGCTTCAGCAATTCTGTGGCAGAGTGAATGTCTGAAGACTCCTAATTACATTTCAAAGATGCTGCACATTTTCCAGTTCATGGCGCCTACTCCTACATTAATGGATGTATTAATGACCACATTAAATAAAGGGCTTTCACTTTCACGTTGGCGTATTGGGCAAGATTTACTCAAATAAAATGACAGAGGGTGTGTGGGCTGTGGGTGCTAGGCCAAGGACACTAATATTAAACTAGGTAGAGCCCACACACCATCTTCAGAAAAATGATACATCATTGAAATGTTTTGAATAAGGCTTAAATGGCTAATGTGAAGCAGAAGTGAGAAAGAAACGTATGGAGCCAGCAACAAGCGTTACACCGGGGCTCCACCGGGCGCGTCAGCGTCGCGTCTCTGTCACCGCCACAGAATGTTCCCTTTTTAATCAATGAAGAGTGGCTCCACTGCCCGCGTTGCGTCGCATCTCCGTCACCATTAAAATTGCCCCGGTTCGTTTTTTTACGCACGCGACGGAGACGCAACGCGGCCGGTGGAGCCCTGGCGTTAACTTACAATGGAACACAGATACTGACTCAACACAAACCAGTCAAACTTTAGCTTAAATACTTTCATCCTCTCCTCAGGGAGACACTGAGACACTTCTCTCAGTCCATTTCTGAACCACAGGTCAAATGTCAACAAAGATAGACAGCTGACACTACTAAACTAATCTTGCCTAAGGCAACACAAAACAGGATTGGCACTAGGAGACAATAATTAAAACACAGCTTTGAGAGGAATAGAAAACAGCTGCAGTTCTTTAGTTCTTTAGTTGCTCATGTGTTCTTTAGTTCTTCCTAAAATGAATAACATTACTTCCAAATTTCCTCGACAGCCTTCGTACATTTGTGGACTTTTCTTCCGCCCCTTTTTGTTATGACCAGATGTCAAAGGTAAATTATTTAAACTTGAACTGAAATGAAATGAAGATGCTGAAAAAGGGTGGCCTGCTTAAAGCAAACATCAAAAGTGCATAGACTTGGCTGCCACATGGTGCCCCTGTTTTTTTTAATTAGGCTCTAAACAAAGTCCATAGACTTGGCAGCCACATGGCATGACGTAATATCGGAAAGCCATGCATTGGAGGCGGGCTATAGCGCCCCTCAAAACAAATCAGCCAATAATGATTTTGTTCAACAGTCAAGACGGTTAAGCTCACCTCTTCCATTCCTCCTCTCCATCCCAGAACTCATAGACCACGAAGGACAGGCCGTCTGGCAGACGCACCGCAGTCACACTGGAGTGGAGAGAGAGAGAGTGTTAGGATGGATGGGAAGGCAGGGCGGTGCAAAGGGAGAGTCGCAGATAGGATGGTGGTGGGTAGAAGAGCATGAAGAGTGGAGAGGAGAGGAGGAGTGGGAAGATGAGAGGAAGATACGAGAGAAGCAGAGAGGAGGTGAGATGGAGGGAGAGAGAGGTAGGGACATGTAAGTCACTAAAGCACACATTAAATAAAGACATATTGCTGTAATAAAAACAAGACACAGAACAGACGACAGAGAATGTGGGAAAAGAACACATGACTTGTTTTCTAGCCCTGTGCTGTGGCTGCAGCACATTTTGCACTTGCAGTAAAAGTATCAATAATGCAATAGTATTGGTATACCAAAATGTGCTTAACGTACCAAAAGTAGAAAGTACTTTTTATGCAGAATGTCTCATTTCGAGTTTTCAAATGTATACAAATCCTTTGAAAGTAGCAGATCTATAAGCTCAAAATGTGTCCCACCGTGACTCATTGTGAGCTTGTAGATTGGCTATTTTCGAATTGCTGAAATGTATAGGGCTGAAGGTGGTTAATGTATGTTTTGTAATAATAATCCAAATCTACAAAGTAAAGTATTAAAGTTTTCAAAAAAATGTATAGTGGAGTAAAAGTACAAATACCTCAAAACTGTACTTAAGTACAGTAAAATGTACTTAGTTACTTTGCACCACTGCTACTTATGTCATAAGATGATGGCAAAGTATAAACTAAACTAACCATCATCACTCTGTCGAGGCACCTTCAATAACACCCAAATAGGAAAACAGAAAGCTTTTATAACATTATAATGTAATGTGATTAAGTGACACGTCTGTTTGGCATGCAGGACGTTAGCTTGGCAGGACACTCCAGATCACCACACAGAATTTCACCACTAGAAGAAATTGCAGTCACTCAATGTGTTAGTAGCCTATTTGTAGTAGATAACAGTAAATGCTGAAAATTTGAATGGACAGAAAAATAATGAAGTCTAGGGTTTGACTGGATTGTTGAATTCCTACAATGCCCATAATGCTTTAGTGCACTTCCCCTCCTTGTGGAGAGGACGGAGGCTGCATGGAGGTGTGACTTTGTAGTACACGAAGGAAGTGAGACCACGCTTTCTTTTTTGCTCATGAACATGGCTTCATGACTTACAAAAAACATATTACACACATAAAACCCACAGGAAAGTGTTTCTTGTGCCCTAAACATCATTAGAATAAGCTCTGGTTGCCAAAGGGCTGAAGTGTCCCTCTGACACACATTGACAATTTAGCTAAGAATGCAAAATAATTTAATGTGATCAGAGGATGGGATTCAATTACATGGCTTGCACAAAGTTTCACAGCCTCTCTACCCTCAGTTATCCATCTCGGTCGTCTTTGTCTAAAAAGAATGAAGAAAAATTGGATTATTACTTAATCCATCCATCTATGCAGTTCCTCTATGAACCTGAAGGGGGCAGTTGAGGGACAGTTAACTACAAAGCTCTAGTCTAGTTTAGATGAAGAACTGGAGATTGTGATTGTGTGTGTGTGTGAGTGTGTGGCCGCGCGCGCTTCACTATTTTGAAAATATTTTAAAATAGTGAAAATAGACGATCTACATGGACACGCTGTGAGCTTGTAGATCGTCTTTTTTAACTATTTAAGTAAATAAGGGGTAAGGCTACCGAAATGCAAGTACACAGAGTTGTTCCTTACTTAGATTAACCTTGATTTGTATGGTCCCGTTAATATTAACCTTCCAGCAATATATTTTTAAAAGATGCATCACTGAATGTTGACCTTATCCCCAAATTCAATTTCCTGATGTTCCAGCAGGATTGGGCCCCGAGTGAGAGGACAACAACCCACAGCGCTACAGTAGACACAGACGGCTACTCCTTGATCCATTATTTACCACACAGCTAACCCCCTCTGCTGACCAACCTACTGGACCTTTTGGTGGTATTTTCCCCCTCCTATATACAGGTTTGATGTCTGTTTTTAGTTCAATGTTTGTTATAAAAACGCCATTGACAATGAAGGGAAAATTTACATCATCTTGTCCCTAACACAAACATTAAAATGCCATTAATATTAAAGTATGCCATTAATATTATATATTCACACGCGTGTGATTTTTTAAACTTGAGTGGCAGCTGTTTCCAGTGGGCCGCTGTGCGACTGTGTGTCTATGTAAGGACCGCCCTCGAAGGGGCGGCGGTGGCTCAGGGGTAGAGTGCCTGGATGGTAACCGTAAGGTCGCCAGTTCGAACCCGGGCTCCCCCAGAGTTACTGTCGAAGTGTCCTTGAGCAAGACACTGAACCCCTAATTGCTCCCGATGTGCTAGTTGGTGCCTTGCATGGTTTCCGCTGCCATCGGTGTATGAATGTGTAGTGTGTGAATGGGTGAATGTAATGCACAATCTCTGTAAAGCGCCTTGGATAAAGGCGCTATATAAATGCACCATTTACCATTTACCATTTAAGAGGTGTTCCAAAACATTGCAAACTCAGCACTGTTCCGCAGGACTGGGCAGGAAGCCACACCTGCCAGTCCATACAAATTCTAGTACATATATGTACATAGAACAGGAAACTGAGCTTAATAATAATGCATTTTCAGTTTTAAATGCATTTACTTTCTTGCTTATTTGCCTGGGACGTCCTCCTGACCGCGGTGCCAGTGTGTTGAAACACAGTCCGGCCCTCGACTTCTACCAATTTCTTTATTTTGGCCCACTGTGTATTTGAGTTTGACATCCCTGTTCTAGTATCATTAAAGGACGACTTCACCACGTCGTTTCATATAATTGGTCCTCACTAATGTTCATGATTAAATAGCACAATTTCTTTCTACTCGGTCTGTGTCTCATTGTTATGGCCCTGTGGGTCATATGTCTATATTCCTGTGTTGCTGTCTTTTTCTCTCAGTGCGGTGTGTGTTAATGAGGGAGGAGTGACTGATAAAGCGTCGCAGTCCTGCTCCCTTTCATGACGACGACGGGCCCAGGACATAATTCTCTCTCTATTCATTTCACCCCATAGACATTTCCAAAAGTATTTATTTAAAGATCTGAAACGCTCAAACAAACCCAACTCGGATCGTGAGAAATCATGACAACAAACAAACAAACAAATAATTAGAAAGAAGAAAAAAAGGGCAAGTTACACCTTTTTGTTGTTTTTCTTCTTTGTAATTATTTGTTCGGCCCAAAATATTGTGTTTGTTGTCAAGATTTGTCACGATCCGAGTTGGCTTTGTTCGAGGCTTACAGATCTTTAAATAAATACTTTACGCGTTGTCGTCATGAAAGGGGCACTCGAGAGGAGGTGTGAGTGGTTTCCAGCTTGTGTGAGTAGACAGCGCAGGCACACCTGAACTTCCATGCGCGGCCAAAAGCCGCTGTCTGCCGGCGTCTCTTCCTGGTTTTTAGGCGTGATTTCTTTCTACGTCCGAGCATAGACATGGTAACGCCCCGCCTGCCTCTGATTGGCCTACCGACACTGCCTGTCTTGCCTGTCCTCCGAGATGCAAGGGTACTCCGTGGTGGGAAATAATACAAGTACAAGAGAATGGCAACACGTGACAGTAACTTGTAACTTAACTTTTTGTAGAAGAGCTCCCAACCGGATCATACAGACTTTTGAAACAGAGATCAGGCTTTCCTCCGAGGTGGTGGAAAGCCTGGTGAGGCAAGGTTACATACTGGATAGTCTGCCGGAGGTTTTCTTTTTGCAGATAAGTAAGCATGGGATGGGACCGAGGCTACGAGGTTACTCCGTGGTGGGAAATAAATAAATAATACAAGTACGATATAATAGAAGAGAATTATAGCTTGGCACGCGCGACAGTAACTTTTATTTTTGTTGAAGAGGCAAACTAATATTGTTTATGCCGTTGCCCTGTTTACTTGTATACATGTGTAAACTTGAAACATTATTGTACTGTAAAAAGGTCTCTTTTCCCTTGATCTTTATCTTTTTTGTATTAGTTTACTATAATTAGATTAATACACGATAATCAACACCAATACTTTAATTTAGAACACAGCGGCCTTTGGACGCGCATGGAATACTAGGTGTGCTTACACCCCGAGTCGTGTATGAATGTGCTGGCTGACTAGTCCTCGCAGGTGATTGGCTCCTGGGAGAAGCTCAACTGTAAGGCTGGCTGGAACCAGCATTCAGATGTCTTCGTCCTTGTGAATGTCAGCCTCAAACCAAACCAACCCTGTGTTTGCCAGTGTTTTTAGATGTTAGTGTTTATTCAAAGTAGCCAGTTTTTACATTTTACAGGTTATTTTACATCCTCGGTATGGTAGGGGTGGGTGGCCTTTATGTTTGTTTTCTAATCCTTTTGATTGGGTTTCCTGAGTTTAAGTGATGGGTAAGATCTACAGTATGCATTTCTGTCTGGGGCAGGTGAGCATATGCTTTTGTTTTATAGTCTTTTTATGTACAGGTTCCCACCCTGAGGTAATTTAGCCATGTTTTTAGTTCATGAGTTGTTTGGGAACTTGGTAGGAGGGAGTCAATTTTGTTGTTGCGGCTTAGGTTCCCCTAGGCCGGGTCATAACACTCATAGCAGGTCTGTGGGCAGTTCAGAAACCCGTCTTCCAGTGACATCATCGATGGGAAATCCAAGCTAATAGAAACTACAGGCTTTTTATTCATGAAAAGTTGCAATGTGATAATGGAAGCCATCATTCTCGCGATAAAGAAAAAATAAATACAAAATAAAATAAATACAAATATAAATTGTTCAAAAAAGAAATCTGCCTAAAGATGATGTCACTGGAAGACGGGTTTATGAACTGCCCACAGACCTATGAGACACAGACCGAGTAGAAAATATGTGTGCCATTTTAATGCCCGGCAGCAATAGTTCCACTTACTGGAAGCAGTCCCTTTGAGCAGAGACGTTCTTCAAGTACTGCTTAAGAGCCTCGCAGAAATCACCGAGCTTCTTCTGGGATACCACCACCTCCTGACGCACCAACAACAGGGACTGGAGAGAGAGAGAGAGAGAGAGAGAGAGAGAGAGAGAGAGAGAGAGAGAGAGAGAGAGAGATAGAGAGAGAGAGAGAGAGAGAGAGAGGGGTAGAGAAGACAGAGATATTAGTTGTCATATGCTTATTGTCACTGTCAGCCAGACATCTTGTATGTCCAAAATCTGTACGACGAAAGAGTAACTCTTCACGTTCAGAGTTCTCATGACTTCCTTCCACTTTCTGTCCCACAAGCATACAGTAAGGAACTTGGAGAAAGGGCTTTTGCATTTTCAGCCCCTTCGGCGTGGAATGATCTGCAACGTACCTAGAAATTAGATCCGATGATCCTGTTAAACGCTTTTAAATCCAAATTGAAGGAGCTGGAGGCAGTTTCTATAGAACTGTCAATGCTTTTAGTTGCTAGGTTTTGAAATATAGTTTTATTAGTGTGGTTGACCATAGGGCAACCAGACTATTATTATTGTTAGTTTATTATGTTATGTTTTATTGCTTCAATATATTAAGTTTCTAGAGTAACTTCTGACTATGAGGTTTTCCATTATTATGTTATCATGCTGATGCCATAAGAATCAATATGATTATATATATATATATATATATATATCTTCATATGGATTCAATGAATGATATGGATTCAATGCTGTAATAACCGTTGAAGCCTGTAGCCCAAAGTCTGCAATATTGACACAATATGATGCCTATTGATATGAGTTAAAACTCAATATCTGTTGCTTAATGTGAAGTGCTTGGTTATACCCTCCTACTGCGTCTGTGAGTGATTTCCCTAAGGGCCAATCACACTGCACTCTCGCTGCCTGATGCCCTCCCGCCTCCTCGTCTCCTGCACAGTATGAAGCTCATAATAACCTCATGAAAGAAATGCAATAGAAGTGTGTGTGTGTGTGTGTGTGTGTGTGTGTGTGTGTGTGTGTGTGTGTGTGCGCGCGGCCCGCGCGCGCGTGCGTGCGTGCATGTGTGCGTGCGTGTGTGCGCATGCGTGCATGACATCAGAAACACATACCTCCCACAGATTAAGATCACCCAAGGAGAGTTTGAATACTTTACTAATGACAAAAAAAACCTCTCATATCTGCTGGGCGAAGTGTGACAATGTGCAAACACAGCAGCAATATTCGTGAGCTGCTGTGATAGGAGAAGTATATCAAATGGAACACAACCACCAAAGACCACTAATCATTGTGTGTTATTCCTGCACGATAAATTGGATATTCTGACTTTCAATTGCACATACTGTAATGTCTTGATTGTATTTTTTGCTTTGGCAATGTAAACAAATGTAAAATTCCAGTCGCGTCTGTCCTGAGTGTAAGTCGGAAAGCAATCCAACCAAACGGTCTCAAACCTGCCGTGCGTATCCGATTTGACACAACACACAGCGTGCGCACACGCACACGGCACTCACACACATGGCCCTGTCACATGAATGACAGGGCCATCATATGCCTAGTAAACACACAATATATAATAGCCAATGACATGGATCACACCCTCAATCATTACACACTACAATGACTACATTACTGCCACCTGTATGGAGATAAATGGAGGAGAGCGATTAAGCACACGTTTGTTGAAGCACTAAATTAATGGCCTGGCAATATTGTTTGTTGATATGTATGATACATTTACTGTATGGAGACTATGTATTACCCTTATCTCTATACTTATCTCTATATAAAGTCAAAATCAGTCTCTCTCTCTTCTCATCAGGTCTCCCATTTCTTCATCTCTCAACTCCATCTTCACCCCCCCCCCACTCACCAATTCCTCTCATCTCGTTCCCTTTCCTGTCCCTTCTCACTATGTCTCCTTTGCTCTTGCCCACTTCCTAAACCCCTCCTCTCCCCCTCTTTCTCCTAACTCTCTCTCTCTCAGCTCTCTCTCTCTCTCAGCTCCTTAGCTGTCTCTCCTTACCAAAAAAGAGAAGTAGTTCTGCATTCATCTCTCTAGCTGCTAGAGTACAAATGTAATTAAATTCCACTTATCTGTATGAGAATGCTGCTGTTGTTAACAAGAAGTCTCTTTGCTGGGCTCTGCATATCTTAGGGCAGATTTTTACAATACCATTTATACTAGTCCTGTCCTTCACAGGCCATTAAACCACCAAATAAATGAGCCAGAATTGCACATATTCTAGTTATTTATTGTACTGTATTGTTCATGCCGAATGTGTTGTGGGGTAGAACATGGCTTCTAAGGTTCGGGCAAAATTATTAAAGGGACACTTCACCCTTTTTGCAAAACAATACATGTTAATGTCGTTTAGAACACTTTCCTGGGGGTCTTTATGTGTGTAATATGTGGTTTTAGATATTTTAGCAGTGAGCCCAGTGTCTCTGATGTTATCAATACTGGGCTCACTTCCTTCCTGGACTACAATTCCCATAATGCGTTGGTGCACTGCTCCTCCTTGTGGATAGGGGGATGTAGGGGGATGTAGTCCAGGAAGTAAGTGAGCCCAGTGTCCATAACATCAGAGGCTCACTGCGCTGCTGAAATCTAAAATTACTTAAAACACATATTACACACATAGACCACCAGGAAAGTGGCGTAGAAGTCCTCTGAGGTGTGCCAAACTACCGTATATTCTGAAGAGAGCAGAGGAAGCAACTTGGCTTTCACCCTGCAAGGTCCTGATTCATGAAGATGATGTTTTGGGCAGCAAGTGGTGGGTTGGAATGGAGCAGCAAGAATCTGCGTGAGACACGGCGGCACCACATAGGGAGCATGGTAGCGCTGCACAGACGCAGCAGTAGATTGCATAGGTTTGTGTGGGTGTGCGTGTGTATGCACAGTGTGTGTGTGAGAGAGTCCTTCCCCTGTGAATGACTAGAAGGCCTGAAACATCAGCTGAGCTCGTATAGCGATGTGAAACTGCCCTTTTTGGGATCAATAAACTTGTCTGAATCTGAATCATGTTCACGAGTATGTATGCTTTGGCAGGTTAACCATGTACACAACAACAACCCGTCGAGCCTTGAGGGTTGCCGTTCTCATTAAAATGTTCCTGCTCTCCCCAGTAAAAAGAAAATGCATGTTTGGTTGGTTTTCACAACCAAGTGTCACTGTTGTGCAGTACAGTACAGTTCAGTACAGTACAGTACAGTAAAGTACAGTACAGTACAGTGACCCGCACACGGTAACTCTGTCATTTCTGAACCGTTTTCGGACGCGAACACGTTATCGGCCCAACCCACTGGGCGTGTTCCTGGGCGTCTGGGTGTTTCCGGGGACGCATTTTGGGCGGGGCGTTAGCATTATGTTACGCTTTAGCTATTGAAAAATAGCAGATCTACAAGCTCATAGTGCGCCACCGAGTGGCGCGCTACGAGCTTGTAGGTCTGCTATTTTTGAAAAATCGAAGGACGACTGACATAGAAACATAGCTTTTTCAGAAAACTGTCAGGATGTAGAAGAATTATTTTTAATCTGATCTCAGGTCAAAAATGCTTAAACGGTAATCCAGGGCGCTACTCTCCCTCCTCACAGCTGGGGAGAGTCCCGGCCCTCATTCAATGTATGAGCAGGACGTATAGCATGTGGAGGGAACACACGGCTGAGGGAGGCAACATAGAGGCATAAAGAAAATGCATTTTTATGTCTCAGAGTCCAGATATTACTGTGTGCCTTCCCCAGAGAGTGAACAAACAGGCACAGAAATGATTTGTTATTGCGATGATACACATTAATGCCGCTGTTGAATACCTGGAAATAGTTCGCCATTAATGATCACAGCAGTGATTTTTTTTCCTGTGCTATACAAAGAAACACAGGGAAAGGCAGAGACAGAAACGGATCTATATTTAGAGATCATAATATCTTGCATAACATACATGCAATAGCTTTGAGTTTGTGGTTTTGAGCCCAAAGCACTTAGAGCACAGAGAGTGAGAGAGAGAGACCATCTACGCACAGGCGTGCGTGTGCGTGTGTGTGTGTGTGTGTGTGTGTGTGCATGCACAACCAACCACTGCTGTGACTGTGTGCTTTATTGCCATGTAAATTAGTGTATCTGTCGACAGTCGACACTACTGTTTATCTGTTGCCAATTTGCCATTACCTAAAACTGCTACTGTCATGGGAAGACAACATTAGTGCAACATAACAATTGTGCTGCCAAAATCTACTTTTAGATGAGCGTCAGCAACTGTGTGCATGTGTATATACAGTCTGTGTGTGTGTGAGTACATGCCTGTGAGCATGTGTGCGTGCACACTCTCACAAATTATTATTCTGGTATATTCTGTCACATAATCTATAGGACCTATAGGACAAACACATACACACATGTGCAAGTATACTCAAACACAAACAAATTCAAGCAGACTGCACAGAGACACGATTGTTCTACCCACTGCAGTCTCTCGCTCTTGTTATATACACACCCATACACACATCGAGTTACTCTTCTCACACACGCACGCACGCGCGCGCACACGCACACGCACACACACTACCAACTCAATTAGAAACACTACATTGCCCAGCAGCAGCTTCTCGAAATCTAATCAGTGCCACTCCATTAGCCATTGCCCCTCCCTGACCGAATCACTGGCATCAGATCACCCCCCCCCCCCCCCCCGTTGAGCGATTTACAGTAAGCAAGACAACACATGGTAATACATCAAATACATAGAAATAGTCATCAAGGAGCTAAGAGGAGCTAACGCTAACCAAACATCTGTCTAACAGTAGAATATCTGTACAATGAATACTACAGTATACACTATAGAGCATATATGTCAAACTCAAGGCCCGGGGGCCAAATCAGGCCCGTGAATGAATTATCTTTGGCCCGCGGGATGATATTTAATTAGTATTAGAACTGGCCCTCTGGTATATTGCACGGACCACCACAATACTACAAGTCCCACAATGCACTGCGAGTGCATTGTCACGGCCCGCAAGCGCAAGCATGCGTCTTCTCTTCACTATTGATCAGCAGTGAAAGTATATCACTTGTGGTCGACTTTCAGCTACCCCTCTACACAAAAATGGCCCGTGTGTTGAAACACAGTCCGGCCCTCGACTTGTACCAATTTCTTTATTTTGGCCCACTGTGTATTTGAGTTTGACATCCCTGCTATAGAGTGATATGTCTATATAACATGCTATCTAAATTAGATATGTTTAGCCTTTGCATATGCCTGTAAGGTCGTCAGGGCTGGTGCAAGCACTGCTGCAAGTGCTAAGATGAAGTGCTTCAGACTATACGGCAGAATATTGGGAGTGAGTTTGCAGTTCTGTTTGCAATGGGAAGTTCTTTCCATAGTTTTGGAGCCAGGAGGGAAAAGAGTCCGGGAGCCAATGGAGTGAGCAGAGAAGGGGGCTATGTGATCATTTTGGCTGGTTGAAGACCAAGCCTTCTGCGGCATTCTGGATCAATTGGAGAGGCTTAAGTGCACATCATGCCGGAAGGCCAGTACGGAGAGCGTTACATATTACATAACTGACCTTAAGCTCCAGTAGCCCTGCTAGCCAGGTCACTGACATTGTGTTAGCTAATTAAGTAGATAATATATTATGTACTTTACCATTATCTACTTAATTATCTGCCTTCATAGATAGCATACTGTATGCAGTGATTCTCAACCTTCATGGACCCCAATTTGATATGCATAGACTATGGATTTGATATGCGGCCTTTCTGTAATGTACAATTACAGAAAGGCCATAAGGGTCCATTCTGTTCCTAATTAATTATCGACCATTTGGGTCCTGGAGTCCTGCGGAACTATTCAAAGACCCCCAGAGGGTCCCTGACCCCACGCTGAGTGAGAACCAGTGGTACTGTATATTAGGATGAATTTGTTTGGAGCAAACTTATACTGTCGTATCAGTAGTCTGATACCTTTCAGCTTTACATGAATGAAAGCCATCCTGCTCTAAGGCTGCGTTCACACGGGCAGTTGCAAAAGAAGCAAAGACACAAAGCTACACAGCGTCTATTTTGTAGCTACAAAGGTTGGATATATATTTGCTGGCTTCCATTGAAAATGTATGGTAGACTGTATCTTTGCACCTGCCCGTATGAACGCAGCATTAGGTTTGTGTTTTATAAAATAAATAAAAAATACAAACACATATAAATGGTTTCATTTGCATCCAATAGTTTTAAAATGTATGTAATGTAACTTAATGTAATGTAATGCTGTAAGCCAAACCCGTTTAGTTAAAGGAATCGGGCAGTTCAATAATAAAATGTTCTGCAACCATAGCAATAAAATCTATGATAAAGCTACGATAGCTATGCTTAGGCTATAATAATAACCTTTGATGCTGCTAGAGGACAAGTTGTGCTCTCTGTGTGGGCAGGTGATTCAGGAGTGAAATGATTGCTTTCCTCCAGTTATATCTCCTCCTTGGTGACCTTTATTGTGCTTGTACAAGGTTTTTGAATTGAACACTGTGGTGGTTTCGAATTTAATATGTTATTATGACAGCTACACAATTTGAATTAAATTATAACTTCCACAGCTGAGCTAAGCACATGCTATAGCCTGGCCCAGCCTGTATGATGTATGGTCTAGAGGGGCGGATGGCTGGTCGAAAAAATGCGGTGGATCCTATTGGTTCACTGATCTGAGCCATCTGTTGCCAGGACTACGGAGTGGCAGCCTGGGCAGCCAGACAACCCAATGGACAGAGAGAGGCCTCATCCCAGATGAATGTCTTGCGACCATGGCCATGACCAACCTTGGGCCGTCTGGAAAACTTTGAACCGTCTGCGGGTCGGCGAAGGACGCTGCAAGGCATCCATGAAAAAATGGAAATGAACATGCTCTGATGCATGCGTGTGCGGTGAACCCCAAACAATGGACCATATCATGAGATGTATCTCTGCTCCACAATGTACTGGAGCTGACCTGGCCGAGCCAAATGCCGCTGCACTCGTCTAAGCCAACCACTGGAAAGACGTGGCTGGACACGAAGAAGAAGAACATCTTCATTGTCACTGTACACTAATCCCGCCCCCTCTGCTCCCCGCCCCGTCCCCTATGCTTCAGTCCCTAGGGGGGTGGGCGGAGCAGAGGCCATGATTGACAGGCAAAATCCCTCAGCAGTGACATCTGCTGGCAAATTAAAGCAATAAGCCACAAGAGGTGTGAGGTTACCTTGTATTTTATAATGGCTGAGAGGCATGGTGAGGCACGAGACGAAGTCAGATATGATGGATCACTGTAACGCACCTGGGATTGATATAAGCTGATTTAAGGTGTCGATTATCGTGAGACTTAGAAGAGCTGTTGCCAAACTCACCAGACAGGCGTGAACGTTTTCTCTGTCGGCCAGCGACTTTTCCGGGTTTTTGGACAGCTGGTGGATGGAAATTAAGCTCCACCCACGCGGCTGATGGCTGTGGGGGCAAGCGTTTCCGGGAATCTGGCCGACGCGGCATACAGCCGCGTGGGTGGAGCTTCTTTTCCATCCACCAGCTGTCAGACAGAGAAAACGTCCGCGGCTGTCTGGTCTAATCAGAATTCAGAAACCAGCCAATCAGAATTAAGTATTGGAACTACCCGTTTTAGAATGGTATTTTTTTCATTGCAGCTCAAAAGGCTTCAGAACACACAGATCCACTGCATGTTCAAAGTCCTGGTTGTTTTTGGGTGTAATTGAGATTGAGAAACGAAAAATGAAAATGAATGTCATGGAACGTTTAAATGTCTGAAACAGCATGTCTTGAGACCTTTAAACAATACCTGACAGAAGTTCGATTGGATGTGCAGGTTCCCGAGGCTGTTGAAAACGTGGCATTTAAAATATTTACTGACCCTTTCACGGTGGTCTTCACGTCACATAAAATGGGCCTCTGGTTTACTATCTGCCATGGTATAATGGATCTGTCACGCAGCATGTTGTGCTCGTGCGTGTGCACGTGTGTATTGTGTCAGCAGGGACGCCGATAAAACTTTTTTCCCTTGCTGAATGACTATAATGCCTGGAAATGATTGCCTGCTCACTACTCACGCATAATGATGTGTGTGTGTGCGCGCGCGTGTGTGCACTTGCACGCAGTAAAACATTTATGTGTGTTTAATGGGACATACAGTATGTCCAGCTAGTCAATAAATCACATTTATTCATTTTTTCCTCTCTCTGTCTGTCATACGTGGTTCTCTTTGTTTCCTTCTTGCTCTTTGTGTTCTCCTAAAAAGTCCTTCCATGTTACGTTATTTTTAACACAATGTTCAGAGAGAGAGAGAGAGCGAGAGCGAGAGAGAGAGCGAGAGAGGAAAATAATATGCCACAAAGGCATAACAAGTCCAGGCGCTCAATGTGGATTTGTAAGAAAAGGGACATTCTTTAAAAATATGGGCTACAAACATTAAAAAACACCAAACGGATTGCGCCTTCTTCAGGGTGTGATGAACAATGAGTATATTACAACAATAGTATAAACAATATTCACGTTGTTAAAGAGTACAAATGTATACGTTGACTCAACACAGAACCATTTAAATACCTATATGCCCTATGTTACTGTGTGTGTGTGTGTGTGTGTGTGTGTGTGTGTGTGTGTGTGTGTGTCTTTCTCTCTCTGTGTATATACGTGTAGCACAAACAGTGGCATTGCATTGACAACTAGATAAAATATTCAGAAATAGCTATCAATCATGGGTGCATACATACATACAGTATGTATGTATGCATGTATGTATTAGAGGTGTGTGTGTGTGTGTGTGTGTGTGTGTGTGTGTGTGTGTGTGTGTGTGTGTGTGTGTGTGTGTGCGCGTGTGTTCAGGAGGTCATCCCGCTGTGTATGAAAACGGGAACAACAGTGGGATGCTGGGAGGTGGAGGAGGATGGGGGGGATGGAATCACATCAGTACCGTTACCATGGGAACTGGGAAATACCAGTTACCCTCATTCAGGACCTCTCTCTCTCTCTCTCTCTCTCTCTCTCTTTCAAGGGGCTTTATTGGCATGAGAAAACGTACGTTTACATTGGCAAAGCAGAAGTGGTACAAGACAATCAAAATAAAACTATGTATTTACAAATAAGTATTGGATATAAATAGGAATTAATTAAAGGTGTAAACAGAGCTGTGATACATTAACACTTTGGGTAATACCATCTTGTGAAACTATAAAAAGGTTGTGCATTTTCTGTCAGAGATGGTAACAATATACATCCAGGAGACGTTAGCTTTATACTTTTGATCTTTGTATTCCTAAAGGTGCTTGTATTCCATTTAATATAAATAGGTAGGTGGCTAGCGCACATCCAGTTCCTGTCTGGTGCTGGACTAAGGTAAGTACAGTGAAGAGAGGAGAGTCCGCACACAGGTTTTCTCCAAGGTGTTTGCTTTTTATTCAATACACCATAAATAAGACAACGTTTCGGCCGTGAACTCTCCTCTCTTTGCTTGTATTCCATTTGACATCCTTCTCCTGTCACAGAAGCTCACAAATCTCGCTGCTGTGTTTGCACATTGTTGTACTTCAACCAACAGATATGGGAGTCTTTTGTCACTAGTCATGCTTTCAAACTCTCCTTGGGTGATTGTAATCTGTGTATAAAGTATAATATGTCTCTGATGTCTTGGTACATTGGGCAGACGGTTAGGAAGTGTAGCTCAGTCTCTACCTCGTTTTGTGTGCAAGTTCAATATCTCCATCATCTTCCCTTGTCTCCCGCCCCTAACTCGGCATCAACCCCCTCCCGTCTCACCATCACATGCAATCCCCTCAGGCCTCTTTTAGAGACTTACAACAATGCCCCTTAATTCTCCCTTTCAACCTCTCCTCCCACTATCTCCTCCACCCGACACCTGACACCTCTTGGCACCAGTGAAGGCAAGATTTTGATTTAGTTTTAGTCATAGTCCATTGAATAATACAATTCCATGTCGTTTTAGTCGTATTTTTTTGTCTTGAAATGTTTTAGTGTTAGTCTAGTTTCAGTTGACTAAATATCGTAAGATTTTAGTTGCAAAAAAGCTTCTTTCCCCGAACAACTGAACAAAATGATAAGAACCAGAGCGAAACAGGGCAAAGAAATAGATGTTGTCTTCTATGCCACTGCATTGTCTGAAGGAAGCCAAACTAAAATAAATTGTATTACTCTTAATGTACCCGTACACAAGATGTAACAATAAAGTACAACCCTGAACCTTGACTAAATCTAAATCTATAGATTTAAAAATGTTTTTTGGCGGACCTTGATGGTGTGGTAATAGCCGTTTTTTGTTTGCATGCTGAAAACAGCCGATCTACAAGCTCACAGTCACAACACACGTCGCAGCTTATTTAAAGGTCTTCATTCATAGCTTAGTTTTTATGTAGTGTGAAAAAAAGGTAGTCGACGCACATTTTCCGTCAATAGTTTTTAAGTCAACAAAATCATCTTCTCCCTTTCAATCTCTCTCTCTCCTCCTTTTCAGACCTCTTAACACCCGACACCTCTTAGCTCCAGTGACCTGCTTCTTTCCTTGAATCAGCCCGCCTCACCTCACCCATCTCCCTGCATTAGTTCCACTCTGTCTCCACATTAATTGGGGCATATTGTCGAACGTCCTGTCTCCTCCAACTCTGCGGCTTTCCTCCTCTCTCCGTCTCAATTTCTCTTACGCACGCACAGATGCACGCACATGCACGCACGCACACACGTATATGTAGTACTCCCTCTGGTACTCCCTCTGAAGAATCGCACACATAACGCTGTGTGTGTGTGTGTGTGTGTGTGTGGGGGGGGGGTCCTTCAGAAAACGAGAAGGCATATTCCGAAGAGATAAGACAGGAGAGCTCATTAATTCAGGGTGTTATCTCTCTCTAGTATCATTCCCTATAGGGGGTGCAGTGCTACAGTGATGGGTTGGTGTAACAGAGTGGCTACAGTACAGTAGCATGCTGACCTGCTGAGATGTGAACTGTTCTCACCGTATATTTATATTCATGAATAATGTACTCTCATGCTAAACTAAAGAGGTGACATCATCTTTAACAAAAGAAAGAAAGGCAAGAGCCATGCCTCGTCGGCTAAACATGTCGTCTCTCTGTATTTCAGCAGTCCATTGATAGGTAACGTGCCTTGTGGGCTAAACATGTCGTCTCTCTGTATTTCAGCAGTCCATTGATAGGTAACGTGCCTCGTCGGCTAAACATGTTGTCTCTCTGTATTTCAGCTATACATTGATAGGTGACGTGCCTCATCGGCTAAACATGTTGTCTCTCTGTATTTCAGCTATACATTGATAGGTGACGTGCCTCATCGGCTAAACATGTTGTCTCTCTGTATTTCAGCTATACATTGATAGGTGACGTGCCGTATACCAGTCCAGATGTTTTATACCTATTCATCAGAGTTGCTGCCACTCAGTCTGCACGATTCTATATTCTTACTGTCTTCTCCATCTGTCTTTGCATAATATTGTCATTCCACTGTGCATTTTTTCCAACTCGTATACTGTAGCCCTCATTATGCAAAACAGCATGAGATATACTGTATACTGTCAGCTATACTGTGGCTGCAGTGAGATATATCCTCACCCCCATATATATATATATATATATATATATATATATAGGGATGTCCCGATTTTTTGCTCCCGATCAGATTCCGATCATTTGAGACATAGGCCTACCGATACTTCCCGACCCGATCTTCATATTTTTATATAACACTTATGCCATATCACATTCACAATAGCAAATATCCTAATGCATGACACTCTAGTGTAGTCTGCTGTGTTGCCTTTCAATTGTTGAAAGGCAAAATGTGACTATACTTTTATTAGAATGAATCAAAAATAATGATGTATTGGTTAATTAGAGTGAATGCAGTTCTACAGCTTATAGAACTGAAGTCAAGTTAAATCTCTTAAGGAGTATCTCTCTCGTTCAGAGAGAGTACTACAGACACCTATGCCATCATGCATAGCAGGGGTTGCATTTCCTTTGTTTTCATCACAGGTGTCTTTCACGCCTCTGAGTGTGACTAGTCTTTGTTTGATGATCTCTGACTGCAGCCCCCCTGGTGGCCAAAAAAAGTTAAATATATATATTTTTGTCAATTGTAACTTCATACTTTTGCATCATTAAATGATTGACATGACTCACATACTGATTGGCTATAGTATGCTCCAAAATGAGTAAATAAATCATATAGTGTCATATAGTACTTGTCTTGCATATTTAGTTGTTTATATTCTATAACTTAAACATTAAACACCGTACAACACTTGTTGTACAAGAACGTATGAGACAGCTAGGGCTGTTTTTAGAAAAATCTTGAAAGTGTGTACTGATTTAGAATGCTTTTTTAACCCATTTTGGGGCGGGAACCCCTTTTGGTGTTAGCATTATGTTATGCTTTAGCTATTGAAAAATAGCAGATCTACAAGCTCGTAGCGCGCCACTGAGTGGCAAATGGGTTAAATTGGCCTCAGGTCTGATTAATGGCTTAACGGTGTGTAAAAAAGTTAAAATATGGAGATTCAAGGTTTGTGTCCGACACATACGGTATGTGTGCACAAACTGGCAGAGCTACCAGGCACCCCCAAGAGTCCAGCGCGCGCGCGCGCGCACGCACGCACGCACGCACGCACACACACACACACACACACACACACACACACACACACACACACACACACACACACACACACACACACACACACACACACACACACACACACACACACACACACACACACACACACACACACACACACACACACACACACACACACACACACACACACACACACACACACACACACACACACACACACACACACACACACACACACACACACACACACACACACACACACACACACACACACACACACACACACACACACACACACACACACACACACACACACACACACACACACACCCCCAAGAGTCCTATTAACGTCTATCCTTTTCACTCTGTCCTCCCTCTTTACATCTATCTCCTCCTGCCCATCTTCTTCTCTTGTTCCCCGTCACTTACAAACTTCTACTTCCTTTCTCTCGCCTGTTAAATTTGTCCTATTAAGAGTCCTATTAACGTCTATCCTTTTCACTCTGTCCCCCCTCTCCCCCTCCCCCCCTCTCCCTCTCCCCCTCGCTCTGCCTTATTCCATCTTATTCACTCTCTCTGGATCTATATATCTAACTTACTGCCCCCCCCCCCTCCCCTATCCGTCTGTGTTGTCCACGGTACAGTGGTTCTATTGACAGCACTGTGATTGAGCTTCACTGAGAACCGTACGTGTGAATGAATGCCGTCCAAAAGGCTATTAAACTCACCGGGACAGACTGAACCAAAACAGAACAGCTGACACCGTGCTGCGTGCGTGCATGCGTGCGTGTGTTTTAAGGCCTTGATCCTGACATTCTTTAATCTACTGACTGATTATGGAATAGAAAAAGTTTTGACTTGTTGCCATGACTTTTGTTTTATTTTGTATTTATTGTGTTATGAGAATTTATATTTTATATTTTGTTAACTCATTATTTCTCTAATAATAATAATATTAAAGGACACCCTGTTCGTACAGGTCAAACAGCGTGTTGGATACAAGTAGTGTAGTCAATTTGTGACTTGTTGGGGGTTTTAAGTCTAAGCGACACAATAGCCACAAAAAGTACACTGAAACAGATGCGAGTTGACATACTGAGTCTGTCACCACTTTTTGTTACGCTACAATGCAACCGTATGTTGTGTGGCAAACAAGATAGACAGAGAGACAGAGTCAACAGAGTGCAGTGTGGGCTCTGGCTGATAAATGGACGGAAGTAGGATTGCATTTCCAGAGAAAATCTCCCCACAGTCCAATAACACAAACGGACAACGGGGACCGTCCACGGCATCGGGGGACCAGGTGTCACCGATTGTATACCGCACGTCATTATACCAAACACCGGGAAGCTCTGTGATCGTTATATAAACCTGTCATGTGATTCATTTGACTGCCTCACCCTTAAATGGATCAGTTATACGTTAATTAAACTGGATAACTTCCCCAATTTCATACCAGGGTTAAATAACATAGTGAACAGTCAGTCAGTCAGTCAGCTGTGATTTCGCAGACTAAAACTATGACGAAAAATGTTCGCCGACTACCTTTTTTCCCCTGACAAAACCTAAATAAGAACCAAGCTATGATGACTAAAGACTAATACTAAATATATTGACAATTTCGTCAAATAAAAACTACACTCAAAATGTTAAGACTAGTGGAGAAGAGATCCAGTAGAACTAAAATAAAAGTGATTTTATGTTTGGTTGCATTCTGGAAATAGCGGATCTACAAGCTCACAACACGTTGCAGTGTGACACCAGTCGACTAAAACTAGACTAATACAAAATAAATCAGTTCACTAAAATGTGACTAAAATTAAATGAAAGTTTATTCAAAAGATAAAAACATCATTTTCTGTCAAAATCAGTCAGTCTGTCCTACGGCATTCACCAACAGTTATTTTTGGTATTTGACTCAAATACCATAATTAGAGCCAAATAGTCAATTATTTGCCAGTGAAATATATATATATATCTTTTTAAAATCAAATGCAATCATTAAAACACTGTGTTGGAAGCCTTGAAAGCAAACCAGCCAGTAAATGGTTAACTACACATTGGACTAAACTCACAGCAGCTGTGAAGAAACAATTCCACATTGCCTCATGTATGGACGTGTTGTGAGTTTGTAGATCTGCTATTTTCAATGTGCAACACCCTTCTACGACGCAGCATAGCATAACATGTGACCTTGTTTTTGGTGAGCGTTCCCACGACAACGGATAGCAGCGTGACGCAACAGCAGTGATGTCAAACCAAGTATAAGGTCTACCCTGGAGATTGAGAATTAGACAGAGTACTTCCAGACACATAGCATGAACAGCTTGTAGCATCAAGCAATAAGAAGTTCTTAATCCCACGGCTCAACGTTTATACAACCCCGGCCTCCAGAGATAATCTACTGTACATAGATAGACTAGCATAGCTTCCTTCTACCTCCAATACCATGTGACTATAGGCTCCTAGAGAGAGAGAGCCTTGGTTACAGTGAGAGCCACACGGCTTGGTTGAAAAGAAACGCAGCGATCTTATTCATTCAGTTAATTTAACTTGGAATAACTCCAAAATCTTTGTTCAAGCCTATCCTATAATAATATGTTCAACAACAACCACAGTTATGTCCATCCTCCGGTCTTTACAAGGCTAAGATGGGTTATGATTCGCTCTGGTCCATAGCATTAGAAGGAACGTCTCCTTCTAAGGATATGGACCAGAGCTAGGTTATATGCAGGCAATGAAAAACAAGATCAACTTCACTCCATTGCGACCTAGCGGTTTGTGTTTAATAATGCTGCATGCTTGCACATTTGTTGGATTTAATAGTCCTTCAGGCTGACAGCCTGTTGGTGATTTATCATAAACAATGACCACTCAGCCATACATTATCCCTTACATAGCACTATAGCACCGTAGTATATACTCAGTTTCATTGTACAGATATTCTACTGTTAGACGGATGTTAGGTCCTTAGCTTGATGACTATTTCTACTGTATGTATTTGATGTATTACCATGTGCGTCTGCTAAATTGTAAATTATAGCCTCATGACTCACAACACTTCTCCAATCTAAATTGTTGAACAAACTACAGTAATAAACTCACCAACAGTAATAAACTAAAGTGAACTGTAGTTGTCACCATTGAGAGTAGAGGCATGCTTTTTCCTAAGAAAATCTTTCTGTCATGACTGCTACCATTTCAGCACCCCACCTACAGTACATTGAGTGACTGTGATGGCAAAACCCATGTACAGTACGGCAGTGCATGACGGCCTATATGATATGACAATAATAACTTATATGATATGACAATAATAACTACCAAAACCAGAGCTCATACAATAGCTGCATGTCTGCTGTAGGAAAAACCCCCAGAAAATGTACATGTAAATATATATATTAGACTAATCGACCTTTGATGTACAGTGTTGAATACTGTTTTGATAGTCCAATATTTGACTATTCTGTGAATGCCCTAGTCTGTCCTCTTCTGATCTCACCTCAACTAGCCTGTCATGGCTTCTCTTGTCTTTTATGTCATGTAATCTCCATTATGCATGTCTGAATGATACAGCTTTTTTTTGATCGCTTTTGCAATTCTGGGCTGAATTCACCAAAATGAATAAAAAAAAGGAAAAGAGACAATTTGTTCAGTGTTTCCTAAACATGTTAAGTATCATTTCTCTGATCAACGGTTAATCTTATTATAAAGTCGTCTGCACTGCAGTCTGCAGAGAAGCCTGGCAATACAGAATTATTGCATTCGCACTGCTGTCCATATGCTTTCCTGCACGCAATGGAAATTATGTATACGAGACATCCATGTCTGATCATAAACAGTGTAAATTTATATAGCGCTTTTATCCAAAGCGATTAACATTGATTGGGCATCAGGCTACATTCACCCACTCACACACACACCGATGGCGGAGGAAACCATGCAAGGAACCCACCTCCACATCGGGAGCAATTAGGGGTTCAGCGTCTTGCTCAAGAACACTTCGACACTAACTCTGGGGGAGCCCGGGATTGAACGTTTTCCCATCCGACCGCTCTACCGACCACTCTACCCCCTGAGCCACTGCCGCCCCTTAACGAAATACACCATCGTGTATCATTTGTTATGATTCTTGATGTTGATAGTCTTCCAGAGATGACTTATGGGGTATTAATAGTGCCCTCAGGACTAAACGGGATCGGGCTAAAGCTCACAAATGAGGATATCTTGTCATATTATGAGAAAACTGATATCTTCCTCAGTGATGTATTATCCACCCAAAGGTGCAATTGCGTGCTCTGATCTGTGCTGCGCACATTGTGGGAGCTGTGTATGAGGCCATTAGATACATCATAACACTTTACTTCATCTGATAAAGGCACACACCATCGAGCGAGGTTACTCGGAATAGGCCCAGACAGGGGCCTTATTCATGGCTCCAATGCCGACCCTGACTTTGGAGATTACCGACTGTAATTCATTTTAAAAAACAACGTTTTGATGGGTTTTTCAAAAATAGTAGAGGAAATCTTGAAAAAACAAGAGGGTGGCCGCACACGCCAATAGCCAGAGTGCCAATATATTTATTAGGACAGCAGGTAAGATCAAAATTAATCCAACGTTTCGGCGGTTAAGCCTTCATCAGGGAATAGAGAGCACAAAATGGTTCACACTTAAGTATGGTGCCAGAGAGTCATGCAACCAATCAGAATAAGGGGTTAGGGGAGCGCGGGTTAAGTAAGACCTGTCCCTGTGATATGAGAGGTCGGGATCATGGTCATGTGGTGTCTCAAGTTCAAATGCAAGAGGACTTTATCACTAAAATGACTATAAGGCCTCATAAGAGGCTCTGGAATATAAATTCCTTGTCATAGAGACACTAAAATGTATCTGAGAAATACAACAGATATGCAATTGTGAAATATAGAACCATACAACAGCAAAGTCTATACAAAATTAAATACGTAAGTAAGTAAGTGTGAACCATTGTGTGCTCTCTATTCCCTGCTGTCCCAATACAATATTGGCACTCTGGCTATTGGCGTGTGCGGTCACCCTCTTGTTTTTTCAAGATTTCCTCTACAGTTTTCTCCCGTGTGCCGGCACCGCTACAAGGACTTTGGTGTGCGTTATCTTCTTTGTACACAGTATTTTTCAAAAATAGAACATTTAAAATAATTGTTAGTGTTTGAAAACATAATGAAATGCATACTAATAGAGCATTTGACTTTTGTGACAGTATCTGACACGGCAATTATCTGGCCGACGTGTTCCAATATTAAACAAAAGCTCACAACGTGTCACAACACAATGCGTTGTGACACGTTGTGAGCTTTTGTTTTACAAAAACGTTTAGAAAATTGTCAGCTATATGGCATGCCCAAAATAGCGGCAGGTGGTTAAATATTGGAACACGTCCGCCAGATAATTGCCGTGTCAGATACTGTCATAAAAGTCAAATGTTCTAGTATCTCTAGTATGCATTTCATTATGTTTGCAAACACTAACACGTTATAAGTATGACTTCAAAACTGCTTTAGTTTACTTTTGGAAGGAGGTGAAAAGAGGCAAAATACGGCTAGCATGATCTGGGGAGTTAAAAAGTAGCCCCTGCGAAATGGGTAATATTGCCAACAGTGATAAACTGAGAAAGGCAACTAATTAAGTCTATAGAGCAATAACACTGCTATCGGATAATAAAGCAAGTGATTCAGATCAAATCACTGCAGAGCGTCTCAAGTTTGCAGGTGCAAAGTTTGCAGCGCTTGCCATTTTGTTTGACTAGTTTTAAGACTCATGGAGTGCTGCCAGACTGTACAGTATATGTTGTCTATTACCCTCCTGCTTGTCATCAACAGTGGTGGAAAGAACATACTGTAAGTACAGTAGGCTACTTAACCAATTTTGACCTGAGATCAGATAAAAAAAAATGAGACTACATCCTGACAGTTTTCTGAAAAAAGCTATGTTTCTATGGCAGTCGTTCTTCGATTTAATTTTCTTTAGCAGACCTACAAGCTTGCATGAGCTTGTATATCTGCTATTTTTCAATAGCTAAAGCATGGGGGGTTCCCGCCCAAAATGGGTTAAGTACAAGTTTGAGGTACTTGTACTTAAGTAGTTTCGATTTCCAATACTTTTACTGCAGTACAGTAGATCTCAGATCCAAATATTGTACTTAATTTACTCCACAACATTTATTTGGAAATTTGAGTTACTATAGTTACTTTGTAGATTTGGATTATTATTACAAAACAACTACTTCAACCCTACAGTAGTATATACTGTACATTTCGAGCCTTTTGAAAATAGCCGATCTACAAGCTCACAATGCATCACAGATCTGCTATTTTCAAAAGATTTTCAAATGAGTAATTTAACATTTGGTACTTTTTTACTAGGTACATTTTCATACAAATACTTTTGTACTTTTACTCAAGTAAATGTTGAATTCTGCATTGCAGTATAGATACTTTTACTTACTTTTAGAATGTGATATTTTTCTCCACCACTGGTCATCAAGGACAACAACGCTGGCCAGGTTGGGATTCTGGATGACAATTGGCTTTATTTGATGCCTCTAAGGCTTTTTCACTGAGTTTATTTGATGCCTCTAAGGCTTTTTCACTGAGTTTATTTGATGCCTCTAAGGCTTTTTCACTGAGTTTATTTGATGCCTCTAAGGCTTTTTCACTGAGTTTATTTGATGCCTCTAAGGCTTTTTCACTGAGTCAATCACCTAAAGATTTTAAAGAGGCATGCCTGACAGCATGGGGAGAATTCTGGCACACTGGTACGACGACCAGAGTATGCAGGTCAAATGAGATTCAGCTCCCTTTGGCATTGGTAATAATGGAGTACAACAGGGGGGAATAAGCCCTCTTTAATGAGTCCATGAATGATTTATCTGACCAAACTATATGAGGCTACAAAAATGGTTACGACTGGCAACACCCTAATAAGCCATCTTAGGTGTGCCGACGGCGATCTGTAAAGTAATGGGCTTCAACTGCAACTACTGAACTATATTTGCTATTATCATGGGGTCAAACATAATGGGGGAATACACAGCTAAAAGTGAAAAGAGTGTTGCTATGAATTATGCAGAACAAACGGGAATATAAGGAACTCAACTTTACAGATTTGTATCTCTCAGGGCAAGTGGCAATTCATTACAGATCTAATGTCTGATGGTTATGACATGTATTATAGGCAACGATGCCATATAGACACTTATTTTGACCCTCCCGCAGGGCGGTGCCATTGCGCTTGTCTGGCGTGAGTCTATTAGTCATGGCAGGCACACCTTGTGCAGTGCCTGGCTGTGCTTACACACAGAGATGCCTGAATGAGTGGTTCGTACAAAGAGTGTGTCCATCAACAAAATGGCAATGTCTCCGTCCATCAAAATGGCAAAAAGCACTTACAGAAAATCTTTAACCTGAACAGTGGGTGGGATATGAGCTATACCTCGCCAGAAAACGAGTCTGTGACACACTGGATAAAGGACGTTTAGATCGCTGCCTACTGTATGTTTTCTGTCAGTCTCTGATCAAAACTTTAATCTAAAATTCGTTCCTGTTCATGGACCATTGAATTACTTCAAAATATTACGCTACTATACATTGATGAATACATACAGTGCCTTGTTTTATCTCCTGTGAACCAAAGCATTTTTATCTGGAAGCAGAAATGGATTGCCATGCACCATTCTCAATGTAATTTCAATACAGTAATTATACATAATACACATACTGTACACATGTCTATGATAAGGAGGGGAACGGTTGGGGGCTTTCAAAACTTTGTATATCGTATATCGTTATTGAGGCAATGGTTTAAAGCAATATTTCTTGTTTAGGGAGGGAGGGAGAGTGAGGGCCGATTCATACTCCTATTTTACCGCTGTTTCGGTGCTGTAGTTTCGAAATGATTTCGGCTCGTCAGAAACTTTCAGTAGCACCGAAGAGCCGACTTGAGCCCGAACCTCAAATGACGTCACATTGTAGGCTCTACAGAGCCGAACCGACTTTTATTCGGCGGAGTATGAATCGGCCCTGAGCCTGTTAAACCCACGCAAAAAACCTGGCTAATGCTGAAACCTGTCTTAGAAAAGATCACAAGGACTCACTTTTAGTATCTTTTATCTATTGAAAAACCCAGCAGCAGGGTCAAACACGGACGTTTTGGCCAACTTGCCTTCCTCTACTGAGAACCTGAACACACTGATCGATGTCAGGCTCAGTGCAATAACCATAGCAAGCTGATAACCGCCTGTAGGTATATATTATATGCTTGTGAATTTTTATACTACCGGTAATAATATCGGCTCTCACAAAACTGAGGAAGGCCCATCTGGCCGAAACGTGTCCGTCAGAGGTAATAAACCATGTGAAAAGGACATTTATTGTGTGCTGGCTAGTTTCCATTTGAGCCTTGCACCTATATTAATGACAAATTGAATTGCATTTCTATAGCGCTTTTTCAAGTGCTCAAAGCGCTTTACAATGGTTCATTCATTCATACATTGGGAGGTGAAGCGGCGAACAGTCGACGCCAGCGTCCTCACTTCCCACATTCACACACCAATGGTGGCGAGCTCAGACCGACCAAGTCATTGGAGGCAATGTAGGGTTCAGTGTCTTGCCCAAGGACACTTCGACATGTGGACAGGAGGAGCCGGGATTCGAACCGCCCACCCAGGGATGATTGGGCGACCTGCTCTACCTCCTGAGCCACAGCCGCCCATAATAAGATTACTAATTTGGAGTCTTGGCTTCTGCAGTCTCTCTTCCTCTATGTATATTTTTAACCCATTTGTGTTTTAAACATTATGTTATAATTTAGCTATTGAAAAATAGCAGATCTACAAGCTCATAGCGTGCCACTGACTGGCGCGCTACGAGCTTGTAGGTCTGCTATTTTTTTCAGAATACTGGAGGATTTAGAAGATCTTTTTTAAATTTCGATGTCGGGCCTAAACACCATGCTTTGTATCGCCTTCTTGCCATTTCCCGTTTCTTCTGCATCCATAAGTACGCCCTCCTGTTGTCTAATTGGTTTCCAATCACACCCATGGTCAGATTGAAATAGTTGCCTCGCTGATGCACAATCATATCACTGTTCAAAAGCCTCCATCACATGTAAATGCTAATGTGGCTCCCGAATTGCAGTCTGAAGAGAAAAAGGAGTCATTCACCGTCCTATACATATACAATCTGCTCAAACAAAACACATCAAGTGTGCCCTTCACACAGAGACGGGGGGGGAGAATCATTGCTTTTGGATGAGCCTGGAATTGGGTGCAGGCTCAGATTTAATCAAGCTCAGATCATTGCACTGTGCAGAGAACAAAAGGTCATGTATGATGGACTGATGGAGTGGCGGGCAGGAGGGAGGAAGGAAATCTCATGAGGGTTGAGGAAGGACTTTAAATTGAGGCATCAGGGTTGCGACGCTATGGCGGGAGGTTGCCGTGGTGTGTAGGGTTCAAGGGAAGCTGCTTGCTCAACCAGCGAGAGACAGCGAAATCCTTTCGGGGCGGAGACGTAGGTCCCAGCGTATTATCTTCCGTCGTGGCTTAATATTCAATAGGTCGCTGTTTAAATATTAATTCGTCCCGACGGTTTAATAATTCGCCCCAACGCTTTATTTCGTCGGGGCTATATATGAATCCGTCGGCGTTCGCGACGTATTTTATTATAGGTCGCGGCGGTTTGATAATAATTCATAAATACACTTTGTATAGAAGCTGCGTATAGCCTCATACTGAAAAAAATACTATTTTACGCATAGCGCAAGGCAATGTGATTACGATCGTCCTTCTATAACTGTCGTTATAGGAACCTTCTGCCCTTGCCTATAGAGCCAATGAACGGGGCGCATTTATCTCTCTCTCTCTCTCTCTCCCCCCATCTGCCGTGCACATGCAAAGAGCGCGCCGCTGTTGTCAAACTTCCCCCCCCCCCCCCCCCCCTATCTGTCTATCTGCATGCGCTACGACGCACAGAACGCAATGCGAGAACTCACTCTTTTAGGCCTATACTCTGTCTGGGTGCGATTACTTTAATAAAGTACTTGTAGTCTATATTATCCGCCTAAGGCGAGTCATTGAGACACAGACAGACAGACAGACAGACAGACAGACCTGTCAATGCGCTATACGAGCGAGGTGAGCTTTGATGATCGGCTAAATTAATATAGCCTTGTATATAAATGTATATGGCACACGGATAGGAGCACAAGCGCTCAGACTGTATAGGTGCGAGAATATAGTTGCACACATGGCTACACACACATTTGAATTCTTTTATTTGGATCTGCACAAGAGGCGTAATACAATAGACCCAAACAATGATCAGAATTAGGTTATACATTATATGGTCCAACCAGATATAGCTGCTGCACATGCTTAACACACAGAGGGAAAAGAAGAGAGAAAAAAAAATATATATAGCACATTGTTTACATACTATTACTTGACACTACTAGACAGGATGTTTTTTTTTTTTTTTTTTTTTTTTTTTAAGCCACCTAGGGATAAATGAAACAACGCCTTCTCCAGACAGACAGACTGCCCATAGTAGCTGAGACAGAACAGTATTTAGCCAGCTTTTTTGCATTTGTTTTTAACAATCCACCCAATTGCAGACCCCTGAGCACAAGTTTATGAACATGGCCCAGACTTCCAAATACAAGGACAATAAGTTGACAGTTATATCCCAAGGCCATAATACGTTCCACCAGAAGCTGATATTTCATAAGTTTGGATGTAAAGCAAGTGTCCATATACAAATCAAATGGGCAGCCTATTTCAAATATAGTAACAGTTTTTCTAATTTCATTGATGAACACAATATCTGGGGTATTTGGAATATTTTGTAGTGAATTGGCATGCGTGTCATTGTGATCAAACCAGTCTATTTTTACAGTGCTGTGTTTATACATTCTTGTTGTCCTGTCCTGTACTCCTCTGATCTTGTCTGAGACCAGGTCCACCAGACGGTCATGTCTGGCAATGTACAGTCCTTTATAGTGGCTGCAACCATTTAATATGTGTGCGACTGTTTCTTTGTCATGTGGTACTGGATGTAGGATGCAGTGTGGGTCATGTGCTGATGGGTACCAGGTTGCCAAGTTAAACTTGGTCGGCAACACCTGTAAACGGGCTTTAATAGTGAAAATGAGAATGTCCTCACCTATGGTGTTATTTGACAGTATAGAGTGTGATAATGAGTGGTTTGCAAAGGGAAGGGAACACACACACACACACACACACACACACACACACACACACACACACACTCACACACACACTCACACACTCTCGTCGCTCCTATGCGGACCTCCGTGATCCCCCAAGGGTCCCCCAGGGACCCCCCCACCCCCCCAGGGGTTCACGGACGAGGGTCCCTCCACGGAACCGGACCGCGGTGGTGCACCGATCGCACAGCTACTATGGTTCAGTAGCTGTCTTGGTACATTGAGGATTTAACTCATTTTAAAGATAAAGACAGCACTACATTTGGGTTTTCTGGCTGAGCTATCCTTTATAATCAGCAGTATTCATTTAGGTATCAATTTATACCTTTGGATCCTCCGAGCCTCCTTTAACGAGTATTAGACCATTTTTATCCTCCTCATCCTTTTCAGCAAAAGGCTGATGCACACCTCAGAAGGCTAGCGACAGGTGCGTAGGGCAATAAAGCATACTTAAAAAGGTTATCTTTGAAAAACAAAGAAGCACACTGACACACTGTCAGAAAACTTGCCAAAAATGTTGCTCTTTATTCAACGTTTCGGGACAGACAATCTGTTCATCAGGACATTGTCTGTCCTGATGAAGGTCGAATAGACCGAAACGTTGAATAAAGAGCAACATTTTTGGCAAGTTTGGCAGACAGTGTGCGGGACCCTTCTTTGTTTTTCAAAGACAACCTTTTTAAGTATCCTCCTCATCCTGCAATCTGAATGAGATTAAGATTATGGACCATAATTTATGGTGCTAGAGGAAAGGTCATGGAGTTAGTAAGTGGAGTTAGTTCATTCATCCTCCAGGCCATGCCATTAAATGGGGGTCCGTAGCCTATTGCATGTCAAACTGGGGGTCCTTGACATTAAAAAGGTTGAGAATCACTGCTAGAGCTGTAAAAAAAATCTTCTCTAATGGGGGTCCGTGGGCTAATTAGTGTCAATTTGGGGGTCCTTGACATGAAAAGGTTTGCCTTAGAGAACTGCTAGCAGGTTTAAAAGGAAAGGAGGCGAGAGAAAAGCACTAATCAATGAGGTGAGAGTCCTTCTATCTTAAGATATTTACCTTTGGTAGATCGTTCTTGTTTTTGTCCTTTTACTCTCAAATAAATGAGTGCATGAATAAGTGATCGTAGTGAGTCTATGTAATGTATGTGAAGTGGAAAGCCACCGCAGAGGTGGCTATCTATTCTGAATTAACCCATTCTGAACGGGCACCCATTTTGGTGTCGGCATCATGTTATGCTTTAGCTATTTAAAAATAGCAGATCTACAAGCTCATATCGCGCCACCGAGTGGCGCGATACGAGCTTGTAGGTCTGCTATTTTTGAAAAAAATCGAAGAACGACTGACATTTTTAGAATCTGATCTCAGGTCAGAATGGGTTCATCAGACCAGTGTGTGTCCGGCGGAAACCCTCGTATGAATCTGATCTCAGGTCAGAATGGGTTAAATTGTAATTACGGTGGGATTGCTAGACAACTCCCCTGAGGGGTAGGAGGACAGCCATCCAGCAAGTGTACCAAAGTGGCAACATTTCTGACGGCTAAATGTGCTATAGCTATGAACAGATGGAGAGCCCAGAGACTGGAAACGCCATGCCCACGGTGTAGTAAAAAGGAACCATTCAGTAAACCTTTTGAAGTTTTGGAGCATCATCTAGTGTGCGGACCTTTTTTTTTTTTTTACTGGTTGGAATAATGTGTCCCTTCCACGTGCTACGTCCGGCCGGGGAAACTTCCCCCCCTGCCAGGTGAAAAGAAGCGGCTTGGACTCCTCTTGCATAGAAGGAAGCTTGAGGTCAGTCCGCTGCCCCCCCCCCCCCCCCCCCCCCCCAGATTGGCAGAGGAAGTGTGTAGCGTCCATGATTACTTTAGCTAATTGACACTGGGTGAAAATTATGGGTTGCAAACTTGTGGGATAAAGATTTTAGATTATAACAAAATATATATAAAGCTAAGAGCAGTGCCATAATTATTACAGACGGTAATGCATGAAGCCAGAAGCCAAAATGCAGAGCCAACACAGGGGAAATCTATTCAGTATTTGGTTTTCTTCTTTCTTTGTACACACTCTTACTTATATTAATGGACATTAATTACATAAATGCAATGTATATACACCGGATCTAACTAAAATGCTCATTTTCATCGGCAGTCCCCACATAAACAAAACAAGCAAGGTGGACCTTACATTAGGAAACAAAGTATTTAAAAACATACGTACTCAAGGAGGGTGTGTTTTTGTTTTAGTCGTCATAATTCAGTCTAATTCAGTCTAAATCATTTGTAATATAAATTCACAGCGTTTGTAATATTATTACAAACGCTGTGAATTTATATTACAAATGAATTAGACTCGCTCTATTGATCCACGAGGGAAAATGTATGCATTACTGTATCCAAGATAATACAAAAGGTGCATTGAAAAGCAAAACAAAAAAGGCTTGTATATAATTCCTATGTATGTATGAGCAAATTTGAAATGTGATTTGATTTTGTAATGACCTTATATGACAATGACAATGTTGTTAGTAATGGTATGGTTTTCTCTCTTTTAGTACTAATTGCTTACTTCTTCTAACTTACGAGTATACATAGCGAGCATGAGCCATTACTGGACTACTACTGGAGCTGTTTGTGTCAAAGATATTTTCCTCTGCTATCGATAATAATAAAATGGAGAGACCATATTCATTCTTTCTGTGCTATCTACGATTATAATCAAAACCAAATGCACCTGTAAAGGACCAGAGTTAAATGAAGAGTCGGGAGTTTGCAGTGTACTGAGCTCAATCGGTTTACTTTAGGAGGCCACAAATTGCTGCTCTGCAGTAACAACTTCAAGTTAAGTGTGCACTTGTGCATTCCTGGCAAGGAGGGCTGTCTTCCTTTATGTATGTCCGTATCAAATAAATATGTATTGTTATGAGATAGTGTTATGTATCAATTCTGACTATGTCCGCAGGTGCCAGGCACTGCAAGCTGACATTATTATTGGACTGGATTTATTTCCACTATCTCCTTTGCTCACAGCTAGCACTCTTACATCTTCACTCTAGGGCAAGTGCAGATAAGACAGCATACAATATCAAACACCTCCATTCCATGTTTGTGTCCCTTATAAAACCCCTGCTGATTTTTGAAAGGCTCAAACCTATAGTGTGCCCTTTTCACAGACCACAACACAGCTAAATCGGAGTGCTAATTTAATCCTTAAACTGCGTTCAGACGTGAAGATATATATTCGGATCGTCCCGTTTGTGCTGCGCCAGGTCGCGCCACGCCCGCTCGTGCAATTCTCGCCTTTGCATTGACTTTGTATGTAATCGCGCCGCTCTAACCATCCACGTCTGAACACACCTTTGGAGTGTAAAAACAGACCTGCAGGGTTCAGTTTGAGCTCTGAATTAAAGGGCCACTTCAGCCTTTTGCAGCCAAATCTTATTTTAATGATGTTTAGGACACAAGACACACTTTCTGGGGTTATGCGTGTGTGTAATATGTGTTTTTAGATAGTCATGACGCCATCTTCATTGACCAAAATGTGTTATGAAAATGTGGTCTCACTTCCTTCCTGGACTACAAGTCACACCCTAGTCAAATACACAGTCTACATTATTTTTCTGGCCATAGGGTGCAAATTTCAAATTGAGCTACTGTTATCTACTACGGGAAACTTTGACAGAAAAAGACTCGCTCACCGTATAGAAAATAGAAGTAAAACTCTAGACTAAGACTGAGACTTAAGAGAATATTTTTTATTTCATTTTATCATGCTCATAAAGTGCTCTGTGCTCAAAGTGAAATTAAAAAGCAAACGTTTCGGTCCTAAGACCTTCGTCAGTGCTATAGCAAAACATCAGTCTAAGGAGTTTTACTTCCATTTTCTATCCGGTTTCGGAAAGTTTGGGGGAAAAAGGATGAAGAAAGGAGCAACAGTTTTCTCAGTGCTTCACTGTTATCTACTACAAATACTATTAACAATGAGTGACTGCAGTTTCTTCCAAGGTCCCCTTAACTCTCTGGTTTGACAGTGAATACACAACACGCTAAAGTGGCTGATCTCCACAACCCCATGAAACTACCAGCTGCATTATTATCTCTGACTAAGATAATAATGATAGGTCTGTCTGGCCTTTATTCTCTTCCTGGTCTTTTTTTTATCAATTAATCTCAATTTTAAACGCTGCATGGTTCCACAGAGGTGAGCCATCAAGAAAGAGGGCCTGTCTCTGCATTTGTCTCAGCGCGTGTCCGCCCGGAGAAAATCTCGCAAACCACTTAACCCATTCAGGCCTGACGTCGAAATTAAAAAAAAAAAGTTTTCTAAATCATGACAATTTTCCGAAAGATTAGAGGCATATTTTAACGATTTTTCAAAAATAGCAGACCTACAAGTTGTACAAGCTTGTAGATCTGCTATTTTTCAATAGCTAAATTATAACGTGGTCCAGGCTCCTTCAGTTAATACTTTTAAGAATAGGCTTGACAAATTTTGGTCAACAAAAGGTTTTTTGTATAACTATAGGGCTGGCTTGTAACTAAGGTCATATACTGGAAAATACAGGACTTGAAAGTGTATTATGTATAAGATATAAGAAAAAAACCAAAGAGGGCGGGTCCACATGAACTTGGTTTGTTTAAAAAAAAAAGAAAAAAAAAAGAATACGAATGTATTTATGTATGTATGTATGTACTTGTGAATTTTATGTCGGTTGTGAGTCTGGCGTAGAGGATTTCATCCTGTGCTGGAAATCTTTTCAATAAATTTCAATAACATAATGTTTAAAACACCAAAAGGGTTCCCGCCAAGAATGGGTTAAGTGATTAGCATCCCATTTATTGTGCACACTAGCTGCCACTCGTCCGTCTGTCTGAGTCCCTTTTGTCTGTGTGTGGGTTTTACGAATATTGAACTAATGAAGAGTATTAAAAAAAAGAGCTCCATTGAATCTTCAAACTGTCGGTCAAACCACTTTTTTCCGTTTGACGTCACATTCTCCACATTCACTTTATTCAAAGAATATATAAAAATCCTATCTCTAAACTCTAAATTCCTAACTTTCTAACTACGGCTTTAAGCAACTAGTCGACTATTCAACTAGTCGACTATTCAACTAGTCGACTAGTGAATCCACTAGTCAACCTTGTTGGTCGACTAGCTAGTTGATAAGAAAAAAATAATAATCATAAATTATGAATAATAACCAGCAGCTTCCGTATAGATGTGTGTTTAATATAAGGGGGTCCCTGCGGAGGTTGGTGCGGTGGTCCGCGGCAATGTTCCCTCTAATTTGTTTTCGGTCTGAGTAAACACTCAAACCTCCTGAGCAGACATCAGCAACTGCTGAGCAAACATACGTCACCTTGACACCAACTAGCCCAATGTGAGAATGCGAAGCGAGCGCCCCACACTTCACACATGTGTGATTTAAAAATAAAAAAAAGATTTAAAAAAAGAGATTGTACAATTTGTGTAGGACACATATGATGTAAATTCTCCATTCATTGTCAATGGCATTTAATGTTTGTGTTAGGACAGACATCTACACTATAGCTGAATATAGGAGGGGGTAGCGCCCTTCAAAGAAATTGGACCAGTCACACTGACAGTTCCGCAGATGTGCAGCGATAGATTTGGTGTCAGTTCTTATTTTTCTGAGTGCTGTGCAATAGATTATATCTGACAATATGTCTGGAAAATATCACTCGGTATCCAGTGTGAATCCGCCGTATTCTCCCTGGATATACTTGCTCACTGTCTATGAATGCCCACAACAAAAGGCATTATTGTTTTGCTAAATGGATGGTGTAGACAAGAGGACCTGACCCATGCCACGTTCCTGGGCAGGCCATTTCTCAACCTTATGAATTGCAACATCAACCGGCCAGCACATTCCTTATGCATTATGGATGGCAGCTACTGGCGTTCACAAGCACACGTTGAGAAATGCAGTGTGTCGGTTGAACAGTGAACTCGGTTCCTTGGGCTGAGCATGTAGGATTAAGCCTGAGTGTTGTACTTAGTTAGTGCGTGGGTGGGTGCTGTGCGCCAAGAGCCAATCTTGTGAGCTAGTGTTGATTTCGACAGCAAATTTTGATGTAGTTTTAGTCATAGTCTTGTGAATAAAATTCCTATTAGGTTTTATTCATATTTTAGTCATCTAAAATGTTTTGGTGTTAAGTCTAGTTTTATAATCTACAGTTGATTTTGTCGACTAAAAAGTATTTTGGCGGCCTTGATGATGGCGTCGTAATTCCTGATTTTTACACTTGGTTGCACTTTGGAAATAGCAGATCTACAGGCTCTCAATGCACTGCGATGCGTTTTGAGATTGTAGATCTGCCATTTTCAGAGGGCAACCAAGTGTAAAATGACTTGTCTTTTAGTTCCACTAGTCGTCGCCCCCTAGTCTCTCAAGGGCCACTGTTTTCCCGAATATTTGACGATGGGATTCTCAGATTTGTCGCCCCCTAACATTTTTGTTAGACAGTATATTTAGTCTTACGGCGGGGCTCCACCGGGCACGTTGCGTCTCTGTCGCGTGCGTCAAAAAACTAATTTTAATGCAGTCACGCAACGCAACGTGGGCAGTGGAGCCACCCTTCATTGATTAAAAAGGGAACATTCCCTGACGGTGATGGAGACGCGACGCTGACGCGCCGGGTGGAGCCCCGGTAAATGGTAAATGGTGCATTTATAAAGCACCTTTATCCAAGGGGCTTTACATAGATTGTGCCTTACATTCACCCATTCACACACACATTGATACACCGATGGTGGCGGAAGCCATGCAAGGTACCAACCTGCACATCGGGAGCAATTTGGGGTTCAGTGTCTTGCCCAAGGACACTTCGATAGGAGGAGCCGGGATTCGAACCGCCGACCCATGGATCATTGGACGACCTGCTCTACCTCTTGAGCCACAGTCGCCCCGGTGTTAGTTTTAGTCATCGTAGCTTAGTTTTAGCTTAGTACAGTAGTAGACAAACATTTTCCGTCATAGTTTTGGTCGACACATTCATCACTGTTGTGAGCTTGTAGAAGCGTGGCACCGGTTAGGGTTAGGGTTAGCTTGTAGAAGCGTGACACCGGTTAGGGTTAGCTTGTAGAAGCGTGACACCGGTTAGGGTTAGCTTGTAGAAGCGTGACACCGGTTAGGGTTAGGGTTAGCTTGTAGAAGCGTGACACCGGTTAGGGTTAGGGTTAGCTTGTAGAAGCTTGACACCGGTTAGGGTTAGCTTGTAGAAGCGTGACACCGGTTAGGGTTAGGGTTAGCTTGTAGAAGCGTGACACCGGTTAGGGTTAGCTTGTAGAAGCGTGACACCGGTTAGGGTTAGCTTGTAGAAGCGTGACACCGGTTAGGGTTAGCTTGTAGAAGCGTGACACCGGTTAGGGTTAGGGTTAGCTTGTAGAAACGTGACACCGGTTAGGGTTAGGGTTAGCTTGTAGAAACGTGACACCGGTTAGGGTTAGGGTGAGCGTGTAGAATAGGGTGGCCAGACGTCCGGTTTCACGACGGACAGTCCGGTTTTAGACCCACCTGTCCTTCTCCCACCTCAACCTCCGGCCGGACACATAATTGTCCAGTTTTTTGTGATATACAGTGCTTGTGTCATAACTGTCATTTACGTCGTCTGGGTATTAAAATCGCAGCGCTGCTCAGCTCCGCAGCGAGCCGGCCATACTCCCTCTGTCAAGAGAGAGGAGACGTTCGGAGACGTGTTTAATTGCAAGTGCAATAGTAGTAGTAATAATAATAATATCTGGGAGGGGGGGGGGGGGGAGCGAATCTGGGAGGGGGGGGGGGGGTCGGGGGAGCGGGCCCCGCAAAAGTGTCCTCCTTTCTGAGGTCTTGCAGGTGGCCACCCTAGTGTAGAAGCGTGACACCGGTGGGATGCAATGCAACCTAGTGTGGTTATGATATAATGCCTACTTACTGCGCCGGTGGTGCCGTCTGTGTCTGTTAGTCTCTGATGAAGATCAAACCAGACTGTCTGCAACGAGAAGCACAACAACAACAACAGGCATTCACGCATCAATCAAACAGAATGACCACAAGCAACAAAAACTGTAAAGCAACAAGCAGACGACATTCAGTCGTTGACAATGGCAACTCGAACCATTTCATTCACAGTCAGACTCTGAACACACTGACCGAGGAAGCCTGACACAGAATGTTCATTTCGTTTCACTTCATTATTCAGACTGAAAGTGGAAGCCCTTCCCACGGCAGCCGTTCCTGGGATGGGCATTGCCAAAGCAGCAGTCTTCGGCGATTGGTTCACACCAACCAATCGAAATAGTAGCAGAGCAGATGTTGTCGTTGTCAATGTGGCCAGCCCGGTTGCTAACCAAACATACACATAGTAACGAGTGCTACTGTCATGTAAACAAATACGGTAAAACAATATGGTGGCTGATAGGGCGATTTAAGAGCCAGATCGATACGGTCGTAAGTTACCACGGTGGGGGCAGCCATGTTTGTTGTTTGACGTCATCGACTTGAAATGGCGGGTGATTGGCTGAGTTGACCTCACGTCTAGAATGTGTGTGTGTGTGTGTGTGTGTGTGTGTGTGTGTGTGGGGTGGGGTTAAAGCAATCCTGGTAAGGAGTCAAAAGGAATAAGGAGGGTATCGGGTCAATAAAACAGAGGAAATGAAATGGATCATATCAGAGTGAAAGATTCACAAACTACCAGAGATATTATTATTAAAATGACGAAACATTATGATGCAGGGCAAGAAGAAGTGATTGGAGCCATTTTTTTTAACGGCAAATAAGCCTGCATGACAAATGTGGCATTAGAGCTCATAATCATACGGTTTTAAACATCTACAGCAGGGATTTATTAATTAAAGACTGGAGGCTTCAATGTGGTTGGAGACTTATAATAATAATAATAATAATAACTGTGGCTATTTATGTGGCACATCTCTCTCTATCTCTCTATCTCATTGTACGTTTGAATGTTCGCGCATGTGTGTGCGCGCGTGTGAGAGAGAGAGAGAAAGAGAGAGAGAGAGACACAGAGAGTGAGTGCGCTCTGTGTATGTCAGTGTGGAGATAGGTCCATGTTTTTGACATGCAGAGACATCCGAGCGCCGTCTGGCTCAGCCACTGTCAGTCAGCCCTTTCTAGAAGGCAACCGTCATTTATCAAAGTCAGCACCGGGTGTCCTGTGGTCGCGAGCTGCTGTCACCCAGAAGGTGAAGGATAAGTGCCGCGGTCACTACTGCAATTATTGTGGCACCTGCGCTGCAAGTGTAAGGTGGTCAGGGCTTTTACCAAACAGGTGAGTGAAGGCAGGACGGGCACGCACACACACGCACGCACACGCACACACACAGTGCCCGTTGACAGCCTCTCACCTCCTACTGAAAACATACTTCGACAGGGTGTTAAAGGATAACAAATTTCAGTCAGATGGGACACAAGCTATTCACAAATTTCACAGCGGGGGTTTTCAAAGGAGAAACAATGTGCGTTCTGTTCTTCTCTCACGCGAGACATACAGTACAGTAATGAGTATTTCAGAGGCATGCTGGGCACACACAGCCTATATCTTGGAATACGAGTGAGTTGAGGAGCACCTCACTCGTCTCACGTATACCACACTGCGGCGTCAAACCGCATCACTCCTCCATGAAGCTTTTTCATCAGTTCCTCATTTTGATTTGTGCAGTATCTGTACTTTATGACGGACAGCATCGTATGTGTGTCAAAAATAAGTACGTCATCTTGTCTGCAGCAGTGAGTGTGTGCGTGAGAGAGTGAGAGAGAGAAGACGAGCCACCTAGACTCATTGTCTTCCTCACGACACGCTGCTAACAGGATTCTACATATCACACATTTTAATCTCACAAGGTGCCCGTGCACAACTCAATTGGAAGCTTGTTTGTTCTCCAGCGCAACAACTCACGTTCCACTGTTACAGTAACAAAGTATAATTTAACTTTTCCTGAATGGTAGCAACTGAAAACCACAAGATACTGAAAAGTCTAAAGGTCAGAAGCTTGCCCTTCAGAATATCAGAAGCTAATTCTCTAGCTCTAAAGCAAATGGCATACAGTCAACATCACTGATTTAGTGCTTCAGCCCAGCCAAGGATACCACAGTACAGGCCAAGAACTCCACGACGTATCACACCAAACTCTGAGTATAAGGGCTAATTAACCTACTGCAAACAGTCTCATTGACTGGCTTGATCTCGGTTAACCTACTGCAAATAGAGTTCGGTGTGATACGTGGAGTTCTCGCCGCCTCGCCCGGGCGGTGCCGTGTATTCTTGGCTGGGCTGAAGCTCAGAACTCAGAACTTGAATATCAGTGGTGATGAATACACATTCCAGTTGTAGGTACTAGCTGCTATTCAACTACAGTATGTGTGATATGAAATAGCTAGCGTAAGCTGTGTTTTCTCCTTGTGGCTGCTGATGCAATATTCTATATGCTTATTGCTCCCTCGCGTGAGAACCACGTTGCTTTGTTCTTATTTCATTGATATGCATTTCATTTTATTTCTTTATATACTTGTCTCTCAACCACAGAGAGATCTTTGAGAGCTTGCGTGTCGGCATGAAACACAAGTTTGCTGCAATACAATAATAATCCCTCACTCACAACACTGCCTGTCAATATGGAGTCATCATAACAGACTCTCTATGATGTATGATAGTTTCTTAGTGCTTTGACAACCCTGGCGGAGACAATTAGTTTGTTCGTTTCTTGCCAGAAATCAGGAGTCTGTGTGAGTCCCGGCCGACATCAATGTTGGAACCAAATATCGACATTTGTCAGAATAAAATTAGCATTGACAATTTTACTGTGTAGCAGAGAAAGTTTGAACAGATAAAAGTTTCAACAAAAATTCCATTGAAGATACACAAATAAATGCACATACACACGCACGTGCGTGCACATATTCTCGCACACCTGATTCCCAGTTAGTCATTAGCTCTCTCATGGTCTTATTCCTCATTCTCTGGTTCCCGCTGCTGACCCCCACTCTATCAACTAATCTTCACTCTCCCAGCAGTAACAGCATGTTTAGTTATTCTTAGCTCATGGAGCTGTGGTATAGCCTGCTCTCCCAGAGACTGCTGGGACCTCCATTAGGCCAACATGTTAGACTACTAGACCAGACACACAGGCAGCGGCCGGGGAGAAATGTGGAGAGAGGGATGGAGAGATAAAGCAGTGGTGGGAAAATGTTTCCAGTATTTCCAGTATTGATACTTTTACTTGAGTAAAATTATCAAAACTGCAAATACTGGAAATTGGAAATACTCAAGTACAAAGTACAAACACCGCAAAAGTGTAGTGCAGTATTTAGTTACTTAGTTTACACCACTGGGGGGAGGGAAGGAGAGAGAAAGAGAGGCAGAGAGAGAAAGAGAGGCAGAGAAAGAGAGGCAGAGAAAGAGAGGCAGAGAGAAAGAGAGGCAGAGAGAGAAAGAGAGGCAAAGAAAGAGAGGCAGAGAGAGAAAGAGAGGCAGAGAAAGAAAGAGAGGCAGAGAGAGAAAGAGAGGCAGAGAAAGAAAGAGAGGCAGAGAAAGAAAGAGAGGCAGAGAGATGGAGAGGCAGAGAGAAAGAGAGGCAGAGAAAGAGAGGCAGAGAAAGAAAGAGAGGCAGAGAGATGGAGAGGCAGAGAGAAAGAGAGGCAGAGAAAGAGAGGCAGAGAGAGAAAGAGAGGCAGAGAAAGAAAGAGAGGCAGAGAGAGAAAGAGAGGCAGAGAAAGAGAGGCAGAGAGAGAAAGAGAGGCAGAGAAAGAGAGGCAGAGAAAGAAAGAGAGGCAGAGAAAGAAAGAGAGGCAGAGAAAGAAAGAGAGGCAGAGAAAGAAAGAGAGGCAGAGAAAGAAAGAGAGGCAGAGAGATGGAGAGGCAGAGAGAAAGAGAGGCAAAGAAAGAGAGGCAGAGAGAGAAAGAGAGGCAGAGAAAGAAAGAGAGGCAGAGAAAGAAAGAGAGGCAGAGAGATGGAGAGGCAGAGAGAAAGAGAGGCAAAGAAAGAGAGGCAGAGAGAGAAAGAGAGGCAGAGAAAGAAAGAGAGGCAGAGAAAGAGAGGCAGAGAAAGAAAGAGAGGCAGAGAAAGAGAGGCAGAGAAAGAGAGGCAGAGAAAGAAAGAGAGAAAGAGAGGCAGAGAGAAAGAGAGGCAGAGAGAAAGAGAGGCAGAGAGAAAGAGAGGCAGAGAGAGAAAGAGAGGCAGAGAGAGAAAGAGAGGCAGAGAGAGAAAGAGAGGCAGAGAGAGAAAGAGAGGCAGAGAAAGAGAGGCAGAGAGAGAAAGAGAGGCAGAGAGAGAAAGAGAGGCAGAGAGAAAGAGAGGCAGAGAGAGAAAGAGAGGCAGAGAGAGAAAGAGAGGCAGAGAAAGAAAGAGAGGCAGAGAAAGAAAGAGAGGCAGAGAGATGGAGAGGCAGAGAGAAAGAGAGGCAAAGAAAGAGAGGCAGAGAGAGAAAGAGAGGCAGAGAAAGAAAGAGAGGCAGAGAGAGAAAGAGAGGCAGAGAAAGAAAGAGAGGCAGAGAAAGAAAGAGAGGCAGAGAGAGAAAGAGAGGCAGAGAAAGAAAGAGAGGCAGAGAAAGAAAGAGAGGCAGAGAGAGAAAGAGAGGCAGAGAAAGAAAGAGAGGCAGAGAAAGAAAGAGAGGCAGAGAAAGAAAGAGAGGCAGAGAGAGAAAGAGAGGCAGAGAGAGAAAGAGAGGCAGAGAAAGAAAGAGAGGCAGAGAGAGAAAGAGAGGCAGAGAAAGAAAGAGAGGCAGAGAAAGAAAGAGAGGCAGAGAAAGAAAGAGAGGCAGAGAGAAAGAGAGGCAGAGAGAAAGAGAGGCAGAGAAAGAAAGAGAGGCAGAGAGAAAGAGAGGCAGAGAAAGAGAGGCAGAGAAAGAAAGAGAGGCAGAGAGAAAGAGAGGCAGAGAGAAAGAGAGGCAGAGAGAGAAAGAGAGGCAGAGAAAGAGAGGCAGAGAAAGAAAGAGAGGCAGAGAAAGAAAGAGAGGCAGAGAGAGAAAGAGAGGCAGAGAGAGAAAGAGAGGCAAAGAAAGAGAGGCAGAGAGAGAAAGAGAGGCAGAGAAAGAAAGAGAGGCAGAGAAAGAGAGGCAGAGAGAAAGAGAGGCAGAGAGAAAGAGAGGCAGAGAAAGAGAGGCAGAGAAAGAGAGGCAGAGAAAGAGAGGCAGAGAGAAAGAGAGGCAGAGAGAGAAAGAGAGGCAGAGAAAGAAAGAGAGGCAGAGAAAGAGAGGCAGAGAGAGAAAGAGAGGCAGAGAAAGAGAGGCAGAGAAAGAAAGAGAGGCAGAGAAAGAGAGGCAGAGAAAGAGAGGCAGAGAGAGAAAGAGAGGCAGAGAGAGAAAGAGAGGCAAAGAAAGAAAGAGAGGCAGAGAGAGAAAGAGAGGCAGAGAAAGAAAGAGAGGCAGAGAAAGAAAGAGAGGCAGAGAAAGAAAGAGAGGCAGAGAAAGAAAGAGAGGCAGAGAGAAAGAGAGGCAGAGAAAGAGAGGCAGAGAGAAAGAGAGGCAGAGAGAGAAAGAGAGGCAGAGAAAGAGAGGCAGAGAAAGAAAGAGAGGCAGAGAAAGAAAGAGAGGCAGAGAGAAAGAGAGGCAGAGAAAGAGAGGCAGAGAAAGAGAGGCAGAGAGAGAAAGAGAGGCAAAGAAAGAGAGGCAGAGAGATGGAGAGGCAAAGAAAGAGAGGCAGAGAGAGAAAGAGAGGCAGAGAAAGAAAGAGAGGCAGAGAGAGAAAGAGAGGCAGAGAAAGAAAGAGAGGCAGAGAAAGAAAGAGAGGCAGAGAGAGAAAGAGAGGCAGAGAAAGAAAGAGAGGCAGAGAGAGAAAGAGAGGCAGAGAAAGAAAGAGAGGCAGAGAAAGAAAGAGAGGCAGAGAGAAAGAGAGGCAGAGAGAGAAAGAGAGGCAGAGAAAGAGAGGCAGAGAAAGAAAGAGAGGCAGAGAAAGAAAGAGAGGCAGAGAGAAAGAGAGGCAGAGAAAGAGAGGCAGAGAAAGAGAGGCAGAGAGAGAAAGAGAGGCAAAGAAAGAGAGGCAGAGAGATGGAGAGGCAAAGAAAGAGAGGCAGAGAGAGAAAGAGAGGCAGAGAAAGAAAGAGAGGCAGAGAGAGAAAGAGAGGCAGAGAAAGAAAGAGAGGCAGAGAAAGAAAGAGAGGCAGAGAGAGAAAGAGAGGCAGAGAGAGAAAGAGAGGCAGAGAAAGAAAGAGAGGCAGAGAAAGAAAGAGAGGCAGAGAAAGAAAGAGAGGCAGAGAAAGAAAGAGAGGCAGAGAGAGAAAGAGAGGCAGAGAGAGAAAGAGAGGCAGAGAAAGAAAGAGAGGCAGAGAGAGAAAGAGAGGCAGAGAAAGAAAGAGAGGCAGAGAAAGAAAGAGAGGCAGAGAAAGAAAGAGAGGCAGAGAAAGAAAGAGAGGCAGAGAAAGAGAGGCAGAGAGAGAAAGAGAGGCAGAGAAAGAAAGAGAGGCAGAGAAAGAAAGAGAGGCAGAGAAAGAAAGAGAGGCAGAGAGAGAAAGAGAGGCAGAGAGAGAAAGAGAGGCAGAGAAAGAAAGAGAGGCAGAGAGAGAAAGAGAGGCAGAGAAAGAAAGAGAGGCAGAGAAAGAAAGAGAGGCAGAGAAAGAAAGAGAGGCAGAGAGAAAGAGAGGCAGAGAGAAAGAGAGGCAGAGAAAGAAAGAGAGGCAGAGAGAAAGAGAGGCAGAGAAAGAGAGGCAGAGAAAGAAAGAGAGGCAGAGAGAAAGAGAGGCAGAGAGAAAGAGAGGCAGAGAGAGAAAGAGAGGCAGAGAAAGAGAGGCAGAGAAAGAAAGAGAGGCAGAGAAAGAAAGAGAGGCAGAGAGAGAAAGAGAGGCAGAGAGAGAAAGAGAGGCAGAGAGAGAAAGAGAGGCAAAGAAAGAGAGGCAGAGAGAGAAAGAGAGGCAGAGAAAGAAAGAGAGGCAGAGAAAGAGAGGCAGAGAGAAAGAGAGGCAGAGAGAAAGAGAGGCAGAGAAAGAGAGGCAGAGAAAGAGAGGCAGAGAGAGAAAGAGAGGCAGAGAAAGAAAGAGAGGCAGAGAAAGAGAGGCAGAGAGAGAAAGAGAGGCAGAGAAAGAGAGGCAGAGAAAGAAAGAGAGGCAGAGAAAGAGAGGCAGAGAAAGAGAGGCAGAGAGAGAAAGAGAGGCAGAGAGAGAAAGAGAGGCAAAGAAAGAAAGAGAGGCAGAGAGAGAAAGAGAGGCAGAGAAAGAAAGAGAGGCAGAGAAAGAAAGAGAGGCAGAGAAAGAAAGAGAGGCAGAGAAAGAAAGAGAGGCAGAGAGAAAGAGAGGCAGAGAAAGAGAGGCAGAGAGAAAGAGAGGCAGAGAGAGAAAGAGAGGCAGAGAAAGAGAGGCAGAGAAAGAGAGGCAGAGAAAGAGAGGCAGAGAAAGAGAGGCAGAGAAAGAGAGGCAGAGAGAAAGAGAGGCAGAGAAAGAAAGAGAGGCAGAGAAAGAAAGAGAGGCAGAGAGAAAGAGAGGCAGAGAAAGAGAGGCAGAGAAAGAGAGGCAGAGAGAGAAAGAGAGGCAAAGAAAGAGAGGCAGAGAGATGGAGAGGCAGAGAGAGAAAGAGAGGCAAAGAAAGAGAGGCAGAGAGATGGAGAGGCAGAGAGAGAAAGAGAGGCAGAGAGAGAAAGAGAGGCAGAGAGAAAGAGAGGCAGAGAAAGAGAGGCAGAGAGAAAGAGAGGCAGAGAGAGAAAGAGAGGCAGAGAAAGAAAGAGAGGCAGAGAAAGAGAGGCAGAGAGAAAGAGAGGCAGAGAGAGAAAGAGAGGCAGAGAAAGAAAGAGAGGCAGAGAAAGAGAGGCAGAGAGAGAAAGAGAGGTAGAGAGATGGAGAGGCAGAGAGAGAAAGAGAGGCAGAGAGAGAAAGAGAGGCAGAGAGATGGAGAGAGGAGGGGAAGGAAGGAAGAAAGAGGTCAGGGAGGAGAATGGAGAGCAAGAGTGAGCATTAGCGAGTGAAGAAGTGAGGAGGAGGAGGGACAGATGGAGGTGTTTGTCTACACGTGAGGGTGGCTGCGTAGTGCGCGTGTGTGTGCACGCTGTGCGGTCCACAAGCTGTGCGGTCCACTCGCATGTGTATGTGTGTGTGAGAAAATCGGGGGAAGACCGTGAAAGGAAAAATAACAAGACACATCGCCATATTGGCTGTCAGGCCTTTGTAATTGCTGTCACTGCTTTCGCTTTTCTCCCCCGGCCTCCCACACAGCCCACCATCTCTTCTCTCACCCTCCCTCCCCCCTCCCACACAGCCCACCATCTCTTCTCTCACCCTCCCTCCCCCCTCCCACACAGCCCACCATCTCTTCTCTCACCCTCCCTCCCCCCTCCCACACAGCCCACCATCTCTTCTCTCACCCTCCCTCCCCCCGTCCCACACAGCCCACCATCTCTTCTCTCCCCCTCCCTCCCCCCTCCCACACAGCCCACCATCTCTTCTCTCCCCCTCCCCCCCCCCTCCCACACAGCCCACCATCTCTTCTCTCCCCCTCCCCCCCCCTCCCACACAGCCCACCATCTCTTCTCTCCCCCTCCCCCCCCCCCCTCCCACACAGCCCACCATCTCTTCTCTTCTCTCCCCTCCCTCCCCCCCTCCCTCCCACCCCCCATCATCTCTTCTCTCTCCCCCTCCCCCTGCAGCCCACCATCTCTTCTCTCCCCTCCCTCCCTCCCACCCCCCACCATCTCTTCTCTCCCCTCCCTCCCCCCCTCCCTCCCACCATCTCTTCTCTCCCCTCCCTCCCCCCCTCCACCCCACCATCTCTTCTCTCTCCCCCTCCCCCTGCACCCCACCATCTCTTCTCATTTTACTGTTCCATTAATACTGAACGTAACTGGAAGTCATTTGACTGTTCCATTAATACTGAACGTAACTGGAAGTCATTTGACTGTTCCATTAATACTGAACGTAACTGGAAGTCATTTGACTGTTCCATTAATACTGAACGTAACTGGAAGTCATTTGACTGTTCCATTAATACTGAACGTAACTGGAAGTCATTTTACTGTTCCATTAATACTGAACGTAACTGGAAGTCATTTTACTGTTCCATTAATACTGAACGTAACTGGAAGTCATTTTACTGTTCCATTAATACTGAACGTAACTGGAAGTCATTTTACTGTTCCATTAATACTGAACGTAACTGGAAGTCATTTTACTGTTCCATTAATACTGAACGTAACTGGAAGTCATTTGACTGTTCCATTAATACTGAACGTAACTGGAAGTCCTTTTACGGTTCCATTAATACTGAACGTAACTGGAAGTCATTTTACTGTTCCATTAATACTGAACGTAACTGGAAGTCATTTGACGGTTCCATTAATACTGAACGTAACTGGAAGTCATTTGACTGTTCCATTAATACTGAACGTAACTGGAAGTAATTTTACTGTTCCATTAATACTGAACGTAACTGGAAGTCATTTGACTGTTCCACTGATACTGAACGTAACCACGTAAGCATGTTCAGGTGACCACCACACCCCGCCCCATATCCCACATTATAATACAACGTACAGTGTACAAGTGGAAGGGTTGAGGTCAGGAAGGATTATATACAGTAGTAAGCATGCAGCATGATGCTTAATGTACTGTGTATACTGTGTTGTATGACTGTATGAATGAGGATTTAAAGAATGCAGTGTGCAGGGTGTGTGTGTGTGCAGGGTGTGTGTGTGTTCCTCACCTTGTTTTCCAGTCGTCCGATTAGTTCAGCCAGACGATTTATCTGAGTATCCAATCCCTCTTTCCTCACCTCCACCACCCCTGCACACACACACACACACACACACACACACACACACACACACACACACACACACACACACACACACACACACACACACACACACACACACACACACACACACACACACACACACACACACACACACACACACACACACACACACACACACACACGATGCAAGAAGATCAATACACAATGAGCTTAAAAAAATATATACTGTATATAGTGTCACAGTCTTCGCTCCATAGAAGCCTCTCAACATGTGATTCCAATTTGGAGATGATTGAACATTGCGAACGGATGCCCAAAGCCGCTACGCTCCACTGTAATACCAAGAAAGTGGAACACTTCACTCCAGTTCTTCAATCCTCACACTGGCTCCCTGTGAGTCAAATCATTGATTTCTCTCCCTAGAATCCGAACTAACATGCAGAAGCAGCATTTAGTATTTATACTGCCCATTATCTGGAACGAACTCCCAGAAAACTGCTGCACTGCTGCCACTATTAGTTATTTAAAATCACTGCTGCCACTATTAGTTATTTAAAATCACTGCTGCCACTATTAGTTATTTTAAATCACAGCTAAAGCCCTTTGTTTGTTGCTTTTGATTGATAGATTTTTGTATATATATACAGGTTTAATGTTTGTCTTGTCTAGACAAACATTAAAAACGCCATTGACAATGGACAGAGTTTAATGTTTGTTTTGTCACTAACACAAACATCAAATATCATTAACAATGGACAGAGTTTAATGTTTGTTTTGTCACCAACACAAACATTAAATATCATTAACAATGGACAGAGTTTAATGTTTGTTTTGTCACCAACACAAACATTAAATATCATTAACAATGGACAGAGTTTAATGTTTGTTTTGTCACCAACACAAACATTAAATATCATTAACAATGAACAGAGTTTACTGCTTGTTTTGTCTGTCACTGAGCAAATCGGCATATGATGTTATACGTATATATGATATACGATATATGATATCGCGGTGATCTAAGAGGATAAGGGCTGGTAAAGCGCCCCTCACTTCACACGAGTGTGATTTTATTCACAGTATGTAGAATGGGTACATTTCAAACAAAAGCACAAGTCAATACAAAAACTGCACCATGATTAAGCATTATACTCGTTTACAACAGGGTCCACCATTTTCAATTCATCAGAACATTTAGAGACGTACAAATATTCACTTATATAAAAAAAAACAGGAAATCATCATATAATGGAAGTAAAAAGGGAAAAACATACAGTACATGTATACAGTAAGGGGACAATTAAGGGGGTGGTGGGAGGGACTCAGGATTTACGGGGGTGACTTGCAGCCGTCCGTATAGGAGTCAAGGGATTCACATGCTGTTCCACATTTTGGTGGCATAGGAGCAAAATGAATTTAGTCCCTTGGGCCTTGCTGGATTTCATTGAGTTTTTCTTTTCTTTTTGTTCTGCACTGTGATTTTATTCCTCTGAGCTTCAAGGTTTAGTTCCTGACCACTCCAGTAATGGTACGACGAGTCTAAAAAGTCAATACTGTCACATAAAAAGGAATCCTTCATTTGCTGTAGCAATGAGAAACAGTGCGTGCGTGCAAAGTACATCATCGAATCTGCTGTGCAGGTGGGGCTTTTGCAAAGCTTCGTAAAAGAGTCTTTGAAAACTCCGACCTAAGACGAAGCTCCTTGTCTATAAGGCAGCTATCCTGCCCACGCTCCTATATGGTGCAGAGACATGGACCACCTACAGCAGACACATAAGAGCCCTGAAGCACATGGAGGAAAAGTCTGTATGAGGGAGCCATATTCCACGAACACAATCTCCGCCGGGCTGCCACAGTCAAGACTCGGCAGCAACAAAAGGAGAGAGCAGCAACCACATTCAGAGAGGCCGTTCCACATCCCAACCCCAGCAGCTCACACCCATGCCCACACAATTATAACTGTGCATGTATTATTAGCATGTCCCTCTCTCTGTCCGTCTCCCTCTCTCAGTTCAGTTCAGTTCAGTGGGCATGAAAGTTCAAATCAATGTTGTCATAGCATCCAGATAAAATATCGACATTTCCCTCCATATATAGGCTCCATTGCACGTTCTCTCTCTCCCTCTGTCTCACTCCCTATCTGTCTCTCTCTGTCTCTCTCCCTGTCGGTCTCTCTCTGTCTCTCTCTCCCTCTGTCTCTCTTCCTCGGTCTCTGTCTCTCTCCCTCTGGCTCTGGCTCTCCCTCTATCTGGCTCTGTCTCTCTCCGTCTCCACTCCTGTTAATTTCCTCCATTTCGATTTGGTTCGTCATGAATATTTCATCAAAACCTTTCCAACATGGCTGATAAATAGGCAATTAGACTTGTTTATCAGCAAGAAGCATGACCTGTTCAAACAGCATAATGAAGATATAAGGATGGGAACCCACCAGGTCCTTCCTTTGAGGTTGGTCTGTATTAGTGGCTGTTTATATTCTGATGTGACTTTTTACTGTAGATATCCAGGTGTGCTGGGGGCTTGACTTAGACTTTTTTAAAATACTTCATATTTTCAAAACACATTCCCTGCCGTTGACGGAGATCTCCTTCATGTGGTTCAGTCAGTGGTTTACAGTATGATAGATGGAGCTCTTCGCCAACGTATGAACGGTTCTAGGTTACTAGGCGACAGATATGACCGGAAATCAACTGGAAGTGAAAAATTCGCCTTCTGTCGACCTCCACGTTATCAAATTAAAAAAAATACATTTATCTCTTAAACATTCGTTTATGGAATTTCTTCTATTTTACTTAAATTTCTTTACTGAAAAAAATACAATTATTCTTTGTAAATGTTTTGAAATAACAATTAAAAACAAAATGTAGGAAATACAAAATTAAGGGACCATACAAATGTGTCCGCGACTCACAAATGGGTTCCGAACTTCCGACCCAGTGTTTGGGAACCTAGTGTGCTAAAAGAGGATCATTAAAAAAGAATGACGAGCAGATTGTTAAATGACTAGGACGATAGTGAACATTCTGCCTCTGGTCCCTTTCATTTTATCCTCTCCCTCCCTATCTCATACCTTCCCCCCTCTTCTTCTCTATGTGACGTCTATCCCCCTGAAATGCAACATCATTCTTTACTCCCCCCCCTCCACCTTTCCCCTCATTAATATAGTAACCCCTCACCCCCCCAGTTTCCACTGACTACCACTTCAGAGTTAATTAGGGAGCCAGTAGTCTCCTCCACTTAAGTATCAGTACTGCAATGCAGAAAAATACTCCTTGACAAGTGAACATCCGGAATTCAAAATGCAATTAAAAAGTATTATTGGCGTCAAAAGGTACCTAACTAAAGGACCAAAAGTAAAAGTACTCATTATGCAGAATGTCCCATTTCTATATCAAATGTATAAGAATCTTGTGGCTCCTGTGGCTCAGGAGGTAGAACAGGTCGTCCAATGATCTGTTGGTTGGCGGTTCGAATCCCTTCTCCTGCTGTCTACATGCCAAAGTGTCCTTGGGCAAGACAAGGTCACCTCCCAATGAATTAATGAGCCATTCATTGTAAAGCGCTTTGAGCACTTGGAAAAGTGCTATGAAAATGCCATTCATTATTGTGAAAACAGCAGATCTACAATGTGACACATTGTTTCAAACGGCCGAAATGTATATAGGGCTGAAGTGGATAGTGTGTGTTTTGTAAAATCTACAGTGTCACTAAAGTTTTCAAATAAATGTAGTAGAGTAAAAGTACAATATGTGGATCCAAGATGTAGAGTGGAGTAGATAAGTAAAAGTATTGGAAATTAAATACCTCAACAAGTCAAAGTTGTACTTGTAAGTACAGTACTTGAGTAAATGTACTTAGTTACTTTACACCACTGGTGACTACCACTTCAGAGCTAATTAGGGAGCCTCTGTTCTTCCTCATAGATTTGAGAGCAAACCAATTAGGACCCGGTGCCCCTCCCCCCTGCAATGGTCAACTAACCAATTAGGACCCGGTGCCTCCCCCCTGCAATGGTCAACTAACCAATTAGGACCCGGTGCCTCCCCCCTGCAATGGTCAACTAACCAATTAGGACCCGGTGCCCCTCCCCCCTGCAATGGTCAACTAACCAATTAGGACCCGGTGCCTCCCCCCTGCAATGGTCAACTAACCAATTAGGACCCGGTGCCCCTCCCCCCTGCAATGGTCAACTAACCAATTAGGACCCGGTGCCTCCCCCCTGCAATGGTCAACTAACAGCGCTCTGTTGCTATGGCGATAGCTGGAGATCGCAGGCCGATTTGTCATTTGTAAAGGAAACTGTCCTGATACTGTCCTTGAATAAACAAATTCTCATAAATATGTCACTACTCCAAGCAAAGCGCACAATTGCTCTAACATGGAAAAACACTCCGAGACCACGAGCGAGCCAATGGCTCAGGGAAATGAGCATCTGTTGTGCTATGGAGCCAGGACAGATTCTTATTTGTTACATTTGTCATTACCTGCAGTAACTGTGGTTAGTATTCACACAATCCTTTGTTAAGCAAAAAGCAACATTTGTTAACAAATGACAAATGGTTGCACAGGTATTTCAACTATTGCAAAGCAAAAAGCAACATTTGTTAACAAATGACAAATGGTTGCACAGGTATTTCAACTATTGGACAGGAAACTCCTGTGGGAAAAGTCCTTAATGTAAAAAAAAATCACATTATTGTGGAAAACAAGGGAGCAGCAGCTTATTGTGTTTGTGATAATAGCTTTCACTATTATTATTATTATTATTATTATTATTATTATCACGAGTTGTTGTTCCCACTTCCCACCAAATAGGAGTGGACACACAGAATGAGCATATATAGAGATATGTGAACAATGTAGGATTATTACTAGCAAAACTATTACCTGCTCCATTCTAGATGACTTGCTGGATCCGTGGCAATTTGCATATAGTCAAAAAAGAGACACCAAAATGTATATTACATATCGGTATATATTACATGCCGTGACCCGGATGGGGTTTCCCCGTGGGAGGAGGTCAAAAGGGGGGGGTAAGTGTAGCAGTGGCTCAGAGCCTCAGCCTGAAGGCCTCAAAAGGATAACAACAACAGCAGCTCAACATTCAACACCATTATAGTCCCAGAAAGGCAGAAAGACATAAAGCCTCGAGACCTCGAGCTGCACCCAAGCATGTGCGACTGGACACTAAGACGTCCTGACAAACAACATGGCCAACAACATCCCATCTGACCCCGTGACCCTCAGCACAGGACCCCCCCCCCCCCCCCCCCCCCCCCCCCCGGGATGCGTGCTGGGCCCTCTCCTTTACTTACTCATGACTGCATCGCCACATACAGCTCCAATGTCAATGTCATCCACATGACATTGACAGGCCTATATGTTCATCGATGGCGTTGCAGCGAGAAAAAGGTCAGTGAGTTCAATTTCCTTGGAGTGCACATCGAGGAAGAAGGAGCCGATTTAGGACACGCACCACGCACGAGGAACAAAGCTCATTGGCGAGTGGCGACTATGCTGGCTTCGTCGCCTGAAGAGGTTCAGCACAAGCACCCGCATAAACAACTTCCATAACTCATTCTGACCTGAGATCAGATTCATGCGAGGTATCCACTGGACACACACACTGGTCTGATTAACCCATTCTGACCTGAGAGCAGATTCTAAAAATGTCAGTCGTTCTTCGATTATTCAAAAATAGCAGACCTACAAGCTCGTATCGCGCCACTCGGTGGCGCGATATGAGCTTGTAGATCTGCTATTTTTCAATAGCTAAAGCATGACATGATGCTGACACCAAAATGGGTGCCCGTTCAGAATAGGATAAAGACTGCGTCACTGCCTGGTGTGGAAACAAGGACCGCCCATGAACAGAAGAACCTTGAAGAAGAACAGAAGAATGGTGTGGTCGACCGGGAGACGCAAAGTCTCTGGTGGATATTTACTTCACGTATGCTGTGGAGCTGTCCATGCTTTGTTCTAGCTAAAACAATGTCAGAAATAGTATAGGGGTGTGACATAATACCGGATCCTATAGGATCTGGATTTTGGGAGAACGTACTGTGTACAGGGGCTCACATTAAGCCATCATAAGACATACTTTGTTTCATTAATTTGATGGCTGGTACAGCTGGGAAAATTTTTTATTCCTATTGTACTCAAGAGTGTATACAATGTAAGGAGGAATCCAGCAACTTATGAGAAAATATGGCTTTATTACCATCATTAAATGGGATATTGTATCATGTATTTTTTCATGCAAATGTAAAGATGGAACTTGTACTGTACTTGGGGTGGGTGTGGGTGGGTTGTTTTTGTCATTGTTTTTTGTCATTGTAAAAAAAAAAGACTTGCTGCGACCGCATTTTCTATGAAAACCTGCATTTCCGTGTGTCACGTCACACCTACAAATATGGTCACGCGTTGTGACATCATGCCTCCATCTCCATGATTGGAGCTGACCTGTTCTGTCATCAAACCCTGCATGTACACTCAAGACACTGCCCCCTCTGCCACCTTTAGATCTCCATATACGGAGCTGACCTGTTCTGATCCCACCCTAGACGGTATGTGTCTTTCAAAGAACACCACAGCCATCTCCCCGGTGGTAATGGAGGTCAGGCAGAATCCGTAGAAATACTGGCTTAATATCCGCCCAAAAAATGATTTCACCCACTTCTTTGACCTGTAAACCAGTGATGTGACAATAAAAGACGATATGTGTGAATGAAAGAGCCCTGAATCCAGGGCACTCACAGGCACAATATCTAGGGCAACGGCCTTCGCTTGTAAATCACTTTGAATTGCATACGACTTGTCTGAAAGGTGCAATATAATAAATAACGTTTGTTTGATTTATGGATTGAATGATCCCTCGATCTCCTCTCAAATGGCACCGTGCAACTTCCAACCTCACTGCAAATACCATCCATGAATCAAAGCAGCTCTGTGCAGTGTTGATTTTGACAGCCAATTTAGTCATTTATTTGTCATTTAATGTAATTTAATTTTACACTTGAGCGCAACCAAATCTCTTCTCCACTAGTCCATCCCTATCTCTAGTCCATCCCTAACAGTTTTGTCAATATATTTAGTCGCAGTTTTAGCCCCATAGCTTAGGTTCTGTTTTTAGTACAACAAAATCAACAAAAGGCTCCATGGCGTCGACTATAAACGGGGCATCCGGACGGACAATAAATAATGAGCGTGACTGATTGGCATTAATTGTATCCTGTTGTTTGACGATGATATCCGTCTCGCTGTGTCTCCTGCCGGTACAGACAGCTGTCTCAGCAGACTGGGAAACCATATGGAGACAATAATAGCTAACATACTGTTCTCCATGACAGTCACTCATTATAACGCTGGTGACGAACATATTCACATCTTTTGTGTAAACAACACACACGCACGCACACACACACGCACGCACGCACGCACGCACGCACGCACGCACGCACGCGCCCGACCTGCTTTCCTTCCGGCAAATTAGACTTGGAGCGGAGCCTGAACCTGACGTGTTGTTGAACAATAACAGCTCATTTACAATTAGGACTCGTCAGTACAGTGTGTGCCTCAACCATGTAATGTTCAGCTCAAAGTGACCAGTGTTCTATTTTTAGCTCACACATTTCGCTTTCACTCGCGCTCTCCGCCTTTACTTCACCACGTTTCAACCTATATTCATAGAATTGGTCCTCACTAATGTTCATGATAAAATAGCACAAGTTTGTTCTACTCGGCCTGTATCTTAGAGGAGGGCTGTGCATCTCCCGTCAGTCAGTCAGTCCGTCACGCCTCGTGACATGCTCCATATTATGGCCAATACAGAATTCATTCCATATGTTGATCTGACCTCATCAAACCCTGTACACTCAATACCCGCTCCATATATATATATGGCCAGTACATAATTCATTCCATATGTTGATCTGACCACATCAAATGTTCTGTACTGACATCACAATCGACCAGCTCAACAGAATGATTGATCTTGAATGATCCCAAAACTCCAGAAATCTACCTTCAAAACTCTTCACAGGACACCAAACAGAACAAATACCTCTTCAGGTTTCTACCTTTAAGACAGTAGGATTAAAAAAAAAAAAAAAAAAAAAAGAAGGTCAAAGTTGACCCCATGCCAAAGCGCCAGCGCTCGCCCAGCAGTCTGTCGTCACCCAGGCGGATGCGTGCAAGCGCCAATTAGTGGCCCCCAGTAGATAATTGCCTCTGACCTCCAAGCAGGACTTGCATACCTTGATATATGGATCTCTCTTTATATGAAGATCACGACACTGACATCATCAAACCCTGGATAGCCATACATGGAAAAGACTCATGGATCATCACCTACTCGACACCTAGATCTGCATATATCGAGCCGGCAAGCAACTCTACATCTGACCTCACAGACACCAGATTAATAGTTTAACTCCTGCTTCTTAACTGTGCCATATTAGGAAGCTCTGTTGTTGCAGCGTCTCGCCCTCAGGGCGTCTTACTGGGATATTTATACATATTTAGATTTTTATGACGACAAGAACGGTGGCTTCCATTACTGCATTGTAACTTTTCAAGAATAGAAAGCCTGCCGTTTCTATTAGCTTAGATTCCCCATCGCAATCCTGGGCGCTACACTCTTTTCCTCTGCCAACCTGGGGAGAGCCCCGAACTGAGCTCATGCTTCCTTCAATGCATGAGTAGTGAGCAGGCCGCTTCTTATCAACTGACGGGGGGAGTGGACGTATAGCGCATGGACGTCTTCTGTGAGAAAGACTTAAAAAGGCTACAGGGAGCCATTAATCAGTACAGCTGTCTAGGCTGTGGACACAGCTGATACCGAGGCCTTCAGAGATCTCAAAACTACATTACGCTCTGTACTGTAACCCTACGCGGTAGGGAGAGAGAGAGCGCGAGAGAGCGCGAGAGAGAGAAAGTGAGAGAGAGAGAGAGAGAGAGAGAGAGAGAGAGAGAGAGAGAGCGAGAGCGAAAGCGAGAGCGAAAGAGGGGGGGGGGGCAAGGAGGATAAAAGCAGAGGGCGTGAGGATACGAGTAGGAAGGGTGATGGAGGGGGAACGTGTGGCAGGCAGTACAGTGGAATGTAGCAGGAGAAAATTATATGTACAGTAAGATACTGTAAGTGTAATGAAAATAAAAGTGAGGCGGAGAGAGAGGGGGGGGGGGGGGGGGTTGGGGGGTTAGGTGGGACCGGGGAGCAATGCGGTGCAAGAGAGAAAAGTGATGTAACGAGGGAGAAACGCAATGAGAGAGAACACACACACACACGCAAACGCACACACACACGGTCTGTCCTTCCCCAACCATTACCACTGCCATGTCTTTGATAGCTGGACTGAAAGAAGCAAACAGCAACGTGTGTATGTTGGCACTGCCTGTCAGGTTGAAATCTCGTATGTCCATAAACCGTTCCTTTTCAGGAAAACATGTTGTTCGAATAGATAATAGAGAAGATGTGGATATACTGAATAGCATTGTGTGTGTGTGTGTGTGTGTGTGTGTGTGTGTGTGTGTGTGTGTCTTATTGTCAGTAAAGCAGTAGAATTAGCAAGGCTAATGAGTGAATAAAACCTCCAGGAAAAACATGCATTTTAAAAAAACCTCCAGGAAAAGATCTGGAAAGCATTGTTATGGCACATCTGTGCTGTAAATAGGCTACAGCTTGCATCATAAAATGAGCTTTTTTTATACAGCCGCAAGACATTTGTAGAGAAAATCGAGAGAGACGAGGCAGAGAAACCAGTTTTGGCAACTCTGAAATGTGACAGTGCAGTTCACTCAACTTCCCGGCGAAACCTGCAGATGTGCCATTTCACACAACTGTCACATTTCATTAAAGGTTGACTACTAAAGAAAGGGAAAGCAAATACAGGCAGTAGCTGGCAACAACATACAGTACAGTAGCATCCAAACAAATAGTAGAAGCAGTATTTCATTCCTTGTATTTCTTATGGCAACATGCCTCCTGTCAGCCCCTAAGCAACGATTAGTTAAACACAAGGATATCACCGGTGGACAACCCCAATGAGTGCAGCCTAACAGCATAGAGTTAAGCTAGCACTGCAATGAGGGAATTACTGTAGGTGTATGCCTGCAAGCAGTTTAAATATTCTATGAGTGTGTGAGTGTGAGTGTGTGTGTGAGTGTGTGTGTGTGTGTGTGTGTGTGTGTGTGTGTGTACAATCCTGTGCATGCGTGTGTGTGTCTCTGTGCATGCATGAATGTCAAGTCATGAAATTATTACATAAAATAATCCCATTTTCTGAATGAGACAAATACAAAGCAGTACAAAACTAGATTATGTGACCAAGACCTTTCTAATGATGCTCCAAAGATACATTGTGTACACACGATGTACATTATGGCAAAGATTTGCTGTAATGCACCACAATGGCGGGCCGATTGGCTTTCCTCCTCCCTCCCTCCCTCCCTCTCCCCGTGAACATCACCGGCCCATGTAAAGAGCCTTTTCCTAATGCTTTGAGGAAAAGGCTGTGAGAATATCATCCAGCGTTGTGTCTAAAACCTCTTTAACGGATTAGCCAACACAATGACCCGAGGGTTTATGTCTACTACACTGCTACACTATTAAACTGCAGAAAAACCTTACAGTGGCCACACAATCTGAAAACGGCAAGTATACATTCTGAAATCCTGCTTTGAATGTCAAACGTAAGACAATATTGTTTTTTTTTTAAATAATAATATCTGCTATGAAAATGTGATGAATGAACCAATAGGAGACATTTGTTTTTGCTTACTCTACAAAAAACACAAAAGGAAGTAAAAAACAAAGTCATATATTCTGGATATGGCACACTCCCCTGAGTGTTTTCCAGCTCATACTCCATCAGAGTAAGCTGCACTGATGAATAAGCATTAGCTCCCAAAGTTGTTCTATAAATTCTATCCACGAATGGAGTTTACCATCCTGAACGTTCATTTTTCACAGCCTTTTTCCGTGGATTGAGCACCCCTAGTCAAACCATCATTGCCCTGCATTTTGTGGCAGCCTATTTTTTATGCCAATTGCACATTACACATTCTTCAAACCTGGCTGGTTCTTTGTCATGAAGGGTGAAAGCACAGGACATTATCTTTTATTCCAGAGACGGTTATCAGACCATGTTATAGTCAGATTTTAGCTACCCCAGTGAAAACCACATTTTATAGAAGCTAGCCTACTTTAGGCAACAAAGGTATGTTAAGTTGTAAGATCAGAAATCTTTTATTTTACATTATTATTATTTGCGTATAGTGTATACTAGGGAGTGTATACTATAGGGATGTCCCGATCCGATCCGATACTACAATTGCTGTGTTACCGGAGAATAATATATATAATAATAAAAAAAATAAAAAACTCTAACTAAACGAAAAACTAGCTATATATCTTGTGTTGTGTTTATAGCAGACTCCTCATTCAAATGTGAACTTGCAGTTTGGGCAACTCCAAAGCAAACTCCACATGCCCCAGGTTTTATTTACCTGCCACAGTGTAAAATGGTAAATGGTGCATTTATATAGCGCCTTTATCCAAAGCGCTTTACAGAGATTGTGCATTACATTCACCCATTCACACACACACATTCATACACCGATGGCAGCGGAAACCATGCAAGGCACCAACTAGCACATCGGGAGCAATTAGGGGTTCAGTGTCTTGCTCAAGGACACTTCGACAGTAACTCTGGGGGAGCCCGGGTTAGAACTGGCAACCTTACGGTTACCATCCAGGCACTCTACCCCTGAGCCACCGCCGCCCATGTCAACCCCTTACCCCTGTGTCGGATCGGTGGTTAGACTATGACGATATCACCAAATAAGGGCCGATCCGATACTTTTCCGATACCGATACAGTATCGGGACATCTCTAGTGTATACCTATGCCAAAGACATTTACAATATTTACTATAGGGGACTTTATTACCAGTCATGTTTGTATTGTTTGATGTTTGATGTCTGGGGACTGCAGATGGAAATTAGCATGTTTTGCTAAATCTGGTATATTTACACTGCATTTGTAATGTAATGTTCATCAATATACATTGTCCCGACTAAATAAACGAATAAAGAAAGAACCTAACCCTGACTTTGGGCACTAGGGCAGACATTATTGGGGCTCTATGTCATTTTCAATGTATGTATATGCCCAAGACCATAGACACATAAACGTAGACGCCCTTTCCGGCTAAATCTCTTCTAAATAAGAAAGCTGCGGAGAACTGTTGCTTTGTGTTCACTCTTTAATGTTTTATCATGTTTTAATGTCATCTAATCCCCCCTGGCTCTGATGTTGTATTGTTGTATTAATAACTTTGTTGTTTGTGTTTGTTTGTTTGTCTTGTTTTGTATTGTAATGTAATGTCAGTGTATTGACTGTTATAAAGATTTGTTAAAAAAAGAAAAAGCCTTCAGCACTGCACTTCCTGCCTTCATTGGGATACACGTTGCTCCAATGAACTGCAACGGCCAGTGAGGCATCTATTTTTTATAATATCTATGCCCAAGACAGGCTATTAAAAGACCTCAGCTTCACCATTACTCCCAGATGGTCTACGTCGCGACAGTCTACGAGGCACCCTTGTGGAATCCCTGACAGACCTGCACTACAGTGATGAGATCTGCCTTCTATCTAATCAAGTAGAACAGGCATAGTCGAATTAAGAGTGTGCCAAGCTCGCCCTCATGCTAAACGCAAAGAAAACCGAGGTCATAACCTACAACCCCCAGGAAAATCACCAATTGAAGGCACTCAGTGACTTTTGACTTGCTCCTTTGAGGACGACGTAGAGATGCCGCCTAGACAAGGCTTTTTATTTCATTTTTAACCTTTATTAATACAGGTGAAAATCCCATTGAGATCAAGATTTTTACGAGGGAGCCCTGCATTTTTTTGGTCACATTGTCTCTTTCAATTCACAACATGAAGGTCAAGAACCACACATCAAATATTGAGTCACAAAAGCAATGCTGCTGAGCTCCAAAAAATAAGCTTTAATCTATTTAATTTCTGCAGGCTGTGGCAGTTCAATAAAGATGTGTCAACTCAAGCATGTCTCACCTAAAGCGAGAAACCAGCTAGCAAATATTCTGGCATTCTGTGAGATGAGCGTCCTAAAGGAAGATACAATTATAGAATCCAGAGTGTTCATTCTGAAAGCTTACAAATTGTCTATTTTCGATCATATTGATGACATCAGTGTACTCCATACACTATATACAGTATATGGCAGGGGCATTCAACAGGCGGCCCGCAGGCTCTTTTTTTTAGAGAGAGCTAATGAGAGTAACAGGTATGGTGTTTGCGATATGAAGTGTGAAATTATCATAATGATATCCTTAATTATATTCAAGGGCTTTTGGAGAGAAATGAGACAGATACCACTTTAGACTAGAGTACTGCTGGTGTGTGTGTGTGTGTGTGTGTGTGTGTGTGTGTGTGTGTGTGTGTGTGTGTGTTTACAGCTGTTGCCCGTTGACGCTCGTTAATGTCAAGGCAATTCTGTTTATGCACTGTCAAATAGGTCTACATCTATTCTAAGGTAGCATATACATATTAGAACCCTGTGCTCATACTGTGCACAAATGTATTACATAAATCTTTGTGTTTGAACACAAAATGCATTTTGAGAACCCACAAATCTTCACGCTGTGCAACCCCCCAAACACAATCATTCTACAGTTGTGGCCCCCGGCCTAATCTAGTTGAATACCCCTGGTATATGCGGATAGAAAGTTTTATCAAAATATTTTTTAGATCCACTGATCTGACGACGTTCCACTCGGCACATCCCGTCCTCGGGTCGGTTGGACAGAGAATAGATTCAGTATAGACGAATTCAGAAACGGGTCTCATGGTCGCAGCTTACGCATTTCCTGTAGGCGGAGACGACATAGCTGCGGTTTAAACCTGCACCTCTTCTACTACATACATTGAATGGTAGAGTGACTGATGTTAGTCTGCTCAAACGTTACTCTTTTACCTGCTTTTTACTAACACCAACTTTACAAAGATGCCCAGAACATCGGAATGAACCTGTGTAGTTTATGGCTGCTCCAACAGTAGTGGCAACATTCAACTTTGGAGAAAAACGGAATGTCAAAAAATACACAGCGGTGGCTGAGACCAGAGCCATAGAGTAATGGTTGAGACGAAGCAGTGAAAGGTCCTGAAATACGCACGTATCAATGTCTATCATCTCCAAATTTGGGCACAGTTTCAGTCTGGATCGATCCAAGCCCCATTGACATCCATTATACCAAACACATGAGAAATTAGTGCATCTACCATGTTAGTGGCACTGCCTCCTGGCAGTGTGCACAAGACATTTGACATATACTGTATCAGTCCAGCCATTTGCGAGATTAGTTCCGTGTAAGCAGACATGAACGCACGCACAGAGATGTATGTGCTCAGAGCTGTGTTGTCTTTAATTCATGTTTAATGGAGTCTGAAATTAGGAAGGGGTGACAATAATTTGCTCTGCTTTGTAGATATAGAAACTATTTACAGTAATGGGAATTGAGCCATGCATGACAGTACTATCAATAAAACTGTCTTGTATAGTGTCAACATCAGGATAGATAGATATATTTCCAAGGTGGTAACTTTTTATACGTTTCACTGGATCGGTTCGCAGTCGAGTGTACGGCGGCAGGGATGCGGATCAGCATCTCAAAATCTGAGGCCATGGTTCTCAGCAGGAAACTAACCAAAGCAACAAAAATTAATATTTTTAAATCATTTTTAATGAAATCTCGTGTTTGTAGTGGAAGGCCCAGGTGACCTTAATATCTTTTTGCGAGATAAAGTATACGTTTGGCACAGATACGGTTAAGTATCTCGGGGGCTTGTTCATGAGTGAGGGGAGGACGGAGAAGGAGATCAGCCGGAGAATAGGAGCACCAGAAGGTGCTCTGTCTACAGAGCAATCTGCCTTCCTACTCTCACCTATGGTCATAAAGTGTGGGTCATGACTCATGACCGAAAGAATAAGGTTGCGGACACAAGCGGCCGAAATGAGTTTTCTCAGACGGGTGGCTGGCATCTCCCTTAGAGAGAAGGTGAGAAGTTCAATCACGTGAGAGAGACTCGGAGTAGACCTGCTGTTTCTTCCCTTAGAAAGGAACCAGCTTAGGTGGTTCGGGCATCTTGTAAGGACGCCTCCAGAGCGTCTCCCTGTAGGGAGGTCCTTGATGCATGTCCCACTGGGAGGAGACCCCCGAGCAGAACAGATGGATGGATTATCTCCAAACTGGCCATGGAACGCCTCGGGATCCCCCAGAATGTTGCTCTGGAGAGGGAAGTCTGGAGCTCTCTACTGGAGCTGTCGGCGTGGTTAACCGACTACAGATAAGTGGTTGAAGATGGATGGATGGATAGAAGTTTCAAAATATTATAATTTCAGTATGGGTCAGGCAAACGTGTCAAAGACTATAATGGAGATGCGTAAGGTCATTCCCATTTCTCTTTTCCCTTTTAGTCATTCAATAAATCAATAATGGCTCTGACACCAGTAGCTTCTGATCGCTCCATAACACTCACTAACAAGCCCCTGAGAATGTGACTGACCACCAGAGAACACTGTAAGTACATGTGTTTTCTTTATTTTTTTTGAAGAAAAACAGAAAGAAAGAAAAAAAAAACGGACTAAATGCTAATAAATTCTAATAAATAAGTTGATGCAGTAAGTTGTCCGTCTCTGTTCCCTGGAGTGTGCAGTACCATCCTTGGAAGGTTTTTTTTCTCTTTTTGATGTCTATACGTATATATATATATATATATATATATAAATAAATAATTTAGTTTATTGTATTTTACAATCGTTCAAAAACAATAGGACAATCGGACCGCAAACGGCGGATGCAGGATCAATGCATTATTGTCATCCATGACGGCCACTATACATTCTATGTCAATATAAGCTCCAGGGTGAGGTCACTCTGGAGTGCTCAGGGGTCAGCTTTCTTGTTTCCTTTTCAAACCTTTGTTTTGAGAGGACAGCAGCCAGGGGAGCTCATTCCGTGTGAGCCTCACTGGACCCCTTCATCTTAGCACCTGTCAATGGAGGAATGATTGCCTTCTATACTGCTGCCTGCCCCCCCCCCCCCCCCCCCCTGTCTACAGTATTCATTGGATCTGTTCTCCTGCTTTCAAGTTTGTGTTGATGTGACAGTACATTCCGACAACCTTTGAAGTGAAAAAATAAGAGAGAGAGAGCGAGAGAGCGAGAGAGAGAGAGAGACCAGTACTAGTGTGCCCACTACTATAGAAGTGAAAGTGCTTCTGGTGGTGACCTCCTCTGAGGCCCCTCGATACACCACTTACTTTAGGGTCAATTGGACATTGTAGACTATAGATCATACCACAAAGCAAATGTATTATTGAATAACAAAAATCAGTTTGATACATGTGCCAAAAGTGGGTTTTTTTAAGAAAATTCTAAATGCTGGAAATCCAAGTTAAGCGGAAAAGGGTATGGCCTAGATAGGTATAGGTAAAAAGGGGCGGCCGGTGGCTGAGGAGTAGTGGCCGGATGGGAACCGCAAGGTTGCCAGTTCGAACCCGGGCTCGCCCAGAGTTAGTGTTGAAGTGTCCTTGAGCAACACTCACAACAAGGTTGGTGCCTTGCATGGTTTAAGCTGCCATCGGTGTATGAATGTGTGTGTGAATGGGTGAATGTAATGCACAATCTATGAAAAGTGCCTTGGATAAAGGCGCTATATAAATGCACCATTTATCATTTAGGTAGGTGCGTGATGCGTCCTGACTGAGTCACGATGTAACAAATCTATATGTAAAAAATACACTGTGAAAGATTTAATGGGCACTTAATGGAGAAAATATACATATTGTGGGCAATTATCAAGCCCCCAGAACCACGGTAGAACAGTGAAGCTGCCGTCGCCTGGTGGTCAAATCCGGGATAGCAACACTTCCACATTTAAAACGCTACTGAGCATGCTTCTACCTACTTATTTTTTGAAAGAGTTTTTTAAAAGTCTACAACTTGACAGCAAGGTCTTTCTTAGCCTGAGCTAATGTGTTAGGTTTCTGGTCTAGAGGGGCGGGTCGCGGCAGAGATTTGCGCACGCCCTGATTTGATTTCACCGATCTGTCAGTCACCCCCGGCTCCTCCTCTCCCCCACTAGTGCAGCGCTACGTCACATCATTTCACTCACTTATCACGTGCGCTACGTACAGTACACTAAACTGTATATGATCAACAATATCAGGAATTACACCTCACTTCTTTTTTTTTTATCCCACGATTTCTATAACCCATTTCCTTCCACCCAGTGTCAATTGTCTAGTGCAGGGACATTTTGTGCTCAAACACGAAGATGTATGTATACATTTCTGTCCAGTGATGAGCAGGATAATGTCTATACGGGTTACGGTATATGCTATACCGTAGAATAGATGTAGACCTATTTGACAGGGGATTAACATAATTGCCTTGACATTAACGACCGAAAACGAGCACCATCTGGACATGCACGCACGCACTATGCAGTGCTCTAATCTAAAGTCTGGAGTCTCTAACTGGAGGCAGTCTCTCCAAAAGCCCTTGGATATGATTAAGGATTACTGTAAAAATCTATAATTTTTATCCCACAATTTTTCAACCCATTATACTCTTGTTCAAGGCCACCAGAGACTCACATTAGGCAAAACTGTGCTGGTTTATAATTTGAACCACAGCAATATTCCTTCTGACATACTGTAGTCTGTAAATGAGCTATTGTAACTACGTACATGGATTACTGAAAGACACCTTGTATAATTACTTTAATTATACAGTGGATAGAATAATGTTGAAAATATGTGCGATTGTTTTCATTAGAAATGCTCCTTTCATGAACCCGCAAGGACGCTTTACAAAATGAACTGGATTTTCAAGGCAGCATTCAATTATTTCAGTGTTGCTTGAGTGGGTGTTAAGAAAAAAACTCAAAGGGAATCATTATCCTCTATGCTGTTTGTGTATATTAATGCAATGTGGCACAACATCGATGGCCTCAGCATAAAAAGCAACGAAGGGGATAAAATGAGAAGGGGTAGAGGAAGGGAGCAGAGGGCGATAGGAAGCGTACATCGTCGAGTAACAGATATTGGAAGGGACGGTTCGTGAAAAGCCACGGCTGTGTAAATCATTAGTGTAATGTTGAAAGGGTACATTTTGAAAGGAGAATAATTTTGTTTACCGTTGCACAATTGCATAACGCTTGGTCCAGCATTTTCTTTTTTGCATACATTGATTGGAAAAAATTTAAAATACATGTGTGCTTCAAACAGCATTAATGGTGGGCAGGAAAATCATTAATTAATTAATTATGTGTTTGTAAAAAATCTAAAATAAAGTACTGATCATAAAAAAAAATACATGGGTGCTTCAATCAGTTTTCTCAGTTGAATCCCAACCAGGCCAATCAGCATCCATACTTTGAACTCAACATCGGAATTCAACTGTGTGAGATGTTCAGTGTGACAGTTATGGTGCCAGGGATTTTTTTCAGAATAAAGGCGTTGGGGTGCCAAGCAGATGAGGCAGATGTTACTCTGAAAACCCCCACCTTCCATTTCCCCCCGATGGTAGGTGAAATCTTCCATTACTACATTGTTAACGTAAAACTGATCCATCTTTAGAAGCGTTCATATTCTAACCGAGATGCATGATGAAGTCAGAAATTAGGGCAAACCCTTATTTGAATCATATTGGAACCACACTGTCTGCCACGATACTTGGAGGTTTTCCGTACCAACCTTAGATATCTTATATGCCAGCATTCTTCCCTAGTGGGTGCTCTGCTTTGGGGCGGGGGCTTGTCTGCCCTTTGGGTATGGGGGGGTGGTCGCCCGGGCAGGGGTCTCGATGCGTTGCGTCGGGGCCGCTTCTTGGGGCGGTGGCCCTGCCGCCTGGAGGGGTGGCGGTTGCCGCCTTTGAGTGGAGCATGCATGGGTCTGCTCTTGTTGTAATGATTTGGTGCCTATGATAACTGTTGTCTGCCTTTTTAATATATGTATTAATGTACTGTATGGATGTATTCCCTGATTGGGAGTCTATGAAAATTCGAAAGTCACTTGTCATTATGGTTCATTGTCCTTGTCATGTCTTTGTATATTCAATCTTTTTATTTATAATAGTGTTGTGCCTGAGCTGTTTTTCTTTTATTTTCTTTTGTTTGTTATTATGTTCTTGTTGTGTAATGTCCGTTTGTCTTTAAAAAACCAATAAATATACTTTATAATAAAAAAATAAAGAAAAATAGGGCAAAACATCAGCGTTATGATCAACGCAGAGAAAATAAGGACGTTTGTCCGGCCGTAAACCAGGAAGTAAACCATGTCCGGGAGGGGCTGAGCAAGGCATTGCCTAGCTACGGCCGCTGTAAAAAAAATGGATGTTGATGAAATGCTGATGAAGTGTTTTATATCGATAAAAAATACATTAAGACGTCCCCACACGTCCCAGGTTTTATTTGATAGGACGTCCATACGTGTTAATACAGAAAGTCTCCTCAAATCATCATCCTCAAATAAAGCATTTATTTTCCCCTTAACCCATTCTGACCTGAGATCAGATTCATACGAGGTTTCCACTGGACACACACTGGTCTGATTAACCCATTCTGACCTGAGATCAGATTCTAAAAATGTCAGTCGTTCTTCGATTTTTCAAAAATGGCAGACCTACAAGCTCGTATCGCGCCACTCGGTGGCGCGATATGAGCTTGTAGATCTGCTATTTTTCAATAGATAAAGCATAACATGATGCTGACACCAAAATGGATGCCCGGTCAGAATGGGTTAACCTCTCTCCCTGTGTGTGAGGGTGTGTGAGCACTACGTATATCATCTTAAACTGTTTCACCTACAGCAGTATTGATGTTGCTTGTAGATAAGTAGGGACATTCCGTGGCATTTAATCAGGCTTTTTTCAAGCTGTATTCTATTTTGAATCAACGGAATGTTTGTGTGCGCGCAGTCGCGCACGCGTGTGTAACTGGTAAATGGTGCATTTACATAGCGCCTTTATCCAAGGCGCTTTACATAGATTGTGCATTACATTCACCCATTCACACACACACATTCATACACCGATTGCGGCGGAAGCCATGCAAGGTACCAACCAGCACATCGGGAGCAATTTGGGGTTCAGCGTCTTGCCCAAGGACACTTCGACATGTAGACAGGAGGAGCCGGGATTCGAACCGCCGACCCATGGATCATTGGAAGACCTGCTGTGTGTGTGTGTGTGTGTGTGTGTGTGTGCGACCCGTGCGCGCGCGTGTATTATGTCACTACGGCGTGCCTGTTTCTCACCTGACGCCATGTTGATGTTCCGTGCATCCTTGGCACTAACCCTGTTGTTGGGCGGGTAGTCCGGGACCACATTGTCATAACGCCTCTCTGGCGCCTGTGGGTTCGTCTTGGGGGGGTAGTGACTGCAGAGGAACAGAGAGGAGAGGGGGATGTGGTTTATTGGAAAGGAAGAGCGCGAGGAATGCAAAATGCACAGGGGATGGATGCCTTAAGGATTTGGAAAGAAGGACAACATGACAGCATGTGGAAAGTCGGATGACGAAAGGACGCACGAGGGATAGGAGAGAGACATGAGAGATGCTGCAGAGCCCGACAATGAGGAGGGTGAGAAGTGGTGTGTGTGTGCGTGCATGCGCATGCGTGCGTGCATGCTGGTTAATGTAAACAGTAGAGACTCATTCTTGAAAGACAGGCAGACTGGTGACACTCCAGAGTTCTAAACTTAATACCCAGATAGATGCGCGCACACACACACACACACACACACACACACACACACACACACACACACACACACACACACACACACACACACACACACACACACACACACACACACACACACACACACACACACACACACACACACAAGAATGCATCTGAGCATGACATGCAGCACGGCACAGTATTGACACTCACGATTGGCTATGCTGCTCGTCAATCGCATCCACAGCACTCTCCACAGAGTTCAGCAGGGACTGAATCTGATTGGCCGACTCCTTCAGCAGGAAGCGAGTCACAAACTGCTCCACGTTGGTCCCTCGCTCATAGACCTGGAGGAAGGCGGGGGTGGGGCAATGAGAGGCAAGGGAGAGAACAAGAGAAACTCTTTATTGTCGTTTTCATTGTGTTTTAGACGTCACAGAAATGCACTTGATGTGTCCCTCATTTGTTCCCCTGACACTTTCATTTGACAGGTTGTATACCTTTTGGGGAGAGCCCAGGTGCTCCCAAGCAGTCTTAAAGGAACATTGAGTGATTTGGAAAAAAACCCGGTCCGCCCTGGTAACAAGATGTGCACATGCACAGACGCTCTACAGGGGGGGGGGGGGGGGGGGGGGGGGGGGGGGCACAACAGGCCAACAGCACGTGCACCAAGGCCCGCCCACACTCGATCGTGATTGGAGGAAGGCCCCTCTCATCCTGATTGGATGAAGGCTGGCCAAAAACGAAACATACTCCTTATATGGTCAGCACACTCTATAGTAGGGAGGATTATAAAAATAAATAAAAAAGAAACTCACTGAATATACATACTGTTATGTTATAATCATGAGTTGCCCATCTAAGTCTATGTACTTGAACTTGAGATACAGTGTACTTGATATGTATTGTGTACTGCCTGAACTGTAGCATACTTAGATATAGGCTACGAGAGACATCTCAGCGGCAGCAAGGTCAGCCTTGCTGCAGTAGGCACGTTATTTTGTCTCATATCGTATTGTCACATCATTATGATCCAGCATTATATATGTTCCCTTTTGTGTAATAAACTTTGTGAACCTTTAGCGTGATACTGACTCGTGTCGCGTTATTGTTCTCCCGGGCACGCCGCCGCAGTCGCCGTACCGAAGGAATACTTCAACCGGATTATCACACACCACCCCGCCTGCACACACTACCTGTCTGTCAGAACCAGACGAGGGTCCAGTACTTAGAGATTACAGCACATGCCTTTAAGAGTATGACTTGGCAATATAATGGATGTTGTTTCAGATTCAGCAGTAAAACAGTTTGTTTTTGTTCTTCCTCTCCCATTTTATTTGATGTAATCATGGTGAAGTAATGGTGGCTGGTAGCAGAGCATCATTTTTCTTTTCATTTTATGGCATATGTAAAGATTACACCCATGCGATGTGTGTGTGTGTGTGTGTGTGTGTGTGTGTGTGTGTGTGCATGTGCGTGTGTGTGTGTGTGTGTGCGTGCGCACGCTAGGCTGCTGGACAGTAACTACTATGGTATTGCAGCTGTTTTTACTCTAAAACAGACATACTGTACAAAGAGACACGGCCAGTTATTAAAGCGTTGCGCACCGCTCAAAAAAAGGGTAAAATAAATTAAATTAAATAAATAAAGATAAAAACTATTGACAAAATTGCATTTATATGCTTTACAGAGCTTGTGCATTACATTCACCCATTCACACACACACATTCACACACCGATGCCGGAGGAAACCATGCAAGGCACCAACCAGCACATCGGGAGCAATTAGTGGTTCAGAGTCTTGCTCAAGGACACTTCGACAGTATCTCTGGGGGAGCCGGGGTTCGAACTGGGAACCTTGCGGTTACCATCCGGTCACTCTAGCCCTGAGCCACTGCCGCCCCACGTTGACCACCTGGCCTTAATAAAACGTTAACTTACAGTTGTCATTAATGATCCATCCATAATCAATCCATCCATCTGTCTAAGTATCTCTGCTGTTTCCACAGCACAGTTTTATAATGCGTTGCAAATGTTCACACATTGACAGTAGTCAACACCAATTATTAATGTCATTAGCTGCAGCTGCATCGCTGCTAATCCCCTTTAATAAAGTCCTCAAGGGACAAACCACAGACCTGCTCCACTGAGCATGAATATTGGAGTCCTTTGTGAAATTGTGAAAGAGTTCGAAGTGCTTCAAATAGTGGTGGTGGAACCCTCGCAACAACTCTGCTAATCAACACCACCAGCTGCAGTTAAGTGCAACAGCACGTCGAGATGTACCGCACGGCACACGCAGGTAACTTAGATGTATGAATAAAATACAAGTGGAGCTGAAGTTACACTCTTTAGTCTTTACTGTATGCTGCCAGCACTGCATACTATTGTGTGTAGTTATATTCAGAGAGCCATACCATAGATTCAAGTTTCACTTGGCCAACAATCTCCCACACGAATAACCAGGAAGTCAACTTTAAGAGACTCTACTGTCAACGGGGCTACTGTAATGGGTTATGCATGGTGAAAATCCATTCAGCCAGGTCAGCTTTATTGTCAGAAGTCACGGCACAATGGTTCAGGGAGACAATTAAAGTTCCTGTGCACTCAGCCCCTCTGCTGCTCACTAATCAAAGTGCAAAGGCTCCCACGAGAAGAAGCAGGAACACACACGAAGAAGCCGTATTGACTTTCATTATTACAGCCAATTACTTTTGTTGTATATTACTATACATGCCCATACACACACCTGTGTGCATACCGACATGTGTGCGACCCACTTACAGATGACACAGACAAACACATATACACACACACGCAGATAAAGACTAATAAGAATCTGTGCAGAGCAATCCATCTACGTTATTCCTGTCAGCACTACAGCGTGATTAGATCCTTCTGCAAATCCATGGGAGTAGAAAACAATTTAAAATTTTAAATATAAATAAAGTATACACTGAAATACAGTCAATGGGGCTCGACATCAAGAATGACCTTACAGCGGACGTGCTGATTTAAGAACCGACAACACTCGGTGATTCAATTACCACCGGCAAAGTGGAATATGAGTCTGCATAAACAGACATGAGGAATATTACATTTTGTCCAGAACCTATTTGAAGTGCCCCTGCAAGGCATAACAAGCAGCACATAATTCGGCGTTAAAATGAGTGAATTATTAAATATTCATGTAATCACATCTGGAAATTCAATCTGCAAATACTGCTATTTATTCTAACGTGTAGCCTACTGTATGTATGTATACGTACGTGTAAGCTCGTTATTTTCTGCGAAAGCTTTCCCCATGGTAACAGAAAACAGTAAAGACACTAGCATAGAGCACATAGGGACTCACTCTACTGAAGTGGTGTGCATGGGTGCGTGTGCGAGAGAGTGAGGTGAAAGGTGAAACTCAACTCTGAGATTACATCCTGGTCTCTATACTGCCTCCCCCTGGTCAGCCGGGGCGCCAGATGGAGGGGAAAGGAACTGATTGGAATAACGTGTTCCTTCCGTGCGCTACGTCCAACCAGGGAAACTCCCCCCCCTGTCAGGTGAAAAGCAGCGGCTTGGACTCCTCATGCATAGGATGGAGGCATGAGGTCAGTGACTCTGTTGCGCTCCCCAGGCAGAGGAACTGCCTGGGGTAGCACCCAGGATTACATTAGATAACTGACACTGGGTGAAAAAATGGGTTGCAAAATCTTGGGAATACGAGACTGCTCGCCCCTTTACCAACTCGCCCCGGGCGTACAGCCGGCGGAACAGCGCGGCCGGTTATTCCTAAAGTAATCCAAGCACTGAGAATTGGTTCTCAGTCATATACTCGTCATATAGCACTGACGAAGGTCTTAGGACCGAAACGTTTGCTTTTGAATTGCTATTCCTAACCTCAACCTCAGTAAAACGATGCCTAAACCTAACCCTATTCCTAAACGTAACCCCAGTAAAACTATGCCTAACCCTAAACTTATGTCTAACCTTATTCTCAGTAAAACAAAATAAAGAATGCAAGAACCGCCGCACCGAGCTGTCGGCGTGAGGTCGGCGGAAAAAAGCTGGGTGCGAGATGGAATTGGGGCGACATGACCCGTTACCGCATCAAGTAGCTTGATGGACACCATTGTTCCTCTCTAGTCTATAAGCGCCAAGACAGCAATCTAGATCTTATCTATAGATACATGACTTGAGGCTGAGATTGTCTAGAGAGAAATTGATAGAGAAAGTGGGTATAAGCGCGCACGCATATCGTATCCATGCACAGCACACATGCACGCATGTGCAGTGCACGGCCCACATCTGTGAAGGTGTGCGCAGTGCAGCGGCCTGTGGGTCTGCCTCCATTAAAGTATGTGTCCATCATGTAGTTCCCGTTCCTGCGTCGCAGGGTCCCAGCGGGACTACTGGCACCAAACCATGGATAGAACACTGATCTATAATTCACACAGCACACTGACCCTCTGAGGAAATGGAAACTCTGTCCCTCTCGTGATTGCCTCTATTGTTTATTTTGTGTGTGCTCCTTTCTGCATCCACGTATATAGCTCTGCATGATGAAAGAACACAACAGAGCTCATCGCATTATACTTTACCGTTTCGTTAACCATGCAGTATATTGTACGTATATATATTAGCTATTGAAAAATAGCAGATCTACAAGCTCATAGCGCGCCACCAAGTGGCGCGCTACGAGCTTGTAGGTCTGCTATTTTTTTAAAATCTAAAAACCACTGACATAGAAACATAGCTTTTTCAGAAAACTGTCAGGATGTAGAAGACATTTTCAGAATCTGATCTCAGTTCAAAGTGGGTTAAGATAATGCAGGCTTCATTTGAAATAGCCTGCCATTAAACACTGCATGGTGCAGAATGGCCTTTTGTCAGCCTCAATCAGCGCTTTTATCGCACAATGGAGCTGACAAGATATACGAGATCAGATTTGAGGAGAAATTGCATCTGTGAAGGGCAATTGACCGAGGCGGCTGGGTCAATAAGCCTTTGTGTGCATGATTGTTGATGCGTTGTGTGTGCATGTGTGCTTGCCTGTGTGTGTGTGTGTGTGTGTGTGGCATTTGTTTGTGAACTTTGTATTTTCACGTAGTGTGTGTGTGCACGAACACACACACACACACACACACACACACACACACACACACACACACACACACACACACACACACACACACACACAGTATGATTACTGGTGGCAGTGGTGGTAATCAGTGATTACACCTTCAACACCCTTCTACAGAGAGAGAGAGAGAGAGAGAGAGAGAGAGATAGTTAGTTAAGGCTAGTGGAGGGAGGTGGCGTGGGTGCAGATGATGAAGTGGGTATATCAGTTGAAGAAAGGAGATAGATTGAATCAGAAAGGGAGGGAGTGTTTTTTTCAGCGATGGAGGGAGAGAGGATGGGAGAGATGATATCGTACATCTACAGTACATCACTGTGAGTACAACTGCAGTGATGGAGGGCGAGAGGGCTTTGTAACTCTGGCCAACTACTCTATTGCAGTGGTTCCCAACAATGGATTTTGGGTCGACTCGTGAGTAAATATGTCCTGTCACTGTTCAGTAATAACATTTTGCGTCAAGAGCTGCAAAGGTTCGGGGCATATCTTTGGTCCGACGTCCTAACAGTCCGACACACAGTAGTCTGACAGACACCCTACCCCAAACCCTAAGCTAACCCTAACCGCACGTGGTGGTCGGAGCCACTGGTGAGTCCATGTATGTGTCTTAACCGGCCACGTATGTGTCTTAACCGGCCACGTATGTGTCTTAACCGGCCACGTATGTGTCTAAAGCCCAACACACACCGTCTGTGAAGCGGGTGCGCAGCGACGCGGCACAGTGTTGCCGCGCGTCATAGCCGCACAGCAACACCCACAGGACACGGCGTGCTAGTACAGACCTGCCAGCCACGCCCACAGATACCCGAATGGAGGCCATGCGGCAACGTCTCGAAAATAGAACAGCGGCGCATCGGAGCGTCGGGCGAGAGAGAGAGAGAGAGAGAGAGAGAGAGAGAGAGAGAGAGAGAGAGAGAGAGAGAGAGACAGAGAGAGAGAGAGAGAGAGAGACAGACAGAGAGAGTACTGCCTACAACATGAATTTGAGAGAGAGAGAGAGAGAGAGAGAGAGAGAGAGCACTTGTACTGCCTACAACATGAATTTGAGAGAGAGTGCGCGTGTACACAACGGTACGTGAGTGCCACTGTGACCACCTGGACCAAAGTTTCTATTTACAGACCTCGTTACAGCTGTTGCCTAAGAACTCCCTTTTGCTAGTATTGCAAGTTTTGTGCTCAGAAGTTTTACAATAATTAGAGCCCACAATATGAAACCATTCCTTCCTAAAGAAAATACGAGACCACTTTTTTTTAAACAGATGGGACATGCCATGTTTCAGACAGCTTTGACAGTAACCTTTTTTTATTGCTTGCACATTGACACGCACGGACGCACACACGCAATGTTCTTTTTTTTTTACCATTTGCACGGACATCGATTCCACAGAGGCAGCAATAGACGTGATCTAATAACAGCTAATTCCATTCATCTTCCCAAACCGAGGTGTGATAAAATCAATGTATAGCAGCCTTCAGCCTGTGGGGCCATCCATCACACTCTGCATATCGTAATACATCACGACCATGTATTGGATAACGGTGGGTGTTTCCGTCCTGCAGGGAATGCAGGAAAACCCCCTCAGACTTTATAAGAGTGTCCTATTATTAGATCTGTTGGTTTCAATCAAGAACATCATCGGAATAATCCAGTCCTTCCAATCAGGATGCATATCTGGGTGAGGTAGTAAAGGCAATGCCCAGTACAGTTCAGCAAGACGTGTGGCCGATACAATTACATATTATTTTTACACAATAACAGTTTAACCCTCTAAGACACAGCGTTGCTTTATAGCAGGGGTGTCAAACTGGTGATCCGTCGTCTTATGCTTGTTAAGTGCCTGCCAGACAGACAATCAGATGAAATTAAGGCAGGTGTAGAGTAGAGTGTAGAATAGTGAACTGAACATGTTCTCTTTATATCAAGTACTTCATACCAGCCCCTTATGAAACTACTTCTCCCCAAATCCAAATGGATTTCATTTTCCATCCTGAATGGCAGTAACTAGCATACAATGAGAACTGAGAAGATCTCCACAAAGGTTTAATGATTATAAAACTGTAACCATCAAAGCATGCACTCAACTCAAGCTGTCGACTATTGTCAACATAATTATTCCCCAATTTCCACTGAGATTATGGGGTGAATGAATGTGGCCAGACCCATCTTCTCTTTCTGTCATAGTGACATTGTCCTGCATCAGATCATGTCCAAATCAGGTTCTCCAATCTACAGTAGCCTCTTCAGTTTTTTGAAGATTTTTTGAGTGGTGCAACCACTCCCTTACGGAGCTATGTGTGTGGCTGGCTGGGTCTGAGCATACATAGATAGATAGATAGATATTATAGCAGTGACTGACTGAGACATCGAGCATGCGTGCGCAACTGGTTGTGCCCCCATCAAGTGACCTTTTGACCAATGCGGCCCTCGCCCCAAGTTGAGTTCGACACCCCTGCTTTATAGCAACAAGTTATATTTTAATTAATTACTTGATTATTATTTTTATTTTTATTTTCACCTAAACGTCATCAGTGATGTTCATTGCAATGCCATTTGATTTCAATGCCATTGGTCATGATATTTGCATACAAATACCCCCCGCAGAGGCTGAAATTCACACAAATTAAAAGTTTCTGGACTGTGCAATTTTGAACATTTTGTAACCTATGACTTTTGACCTTTAACCCTAATAAAGGTAAGTAAAATAATTGTAATATATGTTTTTTTGTGATCTTTAGAATGTCTAGAACATGTTTTATTCATTGTGAAAGATATCCCCCAAATGTAAATTATTAATTTATTATATTATATAATTATTATACATTTTTCATCAAACTTTTTTTTTTTTTTTTTTTAACATATTTTTTTTTGTCTTAGTCCTAGTAGTACAAAGTAGTAGTAAGGTAGTTGCAAGTTGCAAGTAGAAATTAATGCGGGTCTTAGAGGGTTAAAGGAGTGAGGCGTGCCTCACCTCACACTAGTGTGATTTTCTTTTTGTGATAGAACCAAAGAGTGTGATCAGTGACAGTTGCTTTCATTTACAGGACGACCTGAAGGAGAGTGAGACGACCTGAAGGAGAGTGAGACGACCTGAAGGAGAGTGAGACGACCTGAAGGAGAGAGCCGTTGGCAAACGGGGAGAGGAATGAATGGGCCTGGCTATCTGAAGCAGCAGTAGCAGTCATATCGGGGCCCGCGGGGGGGTGGGCCCGACGGCCACTCCTGCTGTGGTAGTAAATTGTAAACTTCCTCTATCTCTCTCTCTCTCTCTCTGGCTCTCTCTCCCACAAACACAAGCTGTTAAACAACCACTCCAACTTCTGGCCATTATCTTCCCAGGATTCTTTTCCTCACTAACCCTGGTGGCCTGGAGACTGAAGTCAGTTGAGTGGCTTAATTTGTTCAATTACAAAGAAGTTGAGTATAACGTATAGAGCTGTTGTTTTACGCTGAACTTTAAAGGGATAGTTCAGATTTTTTTACATTAATGTAGTGGTTGCAACGGTATTCATTGATTGCCCGAGTCCCGTGGTGGGAGTTAAAATTTTGACCCCTCTATCACACGGAACTATGTTTTTTGTGTCCAAAATATGAATTAATTTACTTTTACTGCGTGGCCCCAGTGCACCCCCACAAAATGACCGGAACTACTTAATATTTACCAAAACCAGAGCTGAACTCCCACGGGACTAATGCAATCAATTAATACAGTTGCAACCACTATATTATTTAATTCATCTTAAGTTAAAATAATCTGAATAATAACCTTAACGGTGGATTCATGTCGCAGTGGGTCCTCTCCGTGCTCAGATCAGAGGTGTTTTGGATGTGTGTGTGTGTGTGTGCGGGGGAGGGAAGGGGGGGGGGGGGGGGGAGGGGGGCACAACACCACAAACTCAGCTCCCTCCAGCTAATTTTAAAACCCCCACAATTCGGGCGCCACTTCACACATGAGCCAATTAGCACAGTCTCCTAGCAACCGTTCAATGTTTCTTAGCAACACCACCTTAGCAATTTGCAGGAATTCATATCTGAGCAGACTGTAGTGTTTAAATAACACATTAATTCTTTGGAACTTCACTCTCCGTCTTTCACTTGCGTTCTCCCCCCTACTGGCCCTCACAGGTATCGGCTCTCAGTCGTTTGTGATGTAGCATCGTTAACGATGTAGCATCGTTAACGACTTAGCATCGTTAACGACGTAGCATCGTTAACATAAATCCTATATGGTGTACTTCACCGAGTCCCCCAGGGGGTCTATGCTTAGCTGCCTCAGTTTCCCCCTCTACGCTAAATCACTTGCCCAGAATAATAGGGATGCAAGGGTTCATTAAGCCAGGTAAGGACACTACCGACTACTATGCATGGGCGCACACACACACACACACACACACACACACACACACACACACACACACACACACACACACACACACACACACACACACACACACACACACACACACACACACACACACACACACACACACACACACACACACACACACACACACACACACACACACACACACACACACACACACACACACACCCCCCTTTAACCTCAGTCTCTCTCCCTCTGTCACTCAAGCTGATGTTCCTCTTCACTAGATGGGAGACATGGCTGCTGTACAGAAGAGTGTGTGCGTGCGTGAGTGTGTGCAAGCATGCGTGCGTGCCTCCGGAGACACATATAGTAGCTCCATTAGCAAGGCTCTGAACTGAGACACACATACACATGTGCGTAATCACACGTGCGCACATTCGCACACACATTTCTACCACTTTTCTCAGCATCCTCTCTTCCACCTCTTCTCCTTTGCTCCCTCCTTCGCCCTCTCTTCCTCCTCTCCATCTCTACCTCACTTTCTCTTTTCTCATAACTTAGGGATCACCGGTCTTTCCCCCGATCAGATTACCATCTTTTGATTTTGAGTATATGCTGATACCGATTTTTCCCGATCTGATATTATTATAGAACACTTATCATATCACTTATCAATATCCAAAATCACAGACAATATCCAGTCTAAGATCATGATATGGATATAATGTTGATACTAGGGATTATTACTAGAGATTGATCACGTTTTTTTTTTGCTCCAGATCCGATTCCGATCATTTGAAAATGTCGTGATCGGCCCCGATTTCCGATCACGCGATCGGATCGGGACAACCCTACTTCCACTTCCTGCATGCGTTTCCTCTCACCAAATGGTAGGTGGGTGGAGTGGAGTTGAGGTGAGACCCAGCAGCTAGCATGGCTCTCACGGTTCTCACCTCTCCTCCTCAACAACACCTTCATACTGTTCCTCCACTGCCTAACACCCCGGTTCCCTCAGCCACCCCCCACCCTACCACCACCCCCATTACTTCCTCCCTCCTTCCGACTATCCCTTTGTCCCCCATCTCTCTCGTGCTCCTCGCCATGCTGTCATGAAAGCTGTCGGAACTGGCATAACATCTGAAGGCTCCGTTTCTGACTGGGCACAGTCAGTCACTCAGTCACTCAGGCACACAGCTCATTCACTGCCAGCCCTTCCCCGCTACGTGTTCTCCCCTTGCCAGCTGTTTTCGATATATCTTTTATACCTTTTCATGACATGCTACGTTTAGCGTTTTTTTATCGCTCCGCCGGTCGATCATCAACACTAAAATATTCCATTTGGAGCATGCATACTCGTTCTAGAGTTATCGTTTGAAAACAGCATGCCTCGCCCAAAAAACATTGCGTGGAAAAAACACACGAAATACAGCCATTTCCGTGAATTTGTTTGTATTATGTTACCCACCCGCTCCACTGCCTGCATGATAACCTATGAAATAGCTTCCATCATTCCACATGTACTCAAGTCACACTTCAGAGTGGGACTGATTTGAGGGAAATTGTCAATGGATTCAGGTATAGAAGAGGGTTTCCCCAGTGTGCTGGGGGCCATCGATGGCACACACTTGTCAATGATAGCCCCACAAGACAATAAAGCAGATTACTACAATCGTATAAGGGCAATTATTCAGTGATTATGAAAAAATGGCAAAAGGCGAACTCCCTTTTTAGCAAAAGGCCGATGCACACCTCAGAAGGCTAGTGACAGGTGCGTAGGGCAATAAAGCATACTCTATTCGACCTTCATCAGGACAGACAATCTGATGAAGGCGAACTCCCCTCAGCTCCCACCAGAAGTGAACGTGGAGCTCTTTGTATTCACATTATGCACAGTTCAAGTGAACTGCACCGGGCACAAGAAGCAAACCCAACTCAATACGGTTTGAACTGCACCGGGCACAAGAAGCAAACCCAACTCAATACGGTTTGAACTGCACCGGGCACAAGAAGCAAACCCAACTCAATACGGTTTGCTTCAAAGTGGTCTTAGTTTGTTTGGAGTGCTATATGTGCAAAATAGAATCTCCCTAAACAGTCCCAGTTTGTTTTGAGGGCTGAAAGGGGACGTGAAAACAAAGAGTAACAGCTGCTCATCTATCTATCTAGCCATCCATCCATCTCTCTGCCCGTGGGCGTGTCCATGGGACCCCCTTTCACCGCGTTTCCCCACATATCTTGACTGTCAAAACAACATAACAACAGGCAGCAGTGGCTCAGGGTGAGAAAGACACTTAAGGCTCCATTTTCGTCTCTGCCGTTACCCCGCGACACAGCCCGCAAGTCAGCCGCTGCCCGAAAACTACGAGTATAGGAGCTTGCTCTGTCCCGAAATGGTATTTTGGTCCAGCGTCACCCGCTATCTATTATGCCGACACCAGGTATTTGCACCTAGAGGTGTGGTCATGGGCGTGTTGGTTATTCTCCTACGCATCTCTTTGTAATTTTCCTATAATCAGTAGGAGTGAGTGCCTCTCACTTCCTTGTGTCCATTGTGTTTATATAACTAGCCCTTACTCGTTGTGAGATATTGCCCCCCACACCTTGTGGCCGCTGGGGGTACTGCGCCCTGGGTGCGTTCTCTCATTTTTAATTCACTAATAAATTCATTATTAATTTATAATTTGTTAAATTGGAAAAAAGACCTCCATATTATTATGGTCAATGTCTGTGTGATAAATGGGAGCGGTTGGTGCAGGCGGTGAGGAGCTACGGCAGTTACAGTGACACACAGACACACATTCATTCATTCAGACAGAGGCTTAATTATAGTATGATTGTCTAGTCAAAGAAGTTATTTGCCTTGTGCCATGCAGGCATTGTGATTCCATTTGCTCGTTCAGTTTCATCACCCCGTAGCGCAGAAAATGTGCTTTGGATAAAAGTGCTGAATAAATGCACCAATTACCATTTACAATATGACACCACAGTACATGACGTCATAGACTGGCCTAGTGTAAGTACTGTATACATAATAATGGGTACCGTTAAGCACTCTGACAACAGGTACAATGGGTATTGCATAATGGGAGGGGCACACGTTCCCAACGGGCATCGTTCCCAACGGGCATCGGCAAAGTATCTTCAAACACCCAAACCGGGGCCGTTCAATGAGTGTGCATGTTCATTCATGTACTGTATACACATGGCCGTGCCTGCACATTGACGCACTGTACACAAACATGTATGTGCAACATATTGTAGGTGTTTTCAACAGGATGGGGGACTAGCATTTTAGCTTCAAGCGCACACAATGCCTGCCCCTTTCAAAAGAAAATAAATCAATATCTATGTAAGCACAGAAAACAAGAACAATTTCGTATGGTGAATGTTGAGAAGCGGGACATTTGAATGATCTAGAGTGGAAACATAAGGGGTACTGGTATAGAGCCCTGCACGGGAGACTCCAAAGTTAAGTGGTTAAACTTCCTTCCTCACACAAACTAAATGTTTAGAAGGAGCAGGTTATAAATAAATCCTGCCAGATGGGCTTCGCTGCGTCTCAAAACACCAAGGCTGGTTGTTTGGGATCAGGTCCCATTTGGATTGGAATCACAACACATTCCGCCTGCCATGGTGTGTATTCCACACCGCCACTGGGAATCAAGGAATGGCAGGAGTATGAATATTCAGCTGCATACAGTATGTGGCTGTTGGCCATGTGACAAAGGGAAGCTTTTCCCTCATCTTTTACAGTAAGCACATGCATTGCCACGCTTACCGTACTCTCACATGTTCAATAGCTGCTAAATGACATGTGAACAGAATGTGTGCATGTGTGTGTGCATCTATCCATCTATCTGTCATCCCATGCTCGTCCTCTCAAACCATTCCCCCTCACTTTTCTGCCTTTCTTTTCCATCTTACCCTCTTTTCTTCCCTCTCTCTCTCACAACACACACACACTCCTGCATTCTTCTGCATTATTCATGCGTTGGGTTGGGTGTAGCCTCATCAGTCAATGCACCCAGCTGATAATACAAACACTATATCTCTCTTCTATCTCTGTGTCACTCTCTCGCTCAATCTCTCTTTCTTTCTTTCTTTCTCTCTTTCTTTCTCAGATGCATGTACTGTGCGCACGCAAGCACGCACACACAAATTATTCATGCTCACATCATTAAGAGATGTGGGGAGCTGCAGAAAAAAGGGTACAGTCGGATAGTCACCTATTACGGTGTGCCTACTTATACGCAGCATGAAACTGGAACTGGAACAGAACAATATCTACAGAGGAATAATTTGTGTACAGACGACATATAAAAGCTGCCCACATTTTGCCATACACGGTCGCTGCACTTCGGTTGCACTATTGGGTTCATTTCAACCTCAAGAGATGGAGAAGAGAACTTTTCTGGTAAAGTTAATGTATGGTTAAGATGCCTTTTTAGATCCTGGGTCGTTCCAACATTGAGTTGAAGTGTCTTTGAGCAATTAAGGCACTGAACTATAACTGCTCCCCAGGCACGGTTCAATATCTGCCCATTGCTTAAATTGGTTCATTAGTTACGGACGGTAATTCTGGATAAACAGCCACAGCCTGTTCAATCCGCTGCCGCAGCCTCGCTCCACCCGTTTCGACTGTTATCAATAGACAAGACCGCAGTGATCACTTAGGATCAGTACGATTGTTTTCGACGAGTACGGGCATGCTCTGCCCGACAGGATTAAGGTTGGCGAACATGCTTGCTGTTACTGTTAAGTTTAGGGGAGGGTATGAGGAGGCTTGTCGTTTTTAGTAGGCAGTAGACCAAAACGACAGGATTAATTAAGGTTGGCGAACATGCGTTAATATTAGGACAGGCCAGGCAACCGTTACCGGAGCATTGGGAGCAGTACCACCAGACTCTTGAACAGATACTTGTCAGCAATCAGACTGCTGAACAAGAGCCGAGTCTAGTGACACTGCACAGACTGAACTGATTTGTGTTTTAATAGGGACTCCCTATATTTATACACATACATTCATCACCTTCATTATGCACTCAAAATTGTATAATGTAGTTATATTATGCACTTTACACAGCCTTCTCTCTCTCCATCCTTTTTAACTCCAATGATGGTGTCACGGTACACTCCTCTGCCCATGGACTTTGTCTGTGTTTTTGGACTTTTACTTGTAGTAGTGTTGTGTGATTTCCTGTCTGCCTTGTTTGCCGTCCCCTGCCTTGTCTCACCTCCCTGTATTAGTGTAACCCTAGCCACATGTGTTCTGTTGCCCGTTAGCCTATGCCAGTGTTGATTGTGTGTTTCAGTTCACCTGTGTGTTACCTAAGTTAATGTTCTACAAGTATTTCTACTCCTTGAGTTATTTTGTTCCTCGTGGCTTTGAAGGCTTTCCCAGTGTGGGTTCTTTGTTAATAAAAACTCTTTGGATTCTCACTGCTCTGCCTGTGGCTGGTCGTTCTGTGACAGATGGTCTTACACGGGCATGTTTTTCACCTGCCTTACTTGTAATGTAATGTGACAATAAAGTCCGATTATGATTGGGCTTGGCCTTCACATGTTATGAACAATATAAACAGCTATGACAACTAGCAAAACCTCTTAAATCACTTTGGTATGGCGCTTTTTAGATTTTCTTTCCGGAGTGCCCAGTGCAGCCTGACTACACGAGCAGTCACCGTGCAACAGCAACTGATCACCCTGGAAATGGGTGTTGTTCACCACCAGCACACACAAGCTTATCTCTTCAGATCCTTTTTAACCGCAGCTATAAATCGGGAGCACACACACACACACACACACACACACACACACACACACACACACACACACACACACACACACACACACACACACACACACACACACACACACACACACACACACACACACACACACACACACACACACACACCTCGGTTGACTTTTAATGAAACGTCAGATCATGGCCATAAATGTCTACACAAACCAGAAAACCTGTATTGGTGATAGACAGTTCATAACCCCATGCAGGCTTAAATCTGCCAAAAACATCAAACACAGGGGGCTATGCAGCATTTGTCCAAGGCAGAATGCCACGCCATATAGTGAAATACATCACCGGAGGTGACTGATGAAGGCTCGCAGTCTGAGAGCATTCCACTCCTTGCAGTCAACTCTGCTCTTCAGCTGCCATCCGCTCCGATAATGACGGCAGTTAGGATGAAAGATCTATCGCTGCGTGCCAAACGCTGCCTCACCTCTAGCACTCCTTCTAGCCTCTCCACCTCCACGTCTCATTATTCTCCAGCCGTGGGGTCCTGTGGCAGCCTTCAGGTTACCAGGGAAACGGTAACACCCGACCGCAAGGTTCCAGAAGCCGAAGCATGCCGGTGTCGACAGACCAGAATCAGCTTTATCGTCACGTCAGTTTTACGTAAAAACTTTTTTTAAGTAAAAGAAGTGGGCGAAATGTGTTTTTGTGCACAGTTCCCATAGTGTTGTTTTTCCAAGAAAACAAAGAAAGGGAATAAGAGGAAAAAGGGTGGGGGGGATCAAGGCAGTAAAGACGAAAGTGTAAAAAAAAAGTACAAGTAAATGTGTTTCAGATATTTAGTATCTCTCTGAGCTTTACAGGCTGTAGAGCTATAATCCAAGTCAACTTGTCCCTGACTGGGGGCGCACCTCAGTGAGGAGACACACTTCAAACTGCGCGCGCCACTGCAGCATATGCTACACATCCAGTGCATGCAATTACACGCAAACTCATTACAGCGCACATGCAGAGAAACAGATGCGGACATGCCAGCAGTGTTGGCATGTCAGCAGACAGATGGTGAACAGGGCGAAGCCAGAGGAAACTCTGGTGGAGGGCCGCAGCGGTCCTGGCGTGCAAATCAGTCGTATAGGACTAATTGACTAACAAAAGACTAATTGAACCATGGATGGTCCCCTCCAACCGGGCCCCGGCTGGGAGAGTCGACTCTCAGAGAAAATCTGATGTTAGTAGCCCGTAGCCCAAACTAAATAGCAGATATACAAGTCACTACTGCTATTTACAACATCTTAGACATTTTTGTTTTATTAAATTAAATTAAAGAATATATCTTAAAATAAAAATAAATCCTAAATGTTTTAATTATACAAAGTTTAGGGAACACAAAGATAAAGGGATTTTCATTCTCTGCCATTATCCGTGACCGACAGATGTGTTTGGAGTTTCGACCCACTGAAAGCCTTCACGTCAAAGCTCCGCTGCAGCCATCGGGCGTCCGTCAAAGTCGCGGTAACTTAAACGCAGAGAATGTTCCCTTTTTAATCAATGAACGGTACGTGCTCCACTGCCGACGGTCGTGTCTGGACAGTGTGTCACCCGTTCGCCACGGTTAATTTTAAATCACTCAGTAGAGCCCCGGCCTTAAACAGCCAGACAAGAAGATATATAGGCAGGCAGACCCATAGCCATGCTCACATACTGGCACGCACGGTCGCACGCGCACACACACACACACACACACACACACACACACACACACACACACACACACACACACACACACACACACACACACACACACACACACACACACACACACACACACACACACACACACACACACACACACACACACACACACACACACACACACACACACACACACACACACTTACTGTGCAACACCTATTTAAGTGGCCTTGCTTTGGACAGGCCTTCTTGAACCCTGTGAACTCTTAAGTGATGCTGAATAAAAGATGGGGACACTACTGCACTGCACTGTGACATCCCACTGACTGAACCAGACATTTACTATCACTGCAGTCTCCCTGCAGTCCGCACGCCTCGTTCACTGAACCAGAAATGTACCATCGCCGTCTCCCTGCTCCCTCCCCACGGCTTCCTATTCATCAGCATCCTTGCCGATTTGAAGCAAATTTTGATTTAGTCTTTTGAATATAACCTAATCCTGTTTTGGCCACATATTAGTCGTCTGCAATGTTTTAGTGTTAGTCAACAAAATATACAGTTGATTTTGGTAACTAAAATGTATTATTCAAGACCCCCCCCCCCTCCCCCGAGTGTAGATAAAAGTGTAGATTATGACCAGGAGCTGATCTGTGTGTGTACAGTGTCCTCCCATGAGGAGCCAGATACGTGTCCAGCATTTCATCATCCAGTAGTTTGAGACAAGAGGCGTAAGCTTGGATTCGTAACCTGTGGCTCCAACTCTAAAAATAACCTAAAGTTGCTGCTGGAAATGTTACGCAAGGAAAGAAAGAGACAAACAAATAAAATACTAAACAGAAATGTTCTAAGGATCACTCAAAAGCAGTGTGAGATTGTACCACACAGTGCACGGGCGTGTGTGTGTGATTGAAATCTTGAATAAATAAGGAGATAATGAGTGGGTCTCGTTAAAGACAGTGTGTATGCAGGACAGACATGACATGGGGTGATGCTTAACGAGTTCACACTTTTCACAACTTTTTGTTTTTATGCTCTTTCTCTCTCTCTCTCTCTTTCACTCTCTCCCGGGAGATTCCACTCTTCATCTCCACCTGTTAATATAATAGCCAATTAAATGTGTTTTGTGAAACTGCTCGGTATCTGCAATAAGCCTGAAAGCTTTAGCTAAAAGGCAAGAAAAGTCGGAAAAATAACCCTGTGTGTTTCTGTTTCCCCAAAGTGTATGTTTCTCCATTGCCATTTGAATGGTTTTGAGCGCTGTCATCTGCTGGATTGAGAAACAGGATGTTAGCAAGGTTGGTAGCCAAGAAGAGCAGATGGAGCTCTTCAGACATGGGTTTAATCCAAAACATGTCCTTACCTAAACTACTTCACCATCAGTCTCGCTTTCAAACACTACTGGCAAATTATGAACCACAATATCTTGGATCGTGTTTTCAAAGACGCCTCATCATTCTGAGTGAATGCATAGATGTTATCGTGGCGGATGAACTGGGGTGCTGCAGATGTGCGCTTTGGCCGGGATTGTCCCGATTTCAAGCGAGTGTGTCCAGAGGGGGGGCGGGTACCGTCCTAAAGTCGGCTATTCGGTGCTACTGAAAATGTCTGACTAGCCGAAATCATTTCGGCACTACAGCGCCGAAACAGCGGTAAAATAGGAGTATGAATCGGCCCTTACTGTACAGTTAGTCTGTGTAGCAGAATGTTTTGTTTGTTAACACCAGCATGACTGAACTCATCTCACCTACTACTCTGACGGCTGAAAGGTCAAGATTACCGTGTTTTTCGTGCAATTCCATTGGCCGCTCTCTCCCTGCATCTCTTCTAATGATCTTCAGACCTCTCCCATGCACCGCGGGGGGGTTGGTGACTTGTTATTGTCTTCTAAATGTTACATTCCAACTAATTAAAGGCAGCACCAGCGGGCACTGTTTCAACTCTTTTTCTTTTCAGTTTACAGTTAACAGTTTTATTAAGGAAAGATTGACATGTCAACGTGTTACTGTTTGGGTGTCAATCAAATCCACTGCGTGAGTGAGTCGGACTGACTCGGATAACTCCCACTGTTAAAAAAAACGGAATTGACATAATTTCTCAAGTTGAGCGTCTTTTTCCTGAGATTCACTGACAACAACAACAGAAACATTTAGAGGTGGGCACTGGGTCAGGGTTGGAGTAGTAATTTACACTGTGCGACTGTCCATGAACATTGCATGGATGAGACGTGCCTCCGCGAGAGAGGGAAGGAGAGAGAAAAGGAGAGAGCTGTGCGTCAGACACGTATATTGTTATTGCTCCATAAGTAATATAACCTCTAAAACAACATTTAGTCTAAATGTTGAGTACAATTGTAATGTACTAAGTAGGCCCTACATATTTACACTTATGGAATTAGTTGGTATGCAGGGCTGCAGGCATTGGCAGTTGAAATGCAAATGACCCATTAGTTTAAACAACGCCCGTCTCCAGCTGTCGGGAGTTGTGAACGGTCCTTTTGGGCAAAAACTAGCAGACATATAGTACAATTATGCCTAAAATCATATTTAGAAAACGTTTCAGATGAAAAAAAAAGAGATGATTTGAATCGAATATTTAGGAAAAGGCATGGAAGGGGGACCTTCTCAGAACTTCATGGGCAAATAAAATCCACTTCAAAATCTAGAAATGGGTCAGATTGACTGCTTAGACATGCTAGTGTTAAGTTGAATGAGTCATGTGGTGTGTTATTAAAATGTGTCTCACTGACAGTGCTGTTGACAAGCAAGCAAGTTGATGGCTTTTTTTCACGTCTTGTTTATACATTTGAAATGTTAATTTATTTCTGATTTTAGCACGTTGGTATGGTCCCTGAAATTCGTAATATTAAAGCAGCGTCTATCTGTAATGCTATCAGACATCCTCAATCAAAAGGAATTATAAAATCGTTCCTTCATTGTCTCCAACAGGCCGAAGGCAGTCCTTATTGGTCGCGTTATTAAACGTTCTCCCTTTGAGCTTATTCGGTAGTGGGTACTGTATTTATGAGCATTGTATGTCTGTCCTGTTTTTTTGTTGTGTATGTTTTTGTTACTGGCAGAGCTGTGTCACTTATTTTACCTCTTGTCTTGGCCAGTTTACACTTGTAAAAGACACTTCTGTCTCAATGTGGTTTTTACTGGTTAAATAAAGGTTAAATAAAAATAAAGAAAAGTCCGTCTCTCTGTGTGTCCGTCCATTTGTGGACAGCTAATCTCGTGGCGCGCACGCACGCGTGCACGCACTCTCGCTCACTCTCTGGATGCCAGAGCAGAACATAAGTAAATCTACTTAGTTACTTTCCACCACTGGAAACGGGGAACCTACTATAGCACATAATTGCGCTCGGTGGCGCGATATGAGCTTGTAGATCTGCTATTTTTCAATAGATAAAGCATAACATGATGCAGACACCAAAACGGGTGCCCGCCCAAAATGGGTTAAGAAACGGTACTGGGCTCGGACCGCCTGCTAGAAACTATCAAGAGCCGCTGTGACTGGCTGATCAGGGGTCAGATTAGGCTATTGCAGCGGACCGTCCCCATCAGTTAAAGTGAAAGCCGAGAGAGCACGCACGCAAAGCACATAAAACCTCCATGGACTCAATGGTGTGAGTGATTATTACTTTACTTATTCATTGAGGTGAAAACATGCAATTTAATGTCATTCTATTAAATAATGGGTGCGGCAGGTGCGTCTTTCTTGTCTCTTTATGTAGGCTCCACTGATCTCAGAACCAATTTCATGGGTCCATTAGGGTTTGGGTCAAATTTTTCTTTCTTGCCTTGATCTCTATTTTTGGCCTTTTTATCCCTTTATTGATATTTCAGTAATTGGACAGGAAATGGGGAGAGATGGGAAACCGAACAACCTTTGGTGAAATTAATGTTGGTGTTTCAAAGACATACAGTAGTTACAGTTTGACTAATTTGTCAAAACTCTGACTCGTCTGAAGTGGTGCTGTGTGTGTATGTGTGTACTACACGCGTACTGTACAAGCCCTCCTCCCTAGCCTTTGTGTGTGTGTGTGTGTGTGTGTGTGTGTGTGTGCACGCGCATAATCTGCTGATCCCCTCATACAGTACATATTAACAATATTACAATACAATATTACAACAATAACAATCAAGCTTGGACTAAGCTGCTGAGGCCAAATGGCATCCATTTATTTAATCACCACTATAATTGCTTTCTGTATGATCTGTATGATCATTTGCATAATTTAATTTGCTGTCTTAAGACAGGTGGCGAGTGGCGACAATGATCGCTTTTCCCCCTAAATGATACTTTGGCTGACAAAACCATGAATACTGCAGGAAGTGAATGGAAATGCCACATTTCCATGAATTATTAGTGTGTTGTTCATCATCCCTTGGGTAACACGGGGAAGGAGATGCTGAGTAATGTTAACATTACTCAGAAAACTCCTTTTTACGCAGCCTGTTCAAGTTAATACGGAATACTGCGACATCATTCCGCCTCACTGTTCCGTACAAGAGGTACGGACATGGAAGGGAGGGAGCACAGTTCTTCCATACTCACGGAGACCAATCAACATCTGTGTGCAAAGGGACAGATGGGTAGGGTAGGACAGGGATGTGATGTTTTGAACACACTCCACTCCCCATTCTTCTTTCAGAAACCAGACCGAATAGAGCGTCGCAGTCCCGCCCCCTCGAGAGACCCGGAAAAGAAATCCCCGTTCATTTTCCTCATAGACTTTTCAGAAAGTATTTATTTAAAGACGTTTACGCAGCGGAAAAGCCAACTCTTGTCGTGACAAATCATGACAACAAACACAACTTTTCGGGCCAAACAAAGACGGAAGGTTTTAACATTTTTTTTGTTTTTTTTCTTCTTTGTAATTATTTGTTTGGTCTAAAATATTGTGTGTGTTGTCATGATTTGTCACGACAAGAGTTGGCTTCGTACGACGCTTAAAGGTCTTTAAATAAATAAGTTTTGAAATGTCTATGGGAAAAATGCATTGAGATTAATTTCCTGGGCCTGGCGTCGTCATGAAAGGGGGCGGGACTGCGACGCTCTATAAGAACCGAAACTTCTCCCTGATGGCATCTAAGGTCTAAGGTCTTTCTGCCATGAACCATTCAACGCTTCTCTTCGGATTCTCCTCGAATGCATTTCTGATCGCAAATTCTTTGTGCACACGAATCCACCTTCGTTATGTTACATATAACTATGTTCTATACGACACAGAACATCTCATTGAGTTTGAAGCTATAAATGTGCATGGCTATAGCCAAAGCTAAAGCAGAGAGATTTAAAGTAAGCAAGAACAACACATGGTAATATATGAAATACATTACAAAATAAATAAAATAGTTATCAAGAATCATAAGGAAGCTAAGAACCTAGCATCTACCAGTAGAAAATCTGTACAGTAAAGCTATGAGTATACACTATAGAGTGCTATGTCTACATACAATTATATCTAAATGACATAACTTTAGCCGGCTATAGGGCAAGTGCTACGGGTTAAGATGGAGTCTGAAGAGGTGGGTTTTCAGACGACGGCAGAATATTGAGAGTGAGTCTGCAGTTGTGACTGCAATGGGAAGTGCATTCCATAGTTTTGGAGCCAGAAGGGAGTAGAGTCTGGTATGTGTGGAGCGTTGTCCCGGCTGTTTTAATGAATGTTCTGCCAGCCTCCCTGTGTTGGCCGATCTGAGCATGCAGGGCGGGTTGTAGGGTCCGATCAGACTTTGAAGATATGGGGTTGCCGTATCTTTGGTTTGACATATCTTTGGTTTGATGCTGGCCTTCAAAGGCCAGAATCAGACTTCTGGGCTCTGTGCAGGCAGCAACTGGGAGTGGATAAGGGGGGAGACATGTGAGAATTTTGGATGGTTGAAGACAGAGCATTCTGGATCAACATTCAGATGCATGTCGATGACACCGTTCTGCATTCATTCAACTAGACTTGTACGTGCCCGTCGGCAACCGGCCTACTTGGGAACGATGCAACTTATGGGAACCTAATAATAACCGTTGTCAACTTGTCATAGCACCCGTTTTAACTATCTGTCGGTGTCCCTTTTGTGCCCATACTGTATATGGAGATATCTGTAGTATGCAATACCTGTCGTCATAGCAGCACCCATTTTAACTGTCTGTGTCCCACATGGGGATCTCTGTATCTGTCTGTCTGCCTGTGTGTGAAGAGTGCAAATTGACTGTGAAAAGTGGAGAGATTAAGTAATCAATTGGCAGGTGTGGGGTTGCCATGGAAATCAATTGGCAGCGGCTGGAAATTGCACAGGTGAGGGGATTTAGGCTGATTAGGCCCACTGGCAGAGCCTGAGCAGAGCCTTTTGTGGTGGTTCTGGAGAATCGTGGGTCCGACCGACTCGATACCGGGGACTGCACTCCCTGCGGGGGTGTGGAACGTGTGTCGAATTTGATTTGTCGGTGGGGCAAACGGTTCTGCAGTTACGTGCATTACAACCGTACACACATACACACACACACACACACACACACACACACACACGCATGCACGCACACAAAGAAGTGGCACATTTATAGTAGGATTTGATTAAGCCACCAGATCTGTACTCTGCTGCCAATCTAGCTGGCAGCTCTGTATTTTATAAACCATTTCTCAAATGATTCGTGATTTCCAAAAGATATTTCTGAAACCTATTAAAGTTATTGTTGTCAGGGGAGGCCGTAGCTAAGAGAGGCCCGTTATAATATATATATATACTACAGTGAAGTGTCCCTGAGCAAGACACTTATCCCAGAACAGCTCTTCATGGCCGTCTGAGCAGCCATAAGCTCGTGGCGCTGAAAATAAATTTCCCCCGTGGGATTAATAAACGTCTACCATTTACTTTTTGACACAAAATGAGCCCCCGATTTTAGTCACGCCCCATCCAACCCCATCCTATAGTCTTTTGTTCAGTCCATTTTACGTTGCAAGGGACTTGGAATGAACAGGCATTTATCTTCCTCTGACCTAGACTTGGTTTTCAACAAAGTGCTTTAGTGTCATTATTCCCGCAGCAGTTAACCCATTCTGACCCGAGATCAGATTCATACAAGGTTTCCGCCGGACACACACTGGTCTGATGAACCCATTCTGACCTGAGATCAGATTCTAAAAAATGTCAGTCGTTCTTCGATTTTTTTCAAAAATAGCAGACCTACAAGCTCGTATCGCGCCACTCGGTGGCGCGATATGAGCTTGTAGATCTGCTATTTTTAAATAGCTAAAGCACGACATGATGCCAACACCAAAATGGGTGCCCAGTCAGAATGGGTTAATGTCCAGAGAACAGAGACAGTATTCTAGCCCCTATTCATCCATTCTCATCCATGCCAGTGTTCATTGGAGAACAGACACAGCTGATCAATCCTCGCTGGATAGTAAACGCTAAGTGCTCCCGCTAGAAGGGGCTGCAGAGGACTGAGGCTAACATTACTCTGCAAACATCCCCCAGTCTGTCTCTTTACATCTGGTTCACCATGCAGTGACACACACACACACACACACACACACACACACACACAGTGATCAAGTGATCAAGAAAGGGCTACACGCTACACCTGAGCGTAGTGTTCCATCTCTTGACCACACTGGATATCTTAATTAATTAATTGCATTTTTAGAGCACTTTTCTATGCACTATGTGCCTATTCCAAGCACTTACAATGGTCCATTCATTCATACGAACGGACCTGAAGCCACAGAGTCATCGCCAGTGGTCAACGGGGTCTAACGTGAGAAACACATGTAGTACTAGAGCGGCGCTTCCACATTCATTTCCCATTCATTCCTTCCTCACACTCCATCCATCCTTCCATCTCTACAGCCGCCGCCCATTGTTAACCCATTCTGACCTGAGATCAGATTCATACGAAATTTCCACTGGACACACACTGGTCTGATTAACCCATTCTGACCTGAGATCAGATTCTAAAAATGTCAGTCGCTCTTTGATTTTTCAAAAATAGCAGACCTACAAGCTCGTAGCGCGCCACTCGGTGGCGCGCTATGAGCTTGTAGATCTGCTATTTTTCAATAGCTAAAGCATAACATGATGCTAACACCAAAATGGGTGCCCGTTCAGAATGGGTTAAGAGCTGGGTGTGGGGCGGGCTGCATGGGCTATGGAGGGAAGCGCAGAACCGGCCGATGTGCCAGTGAGACAGAGAGACAGAGGGACAGAGAGAAAAGAGAGAGGGATAGAGAGAAAGGGCAGAACAAGGAGTGGCAGAGAGTGTGCGCGCCAGCAAGGGAGAATAACAGAAGAATACGGTATATAAATAGAAGTTGCTAAATCATTCAGCTATAGCAGGGCACTCCTACAGTATTTACAGACATTCTACTGTACTGAATCAAAGGCTCCCACAACCTCCCCCTTTCACTGTCAGCCACGGGATTCTGCTGCAAAAACTCTTATTTTCTCTTCCTCTCTGGCTCACACATGACAACGACACACACACACACACACACACACACACACACACACACACACACACACACACACACACACACACACACACACACACACACACACACACACACACACACACACACACACACACACACACACACACACACACACACACACACACACACACACACACACACACACACACACACACACACACACACACACCATCAATATTTTAGCAGTCAATAGGGGCTGTGCACAGTGCACCGTCTCAACACATTACTGTTAAAGCTCTCACACATTGGACAGCATAATGATACACACACGTGTGTGTGTGTGTGTGTGTGCGCGCGCTTGTGTGCATGTGTGTTTAAGATACCGAGACAGAGTAGTGATGGAGAAAGTGTGGGCTAAATTGATTAAACAATGGCTGCTCATTGGAAATTAGCTAGCCAAGGGCTGTGTGTGTAACTCAGATACTGTGTGTGTGTGTGTGTGTGTGTGTGTGTGTGTGTGTGCGCCTGCGTCCGTGCGCCTGCGTCCGTGCGCATTTGTGTACGCACACAAATGTGTGCACCACACTCTAAATGCCCTGCAGCTGAAAATGAGATCTGGAACATGGAGACGCTGTAGCGAGAAACGGAAGGGTAACATAGTGCCATGTTGCGAGTGCGCAAATGCGCACACACCCACACCCACATCCACACTGAAGCCCCTGTGGATTCCCGGCGCCAGGGATCCACACAGGCTTCAGTGTGGATCCGAGACTTCACGTGGCCGTCCTCTGAGTTAAGTCCATCCATGACGTACCCAGCTCATTGCCTGCCCAATGACGAGATTTCTCGTCATATTCTTCCAAGGCTCACATTGCCAATGACGAGATTCTCGTCATCATGATGTGTTTGCAGTGGCTTTACACGAGATGGCGCCCTTCGCCAACCTATGATTCACCGTTTGAATCTCATTGAAACCAGGAAATCACGGGGTCGCAAGAAAACACAGCCCCCTGCTGCACGTTGAGAGCATTTATAAAAACACAGCCCCCGCCCCCTGCTCCAGGCTGAGAGCATTTATAAAAACACAGCCCCCGCCCCCCTGCTGCACGTTGAGAGCATTTATAAAAACACAGCTCCTGCCGACTACTGCACGGTAAAGGGCAAGACCACTTTTTTTTAAGTTTGGGTTGTGTATACTCTAGGGATGTCCCAATCATGTTTTTTTGCTCACGATCCGCTCCTATGCCACCAAAATGTGGAACGCCCTACCAAAAGTCATTAAGACATGCAAATCCCTTGACTCCTTCAAAACCGCTCTCAAAGGGCTGCAATTAGATTTTTTTTTAGAAAAAGTTTATTTTCCCTTTTTTACCTCCTTTATGATGAATTCCTGTTCCGTTCTTTGACTATATATAAGTGTCTATTTGTACGTCTCTAAATGTTTCGATTAATTGAACAAGGTGGACCCTCGGATGCTTAATTGGGTCGTCCACTCACAGTTAACAGTCTTTGTATTGAGTTTGTGCTTGAAATGTACTGTAATTCTGCAAACTGTTAATAAATATTTCAATCAATCAATCAAACCCCTGTCACCCTTTCTCTCCCACGGCAATGAGCTTCACACCTCCAGACAGCCCATTGTTCAAGCAGTCGATATTTAACCCATTCTGACCTGAGATCAGATTCATACGAGTTTTCCACTGGACACACACTGGTCTGATTAACCCATTCTGACCTGAGATCAGATTCTAGAAATGTCAGTCGCTCTTCGATTTAAAAAAAATAGCAGACCTACAAGCTCGTATCGCGCCACTCGGTGGCGCGATATGAGCTTGTAGATCTGATATTTTTCAATAGCTAAAGCATAACATGATGCTGACACCAAAATGGGGGCCCGGACAGAATGGGTTAAAAGACAATGGCTCTATCCCGCTGGGGGGAGAATGTGTCAAGGCGTCTCCAAGGGGAGACAGTAGCTAATAACATCACAGGAAGAAAAAGGTCATTTTGACCCGAAGTCAGCTTGTGTGGTACCTGGCAGTTTGTTTCTAGAGCCTGGAGTAGAAGACAATCACAGCTCTTCAAGTAGGTACATGTGTCTCCTGTCACAGGCCTAATGGTGTATTTTATTTTATGGTATTTTATTTTATGTTGCATATTATGTAATCTGCCATGTAAGGATCTGGAGTGTATTAGTCAGTTTGGTATTCATTTGATCACTGTTTGCAAACCGTCATGTCGGTTTATTGTCATTGTTTATGTAAACTGTAAAAAGTGTCCTGTAAGTCCATAATGGGCTGGGCTTCTTCAGAAGCATGACACTTAAATAAAGAATCAATCAATCAATCAAAAACTACAGTCATGCGAGTGTAAAGGGAGAAGATATGCTAGAGACAGAGTTTAATCAATACTAGTGTTAAACACATTCAACACTGTTGACATAGGTTTATGTCAAGTTGCCTTTATAGTGGTTTATGAAAAATTGCGCTCTTCGCCAACGTCTACATGGCTCCAAGGAGAAGCTAAGCAACAGATACAACAGGAAATTAACCGGAAGTGAAGATTTCGCTTGCTTCTACGTTATCAGATACAGAAAACAAAAAATATATATATCTCAGATTCCTTTCCCAGACTGCGTCCCTGGTCAAAACAAGCTTTATTCAACGGCCCATAAGCAAAGAACCGACGATCACGGCCACAAAATGTATTTTCTGGGTGAAAGAAAAGGCGAGCTATACATTCACGTTCACGTTTCGGATTCCGACGCAACCGTCAAAATAAGGGTTTCAGTTGCTGACGGTTAAGCAAGAATTGATGAGTTAATACCTGGCAGTGAGTGCGTCGACATACAGTACATGCAGTACAGTACACTGACCTTCTTAGTGAAGTCCATGGCTTTGAGGATGGACAGGTTGAGAGTCTCCAGAGACGCCAGCACTCCCTCATAGTCTCCCATGTGCTTGGCAAAGTAATCTTAAAACACGCACGCACGCACACACGCACACACACACACACGCATGCACGCACACACATTACAAAGACAGACGGGAACAGGATATGAGCCGATATATTAGTGCTTAAGTGAGCAGCTGAGTCTGATTGAAACAGAGTACAATCTATGTTTGATCTTTCATGTTTTATGTTATTGATTTAATCTGTAATGAAGCGGTACTCGGACGACGAGTGTGTGTGCATGTGTGTGTGTGTGTGTGTGTGTGTGTGACAGTGTGACTATACTTTTGAGGACTTAACGATAGTACAATTTGAGAAACAGACATTAGCATTTTCCTGGTCCTCATAAGAAAATATTTGGTTTCATGGTTAAAAGAGATTTTTAGAGTTAGGTCTACAGAACATTCAGGTTGGATTTAGGGATAGGATTAAGCATTTATTCGTTAGGTTTAAGTAAGAGTCGGGGTTAGAGTTATCCATATTTTTGCGACCATAGGTTGCATTTACTATGAAAACGTGCAAATTCCCAGTCAGTCAGTCAGTGTGTCACTCAAACTCGCCATACATGGGAAAGCCCCCATATGGTGCCCAGGTCTCGTGACATCACTATGACATCTGATGTCATAGTAAATGCGATCTGCTGTCGCAATTAAGCCCATATGGAATGTCAGAACAGGTTCTGACATTCCATGTTGATCCATCCATCCATCCATCCTTCTTTTTCGATGTCTCTCTTTTGACTGATACCTGTCCATTCAAACTCTAGACCTGCCCCTCAAACTCTTGAGTGTACACACACACTCAAGAGAATGTCCCCGCTACCACCCTTAGATCTCCATATATATGGGGCTGACCTGTTCTGACATTCCATATGTTGATCTGACCTCACAGACTCTCATTAATGTCTTATATACTGTAACTCCCTGTGCAGGTTTGTATTGAGATGTCCAGATGATATGCAGCCTAAATCAAGACGGCAATTGGATTGGTTTCTATTCATTTATAAATGAAGGCCCCCAGCCTGGTACGCTAGTCAAAATATGGCCCTTGAGGAAAATTAATTGGGGAACCCTGCACTAAGACATCTACAATACCCCTACTTTAAAGATGGAGTGCCGTTTTTTTTCAACTAAAACATGATCCTCAGGTACTAGAGTTTAGAGTTTATTTATTTTGGTCATTATAACAAATCAATACAGTGCCTGCTTTTTTTTTTTTTGCAAAAGAAACAGACCAAAAAGGTGTAGGCTGAAGCCTAAGCTTATAGTGCCTACCCTTCTAAAAAATAAATGGCTTGCATAGGCTTGCACTATGATACTAGGAGGAAGATTTCTTTCAATAAAGTGTACAGAAAGTGTTAAAACTATGTTTTTATGTGGCCACACCCACCCGTTCATTAAGTATGCCTGGTTTTCACCTCACCTCTCACCAGCTGTTGTTGTATGATAATGTGGGGTTAGGGTTATGAAAAATGGTGTTATTTTGATTGGGCCTTTTGACTCAAAGGCTTTCAGCTTTCAGGAAGAAACCAAAAATACACAGGGAAGACACATTTGAATATTATAACCACACCTGGGTGTTTATTAGAATAATTTACAAAAAATCACGGCACTCCATCTTTAAAATCCCCCAAATCTCCAATGTGGTTGGACGGAGGTCTTTCTGCTACAAACTAAGCCCCATTTGACTCAGATTGATGAGATGGATCGATTTCTTAGATCCCATCTCATGATCAATCAGTAGCTTCAGGACGTCCTTATATTCATATCTAGGCTCAACTTGTCTATGCTTCCTAATCTGTCACGTACCAGTAATGACAATGAAGTATTTGCACTGTGCCCTTCTTTCTCCATTGTGTAACAGCTGATGACTGTGGTGGTTGGTGAGGTGGGTGGAAGAGGAGTGTGTGTGTGTGTGTGTGTGTGTGTGTGTGTGTGTGTGTGTGTGTGTGTGTGTGTGTGTGTGTGTGTGTGTGTGTGTGTGTGAGAGAGTGTGAGTGAGAGTGAGAGTGTGAGTGTGAGTGTGAGTGTGAGTGTGAGTGTGAGTGTGTGTGTGTGCACACACTGCACGCGTGCGTATTGCATTGTATGCATGCATGTGCACTTGCACTTCACTTACCGCAGAGCTCCTTAGTGTCAACATTACTAGTACATCACAGCACAGGGGCAGCGGAAGGAGGAGAGAACGGGAAGGAAGGAAGGTAGGAAAGGAGAGAAGGGAAGAGGGCAGGAAAAGAGGATGGAAAAGAGCAGGATCAGAAACAGAGGAACAGCTTTGGCATGCCGTCAGATAGGGACAGAGTAGACACACACGCACGCCGTCAGATAGACACACACACGCACGGTCGCACGCACGCACAGTTGGCAGGCAGGGGCTATCGAACAAGACTGACTGGAATGGGACTGGACCGTTGCAGTGCAGTGCATCAGGACTCATTTGGCAGTGGATGTTCCACTAGCACAAAGAGCTACAGACCGAGCACAGGAGCTCGGAGGAGGTCCCTGCTCGCTCGGCCAACTGTCTGGCACAGATGGAGCGTGCGTGCAGATGGAGAGATAAAAAAGCAAAAAAAAGAGGACGAGTAACTCGTCTCCCTACAGTACGCAGAAGAATCTTCAGTGTTACTGAAAACTCTGTGAGCAAATGGAAGCAAATGGATCCGCAACTCTCCCGAGTTACAAATGGATAAATGGACACCAAGGATTTGACCCTTCATGTGCAAGCACTCCTAATCATAATTCCACTTGCGGTAAAAGTTTTAGGCAGTTAGATCAGATGGAGTAATTTATTTGCAATGATAAACAAACAAACGCCTCAGGCTGAACAGAGTAAATGCTGCAAAAGGCCAGTAGATCAAGTTGAGCTGGGCGTTCCGAACGCGCTGCCATACCACTATATATGCATTGAGTTATTGACGTTATGATGCTGAGAGCAGTGGAAGAAAAAGTACCCGCATTTTGTACTTAGGATTAAGAAGAATTTGTTTTAGAATCGGCCTCAGTCCTAACAGTTTTCTGAAAAATCTATGTTTCTATGTCAGTGCCAGTGGTGCTCAACCTTTATTATGTCAAGGACCCCCAGAATTATCTGTATTTGGCTGCGGACCCCCATCTGAAAGTATGTTGTTCCAGGGACCCCCCCAGAAGCAAAGATTTGAGTTACAAACGTTCTCTCTGAAAGAATATATATATATATTCAAAGATTTGTGCCACATTGTCACGATTAAAAAAAATAGCAAATCTACAAATAGCTAAAGTATAACATAAGTAATGCTTAAAACGGCCAAAAGGGGTCCCCGTCCTGAATGGGTTAAGTATCAATACTGCAATGTAGAAGACTGTTACAAGTAAAAGCCCGGAATTCAAAAATGTACAAAGGTATTGGCATCAAAATGTACCAAAAGGAGAAAGTACTCATTATACAGAAAGTCCAATTTCACAACTTTTCAAATGAATACAAAATGAGCCACACCAAAATTTAACTCAAGAGCTCACTGCGTAGCGTGCTCCGCATTGCCTTATTTTCCACTAAACTCCCAGCAAATGCACACATGATTAATCCCTTTCTCTTACACATGCAGTGGGCATGGAAGAGAGTGGAATTATGTTGTTGTTGCTCCAAAAGAATATCAAATATCTGAATATTGAATCGAGCAACTTAAAAACTGTCTGGAGTGTTCACATAAGCCTGAGTAGACGATGAAATGACCAAAAGTTGTTTATTTTTAACGTGAAATATCCCTTTAACCCATTCTGACCGGGCACCCATTTTGGTGTCGGCATCATGTTATGCTTTAGCTATTGAAAAATAGCAGATCTACAAGCTCGTATCGCGCCACCGAGTGGCGCGATACGAGCTTGTAGGTCTGCTATTTTTGAAAAAAATCGAAGAACGACTGACATTTTTAGAATCTGATCTCAGGTCAGAATGGGTTCGTCAGACCGGCGTGTGTCCGGCGGAAACCTCGTATGAATCTGATCTCAGGTCAGAATGGGTTAACTCCTAAACATTGCATATGAACATCTGGAGACCATGGGTCGGTACTCGGTAGGGGTGTCATGGTGCATGAGGAGCTCTATGACCGCAGTACATGATGTAAGGTTCTAATATCCATTATCCACGACCCACCTAACTTTTGGAAACACTTTGGGGTCTTCGACACATCCAAAAGATGTCCCAAGGAACTCAAAACCAGGCTCATTAAACTCAAGATCAATAGGACTTTAATACTGGACATCATTACTCATGTTAAATGGGGTCAAATTGACTGGAAAGAGGAGAGGTCGCACAGCTCGTAGTCACGATGCAAGTTTTTATTTCCAACGTTTCGGCAAACAGAGTTGCCTTCTTCAGGGAATGGAAATAAAAACTTGCATCGTGACTACGAGCTGTGCGACCTCTCCTCTTTCCAGTCAATTTTATCTCCCGCGGTCAGCACCTCTTTACTACTGGTGTGCGCTCCAACCTCCTTGTTTGTTTAAATGGGGTCAAATGAACACATTATTTTTGTTAAATATATATATAAAACTTGCCATCTTGTGTATATGAGAACAATTATGTTGTTCTGGTTTCAAATACATTGTAGCAGCTGTGTGGTGGTGTGTGTGTGTGTGTGTGTGTGGAAAACGTGTGTGTGTGTGTGTGTGTGTGTGTGTGTGTGTGTGTGTGTGTGTATGTATATATATATATATATATATATATATATATATATACATACATATACACAACCCCCCCCCACCCCCCGTATATCTAGGTGTGCCCTGGGATTTTTTGGCTATGAAAAGTGTGCCCTGGCAGAAAAAAGGTTGGGAAACACTGAGCTAGGGCATATCCTCTATTTTTCATTGTTTACATTTGCTCTGTATTATTGATGCTTCTTCTTATTGAGTTTTATTTTTCCTTGTTTTTGCTGTACACAACAGTACTTTTTCATTTTCATACTCTTATCGTAAGCTGTAACCTTTATATACGGCTGTGAATGTATTATTTTGGAATGGAAAGTCTCCTGACCTCCACCCCCCTGTCTAGCTGCAATGGAGGTCATATCATTATTATTCAGACTCATGTATAAGGTCATTTTAAATGGGACTAGACTTGGGCCTGGCGCCCTTGTCAAGTGACCTTGAGCAAGGCATTGAACCCCTACCATGAAATGTTCTATGAGCAGGGTGTGGCTGTAAACAAGCATCTCGAGCTTAGTCCACTTCCCTGGGTAAACAAAGAACTTTGCTTTGCTTTTTTTTTTTTTTCCCCACCCACGTCCCCCCCACCCCACCCTTTTTAGTAAATCTGGTTTAGGCTGTATTGTACTAATTGTCTATTATTAGCCTTGTTTCATCATGATGAAAGCTTTAGATTGTGTTAATTCCATTTGTTGTTATTATTTCAGGGGAGGGGAGGGGAGGGGAGGGGGTGTAGTGTTCTGTGTTTTAATGTACAAATAAATATACAGTACATGTAAATATTGTTTATTATGAAAAAACGCCGTAGCGGGAATGAGAGAGGGCGAGAAAACAGGAGAAATATGTAAACAAATAATAACTGAGGTGAATTTGTTTCAGAATCAGTCTGAAAATCCTCATTGTCAGCAGTTGTATTTGTTTTCTGTGGCCGTCTCTGCATGCATATGTCATGTGCGGCCCTATTACCTTCAGAGCAGGTGTATTGTCTGTAATGTGTCCCATCTCCCTCACAAGGTCAAAGATAAATAAACACATAAATGAGAGCTGGGGAGACAGAAAGAGAGAGGGGACGTCAGAGGCGAAAGGACAGAAATTAATACAACAACAATACAGAACATATATGTGTTCTACAAACCCTTTTTACGTATTCATAACTTTAACCTCGATTATTCAGTATTTCTATTGTAGTGAATATTTAATGAATAATATGTTTTTATGTCAACTCGGCTCGTGTTGAAACGCAGGCGCCATTGCCCAGGCCTGCTCCTTCAAGCATGAGACCGTTTACACTGGGAAGTGTTTTAAATATTAAAGTTTGAGCAAACGTGCAGTGTTTGGGAAATACTGAACATACGACAGTATGCAGGACATTGTGAGAGTTGTGTGAATTTATATCATTTTGCAATTGCTAATATTTTCCTCATTTTGGGATTGTTCATTTACCATGGAGGCATGTGACAGAAACAAACAAAAAATCTCAATAAATTCAAGGCCTTCACTTGCATGATAAGGTCTTATTAGAACCATAATCATTGTTTAACTCACTTTATTGAATGGCTGCTAGTCCTTCAGGTTGCTGGATGCCAGATCTGTCCTGGAAAGCTCAGAACCTTTGGCACCGTATTACCGATTGGGCATTTTAGGAGCTAGAACTCAAAGGGGTCGGTGAATGGGGAATTTGTGATGTAATTTGCATCACAGCGAAATGTTGCGCAATAACAGTGTATCAGACAAGAGTTATATTTGTACAGTAAATATGACAGTTGTGTGGAAGCAATGTAGTGCATATGGATCCAGGTGGCATGCAGGATGTTTTTGTGCATGGAGAGATGTGTGCTAACGGAGTGGTTTGGTAGGAGAAGGCGGACGCCGGACGGATAAACGGGCATATTGCTTAATTTGCACCCCCTTGCCATTAGGTTAGAAGCTAGAAGGATTTACTTAACTGATTGTTATCAACATACACTACAGTATTCTCTTTCTTTGTCGTTCTTATATTACTGTATGTGTAATCTCTGCATCATTGTAAATGACCCAGTAGAAGTATGTACCAACATTAAAATGAGCTCTACCTTTAAAAGATGCCATACATATTAAAGTAATTTTAGTATACAAGCTCATAGCGTGCCACCGAGTCGCGCGCTACGAGCTTGTATGTCTGCTATTTTCTTTAAATCGAAGAACGACTGACATAGAAAGACAGCTTTTTCAGAAAATTGTCAGGAAGTAGAAGACATTTTTAGAATCTGATCTCAGGTCAAAATGGGTTAAGTCAAAGATCCGAGTACTTCTTCCTCCCCTGCATACCAGCTCTGACACCTGGCACCTCGGCGTGATCTGTATTCTGTACCGCTACTCTAATGAGAGGAAACTTTGGTGAGTCAAACTTTCAGACTGAATTCACTTCACGCAGGATTGTTGGCGGCTGTTGAAAGAAAAGACAAGACAAGACAAGACAAGACAAGACAAGAAAAGAAAAGAAAAGAAAAGAAGTGTGGAGTTTGCATGTTCTCCCCGTGCCCCCATAGACTACTATAGGTATAGTAAGGGCATTTTATCAGGTATTTGACCAATCTGGGAACTAAATCGTTACCAATGTGTTTCTAAAGGAGTCCAATAACATGTACTAAAAGTTTGAAATTCAACTCCCGGGGGAAATTGAGTTATTAGCATAATATGTGACCATACCCATAACATCCTATATAAAGAAAAAAAGTCCAAATTTCATCATTCTTTCAGTAGCATGTGACATATGAAACTAGGGGGTTTTCATGATTCTGAATCCATTCCAAGCATTAGTTTTGCACAAAAAACACTCCTTGGGAGGAAAACGGCCATAGCCGTCATCACAAACGTGATGAGGTCAGCAGTGGATATGGCCTAATTTAGCCCAAGGAGTGTTTTTTGTGCAAAACTAATGCTTGGAATGGATTCAGAATCCTGAAAAACCCCTAGTTTCATATGTCACATGCTACTGAAAGAATGATGAAATTTGGACTTTTTGGCCTTATATAGGATGTTAATGGTATGGTCACATATGCTAATAACTCAATTTCCCACAGGAGTTGAATTTCAAACTTTTAGTACATGTTATTAGACACCTTTAGAAACACATTGGTGAAGAAATTTCTTGGTAACGATTTAGTTCCCAGATTTTCATAGATTTCTCTTACTAGTAGTAGGTACCCTCACAAAAAACATGCAGTAATCCTGGTCTCTAAACTGCCTCCCACTGGCCAACCGGGGCGCCTGATCTTAGAGTATATATTAATATACGGCACATTAGATAATTGATTACACAGGGGTGAAAAATGGGTTACAAAATTGTGAAAAAAAAACTACTCTAATAATGGCAATTGGCCAAATTTCACTCATCCGTAAAAGGTGAGCTTTACGGATGAGTCTATTCTGTTTGATTCCATTTCACGTCCAGCAGGATTCATAAATGATGCAAATTAACACGTCTATTCTGATGCATAATAGCAAAAGAGCAGACATCCCACTGTGTCAAAGCACTTTCCCTGATTACAGCTATGCTGTCGCTGAGGTGACTTAATGGCATAATAAATGCTTGCGTTAATGATGGCCAATCAATCAAAACAAAGAATGGCCCCGTCTGTCACAATGGTGTGTCAGACAGAGCAGTGACAGAACCATTGACAAAATGACATTGTCCATCGTATTGTTTTCAGTGCCCTTGCCATTGGGAAATGATTCTCCATTGCAAATTAGAGCCTTAAAAGGCCTGTATGCTGGATAAATTATACATATTTTCAGCAGTACACAAGACAGTGGAGCAGGAAAATAACTTCATCTCTGTTCATTTCTATAATTCATAGTGAGAACAGCAGCCTTGGTGGAAAGAGCATGCACGCACGCACACACACACACACACACACACACACAAACAAACACACACACACACACACACACACACACACACAGGGAGCGCTAACCTGGTATTATCAGAGTCGATGGTGTGAAACAGCTTTTCCAGTTCTTTTTCGTTCAGCGTTCCATCTGAGAAGAATGCCTGGAACTCATCCAGAGACAGCTTACCATCATCTACAAGACACAGGGAAACACACACACACACACACACACACACACACACACACACACACACACACACACACACACACACACACACACACACACACACACACACACACACACACACACACACACACACACACACACACATTAAAAAAAATAGATGCCTCACTGGCCGTTGCTGTTCATTGGAGCGACGTGTCTCCCAATTTTTTTAACAAATCTTTTATAACAGTCATGACAATATACCTGGTCCTGTACATTACAATACAAAATAAGACAAGCAACAAAGTTATTAATACAACATCAGAGCCATGGGGGATTACCAACAGAAAACATTAAAGAGTGAACACAAAGCAAAAGTACTCCACAGCTTTCTGATTTAGACGTGCTGAAGGGCATTTGCTGAAGGCTACTGGCCAATCACATTCACAGCGTGTCTTTTCCGGGACTTATGTTACACACACTCATTGAAGGCAAATGCTTTGCAACACACGCACACGCGCGCGCGCGCACACACACACACACACACACACACACCCTTTTTTAATATGAATAAATTTATCGCCAAAATCGCTTTTTCACGCCCGTTTTCTAATGGCGCTCAGCGACGAGATCGCATTTTTAATTAATTAAAATTAATTAATCAATTAATTATGATGATCAGGCCCAGGCCGTAGCGTAACGGTCTGGGCACCGGACTGGTAATCCAGTCGCAGTGTGCCGCGGGTTCGACTCCCGGACCCGACACGGCCTTTACTGCATGTCATCCCCCCATCTCTCTCCCGTTTCCTGTCAGCCTACTGTCTGTCCCTTCAAAAAATCAATAAAAGGCGTAAGCCGCAAAAAAAAAAAAAAAAAAAAAAAATGACGATGATCAACTCAATCAAGTGCCCTGTATGGTAGCAGTCCTAAAATCTGCGTCCCCATAGACAGCATAAGACCGGCAGATTTTCAAACGTTAATATCTCAGATTCTTTCTTTTTTTTTGACCAAAAATGAGCTTGATTTTCAACTCATTTCTCTAATCGATAGTTTACAGAAAGTATGTTTTGGGATTAAATGACATTCGTGGGACATGTCACATACCGGGTTTTTACTTCCCCATTCTCAGTTTCCGACCAAATCGGCTTTCAATTTAAAGGGATAGTTCACCATTTTTGAACTTGAGTTGTATGAAAAACTTGCCAGACATCAAATAAGAGTAGTACCGCCTGAATAACATTGTTGAAACATGAACTAGAGTAGTACCGCATGCCTGCCAGCACACAGTCATAGGAAGCGCTTATTCCTCACACTGGGTGGGATTCTTCAATACAGTAGTATAAATACACCTCAACAGTCAAGCCACCGGGAACCAATTCCTTTTCTAATAAGCTCCTGTTGGGAATGGACTTATGAAACATTTTTAAACTATTCAAATTGTAACTTATAGTTAATAAAACATCTACTGATGCACAAACTTGGACACATCATCAGCGTCGTTTCCTGGAGTCACTGGGTGTTATCGGGACTTGCAAAACAGACACCCTCCCCCAGGCGACCCGACCGAGGCCTGTGTCCAAGTGGCATGCTGCTGTCTCTTGGGGGATTTAGGGTGGCTGGTGAGACGTCAGCAGCAGGTGCTGGTGACACTAGGAGGCTCCAGGCACTGTGGGTTGCCCCCGGGCCTGGCTCCTCCTTCGTCTGACCAGAAGTGATTTCTGTGCCGTTGTGTCGTTGTTGCCGCTGAACAAAACAGTATAATAAATGTATAATAAATTGTATTTTTAACGCAGGTTACTTATAGTTTTGAATATTTGACGAAATTGCACTTTTGCAGGAGGGGTTAAGATGGGCTTGCTGTTACCCAAAGTATAAGTAGAGGGACGATGGTCCCACTGCATTTGGGTTTAACATGGTAGCAGTTTCTACTGAGAGAGGGCCCAATTAAAACTGCACAGCTGCACATGAGTTCTTTCCGTTAATGTGATGGCTACACATCCATGACTAACTGGCGTAAACAATAGCTCGTATTGTCATCAGGGTTAGGGTGAAGTTGCCCAATTAGATCGATGCCGAGTTTAAACGGGAGGCATTTCAATAAATATCAAATTCATCCTCGCCGATTCATCCAGCTGACACCGAGCTGTCAGCTGCAAGAACTGAGTCTGCTTGGGGCCCGGACCACTGGCGTAGCGTTCCGGGCCCCTTCAGTGGTCCGGGCCCCTACAGTAAGCAGCCTAACAGCTGCTCTTGACTCAGACTGTGCTCGGAACCTCATGTGTCAATATAGAGGTGACCGAGCCTTTGCCGTGGCTGGTGCCAGTCCCACACTGTGGACTGACCTGCCTCTTCCCATTCACTCTGCCCAGACCCTGGCTGTTTAAAAACTTTTTCTCCCTGTGGAAGGTTTAAAGATTTTATTGAATGAATGAATGAATGATGAGGAGGAGAGTGGGGGGGGGCGGGGCGTGGGTTCCGGGGGGGGGGGGGGGGGGGGTCGCCAACCCTGGAGTCTTTGGGGAGGGGGTCGTGTGGCGGTCAGCCCGCGGTACACGTGAAGACTTGATCCCCCCGTGGGAACTGCGAGGAAGGGAGGAGGTGAGGAGAGCGGGAGGAGGAGGTGGAGCAGTGGAGATGCTGCTGGGCCTATACAACCCAGCATAGAGGATGCTGGGTTGTATTGGGCGGGTATATAAGTAGGCTCAGGTAGATTGGCGTGGAGGGCGGAGAGTGGCGTGAAGGTGTGGTCGAGGTGTGTTCCTCCGCCTCCTGAACATCTGTTGTTCCAACTCCATTTGATGTTGTTTGACTATATGTGACTACCATGTACTGTATGTTGGTTTTGGCTTCCTTCGGGGTTATTTTAACTTTATTAATTTATGATTTCTTCTGCTCAGTTTGCTCTTCAACGTAATTTATCGTTTGTACATGTTCTTGTTCAGCACTTGGTTTGCCCTCGGTCGATGTGAATGTGTACGATGAATAACCTTTGATTTGATATCAATTGCCATAAAAAGGTAGACCGTTCGAAACCTATTACTACTACATAGCTCTGCATAATAACTCCTTCCTATAGTGCGTTTATTTGCCAGGATCCCTGTCTGAAAGTCATATCTTTATATGAACCGTCTTGGTGATCAATGGTCAATACAGTTTCAGAAAAGCCATAAATGGACCCATATGAACCTGGTCTGAATACTTAAGTGGGCTGTTTCAATAGGCGTTTACTGCAATATGAAACCACAGACGCTTTGTCATGCGGAGTCATGTCTCCTTTATTGTCAGCCGTTATGCTTATGAATATAAATCGGGGTCCCAGATATAAAAATGCCAATAAATAGCCTAATGAATGTCACACTAGGCGGTCCTTGAAATTAAAATGGTTGAGAATCACTGCTAGAGCCGTAAAAATCTTCTCTTATGGGGGGGGTGGCATATCTCTTCAAATGGGGGTCCGCGGGCTAATTCGTATCAATTCGGGGGTCCTTGATATGAAAAAGTTTGGGAACCACTGCTATGAATTGTGCACTCGAGGACACATCTCTTTGTGTGGCACACTTTGCCCCTCTCTGTGTAAAAGCACCTCCGCCCTGCAGTGCCTGATCTGATCAGTGGCATGATGTCATTCTGCTGCTCTCTGTTCTGTTCTGCAGTATAGCCAGCATGGCTCGTCTTGCTGCTCTCCCTGAAAGTGTTGATTTTGACGACTAAAACTATGGCGTGAAAAGAATGTTTGTCGACTACCTTGTTTCACTGTCAAAAATTAAATAAGAACTAAGCTGTGATGACTAAAACCAAGACTAAATATATTGACAATTTTGTCAACAAAAATGCACTAAAATGTTAGGGACGGACTAGTGGAGAAGAGATCCAGTAGAACTAAAAGACAAGTCATTGTTTGGTTGTGCTCGGGTGTTGCGCTGTGAAAATCAAATCAGATCTACAAGCTCGCAACATGAAAATATGACTAAAACTAGCCTAAATTAAATTGTATTCAAGACTATGAGACCAAAATTTGCTATCAAAATGAACACCGCTCTGTTCCATATGCGCCTGGAAAGGCAGGTAGATCCCACTATATAGCCATGCCACCGCACATAAAATACTGCTGTGTTTTGCAATAATTACTATTTTACGATGCAATAAAAAAAAGTAGTAATACTGAATTACAGTAAATGAAACATCTTTCATTAATTGATTTGAAACTAGACTACCATATTGCCATCTGGTGTGTAGAAGAAATGGAGGCACAGTCAGGTGTGACCATAATAGTTAGCTATTTTTATTGGCTTTCCATCATGTAACTATGGTTTCCATTATGTTGTTTGATCGTATTGCAGTTGTTTATGTCAGAGAAAGGGAAAGACAAAGGCAGACAGACAGACAGACTAGTCGCTGAATGAATGCAGCCACTAGTGCACATATGCAGTTTTACAGTATGTAAATGTGCTCTATGAAATCACAGTAAGAGAGATGAGCAATAAAGAAAGAGTAAAGCCACTAATAGTGCACTAATGCAGTTAACAGTTTTACAGCAAACAGCAGACAGACAGACATGACAGACAGACACTATAGTCGCACATGCACAGCGACATGTGCGACATTGGCTATCCCACAACACAGTGTCACTGTCTGCAGTGCAGACAGCAGAGCAGAAACTCTCAATGTTTTAACCATAATACTAAATGTACAATAACTAAATATAAATCTCACTTGAATTGGATTGCAAAGCTTTACAATTTCAAATGATTGTCTCCACCAGGCCGAAGGCATGGGGGGAGAGTATGTTTTGCACTCCGTCCGTCCGTGTGTCCGTCCGTGTGTCCGTCCGTGTGTGTGTCCATCCGTGTGTGTGTGTGTGTGTGTCCGTCCGTGTGTGTGTCCGTGAGCAGCTATATCTCGGCCACCGTTAACCCGGTCGATGCCAGAACGGCCTGTTATAGCGCCACCAGTAGGCCGCTTTGTGCAAAACAAGTTTTTGCACAGTACACCTACAGATTTTGTCCAAACATCACGCAAATTGGTACACAGTCTCTCTACAGCCATTCAACGAAACCGGTCTTTCAGATTTCTCAGACTCCATCCTGATTGGTTAAGATTGGCTTCCAAAGTTCACAGGAGTGCTCAGTTTCAAACAAAATGCTGCAAATCATGAACACATCGCGTGATTTCCGTGAAATTGTGCACCCACATTCTCACTAGGCCGAGGACGAAATGCCACATGAACAATTTCAACTCAGCCTCAAGGTGGCGCTATAACTGGCCGAAAAGTGTTTTTACCTCTAACTGCACGGATCTGTGGATAACTTTGTATGCCAACTCCCTAGAGGCCAAGGAAAAACCTTTGCCTGGAATTTTTCACATCTGCTCTTTATAGCGCCACCAGGAGGCCGACATATGTAAAACACATTTTCTATTATTACTCCTTCAGATTTTATCCAAATTTCACGCAAATCGGTACACATGATCTTCATAGTCATGTGATCAAGACAGGTTTGTTTGATTTCTCATATTCCATCCTGATTGGCCACGATTGGCTCCTACAGTTTTCAGGAGTATCCCGCTTTGTACAAATCGCCACAACTCCTCAACGCAGCGTCCGATTGCGATGAAACTGTGCACGCATATTCCCACTAGGCTGAGGAAGAAATCCTGGTGGAGACCTGTGCCCAGAAGGGCACTTTTTCTAGTTATTATTCTTTTTTATTTTTGAGGGGGGCCCCCCAGTCGAGGGCCTCCGGGCTGCAGCCCACCCTAGCCCAACAGTAAGTCCGGCCCTGATACAGACATACACATGCGGCCAATCATTGGAGCAGTTAGGCACCGCTCAAAAATAAATTCTCAGCCTGGTTACGGCTGATAAGACTATTCTGCCGTAAATGTTAATTCAGTCAGACACTCTTGTCCAGATTAAACCAATTTATTGCTCTGATATTGCATTGGATTTGGCAGTTTGGCTCTGATCCCACGATGCTCCAGGCGCACGCACACACACACACACACACACACACACACACACACACACACACACAAATCACAAACCCCAGAAGCAGGACCAAAAACAGATATAACAGTTATATATTATTATTATCTCCAACAAGCCGTCATGTGTGGTAGTGGCGAGCACTGCTGGGCATGAAAGAGCAAGAGACGGTCTGCTGACCTGAGATCAGATTCTACAAATGTCTTCTACATCCTGACAGTTTTCTGAAAAAGCTATGTTTCTATGTCAGTTGTAATTCGATTTTTCAAAAATAGCAGACCTACAAGCTCGTAGCTTGTATGAGATTGGATAGATCTGCTATTTTTCAATAGCTAAAGCATAACATAATGCTAACACCAAAAGGGGTTCCCGCCCAAAATGTGTTAAATAGACAGTGTAGATTGAACCATGAGGATCGTGGCCGTATATGACTGTTCCTGGGATCGGCTTGATTTCCGTGCCTGCCCAAACGACACCCCATGAGTTTGATGCATTGGTAAAAACCTATTTGAAGACTACGAGCCTGCATGGATGTACCACTTTTGAGTGACCTGACTGGTACTGTCACAGTCACAGTTACAGTCATGCTGAACTTGACTCCTTCAAATCCGCTCTCAAAGGGCACCTACGGACGGCTGCAATTCAAAACTGGCCCCCGTAAAATCTGAATCCCCCCACCCACCCCTTTTCCCCTCACTGAATGTTTTTTTCTCCCCCTTTTTACCTCCTTTAATGATGATTTCCTGTTTTTGGCTAAATAGAAGTTTATATCTGTACGTCTCTAAATGTTCTGATGAATTGAAAATGGTGGACCCTATTGTAAACAACTGTAATGCTTTATGGCGTCGTCTCACAGTTAACAGGTTTTATATGGAGTTGCGCATGAAATGTACTGTAGTTCTGCAAAACTGCTAATAAATACTTAAATCAATCAACTGCAGTGACCAGTGGGGTTTGAGTAGGTCACAAACTCACAGGGCTTAAAGCCAAGACTGAAAATGATTTTTTTTGCAAATCTGCACTGATCAAATTAAATGACCGATATGAAATCCTCAGGACTGAAATGCGTCCCCAGGACTGAGAACTTCAAGCCCTGAGGTCATGTGAGTTTAGGATAGGGCTTGAATACCTCCTCTAATGCTTCCTCTTTTGCCTGGTCAGCCCTCGGATCTCACTGTGCAGAGATGAAGATATAACATAGTAACCACCCCCCCCCCCCACCACCACCACACCACACCCTCACAGCGTGGCTGACTGTACACATGAGTAGGTTTGGAAAACTGCAGTGCTCTGAGAAACCAGGACGAAGTGTTTGGTTTGAAGAATCATATGCATATTTTTATACTGAGTGATTAAGTCTGTACTGCACAGCCTTCTCAACACGCACGAGCAAACAAAACCTCTTTCATTCACATGTATCAAATACTAATCAAGCTAATGTTTTTTTTGTTTTTTTAGGCCACCACAACAAACATTTGTGATTCATTGCTGATTGCTGGTGGTGTTCTGCCCCCCCCCCCCCCCCGATCAAACAAAAATGTTTGGTCAAACCATGTGACTCCCATTGGAAAAGCATTGTGGTGGCCTAAAAAAAAAACCAAAACGACCAAACATTTGCTTGATTAGTGTATGATACGTGTGAATGAGGCCTCACTCTCTACAGTTTGTTCCAATTCCATTCTATACTCCATCGTTACAGCGGTGGCTGTCAATCTCACGCCTCACACTCAAAAAGCAATAGCAGACACAAAGCGTTGTGTTTTGGCATTGTGATTCGGCATGGCCTCTCCGTCGTTGGCGCAAGCATTCATTTTGTTCAGCAGAGACGCAGCTTTCAATGGCACTCCTTGTTTTATACTGAGCCAATTCCACTCTCCCTCTGGAGCCACTACTGTAGTCGCGTAGTTACCCAGCCCACCCCGTTCCAGTGCAGCCATAATGAAAGTAGAAGCAGTGGTATTTAATTCAGCTTTGACCCAGTTTGCTGCATGCTAGAAGCTATGTAGCCCTGTTACTATAAGAATAATGTCTGCAGCAACACAGCAACACAAATATCATTCCCATATAGGTAGTGCGGACCGGATACCCCTGCGCATACTCCCTTAACCCATTTAGGCCTGACATTTAAAAAATGTCTTCTAAATCATGCCAATCTTCTGGAAAAAAAACATGTTTCTATGTCAGTAGTTTCCAATATTTCATGTAAAGGACCCCCAAAAATATATGTAATTGGCTGAAAATATGTTGTTCTAGGAACCTCTCAGAAGCAAAGATTTGAGTTAAAACGTTCGCTCTGAAAGAATATATATTCAAAGCTTTGCGCCACATTTAAAAAAAATAGCAGACCTACAAGATCATGAGCTATGAGCTTGTAGATCTGCTATTTTCCAATAGCTAAATTATAACAATGTTTAAAACACCAAAAGGGGTTCCTGCACAAAACGGATTAACGGGTACACTGTTGGGCACACTGTTTTAATGACATCATGGGGCCCAGTTGCATGTGCAGTATAGTGCAGCCTATAGTGTCCTTTATGCGTCTATGTCACAAACTACCTCTGCGCACAAGCCTGTGAGTCGAGCTCATTTCATTGGTCCAAAACAAACGTTTCGCTCGTTCGTGTTGCGGGCCCCAACCAGCCCAAACTTGCGATACCACATTTGGCCACTTGGAAATCAGTGCTTCAATAATTATCCCCCTGTCCTGGGGGCTTGGTGCATCGTCGTGCTGACTTTGAAATGCCTCCAATTAATGCACGTGTCTTATTAGGGATACAGACACATTCAAGCTGAAGAGGTCTCCCACATTACCATATCCACATTGTAGGCTCCATCTAGCCATTTTCTTATTCATTATTTTTCGACTAGAAGGCTAGAAGTTAGCTACACAACTTTTTTTTTGTTTTTTTTCGTCATCAAACGAAAGCCTAGAAGTTAGCAATGCTTCTCCCATATCCTGCTGCTAAAATACATACTTACTCAGTACCATATCCACATTGTAGGCTCCATTTAGCCATTTTCGTATTCATTATTTTTCCCTCCACGACTCAGAAGTTAGCTACACAAGTTTTTTTTTTCTTTTTTTTCTGTCATCATACTGCCAAAAGCCTATAAGTTAACAATGCTTAAAAGATATACACTTGGCCCAGGCCGTAGCGTAACGGTCTGGGCACCGGACTGGTGATCCAGTCGCGGTGTGCCGCGGGTTCGACTCCCGGACCCGACACGGCCTTTACCGCATGTCATCCCCCCATCTCTCTCCCGTTTCCTGTCAGCCTACTTTCTATCCCTTAAAAAATCAATAAAGGCGTAAGCCGCAAAAAAATATCTTAAAAAAAATATATATATATATACACTTACTCAATAACCAGTGAGTGGAGGTGGGTGAAAGTGGGTGAAGGTGCACCATTATTCAGAAAAATACATTTCGGAATGGCGAGGTTTCGGAATGGTGGGTTTTCGGAATGGAGGCCTGTCCCCTCGGGGGAAATGTGACGCATGCATATACTCAGTGAACCCTAGTCTAATCCAGGGGTTCGCAAACCTTTTTATACCACGGCAGCCATATCATGAGGGACATTTTTTGGTAGACTGCTGCTGCTGTGTTTGCCCAAAATAAAACAAGTTCAGAAGAAACTACTCTGCGGATATTCCTTTCTCTGTATATCTAATTCAAGATTAGCTGCACACAGCTATTGTAAGAGTCTACTCCTTATTAAGACTCCCCCTGGCCTGAGTTGAGGTTTTTGGTCCGTTGGGAGAGTTGTCCTACTTTTTTTGGTGACCCCACCAACAGCACACACCTCCCCATGCACGTACTCGCCCCCCATATACGCAGCCAGCTAAAACCGCTCGTGTGCCTCAGTTTCTGCATTAGGGCTTGTGTGCGTCTTGCATTTCTGCTTGTTCTTGTAGATCTGCTATTTTCAGAGTTTGGGGGTCTGGCAGGGCAAACATCTAATCTCTCTTTTGTGTCTTGGCCTGACATTTTTGGGAACCACTGGTCTATGGGGGCCGAAGGAACAACCACCATACACCGCTTATTAAAAAATAAGTCTCTCTCCTCCATAAAACCTTTGGCTAAGGGAGAGAAACAAATCCATGTTCATCCTGCTCTGGGTCGGTTGGTTCAATGTCTTACGAGCACCCAGGGAGGCCATGTGTCCTGAAGCCGACAGGATACCACGGGGTTTAGACGGCTCTCTTTCTCTCTGTGTGTGTGTGTGTGTGTGTGTGTGGGGGGTAGGCAGGCTAATGGGAGCAATTATATTTTCCGTCTACCTACTGAGAAACACATGGAGTAAAAAGGACACAGCACACTTTTACTTGGAAACAGTTGTCTTGCTTTTTCTGTCATGCTCGTCATTTCTCCTCTCTTTGTCATGTGTGTCTCTCCCTCTATGCTCGTTGTCGCTCCGAGCTCATTCGCTTTCCTCTCCGTTTAGCATTATTTTGGGGCACTGGATGCTGGGTCGTCATGGCAACAAGAGGGGTATTGACCCAGCTTTCAGGATGTCAGAATCTTTCCTGTCGCCCCACACACATACACATGCACGCACGCACATATTGATTCCTTCACTCCTTTTGTTCATTTCACCTCTGCACTCAGTAACCAATACACATGCATCAGTAACATGCACATGACAGATACACATTTCAATTTGTCTATTCTTTTAAATTTGTGCTCAAGGGCGCATACATATACTCGAGGGGTTAATACAGTATGCTGCATGTGGGTGTATACACGTCATACGCTGATGTGGCAGTCAGCTGACCAATTGGGCGGGGTATTTAAGCTCACCTAGACGGCATGCTCTTCTGCATATGGTTCCTGGTGATGTTTGCTCCCACCACCACCCCAGCACCACCGGTGGGCTCTGTTATTTCTGTTCCCCACGGGGGGGTTGTTATTGTATATCTATCTCCCTGCTCTTAATGTTAATGATGGTGTTTCATTGTGCCGAGCAGGGAGAAAACAGACTACAGATAAGCGGTTGAAGATGGATGGATGGATGGTTATTACATAACATACATCGACCACGTCAGCCCGGCCATTTGAAAATAGCCGATCTACAAGCTCACAATACTTGTAGCTTGTATTCAAATGTTAAGTAAAACATTTGAATACTTTGTTCCACCACTGGGGTCACAGCTGTACAACAAGGCCTGCCGGACGGACGGTATTCACGCTTTCATCATCATCATCATCATCATCATCATCATCATCACCATCATCACAGACAGCCTTCTGCTAAACGTGCTGACCGATTGAATGCTCTGTATACTTTCACTGCTGGAGGTTGCCGACTAACTTATATGCCCAGAGGTTTGTTTTAACTGCATACGTTTCCTTAATAATTCATAGCAGAGCTTTCGGCCGTGACATAAGCATTACGAGTAACTGAGTAACTATGATTAATTCATTATACAGGGTCAGGAGCCGTTTATTGATTTAAGAAGTATATATGTTTGTAATTATAGACGTGGAAAGTGTCCATAAAATGCAAGGAAGCCATGTCATAATTAGTGCTATCATCATCATCACCTACTCCTTGGTGACAGAGGTTACCTCGGGGTAAGTAGGACTGTCTGCATGAGAACATTAGTGGCATGGAGGAACATTAGTCTCTCTTATCTACAGTCTTCTCTGCCACAGTGGGGGAATGGGACGACACGTAATTATCATCAATCTCCCGGAAGAATGTAATGTTATTTATTAGAAATGTGTGAATAGTGTGTGCATGTGCGTGTGTGTGTGTGTAGAGGTGAAATTCATGTGTCTATGTGCAAATATTATGATGAGTCACACACACACACACACACACACACGCGTGCACACACACGTGCACACAAATTGAAAAAACTGTCCTCGATATTCTTTTATGCAGCTTAATGGAATATAATAGAACAGGGGTCCTCAACTAGAAATGCTGAAGGTCCACAAATCATTTTTGAATAAGGCCATGGTCCAGTCTCATGCGCGCGCAAATACAATTGCGGGTCTCGGCCCTCTCGGGACACGTGGGCCCCACAGGGTGGGGCTGCCCCCCTCGCCCCCCACCCCTAGAAACAGCTATGCCTGTTTAGTACAGTCAAACCAAGCTTATACAAATCGGGTCCCATCCAACCAACCAATACTGGGGTGCAGAGTATGATTTATGTTTTTCTTTTCACTTTGACAAATATTCATTATTCATCTCCAAAAATCAAATTTTGTTCACACATTCACACATTCAACTGAATGTGTGAATGTGTCACTGCGACCCCAGCTAACAGCTACTAGTGAGCCAGTCAGCGCAACATTGTCATCATGACATGCAGGCCCATAATACACAGGCACACACGTCGTGCACACACACAATCAGTCGGTTCAAATTCAGAGCGTTAATTGCGTTGCTCGGCATTGAGCGGAGAATTCAACTCGCGGTCACGGTGACTTTTTTTCTTCTCTTTATTCTATCATTTCTCCAGGGTCCGCAGAGAGGTGTGCCGTGGTCCGGTCATGGACCTGTTGAGGACCACTGTAATAGAATGTCAAGTTGCTAAATGGGATCAAAGTTGTGCAACGTCATTCATTTTGTCACATGGAACCCCAGCAGTTCTGCAGTTTTTGGTCTTTTGGTGTTTTAAGCATTATGTTATACTTTAGCTATTGAAAAATAGCAGATCTGCAAGCTCGTAGCGCGGAACTCTGTGCAGCGCTACGAGCCCGTAGATCTGCTATTATTTTTAAATATCGTGAAAATGTGGTGGATATCTTTGAATATATATTATTTCAGAGCGTCGACGGCTAATTACATGTTTTTGTGGGTCCTTGACATGTTTGAGAACCACTGACATAGAAACATGGGTTTTTCAGAATACGGTCAGGATTTAGATGGCATTTTGTAGAACCAGACTAAATGGGTCATCGAACTGCCTGCCAGTGAGGCTGTGCATGATCTTTTTGAGTGCATGCGGGACAGGAGTTCAGATGGCATGTTTTCTGCCTTCCAATTCTGCCTTGCAAAATGTCATGCGAAACATGCAGAAATAAATAGTGGCATATAAAGTACTTGAAAGCAATCGTGAAAGCAAAATGTCCGTGAGTGCAGTTCATCCATCACATGCCATCTCCGTCAATTTGGAGCTGCTGTATTCCTGCGTTTTGAGAGGATGTTGTCCAATTACAATGAAAGAACAATGCGTTCGTTTTAACTCGGCAACCTAAACCTCTGTTACAGAAACACAGATACTGTACGTATTTTGGATCTCTAGACTTGAAAATCTAAATGCTCACGGCATGTGTCCATTTGATTGACTATAGGACTGGCATCCACTCTACGCAGCGCAAGGAATCAACACAATCCAAACATAATGAACAACAAATAATCCACATAATAGTTTGATTTAAGCGCAATGTGCCCCATTCAGCAGATGAATCACCTTATGGACTCTAGGTTGAACAGGAATCCAATGATCTTTGGATGAGCTTTAGATAACCACATTTTAGGGGCCAAGCCCGAAGGCGCCGTGGCCCCCATTGTTTTTCTACCCTAACTCTAAACCAAAACCGGGAGGTGAAATCTTCCATTATTATTGCCAGCGTAAACCTGATCTCTCTTTAGAAGCGTTCATATTCTAACCGAGATGCATTATGAAGTCGGACCCTGAACCATGCAGTAAATGGCTGCGCACGCAGCAAAACAGGTCCGGGCGGGGCTGAGCAAGAATTGATCTTAGCAATCCCGTTTTATATTGATAGAAAAAGACGTCCCCACAGGTTCCAGGCACCCCCACCATTTCATTATGATAGGATGTGTGTGGACGTCCCAGGCATCATAAGTGTGGTTAAAGGGACACCCTTTTTCAGATGGTTTCACACAAGACATATTCATCTACGCAACAAAAGTGGTGGTAAACCAAATGGTAGGAATCGTTTCAGCACAGAGAGCGCCATGACAGTGCCAATTAAATGCTATGGCCTGCCATTAAAGTGCACTTCTTCTTGTCCCGTTGACAAAAAGTGTGCACTCTCTCTCTCTCACCTGGCAATCACACATTGTCAGGTGAAAAGAAGTGCACTGGGCGTAGAGATAGAGATCCAAAGAGCGAGACTATAAACGGAAGGAGTCCTGGGGAAAGATGTGATGGACACTATATATGAAATAGAAAATGGAGGAGTGAAAATGAAACTAGACAAAGTGCCCCTCGGGGCACAGGTCTCCACCAGGGCAGGTCAGGTTGTGGCCTCCTGGTGGCGCTACAAAAGGCCAATGTGAAAATGGTGCCATTTCTTCTTACGCCTTGGATGTCAATTGGATGATTTGAGGCATTTTGTTTCAAAAATGTGTTTTGCAAAAACCCCCCCGTTGGTAGCGCTATAACAGGCCAATGTGAAATGGGTGGGATATATTCCGGACAGACGGACACACACACGGACGGACGGACACACACACGGACGGAGTGCAAAACATACTCTCTCCCCATGCCTTCGGCCTGGTGGAGACCATAATTGCAAAGTATAAATATACACGGTCATTAATTGCTCCCCCACTCTCTCTCTCTCTTGCCCTGAAAACTCACAACTCCCTTTTATATATATCTCCTTCCACCCACCTCCTCCATTCTTCTGTTCATTTTCATCGACTCCCCACCATCTCACACTCTCTCCATCATCCTGCATCTCACCTCCAGTATATCAGCCCCCCACCCTTTTCTCCATCACACCCCCCTCTCCCCCTTCCCCACCAGGTCCTGCACCACGGTCCACGACTAATCAAATACTGTCCCTTTCATTTGCACGGAGGATGGAAGCCGTTTCAATTACATGTTCTCATTCTCTGCACCTTCTCGGCTCTCTCTCTCTCTCTCTCTCTCTCTCTCTCTCTCTTTCTGTGTTTTCCAGTACCACCTTTCCTTCTCATAACCCTTTCGTCAAACTCTTTCCTTCTCATAACCCTTTCTTCACAAACTCTCTTTCCTTCTCATAACCCTTTCTTCACAAACTCTCTCGCTCCTGCATTTCTCTAAGAGATGGAAGATTACAAGTGGGAGAGAGAGATGGAGAGAGAGAGGAAGGGGTAGAACTAGAAGTGTCTGTATTAGACAATCAAATCCTTTGGACTACCAGCAGACAGGGGTGACGGAATGTTCCAGCAGAGGTTTGGGGTTTGGTTGTCCGGGGAGATAAAAGATGGCATTTGGATGGGTTCTGGATAATGATATACGGTCTGATACAATAACGCTGAGAGTCGACTGTCATACGGTGTCATACAGTAACAGCAGAGCTCTTTGTGCCATAAATAGCAGCTCACTGGCATGTCCTGTACTGCTCGTTCTATAGAATAATCTTGCTATTGCAGTTTGGAGAATCACTTTAATCATTCCACACCCGACTTCACTTCAGGCGTTGCAGCTTCGCCATAATTTATACAGTTTACTAAGTCTACAATGGCGTAGCGTGCCACAAATGGCAGATATTTTATCTCTGACTCGTTGTGACTCTGTGAGCTTGTAGATCTGTCATCAAATTAAGCAGTACTGTACAATTTAGGCATTTAGCAGACGCTATTAATCCAGTTGCGGGGGTGAGTTGTAAGGTTGGATGAGACTTTGAAGATATGGGGGTGCCATACCTTTAGCAACAACCGGGAGCCAATGGAGGGAGCGGAGAAGGGGGGAGCCATGTGAGAATTGGAGAGGCTTAAGTGCACTGCATGCCGGTAGGCCAGTAAGGAGGCTCCCCCTCTCTTGTGCCTTGCAGTAGAGCATATATGGGCCACATTGCTATTTTTGAAACATTGTAAAGTGACATGACCAACGTAGGGTGGCTATAAGTCCGTCTGTGGGTTTTGAAAATTATTTAAAGCTCACTTTGGTATTTAAAGCTCACTTTGGTAGAGGTTTGGGTCGCGCTGGATGTTGGAACTAGTCCATTTGGCGAGATATCTTGCATAGGGACTCGCTACCTTCTGAAGGAAGCAATGTCTGCGGTTTATTCTTAAGTGAGCCAATGCAACAGACGCTGTAGCAGATGCCAGCTGCGAGGTGAACAGTACATCAGCTGTTGCGTATCCACAGTAGAGGAAACAGCTGTGATATCCTGCCAAAATATGAGCGTGCACTCTGACCGTACAGTATGGAATATACAAGATCTGAGACGAATAACACCGTTTCAGCAAGAAGGTGGTTTTATCAAGTTGCGCTGAGTAATTATCAAGGTGAGTATAGTGGCGATGGCTCAGGAGGTAGAGCGGCCGTCTTGGAATCAGAGGGTTCCAGCCAGGCTCGATTCCCGGATCCCCCAAGTGTCCAAATGTCTTTGAGCAAGACACTGAACCCCACCCATAGGCCATTGTCCATTCATTGTCAATGGAAATTTAATGTTTGTGTAAGACGAGAATCTACACCAATAGCGCCCCTAAAAAATACAAAAAACGCCCCCAAAATGACCGCGCCCTAACTGATGACCGATGAGCAGGTTGGTGCCTTGCATGCTTTCCTCCGCCATCGCTGTGTGAATGGATGAAGTTCATTGTAGTGTGTGTGTGTGTGTGTGTGTGTGTGTGTGTGTGTGTGTGTGTGTGTGTGTGTGTGTGTGTGTGTGCAGTCAATTTACGTGTTTACATTTTACATTTTATTTGTGTGTTACTACAAATCAGATCATCAAATTTGGGAATTCACAAACGAAAAACTGAAATGTAAAAAGAAAAAAGCAGTATTGTTTTGGACACCTTCAATGTTTTTACCACACCCCCTTAAGCGCTGCAGAATTTACTTCATTGTGCGATAAATCATTTAGCTATAATAGCTGATCTACATTAAAAAAGCTCACAACATTTTGGGAAAATTGAACTCTTGTACTGCGGGTCTAATCAATACCAATCCTGACGAGTAATGTCTTAATAATATAAAAGGTATGTACTGTACTCAAAACTCAGCTGTACAATATTTCCGCATACAGAAAGTCTACAGTGTGGAAACATTTTAGAACTGCATCAAATTTGCAGAAAGTAGCAGTGCAGAAAGTAGCACAATAACCTATTAACCTAACCCAAAAAATATGTTACTATATGGAAATAGGGATAACATATCAAAGGATTTCTTTTTTACTTTCAGATTGGGGCTGGGCGCTCATTAGTGTTGTGTGTTCTTTTCTGGAAACAGGCCTTCAGAAGAAGCTTTCATGCATATGGCACGCACACACACACACACACACACACACACACACACACACACACACAGTGTTAATGATGAGCCATCTAAATGTCATCTGTTAAAGGTCCCTGGTGCTACCAGGCTTGTAACTGAACACTTGAAAAAGCAAACATGTGCGTGCGACTGTGCGACACACACACACAGTTGCCGTCGAGCAGAAACCTTGTATCTCCATATTTCAACTTTTTAGGTTTTTTCGTCAGAATGTCCTACGTCGTCCTACTGTATAAGCAAGAGTAGTGAAAATAGCTGCTCTACAAGCTCGTCTATGCACGCGACTGCGACACGTTGCGAGCTTAATGTAGATCTTTTTTTTTCACCATCTCTGAAAAGTTTTGTACCATTTCCCGAAAGAAATAAAAAACACACGAGGTTTTCCAGCCGACAGCGACGATGATTATGTAACTACTGTATGAGAAACGCACACAGCTGTACCACCTGAGTGATTATGTAACACTACTGTACGTGTGCATGAGAAGCATACACAGCCGTACCACCTGAGTGATTATGCAACTACTGTACGTGTGTACAGTAAACTCACAGCCGTACCACCTCCATGAGCCGTGCTCATTAGTGGAGAAGCAGCCAGGCATTAGCAGCCGCTGCCAGATCATCATCCCCCAGGATGGAGGCTCATAGAAGAACAAACAGACAGAGCGGTGGCTCTGCATCTGTTTATCTGGCCTGTCAATCAGGCCATTTTAGCCGGTGGGGTCACCATGGTTACTGTACCCTGCACGCACGCACTAGGAAAGTAACTAAGTACATTTACTTGAAGGACAACTTTAGTTTTTATGTTTTAGGTTGTTATTAGAGAAAGTAAAAGATGAGTGTCATTTGCTGCTTTCTATCGTTTTTGCGATTTTACAGGGAAGCAGGGGCATTCGAAATGGGGCCAAATAATATAATTTTGAGGTATTTGTATTTTACTTGACTATTGCCAATAGCTTTACTTCTATACTACACTACATCTCAGAAGCAAATATTGTACTTTTACTCCACTACAATTTTTTGAAAACTTGAGTTACTAGTTAGATTTAGATTATTAGCCCATTACAAAACATTCACATAACCACTTCAGCCACATTTCAGCCATTTGAAAATAGCCGATCTCCAAGCTTACAATGCATTGCAGTGCGACACATCGTGTGCTTGTAGATCTGCTATTTTTTAAAGATTTTTATAAAACATGAAATGGGATATTCTGCAATCTGCATAACGAATACTTTCTACTTTTGGTACATCAAGTACATTTCGATGCCAACACTTTTGTACTTTTACTCAGTACATTTTGAATTCCAGACTTTTAGTTGTAACGAAGTAGTTCTACACTGCAGTACTGAGCCTTTTACTTAACCCATTTTGGGCAGGAACCCCTTTTGGCGTTTTAAACATTATGTTATAATTTAGCTATTGAAAACTAGCAGATCTACAAGCTCATAGCGTAAATGTGCCTCAAATCTTTTAGAAACATGTCATGATTTAATTTCGACATCAGGCCTAAATGGGTTAAGCAAGTTGGTTAAATTAAAAGTTTGAGTACTTTTTTCACCTCCGCTACTTGACACAGAGCTTTCTGACTTGGTCACGCGCCGAAGGAGAAAGCACTTCCCCCCCTGTTAGGGAAACGGTGCAAACTATCTGGAAGGAGGCCTGCGATGGCAGGTGGTTGTTCCTTCCACTTTGTTGACTGGGCCATGACTAATTGCTTTCTCTGTCAAAAAAATCTACATCCTCCGGTTGGAGCCGGTTCAGTAATTAGTCTTCACATGCAGGGGCCGGACGGACGTTTGCTTTTTTTCCTTCTCCTTTCTTGTTTGTACGCCAACCTGACGGGACAGACAGGCGCCGCCAAGTAATGAGCAAACACTAGTTGACTGGTGACATTAAACATGTCGCCGCTGTCGGGTGGAAACCGTGCATGTCCAAACCCATTCCTTCTTTTTTTAATTTGTCCTTCACACATTAAAACACCTTGAGGGCCCGGGCCTATTTAATCCATCAATAAAATGTGCCCATCGTCAGCAAGCGCCTCTAGGCTGTAGAGCGATGCGATCAGTTTTCATAGCACTAATTTGACGGAGATTATCAATCTCCGTCTCGGGGCACATGACCGTGCACTTGCACTTGGCAGTGATTTACGTCATGGGCCCGGATGGTGTTAACTCTTTGGACGCCAGAGGGCGGTAGATGCTTCAGCAGGTGCCAGCCGAATTTGCAACATGGCCTATAATAGCGATGCGATCAGTGTTTTCATTAGCGGGAGGTTGGATTAATGATTTATTACGCGCCGATCATGCCTACAGTATCTCATCTCATTTTGAGCCATAAATACTAAATAATTAATTAATTCTGAACTGATTGCTGCCATTCTAATTCCACTCTATTCAATGCTAATTGTAAAGTTAATTATTTGTGTCAGTTATCAGCGTGAGCGGAGAGCCAACATGAGAGCCTCCTTGAGCGTGGAGCGGCTTTTCCTCCCACTCCACTCCGCTCGCTTCTAATCTGGACTGTAGGCTCTGCAGCACGTACTGTATAAACTGACCGGAGTCCACTGAGCAGGGGTTGACACCTTACTGTCCCCTGGGCAGAGTCCCCTGAGCAGGGGTTGACACCTTACTGTCCCCTGGGCAGAGTCCCCTGAGCAGGGGTTGACACCTTACTGTCCCCTGGGCAGAGTCCCCGGGGCAGGGGTTGACACCTTACTGTCCCCTGGGCAGAGTCCCCGGGGCAGGGGTTGACACCTTACTGTCCCCTGGGCAGAGTCCCCGGGGCAGGGGTTGACACCTTACTGTCCCCTGGGCAGAGTCCCCAGGGCAGGGGTTGACACCTTACTGTCCCCTGGGCAGAGTCCCCAGGGCAGGGGTTGACACCTTACTGTCCCCTGGGCAGAGTCCCCTGAGCAGGGGTTGACACCTTACTGTCCCCTGGGCAGAGTCCCCTGAGCAGGAGTTGACACCTTACTGTCCCCTGGGCAGAGTCCCTTGGGCAGGGGTTGACACCTTACTGTCCCCTGGGCAGAGTCCCTTGGGCAGGGGTTGATACCTTACTGTCCCCTGGGCAGAGTCCCCGGGGCAGGGGTTGACACTAAGGTCTTAGAGGCAATTGCCTGTAGGGCATTGGGCAAGTACGCCAAGTAGAGGTCATGTTCTACTTTGCCAAAGTGGGCAAGTGGGGGCCCAGGCCGTGGCGTAACGGTCTGGGCACCTGACTGGTAATCCAGTCGCAGTGTGCCGCGGGTTCGACTCCCGAGCCCGACACGGCCTTTACTGCATGTCATCCCCCCATCTCTCTCCCGTTTCCTGTCAGCCTACTGTCTGTCCCTTCAAAAAATCAATAAAAGGCGTAAGCCGAAAAAAAAAAAAAGAAAAGTGGGCAAGTGGGCATGACACCCACTTGCCTGAAAAGTAAACTATCCATTACAATATGATAGATACAAATTGTAATTACTGTTCAATTTAACACATTTTCTTCCCTTTCTGGGACTGTGCGATAAAATATGTCACACCTTAATCTTTATGCCAAATACCTACTATTGTATGAATATGACTATGGGTTCACACTTTTTTTATTCAGTGAATACAGCACAGTAGATAAACAGTGCTCTTATATTACATTCCACAGACCAGAAGACTGGCCACGTTCAGGTGTTTAGACAGATCTCTAGACGGTTGCGTCCCCTCTCAAACGAGCACAGGTCAGGCAACCTTAACTCCCCCTGAACTCCCCCTGCCCGAATGTTTTATTTATCTGCCAGGGGCAGGTGGGCAATTAACCCTTAGTGTCAAGGTCTTTCTTCGGTGCTATCCTTTTGGACTATTTGTGCTTGACTGTACCCCTGCCCTGTTTGCATTTCATTGTCTAATACAATTATCAATCAATCAAAATGCCTGCCTGGGGGTTTGTACTATAGCAGGCTCCCTCCTTTCCCCCCCCACTAACCCAAATCTCTTTGCTGAAAATAGCCGATGGACAAGCTCACAATCCGTTGCTATACATTGTTGTGAGTTTGTAGATCTTCTATTTGGGTTCATGTGGTTAATGTGCAAATATTGTCACATCAGGAATAAACGCATCAATGCTGCAGAAACCTCATATCCCCATACTTTGCATGTTAAAAATGTATGCCCTACTTTATATCACTTCAATGCTTTTTAAGAGATCAAGAATGTGCGTTGTGCACTCATTGTCGAAAACGTCCCCGCGACCGGGCAAGCTCAAACATACGGTGACGAACGGCCCCGGGCGGAGTGGCTCGGAGCACGCAGGCGTTCCCATCAGCTCCGAGTTCCGCTCCAACCTTTCCATAAACTCACTCCCCCGCTTAAAAAATCCAATCTTTCCAAACCGCTCCAGTGCCGCCTACTCACACACGCCCCGATACAGGTCGTACACTACAGCTGTCACTTTTCTATCGACGGTATCTACTGTAACAGATATGATATGCTGCTGACACACGTGAGATGATAGCCAAATATTCTTTAAAAGAACTGAAGATGTTAACAGCCGAGTGTATATTGCATGTCTCCATCCCTTAGCCAGTTTCTACAAAATATCTTCTGAAATCCTGATAGTTTTCTGAAAAACTCAGTGGTTCTCAAACCTGTTAGGGACCCCCAGAATTATCTGTATTATCCGTATTTTGTTCCAGGGAATCACCCCCAGAAGCAAATATTTGTGTTCTGTGAAAGAATACACATCCAAAGATTTGCACACATTTTCACGATTTTAAAAGAATAGCACATCTTCAAGCTCATACTGAGTGCCGCGCTATGAGCTTGTAGATCTGCAATTTTTCAACAGCTCAAGTTTAAAATAATGGTTAGAGTGGTTAAAAGCTAAGGAGACACATATACGTACCAGGTCTAAATAGGTTACCTATTTAGACCTGGTACGTATATGTGTCGCCTTAGATTTTAACCACTTTAACCATTATTCCCTATGGATCCTCATCTAGTTCTAGTCATACTATTTTCTGTTCTTTTTTAATAACAGAAATAATGACGCTGCAACGTCCCAAGGATTTTATTGTCCTTATATTTGTAATCTATTATATAATAGGATGCAACATAAAAAAAAGTGAATCTTGAATCATTCACTGAAAACCGTAACGTAAACTTTTCTCTCTGTCCCCCTCTTGCGTGTGCACCCCCTCCCCCACACACGGGCATCTGGGGAGTGTTATCACACACAGGTCTGATCTCATAACGCTTTAGATTCTCAAGAAGGTCATTATGGGCATGTACGTGTGTGTGTGTGTGTGTGTGTGCACATGCGTGCGTGCGTGCGTGCGTGCGTGCGTGCGTTGATCAACAGGGAGCTGGATGTGTGTTTGTGTGTAAAATGATTTGAGCTGAAAGGTCAGATCAGTGATTCAATGATTGCACTGGAGGAGAGACTGATCACAGGGTTGGAGCACATTGGTTTAGTCCTTTCATCTCCTCAACCTTTAGTTTGATCCCGTTATCTCTTCAGACATCTTGCCCCCGTCAACACGTGCGCCTCTGTTCGTCTTCTCCTACCAAACCTCACCGTTTGCACACATCTCACCGTGCACAACACCTACAGCATGCCTGTCCACTTGTCCAGACATAACACTGTTTCACCCATACAATTGTCATAACTATACTGTACTGTACATTTGCATGAAATGTCATGTTATTGCGCAACATTTCACGGTGATGCAAATTACATCACATTTTAGGCCACACCCCGCTCCACTGCGCGTGCACACACACACACACACACACCGGTGTGTCCCTGGGGGTCCCCGGGGGGGTCCCTGGAACTTCCAGACCCACAGGAACGAGCCCAGGGGGCTGGGCCGGTTCCGGCGAGCCGCCCCACGTTCGGAACGGTTGAGAAATGACAGAGTTACCGCGTGTACTGTACTGTCACTGTACTGTACTGTCCCCCCTGCGCAACAGTGACACTTGGTGATGGAAACCAACCAAACGCTATTTCCGTGCTCGGACACACCCAGGGACACACCCAGGGACACAGCCAGCCAGAGACACACAAAGCTCCATATAGGAGTGGAGTGGTTGCACCACGCAAAAACGTGGAAAGTAGGCTTTCGACTCCACGAAACAGAGAGAGAGAGAGAGAGAGAGAGAGAGAGAGAGATTTGTAATGATGGGGAGGTGCTCCCCGGTGCTCCAGATCTTCCGTTGTATCTAATCATGCATTGTCTGGCCTCTCTCTAGAGTGGAAATGCACACTGCCAGGGAGAAAGGCCAGGGAAGACGCCTGGGCAGGGTGAAAAAGCGAAGAAGAATGAGAGGCGATCATGAAAAGCCTGGGCACAGCGGAGGCTGGAGAGAGAGAGATGGAAGGCAGATAAGAGGAAGACGATGGCAGGAAGAGAAAGAAAACAATTTGTGCCAAAGGCCCACTCATCCCCCACAGGGGAGAGCACAGTTCACATGCAGAAACGGTTGCCAAGTGCGCGGCTGGTCGTAGGGCTCCTGCCACACGAGTGCCAGGACCCAATTAAACCCCCTCCGTTATGTAAAAGACAACTCCCTGCTGCACCTCATACTGCGGATACTGGGAAAGGGAGGGGCTCAGTGGGAGGGGGGGGGGGGCTTTAGACTGATAAACAGGCAGAGGAATAGAGCGAAGGAGGAGGAAGGAATGGAGTAGCAGAGGAGAGATGAAAGGGGGCGATGGAGGGGGTATGAAATAGAGGAGGGCAGTGTAGTGGCGGTGGTGGTGAAGTCAACTTACGTTACGAGGAGACGATTGGAATGAGCACTTTTAGATATCCTTTTAGATATTGATATCCAGAGAGAGAGAGAGAGAGCTCTTAAACCATTTTGACCTGAGATCAGATTTAAAAAATGTCTTCTACATCCTGACAGTTTTCTGAAAAAGCTTTCTGTCAGTCGTTCTTTGATTTTTCAAAAATAGCAGACCTACAAGCTCGTAGCGCGCCACTCAGTGGCACGCTATGAGCTTGTAGATCTGCTATTGTTCAATAGCTTAAGCATATCATAATGCTAACAACAAAAGGGGTTCCCGCCCCAAAATTGGTTAAAGGACAACTTTAGTTTTTTTTCAACCAAGGTTCATGTTTTAGGTTGTTATTAGAGAAAGTAAAATATGAGTCTTAATTTTTTTTCATTTGCTGCTTTCTTTCGTTTTAGTGATTTTAGCTCTTTTTGACAGGGGGGCGGGGGCATTCGAGCATGGGGCTAAATATGTATTTTTTAATTTTTTTACAACATTTTATGGTGATTTATTTTTGTATTATTTACTATAGTCCTAATAAGCCCCAGGAAATTACATCTGGCCACAGCAGATCACAGGATCTACTGAATGTGAAGGTAGCCTACTGGGGGAAGGCTTATACTGTGTGTATAGGCTGAATATGTCAGTTTGTCACATTCAATAGATCCCGTGATCTTTTGTGGTCAGATGTAATTTCTTGGGGTTTATTAGGACTATAGTAAATAATTAAAAAAATGAATCGCCATAATATTTTGTAAAAATATACATATTTAGCCCCATGCTCGAATGCCCCCGCCCCCCTGTCAAAAACAGCTAAAATCCCCAAAAGAAAGCAGCAAATGAAAGAAAATTAACACTCACCTTTTAGTTTCTCTAATAACATCCTACAACATGAACCTTGGTTGAAAAAAACTAAAGTTGTCCTTTAACAGAGAATACACAGTAGCAGAATAACTGATCCAAAACTAAGGAAAACATTAACTCGATATGGACTCAGTGAACGGTGACTGAACCTCTCACCCCATCTCTCTAAGGGAGATGCCAGCCACCGAAAACTCATTTCGGCCGCTTGTATTTGCGACCTTGTTCTTTCGGTCATGCTGTCAACTTTCAAAAGTATAAAGCTAAAGTCTCCTATATGGATGTACAACTATCTCTGACAGAAAATGCACGATATTCTCACTCTCTCACACACACACACACACACACACACTAAGGCTGTCCCCAAACATTCAAGGTTCGAATGTTCGCTCATTAGGGCTGGCACTCGAATCTTAATTAATGGGTTTGAACCATTCGTCTTTTTTATTTTAATTTTTTTATAAAAATAAATATTATTATTATTTTCTTTTTTTTATTAACTCGAAAATATATCTCGGCGAGAATGTGATACGAGCATGTAAAAAAAAGTAAGTTTCTAGTGCATTCCTGTCAGAAGTTATGTCTATCTCCCTTGTTGTACTGTCCCTCTCCTTGACCAACCTTGACCAACAAGCCAATCACACAACAGACAAAATGATTTTCCTTCTCTTATTCGCGCTGCTTGCGTTCCCTTCTCTGACTCTGCCTCAATCAGGTTTACACACACACACACACACACACGATACAGAAAGACAACGGGCGCAAGCCTTTGATATGAGCAGCACGTGCTCTCATCGCGGCACGCACGCACGCAAACACACACACACACAGAGAGAGACGACTTTACGATGATCCCCGTTCCAATGCGTTGTGGTGAAAAGGGTAGATCGCTCACCGTTTGGGGGCCGCGGTGCGAAGCCCCCAAACGGTGAGCGATCTACCCATTGCTCGAGCGAGGGAACCATGCGAGCAGCATGTGCTCTCACAATTTGAGAAAAAGGTTAGTTATCTCTCTCTCTCTCTCTCGCTGCGCTGTGTTGCACTGCCCTCGACAGAACCGAAAGTGCTATATACTTACAGTAGGCCTACAGCAGTGCAGAACCGAGAGAGTGGATGTAAACTGCGCAGCTTTTATGATCACACACACACGCACAGAAAATAATTCGTCCCTGTGTGCAGCCGCGTCAACTCCGGGGGTGCCGAGGCGCAGCTGCACCCACTGGCATTCTGTTTTAAACTTTTAATAGCAGAATATGCACCCACTGTATAGTGACTGTCCTGAATGAAAATGTCACGTAGTCACATACCAGCTTGTGCAGCGTCGGGTGCGGGCCAGAGGTGTTGGGCCGCCGCCCATGGGCATTCAAATGCTAATAAGGTGGCTTTTGTTCTGCTGCCAGGTAGAGAGTATAAATGTCCATACATTACAGTACACGATTCATTTCCAAATCCATTTGACTACGAAACTACGATGATGAAGCCACCTCCTGCAAAGAAGCGAGTCCAGTCCATCCTACAATTCGGCGCCGCTGCTGCCGCCTCAAAGACCCGGCTGCTCGCACCAGAGCCCGCTGCTACATCGACTCCAGTGCCACTGCCCGGCGCTCCTGCGCCTGCCGCCGCCAAGACCCGTCTCCCAGTCTGGCGGGATCTGGGAGTCCCAGAGGAGCTCGCTGTCGCCACACCGACTCTACAAGTAGCTGCCGAGGCTGACAGCACTATCAGCGCCAACACAACGGCTCTTTTAAGAGCTAATAGCAGCCAGCCGCCGAGCAAAAGCCGCAAATATGCCGAAAATATCAACCCTACTGGAAAGAGACATTTACCTGGATCACGTACGACTCTACTAAAGACAAAGTGTTTTGTAGCATTTGCTCTGAAGCTGTGGAGCTGGGTATTCCACTACTATCCAAATCAACACGCGAACAAGATACATTGAATGCGTTTACACGCAATGGGTTTTCCTCCTGGCAAAAAGGCATTGAACGCTTCAAAAGGCACGAGAAATGTGATATGCATCGAGATGCCGCCCTAGGCATCAATCAGAGGCGGAAGGTTGGCGGGGATGTGGAGGCGTCAATTTCGACTGGTAAAGCAAAGCAAATGGCTGAAGCAAGAATCGCTTTGCTGGAGATCCTGAACACGATCAAGGTACTGTCTGAACAGGGAATGGCCCTTAGAGGACACGAGGACAACAATTCGAACTTTTCTGCCATCCTACGCCGCGTCACTGCGACTAGAAGCCCAGAGATGCAAGCCTGGCTGGGTCGAGCAGAATACAAATGGCTGTCCCCCGTCGTACTGAACGAAATGATCGAGATGATCGCTCATGCTTTGCTGAGAACTCTACTAAAGGACATACATGCTGCAGAGTTTTACGCTGTGATTATGGACGAGACAGCTGACATCACAGTCAAGGAGCAAGCATCTATCTGTGTTTGTTTTGTGAATGCCGACCTGCAGACAGAGGAACTTTTTCTTGGTTTTTACGAGACGGCGAGCACAACATCCGAGGCACTTTTCCTGCTGTTACAAGACGCGTTGACGAGATTCTCACTGCCGATAAGTAAACTCCGAGGACAGTGTTATGACGGCGCAGCGAACATGTCTGGTTCCAAAACAGGCTTGCAAGCCCGAATGCAGGCGCTGGAGCCTCGGGCTCTTTACATTCACTGCACCGCACATGTCCTGAATTTAGTAGTGCAGGATGTTGTCGTAAACGTCAAAGTGTGTCGTGATTTCATGGTAGTTATTCGTGACCTAATAACATTGATCAGAAATTCACCAAAGCGACTGGCTGCGTTTAAGGCGTTACAGGACGACGATGCGCCGGCGTTGAAATCGCTGTGCCCAACACGCTGGACAGTGAGAGCTGCGTCGCTACAATCGGTGATTTCCAACTACAGTGCAATCATGGACTTCCTCGATGCTATGTACCACTCCAACGACGCAGCAGCTACGAAGGCTGGTGGCCTGTTTTCGCTGCTAGAGAAGTTTACCACCCTTTTCTCCCTGCAAATGCTGGTGACTTTTTTTTCACGAGTGGAAATAGTCAATGCTGCTCTCCAAAGCCACGATTTGCATCTCCATCAGGCTGCAGACATGTTGGACATGCTCAGAGGAGACATAACGTCCCTTCGTGAAGGTTTCCAGCCACTTTGGGAAAAGACAGTTGCAGCAGCAAGGGAGTTGGGCATAGAAAGCCCGTCTTTACCGAAACCACAGAGAAAAGGACCCAGCCGATTCGACACAGGAGGGGCTCCTCCACACGTCTTCCAGACAGCAGAGGACATGCACCGACAGCAATACCTTGAAGTCATGGACATGGCATCATCATCCCTGAACTGCAGATTTAGTGCTTCGGCGCACCAACACATGGGAGATGTAGAGGACTTTCTTGTCGGGAAGGGCGACTGCAAAAGCATAGTGCAGTTCTACTATGGGAGTGATTTTGACAGTGAGCTGCTGACACTGCATCGTGACATGTTGCTTGCCATGGCAAAGCGGCATAGAGTTCCATGGTCTACTTTTCATGATGTCGTGGAGTTCCTCAAAAGTGAGGACGGGAGGAGCGCCAGATCTAGTTTAGCAGAGGCCGTAAGACTGGTGAAACAAGTGCTGACTGTCCCTGTCACATCATGCACCGCAGAAAGGTCATTTTCAGGGCTAAAGAGACTAAAGACATATTTGCGATCCACAATGGGACAAGCAAGACTCAATCACCTGGTTCTGATAAACTGTCACAGCGACATGGTGCAGGAATTGGACATGGATGCTATAGCCAACGAGTTCATCAGCCGTGCAGCTGTTAGGAGAAACACTTTCCTCGTACGTTAAATGGTACGTCAATAAGCGACCGCCACAAAGCGACTGCTAGCTGTTTATCATTGATCATGCTGAAATGTTGAAACAATTTAATGTTATAGCTGTAATGTAAGGACTCTAGAAACACTTTCCTCGTAAGCGACCGCCACAAAGCGACTGCTTTACTGTTTATCATTGATCATGTTGAAACAAGATACTGAAACAATTGAATGTATTCGTTGTGAACTGAAACACTGTGTTCATTAGCAAACTGTAAATAAATTACCAACCGAAAAACAAAACTCGTTTTTTTTCCACCGCTGGGGGGGGGGGGGGGGGTTATTTGTTTTATTCGCATTACAACACTTACAACAAAATTAAATGCTTGTTACATTTTGTCATTGTAGCTTGTAGTTCAGCTATTTTTTTAATCATGATTTGTAAATGTATGCTAAAAAAATCACACCCGTGTGAAGTGAATATAGCATAGCACAGTACCAAATGCCACCCTACAATCTTGTAGATGGGGGGGGGGGGGGGGGGGGGAGGAGGGGGAGGAGGGGGGGGGGGGGAGGAGGGCGGGGGTGGCACCCACCGCCGTTATAGGAACGTGACGCGTCTGCCTGTGTGTGTGTGTGTGTGTGTGTGTGTGTGTGTGTGTGTGTGTGTGTGTGTGTGTGTGTGTGTGTGTGTTGAGAGAGACGAGAGAGATTGATAAAGAGCGGGGGAGACGCGCTGTGCGCTCTGATCGAGACGGTTATTTTTTTAATTAATTAGAAACAAATGGTCCGAATGTTCACTCGAAAATTCCTGCCGAAGTTCGAGTCCTAAAATAAGGGTTAGGGTACAGCCTTAACACACACACACACACACACACACACACACACACACACACACCATTTGATTGAGATTTAATCTGTCACTACAGTGGCTCCAAAACGGCATACAGCCACTTCGGTCTTGGGAAAAGATCAATCATATTCATAAATTCATTTTCAAGTGAAATCAATGTACAATTGTCACACCCACAGGCCGAGGGATGTTTTATTTTAAATGTAATACTTTTGCTAAGGACCCTTAGCCGTTAGGAAAATCGATAGAGTTGTGCCAACATCCATAAATAACAGGCATCTCATACCAGACAACAAGGCCATGATGTATTAGAATCGGCATCAGGTCCTATTTTTTTGGCTGGCAGATTGGCATGAGCCAAGAGGCTAATTGACAATTTCCAGAGGCGACTGGTGGGTTGTGTCCTGCCGTGCCCCGCATGTGTTTTGCATTTTGAAGACCCACCGGTGTGCGCGGGGCGGTGCGGCAGAGGGACGGAACGTGTGTTGTTTGCGAAACAGCAACGCAACGCAAATTTGGGGTCGAGGAGGAGCAGAATTAGCATCATCCATCATGGTCAAAGACACAAGAAATGACCTTCGACATCTAGACCAGCGTCTGAGTCAGGGCAGTGTGACCCTGAGAAGCCTGCCAAGGAGGTCGTTCCGCAGACATCTGCCCGTGTGGGTTATTTCGATTGTTAATTGGGCTGATTAACTGGCCTTTAGTTTTCAGAGGAACGCTTCTTAACGCATTTTGACCTGACGTTGATATTTAAAAAAAGGCTTTTTTCGCCTGAAATACCTATGTTTCTGTATCAGTGGTGCTCAATATTTCATGCCAAGCCCCCAAAAATATATGTAATTGGCCGCCGACCCCCATCTGAAAATATGTTGTTCCAGGGACCTCCCCCCCCCCAGAAGCAAAGATTTTAGTTAAAAACGTTCTGTCTGAAAGAATATATATTCAAAGATTTGCACCACATTTTCACGACTTTTCAAAAGTAGCAGACCTACAAGCTTGTAGCGCGCCACTCGGTGGCGCGCTACGAGCTTGTAGATCTGCTATATAGTATAATGTAACACTTAAAACACCAAAAGGGGTTCCCGCCGAAAATGGGTTAAGTTCTTACATATACCTGCTGGAACACATCTGTGTCACCTCAGCTTTTAACCATCCATTATTTTAAACTTTAGATATTGGAAAATAGCAGATCTACAAGCTCATAGTGTGGCACTGTGCTACGAGCTTGTAGATCTGCTTTCGTTTGTTTTTTATCATGAAAACGTGTGCAAATATTTGAATATAATTATATTCTTTCAGAGCAAACGTTTTTAACACATATCTTTGCTTTTGGGGGGGGGGGGGGGGGGTCCGGTGGCCAAATACATAATATTTGGGCTCCTTGATATGAAAAGGTTTGAGCACCACCGACATAGAAACATACTTTTTTTCAGAAAACAGTTAGGATTTAGATTAGAAGATCTTTATTTATTTATTTATTTTTTACATCAGTCTCAGGTCTTAATGGGTCAACTGACAAACTAAGATCATTTAGCTCTTAGTTTGAGGTGCTGTAGACGGGTGCAGTACGTAGTTCAGACTAGTCATTGGTCCGACAAACGACAACCTACCTCAAAGCCCGGGAGCAGCGCATGTCGGAATTCCATGCGCTCCCCGCTGTAGACCACTCTGCCCCGGGCTGTAGACCACTCTGCCCCGGGCTGTAGACCACTCTGCCCCGGGCTGTAGACCACTCTGCCCCGGGCTGTAGACCACTCTGCCCCGCTGTAGACCACTCTGCCCCGCTGTAGACCACTCTGCCCCGGGCTGTAGACCACTCTGCCCCGCTGTAGACCACTCTGCCCCGGGCTGTAGACCACTCTGCCCCGCTGTAGACCACTCTGCCCCGCTGTAGACCACTCTGCCCCGCTGTAGACCACTCTGCCCCGCTGTAGACCACTCTGCCCCGGGCTGTAGACTACTCTGCCCCGGGCTGTAGACCACTCTGCCCCGCTGTAGACCACTCTGCCCCGCTGTAGACCACTCTGCCCCGGGCTGTAGACCACTCTGCCCCGGGCTGTAGACCACTCTGCCCCGGGCTGTAGACCACTCTGCCCCAGGCTGTAGACCACTCTGCCCCGCTGTAGACCACTCTGCCCCGGGCTGTAGACCACTCTGCCCCAGGCTGTAGACCACTCTGCCCCGCTGTAGACCACTCTGCCCCGCTGTAGACCACTCTGCCCCGGGCTGTAGACCACTCTGCCCCGGGCTGTAGACCACTCTGCCCCGGGCTGTAGACCACTCTGCCCCAGGCTGTAGACCACTCTGCCCCAGGCTGTAGACCACTCTGCCCCGGGCTGTAGACCACTCTGCCCCGGGCTGTAGACCACTCTGCCCCGGAGCTGTAGACCACTCTGCCCCGGGCTGTAGACCACTCTGCCCCAGGCTGTAGACCACTCTGCCCCGGAGCTGTAGACCACTCTGCCCCGCCGTCTACCACGTGTCTCTCTCAACGTCCCACCCACCCCACCATTGACTGTGCTTCACGCCAGTTCACCCGTTTCCCCAAAATAGGGCCCGAAGTGTTTGTTTTTTTCCCCACCTACAAAATGTACTCACAGTGCATTTGAATTGAAAGAGCCTTTCAGCCTTTTCTGATGTTATACAAACGTTTTACGCAAATGCCCCCACAATGGGTTGAAAGGAGGCTGGATCCACCCGGGCCCAGCAAGAGGGCTCAAGGTGTCTGGATGAGGAAATCGTCTTAGTTCAAACGGGTTTCTTAGCTCCCTTTCCCTTTGATCCGAATCCACAGAGCCAAACAAAGAGACCTCAAACCCCCTCGGTCTCCTCCTCCATCTACCTTTCCCTGTCTCTCCGTTCCAGTCTTAACCCACACATCACCAGGCATACCACAGTACCTATAGCAGCTATAGCACTAGAGCCATGCTTGCAGACCAATATAAAGGTCAGCCCGATTGGTGGTTCAGCAGTTGGGTTCTAGTTATTGATCCGAGTTGAAATTCTAAAAATGTCTTCTACATCCCGACAGTTTTCTGAAAAAGCCATGTTTCTATGTCAAGTCGATTTTTCAAAAACAGCTAAAGCATAACGTGATGCTAACACCAAAAGGGGTTCCCGCCCAGAATGGTTTAAGTACTGCGATTCTCGCCTCTCATCTTCATCCTGTAATGCTGCCACTTAAGTTTAAATGTGAAAATGAAGTAATCTTTGCAGTATTAGACGTTTAAGCACGCACGCACACACACACACACACGTAGTGCTGCACGATTCTTCCAGATGTGAATCCAGGTTTTTTTCCATGAAAATATTTATCGTCTTTAGTCTAGTAGTGACTGAACACTCAAAATTTGGCACCTGGAGCCAACTACTGTGGCTTTATACAGACAACATGCTTGACCTCTCTTAAAAGCAAAAACATAAGGGTAACTAAAATGGATCGGACAGCCGACAAATACCTGCACCATTCTTGCTCAAATTTAGAAATGAGACCGCATAGGTGTCTGAATCTAGATCTGGATCTTTATTAGATTAATTGTGCAGCACTACACACCTGTGTGAAGTGAGTGGTGCAACTGTACCGGTGTGTGGGGGTCCACGGAGGTCCCCGCAAACATCCAGACCCCCAGGAACACGGCCAGGGGGCCTGCCCGGTTCACAAACATCCAGACCCCCAGGAACACGGCCAGGGGGCCTGCCCGGTTCACAAACACCCAGACCCCCAGGAACACGGCCAGGGGGCCTGCCCGGTTCACAAACATCCAGACCCCCAGGAACACGGCCAGGGGGCCTGCCCGGTTCACAAACATCCAGACCCCCAGGAACACGGCCAGGGGGCCTGCCCGGTTCCGGAGAGCCTTCCCGCGTCCGAAACGGTCAAGAAATGACAGAGTTACTGTGTTGCAGCTTTCCGTGCTCAGAGAAGGACATGTGTGTGTCTGTGCGTGCAAGAGCACAGAAGGAGAGAAGAAAAGACTTAACAAAGAAAAAAAGCAGAGCCCAGAGCTTTAGGCAGCCAATTGGATTGTGACTTCAGTGCTCCAAACCCACAGTGAGTTTTAATTAAGCAAAGCCTCCGGGATCAAACCAAGCTCCCCTCCACAGCCCTGTAGCGCACACACACACACACCCAACCTCCCCTCCACAGCCCTGTAACACACACACACACACACACCCAACCTCCCCTCCACAGCCCTGTAGCCAGCACGCACACACACACACACACACACACACACGCACACACACACACACCTTTGCCCATACAAAACAGATTTCAACGCTATTATAGCATAGAACACGATGACTCCAACGATCCCCTACTTCCCTGTATTGAAGATGATGTAATGACGTTTCCCAGCTGTTATGAGGGCTTTGACGTTTGAACAAGTCCTTGCCATCGCATAGGAACTCCGTAAAACTCCCAATTTTATCTCATACATTGTTAATGAACACTGCCCATAATGAACGGTGCAGACAGACATTGTCCTCTTTGTCCAATTCCACATCCACAGAGCAGTTAAAAAAACATTTATATATATATATATATATATATATATATATATATATATATTTATTGTCTCCACCAGGCCGAAGGCATGGGGGGAGAGTATGTTTTGCACTCCGTCCGTCCGTCCGTCCGTGTGTCCGTCCGTGTGTCCGTCCGTGTGTGTGTCCGTGAGCAGCTAATCTCGGCCACCGTTAACCCGGTCGATGCCAAATTTTGCACACACACTCCCTGGATGCCAACGATGAACCTCTGCCCCAAACTTTCCAGAACGGCCTGTTATAGCGCCACCAGGAGGCCGCTTTGTGCAAAACAGGTTTTTGCACAGTACACCTACAGATTTTGTCCAAACATCACGCAAATTGGTACACAGTCTCTCTAGAGCCATTCAATGAAACCGGTCTTTCAGATTTCTCAGACTCCATCCTGATTGGTTAAGATTGGCTTCCAAAGTTCACAGGAGTGCTCAGTTTCAAACAAAATGCTGCAAATCATGAACACATCGCGTGATTTCCGTGAAATTGTGCACCCACATTCCCACTAGGCCGAGGACGAAATGCCACATGAACAATTTCAACTCAGCCTCAAGGTGGCGCTATAACTGGCTGAAAAGTGTTTTTACCTCTAACTGCACGGATCTGTGGATAACTTTGTATGCCAACTCCCTAGAGGCCAAGGAAAAACCTTTGCCTGGAATTTTTCACATCTGCTCTTTATAGCGCCACCAGGAGGCCGACATATGTAAAACACATTTTCTATTATTACTCCTTCAGATTTTATCCAAATGTCACGCAAATCGGTACACATGATCTCCATAGTCATATTCCATCCTGATTGGCCACGATTGGCTCCTACAGTTTTCAGGAGTAGCCCGCTTTGTACAAATCGCCACAACTCCTCAACGCAGCGTCCGATTGCGATGAAACTGTGCACGCATATTCCCACTAGGCTGAGGAAGAAATCCTGGTGGAGACCTGTGCCCAGAAGGGCACTTTTTCTAGTTTAATATAAAAATGGAGAGCTTTTCTTCATGCTTGAAAGGATGACTTGTCTAGAGCAGCTGTTTTAACCCATTCTGAACGGGCACCCATTTCGGTGTTAGCATCATGTTATGCTTTAGCTATTGAAAAATAGCAGATCTACAAGCTCGTAGCGCGCCACCGAGTGGCGCGCTACGAGCTTGTAGGTCTGCTATTTTTGAAAAATCGAAGAACGACTGACATTTTTAGAATCTGATCTCAGGTCAGAATGGGTTCATCAGACCAGTGTGTGTCCCAGTGGAAACCTCGTAAGGAATCTGATCTCAGGTCAGAATGGGTTAAAGGGTGTGGTCCAGGGACCTCCAGGGGTCCTTGAGGGGGTTCCACATGGGGTCCCCTGCATGCAGCACAAGTAGACCATCTCTAGCATCATGCTTCTACATGGCCTACTGGAGTGAGTGCGTGTCCAAGTGTTATGCTCATCCGTCCGATGAGCATAAAAGAACGAGATTAGAGCTCAGGTTCCAGACACAATCACATATAGACGAACAGACAGACAGACGGACGGACCGAGGCGAAAACATTATCTCCCGGATGGCTGGGAGACAGTGTTGATTTTGTGCAACCACTTCATTACGGAGCTTTGTGTGTCTCTGGGTCTGTCCCTGGCTGCCTGCGTCTGTCCGAGCACGAAAATAGCGTTTGGTTGGTTTTCACAACCAAGTGTCACTGTTGCGCAGCCTAACACACATATTAACGGATATGTTACATGATGGTTTTGGGTGTGACAGTACAGTACACGGGGCAGCTCGCCGGAACCCGGGCCGGAACCCGGGCCGGCACCCTGGGCGCGTTCCTGTGGGTCTGGAAGTTCCCGGGACCCCCCCCCACACGGAGTTGCACCACTTACTTCACACGGGTGTGATTTCTTTTCCTTCGACTACCTTTTTTCATTTTCGAAAACTTGACTAAAGCCATGACTAAATATACTGAGAATTTCGTCAACAGATAAACTAAACTAAAATGTTAGGGAGACAAGACATCCAGTAGAAAGACATGTCATATGTTTGGTTGAAAATAGCAGATCTACAAGCTCTGATGCGTCGTGAGCTTGTAGATCAGCTAAATTCAGCATGCAACTAAATCAGACATTACGACGCCACTAAGGCCAGCCAAAAGACATTTCAGCCAGACGGTAGGACAGGGTTTCTCAAAGTGGGTGCTGTGGCACCTCGGTTGCCAAGACGCCAGTCTGAGGGTTGCCTCAGAATACTTTGATCACATTTGGAATTCATCAATATCACTTCAGTTAAATCACTTAGACCCTCTAGGCTTAGTAAACATACCAGAGTTGCACTGTACTTGAGTTATCTTTCCATCCATCCCCCCCAAAATGAGGAGTGGGATCACTTGAAAGCTGCTTGGAGCTCAACATGTGATGAGGCCTTGGGGAGAAGATCCCCAAAACACAAGGAATGGATAACACCAGAAACACTCTACATAATCCAGCAGAGGAGAGAACTGAAAGAAAAAGTGAACAACTCAAGAACAAGAGCCGAAAAAGCCTCAACACAAAAGGAGTACAATAGGTGCCATAAGGAAGTGCGACAGAACATCAGGAGGGACAAGAGATCACAGGTAGAGAGGTTAGCCAAGGAGGCAGAACTCGCAGCGGCTCAAAGGAACATGAAGGAACTGTACAACATCACAAGGAAGCTGTCTGGAACGTATCGACATAGCAACAAACCAATCACAGACAAGAATGGCCAACTGCTTTCAACCCCGGAGGAACAGTGGGTAGAGCACTTCAAAGAGGTTCTGAACAGGCCACCACCAGCAGAACAGCCAGATATCCCTAAGGCCAGGATACCACTAAAAATCAAGTGTCACAGACCAACAAAAACTGAAATAAAAGCTGCAATCAAGCAACAGAAAACCGGCAAGGCTGCTGGCCCTGACAATATCCCACCTGAAGCCCTTAAAGTGGACATAAACACATCCACTGACATACTCCACAGCCTCTTTAGGAGAATTTGGAACACGTCCTTGTACATCAACTTTATTGACTTTGAGAAAGCTTTCGACAGTTTAGACACTATGGCAACTAATGGACCACTATGGAATCCCCACCAACTTGGTCTCACTCCCAATATAGCAAAAACACAGTTGATCAAGATCCATGCCAAAACCACCAATCCTATCCGTAAGAACAACACTGCCCTAGAGGAGGTAGAAGCTTTTACCTACCTAGGCAGTGTTGTGGACACCACCGGAGGGACAGACGCTGACATAAAAAGCAGAACCAACAAGGCTAGAGTGGTGTTCAACATGCTCAGGAGGATCTGGAGCTCAAAGAACATCTCCATCAACACCAAAATGCGCATCTTCAACTCCAGTGTGAAACAGGTGCTTCTGTATGGAGCAGAGACCTGGAGGACAACAACACTTACAACACACAGGCTGCAAACATTTACAAACACATGCCTCAGGAGAATCCTCCACATCTGGTGGAGGGACAAAGTAAGCAATGTGGACCTGTGGAAAAGAACAAGCCAGGACCCCATTGACTTACAGATCCGAAAAAGAAAGTGGAGTTGGATTGGCCACACCCTCAGAAAACCTGCGACAAACATCACCAGACAAGCCCTGAAATGGAACCCCCAAGGAAAAAGGAAACGAGGTCGCCCCAGGAACAGCTGGAGAAGAAGTATCGAGGCAGAAATGGCAGAGAGAGGGCTTAACTGGGGAGATCTCGAAAGAACGGCTAAAAACCGAGTGAAATGGAGGACATTTGTCAACGGCCTATGCACCCTAGAGGAGCAACGGGCTTAAGTCAAAAGTAAGTCATTCCCCCCCAGAATAGCAATGCTGGGGTTCAAGCATTGCGTCCCGCGCCCCTCATGAGCAGACCTGTCGCTGATCCAGGCGACAACGCCTGCGTCACTCGCTCCCTGTCTGAAAGGACCTCAGGGATTCAGGGGTGCCGTGGATGTAAACGTTATTTACAGGGGTGCCCCGAGTCAAAAATGTTTGAGAGAACCACTGCAGTAGGACACACAGATATGAAGGGTCTACAGTTACGAGGCATAGAGGAGAGAGAGAGCACTTTGAGAGAAGAAAAGGAAAATCCCGCAGCGAATCTCAAATTGCAGAGCAAGTCTAACATTGATCTATACATGATTTCCCTGATGAACTAACTCAATTTGTTGAGTTTCTCAAGCAGTGCAAGTCAATGCGGAATCTTCATATTAACCCATTTTGGGTGGGAACCCCTTTTTGGTGTTATTATGTTATGCTTTAGCTATTGAAAAATAGCAGATCTACAAGCTCATAGCGCGCCACCGAGTGGTGCGCTATGAGCTTGTATCTTTGAATATATATTCTTTGAGTTTCCGTTTTTTTTTTACGCAAATCTTTGCTTCTGGCGGGTACCTGGAACAACATATTTTCAGACGGGGGTCGGCGGCCAATTACATATCGTTTTTTGGGGTCAGAAAGATGAGGTTTTTCAGAAAAAAAAAATACATTTTAAAAAGACGCTTTTAAATTTCCGACGTCAGGCCTAAATGCGTTAACAAAGAGTGAAATGGCTCCAACGTGCTTCCCCCACTGTTGACAAGAGCACTCAGTCAGGCCATAGCTGTAACTTACTGCCTGCCAGAAAAGCCACCGGGGAAAGATCCCTTTCCAAGTGGGCGATTATCAAACATAGACAGAGGATCTCAATCACTGACGGCCAGACAGTTTGACGGTGCTCAACGGTCAGCTGAGGCATGATCTACTGCGCTAATCACATTCTGAAGGCCCTCGTTGGTGACTTTGCCTCCAGGAAGAAGCAAGAAGGGGGAAATAAAAAAAGGCCCTTTAGGACATTACCGGTATATGAGTCAGGTATAATTTATTCACGTTCATGAGTATAAATAGTTCTAAGTGCTGACAGGCTGTTTCATCATGGCTATATGAAGCTGACAGCCGCCTAGAAGCTAGTCTAATAGAGAACTCTGTCTTAATGCAGCACGACTGCGTGTGAGTGTGTGTGTGTGTGTGTGTGTGTGTGTGTGTGTGTGTGTGTGTGTGTTTGCGTGTGTGTTGGGGACAGCAGGGCACCAAGACAGGGATAGGCCAGGCAGTGGCGAATTACATTTTGGGCAGGCAAGATGTGTTAATCGTCGTCCCCCCCGTCCGCGCACAATCGTTTTTCAAAGAGATATACCTGCCAGACGAGTAGGACACAAAGGCACGCATTTGCATTCCAATGGGTGACTGAGCGTCCATCCATTAATAGTTCTCGGGTCTTGTTTTCTCATTGTATGGATTTAGGCCAGGCCAGAAATGGATTTGGATAGGCGCCCTTATTGTAGCTACACCTGAGCCCAGGGTCATGGAATGGCTTGATGTGGCCCTGGTTGCACTGAATAAACCATGAACTGGCTGTCTGTCAGTCTGTCTTCCATCGTACGCCCGTCTCTCCGTCTCTCCCTCTCCTGTCCGTCACCTCTTGTTACTCTCTGCGCTGAATTATTGCTCCTTTTCAATCTCACCCTTTCATTCTGCCCTTCACTGTCCCCTCACTATCTATCCATCTTTTTGTCGTCGCCATCACTCACTCCTATATTTTTGAATCTATTTTATTCTGTGGGGCATACTCTGTATGGGGCCGCTAGAGGCGGGATCAACGCGAGACTTATGACATATTGAAGCGCTGCCACAGCTCAATGTAAACACAACCTAACAAGACTACAACTCGAGATTATTATGGAGATATCAGATTTTGGTCCCGCTGCTTCCGGGTTCATCGTTTCTGCCTGAGAGATCCCAGATGCAGGCAGGAGGAGGGAACTGGTGAACTCAGTACTGCCGCAATCTGGAGGAGTCAGGTTAGGCTGAGGAAGCAATGCCACTTAACTTTTTTTCAAATCAGCCTCATGGTGGCGCTATAACAGGCCAAGTAACCTCTTTACATGCATTAATCTGCATAAAACTTTGTGTGCACAAAATGTGTGCACACTCCCTACGGGCGGGCGGCTGTGGCTCAGGAGGTAGAGCAGGTCGCCCAATGATCCCTGGGTGGGCGGTTCGAATCCCGGCTCCTCCTCCTCCTGTCCACATGTCGAAGTGTCCTTGGGCAAGACACTGAACCCCACATTGCCTCCAATGAGTCGGTCGGTGTGAACTTGCCACCATTGGTGTGTGAATGTGGGAACTGAGGACGCTGGTGTCGACTGTTCGCCGCTTCACCTCCCAATGTATGAATGAATTAACCATTGTAAAGCACTTTGAGCACTTGGAAAAGCGCTATAAAAAATGCAATTCATAAAAATGCAATTCATTACAGCCCAAGGAAAAACATCTGGCCTGCATTTTTCAATTCTTCCTTTTCGAGCTCCACCAGGAGGCCCATTTTTTATATTAGTACTTCAGATTTTATGCAAATATCAATCCTGGTGGAGACCTGTGCCCTGAGGGCCACTTCATCTATAGTTATCTCTCCTATGGTACCAACATCAATACAGAATGGACATGTGGACAACAAAATATTCAATGTTTTGCATCTGAGAGGCAAGATCTGATCAAATGGGCTCACATAAAATGGCAAATAAATAATGGTTTTTGATATGCAAAGGGTTGAAAACCACTGATATTTTCAGTTAATCGTAGCAATTAATTATAGCAGTTAATTATAGCAAAAATAATTGCAATTTTGCTATAATCCCATTTTGTTATAAACGTCATAATTGTTTCCAAAACGTTCCATGTTGAAAAATGTTCATACATTAAAAAAGCTACAAGCTAATTTATCAGCTATTTACACTATATTACAGTGTAATATTACAATGTAAACACCGAGTGGCGCGCTACGAGCTTGTAGGTCTGCTATTTTTGAAAAATCGAAGAACGACTGACATAGAAACATAGCTTTTTCAGAAAACTGTCAGGATGTAGAAGACATTTTTAGAATCTGATCTCAGGTCAAAATGGGTTAATTACCAGGCAAACAGAAATGTATTCTTCATCCATATGTTCCAATCAGGGGGGCAGTCAGACAGATATTTTGTGAAGCCACAAGGAAATCGGGATTTCCTGAAAGTTCATATAATGGCCTGTTGTGGCGCTGTCATTGGGCCCAAAAAAACCCATAGCCCCATAGAAGTCCATGTATTTGGGCCCAACTTCACCTAGACTGTATTACCTTAATAAACATGGTCATGAATACTTTTTGCTTCCAGTCACTAGTTTAAAGTCTCATTTCTAATGTCATAATATTCTTTTTGGAGAATTCTGGTCCCATTTATAAAAAAAATGACCATAAAGCATGTTCTGAGGGGCGTGGCTACCGTTACAGTCTATGATCGGGATTCCCCACCCACTCGAGTCAAAATAAAAACCAACGAAGAAGAAGGGGGGGAAGTCCCGCCTCGTTGTCTGGGCCAGCCAATGGGCCAGCTGGGCCCAAAGCCCCAAACGGATCTAGAAAGATGGCGATTTACAATTCAAGGACTGACAGGCTTCATTTTACGTCCATGTTAGACCCGGGGAACGCTTTGTCCATATTTTTTTACAGTCTATGGTTCCAATGCTCCATGCCAAAAAAAAAACCACAATCAAATCGTTAATAGCAATATTTTTTGTGACAATTACATCGTCAACTTAAAATGTGTAACGGTGACAGCCCTAGTGTTGGTTAGAAACGTATGACCAGAGGCTGCTCTCACTCCCACGAGTGTACTGCAATGTAGGCTAAGGCGATTGATGTCCCCTCAACCAGAACCACAACCCCCCCCTCCCCAACAGCCTGAGTGGAGCCGTGTAGGGGCTGCCTTTACAAGCTCTGGGAATGTCTGAGTGAGTGTGAATTTGTATGTATACAGTATGGAAACCTCCTCCTGCAACCATCCACTCCCCAATAATAATAATAATAATAATAATGCACTCTCAGTTAACTTGCCCAGGTAAATGTAGACTACTGGAGCACTGGTTCCCAAACAGCAGTGCTTTTTCGAGGGCGGTCCCGCGAGATGGGTGGCCAGCCTGCAAATCAAAGTTCAGTCAAATAACTCACAAGTACAAGTGTGCTGCGTGCGTAGAATATTTTATCTTGGCGATCGGCTCTGCTACATTATTCTCCCTGCTCGGCACAATTAAACACCATCATTAAAAATTAACACAATCAGCAACGGGATTTCATTCAAAATAGAAGCCCGGGGTGCCGGGAAGATACGGCCGCTTTTACTCTGTAAAGACATATTTTTGCTTGCTTACCGTGATCTAAAAGCCGCTGAATAATCGCTCGTGTTCATATTTTTAACGAAAGGCAGGTCAGAAGACAGAAATTAAGAGCTTAGTATAATTATCCATCTGATCAAAACCACAGCATGAAGCCGCTCAAGTATACCTGACTGAACTAACTCCGCAAGATACGCATCATATATGGGGAAATAATTGAGCATGCAATAGCATAATCACAATAATCTTGAATCATATTCCATCATATTCGAGGGCTTTTGGAGATAAATTACTCCAGACCCAGTGGGTGTCTGTCTGTATACAGCTGTGATGCTCGGTGATGTTCGTTATGCATCAAGGCAATTATGTCTCTGCACTGCACTGTCAAATAGGACTACATCTGGCTTTTGTTCAAGCTGTTATTAATAACTGAAACGCTTTGTGATTTAAAAAATAAAGCACTTTGAAAGCACTTTTTTCTTTTTTTTCAGGGACCACCGGTTGAAAACCCATGCCGTAATTGTATAAATTTTAAAACAACAAATCAAAGCATGAATGAAGAAAGCAGTGAAAATAGCCGATCTGAGAGATTTCTTCCTTAGAGTTCAGTTAAGTTTATTTACTAGTTTATTAGGGTCAAATCGTGATACCGCACACGTGCGCGTACATACACAGCAGGATGGAAAACAACAGGCATCTTCAATAGGAATACAGTGGAGGTGTACCTTATGTCCCAGAGGCCTGTGTCTTGAGAGTAGACATCACAGGCGTAATTAATCGTCCTGTAAGCACGCCGCAGTGATTCAAGTTGTCCGCCTCTATTTTGCGCCAGCTGTGTTAGTTAAAGTTTGAACACAATTTAGGCTTGACTGAACATTAATAAACACCGTCCGCCTCCTCCTACTGGCGTCGAGGAGAGTAATGGTAATTAGCAGATGGCTGACGAGGCACCACAAATATAGTAAACACACTAATGGGCTGACAGTCAGTCAGCACTTCATGACTGGGCCACCTGGGCAGTGGTGACATCGTAACCACTGAACAGTCAGGCAACTATACACAACGCAGAGACAAGCCTATTACTCTTACACGCAAATCTCATTGAAGGGGACGTTTTTATTTATTTAATTAGTGATTCATTACAAAATGCAAAATGTAACTGTGTTATTATGCACAGTTACATTCAAGTAATTAGGTGCATGCGTGCGTGCGATAATGTACACATACTGCATTATTCAGTGATGTCTACATCAATGAATAATGGATATGTGTGTCTGGCTTACACCAGACTTTGTTTGCGCTCCTGTTGGTCCTTGTGTACGTCCATCTGTCTGTGAACAACTAATCTCCGGCACCGCTTGTGCTGATCGTGTTGATTGCCATAGCGAGTTTTCTTCCAAGCACCCTTTCTGCTACTAAACTCCTGCAATGTTGTCCAAGACCTACATGTAGTTTGCGGGACCTGGGTATAGGGTAAGCAACCCGGCGTGGCGGAGACCTGTGCTCCAATAAGGAGACACCTTTTCCAGTTGCAACCGGCATACACTCGTATAGGCATTAAGTCTGTGAAAACATACCTCCAAGCGTGCACACACACACGCTGCATGCATACGCATTACCTTCAGACACACAGAGCTTATAGGGTCAGAGTGGACATCCCTCGCACAGCTCTGCTCTGAACGGACCGACAGAATGGAGCCAATTAAGCGTCCATTAGCGCCTGCTGGGCAAGTAGCGCCTACATGATACTGGCCTCCTCTTTCTCGCTCTTACGGCTCCTTCTTATGCTCGCTTTCTCTCCTCCCCTAAGTTCTTCTCCCCCCACCGCCTGCACTCTCCTCTTTAGAAATATTTCTCCGTTAGCCTCTCTTCTCTCTCTCTCTCATTAGAGCAGTACCAGCCTTCCTTCCCAGGAGAGCAAGGGTTGAGGATAAAAATAGTTCTTCATAGCTCAGTCAGTCGCCCATTTTTCTTTCTCTCTCTCTCTCTCTCTCTCTCTCTCTATCCCCTATAACCAGGTTTCTCTTTAACACTTGCAGCGCTGGCATTTATTGAAAAATTAGGATCTAATTCACGCCAGCATTTTTTCCAGCCGAGCTCATCATTTGACTAAATGTTAGTTTCCCCAGGCTAACGTAAGTAGCATTATGGCTCGATCGATCGAATGCACTATAAAAGCGCAATTGCCATTAATCAACGGCAATGGCAGTAAGCGTAGTATCAAAAGCTCTCTCTCTCTCTCTCTAAGTCAGCAACAAAAGTTCAGAAACTTCGGTTAATCATTTCTCCACTGGTTGATTAGTCACCTTTACAACAATGTATAGATTGTCAGGATTGGGTGTTCGTGGAATGAGTAACACAATTAACAAAATGTGGGTTAGCGCCTCCAAAAGAATTGCCAAAATGGCAAGTGGTTGGTATTCATCCTTGCTTTGAGTTGCTTAGTGGATTGGATGATTGCACTCTCACACAGTAATAAGGAATGAAAAACAGATATTGGCCAGTTTTACACTATTATCCAAAAGCAGCTGCAGCTTGGCACCATGCTGGTCACCAAACCTAGCCACATTTTGCTGTGGGATGGGATGGCATCCCATTCCTCAGCCATGTTTTGTTGCAAGTCCTCCAACGTGGTTCTGTTGGTCACTCTAGCACATACAGCACGTCCAAACTGATCCCACAAGTGTTCAAATGGGTTGAGGTCTGGACTGACAGCAGTCCATTCCATCTACTTCACTCCCAAATTCTGTAGGTAGGCTACACTGTGATGACCCTGGCTCTGTAGGGGCGAGCGTTGTCATCCTGGAGGATGGCGTTAGGTCCCAGATTCTGAAGATATGGGATCGCCACTGGCTCCAGAATCTCCTCCCGATATCTCACTGCATTTGATATTGCCTTCAATGATGACAACCTCAAGTTCTGTCTTGCCTGTGAGAGAGATACTGCTCCATACTATGCCTACGTAGCTGATGCAGCTGCTTTTGATCTTCAACCCGCTACTGAGTTCCCTAACAATGAGTGTAAAATATGAATAAAGTGTAAAAATATGTGTTGTTTTTCCCTCCATAACTTGTGTGAGAGTGCAATCCACTAAGCAACTTGAAGAAAGGCTAAAGGTATCTGCCAGTCTGCCTGTGTTTTAACTATCTGTGTCCCACATGGAGATCTCTGTATCTGCCAGTCTGCCTGTGTCTGGAGAGTGCAAACTGACTGTGAAGTGGTTAAAGCGTTATTCATAGTCTGGATTTTCGGTGGTGAGGTGACCACCGAACTACAACATGACATCACTGAGCCGCGGTGAAGAGCAAACCACCGCCACCGCCCTTCTCTCTGTCTTTACTCACCACCGCTCAATGTTAATTCAGCTCCGGTGGTTACCTCACCACTATGAATGAGCCTTTAGTAATCAATTTGCAGGTGTGGGGTTGCCATGGCAATCAATTGGCTGAGGCAGAGGCTGGAAATTGCACATGTGAGGGAACTTTGGCCCACTGGCAGAGCCTGAGCAGAGCATTTTGTGGTGGTTCTGGAGAACCGTGGGTCCGACCGACTCGATACCGGGCACTGTACTCCCTGCGAGGGTGTGGAATTTAAGGTATTATTAGTGAGGACCTAGTATATGAAGATAGGTTTAAAAGTGGTGAAGTGGTCCTTTAAGATCCGTGGTGACATAATCAGTCCCTAACCAGTCAGTTTGCTGACCGAGGCAGAATGAGTGAACTATTGAAATGTCACGTCAAAAGAATGTGTCGGTCCATTCACTTAATTCTGGAGAACGTGTTGCAGTTTTTATTTTATTATATTTATTTTATGCATGTCAAATCAGGACACATAATTTCAGATATATGGGTCTGGCTCTTCCTGAAAGGATCAAGTCAACGACATTGGACAGGATGTTTCTGGTAAGTTCACAAACAGTATGTTGGCAACAACTGGGTGGTAAACAGCCGCTGTCAATGTTGAGTCACAAATTGGTATGTTTAAACAAAATGCCAAAGTATACCAATTAGACCATACTGGCTGTGTGTGTGCAGTCATTATCTTCTCAATGGTGGGGGTTTATCTGACTCAGAGAGTAGGCAAGGAAGAATCTCCAGTGCATGTTCTGCTGCCATCTCTTTCTCCACAGAAACACACAAGTTAAAACACACACATGCACGCACGCACGCACGCGCCATCTGGCTGATATGAAAGCAAAGCTTTTTAAGCTGTCTCCTCATTAGTTTTTATATTCTTTCCCGTCAAACGCACACAGAACGCGGACGAGCAAGAAGAACGTAGTGAGAGAGGATAGAAGGAGATGAGAGAGATCTACACAAGATATAGAGGAATGAGAATAGAGAGAAAGAAGGAGAGAGAGAATGCAAGAGGGGATATACAAACTGCTCCCCGCATGGCACAACAACAGTGATACAAACTTTACCCGTTAAGAATACTTTAAGAAACAAGTTAAAAATACACTGTCTGCCATTCACAGCCAGTCACCGGGAGCTCGGTTGGCAGCCTGGGTGTTGCTGGAGGACACGTTGATGTGTTTCTGGCTGCAAACCAACCACAGATACATTGAAAGTTGATATTTCTGAACCACCCAAAAACATATCAACGTTTCCAGAAGTCACCTCAATCCTAACAACCCACCCACACACACACCTGCGCCCACCCATTTTAATATAGGATTATGAACGATTGTAGAGTATAGCAGCAGCAGTTAATTTAACTACCTATTTAATTGATTACAAAACAATAATGTTTATCAAATATATATAAATATATACTGTGTAGTGTATATATGTTTTAATTTTCAAAAATAAAAGCATTCTAGTAGTTCTGTAACTACAATCTCTCTACATTCAGGGGATGACGTCGTGACGTCCACTGTTTTTCGTGTAGCTCAGAAGAGTGTAACCAAATGGATGAGTCCTCCTCGGAATTGAATTTACTAACTATAATAATAAGGGACATTCAAGCTTGTTGGCCTACTCTAAAACTACATGAAACATTGGATTGCATAAGAATCACTTATAGTAGCTTAAACCATTTTGACCTGAGATCAGATTCTAAAGTGGTTCAGTGGTTCTTCGATTTTTCAAAAATAGCAGACCTACAAGCTCGTAGCTTGTAGATATGCTAAAGCATAACGTGCTAACACCAAAAGGGGTTAATATGGAAGTCAGACTCAGAATAAATAATGAACATATTAGAATTAGACAGACAGACAGACAGACAGACAGACAGACCTTCACAGGTTCAAAATGACAGACCCAAACCCTAATTGACCCCTGAAATTGGTTCCGAGATCCGAGTGGAGCCAGCATAAAAAAAAAAGAAAGACGCACCCGCGGTACCCATTATTTAATGGAATAACATTAAATCACATGTTTTCACCTCGATGAATAAGTGATGTCATGCAATACATGATGATCACACCATTGATTCCACAGAGGTTTGATGCGCTTTGTGCATGCATGCTCTCTCGGATTTCACTTTAACTGATGGGGAAATAACTTTGTTCCCCCCCATACAGTATAATGCGCTGCCGTTATCTGATCCCTGGTCAGCCCGTTTATCACAGCAGCCCGATCCCCACAGGCATCTGCTGTTTTCATACCGTACTTTGTTTTAGCTTGTTTGACACCTTGATCGGGTTGAGAGAGCGACTGTGAAGAATGGTCATTGCCGTCAATTACGCAAACAAAAGGAGAACAGTGCTAGAACAGCGCCGGTTAAATAATAAATACACCAGTCATCCCCCAATAGTGCGGGGACATTCAGACCCTTCTGAACTAACGATAACGGCGTGTCTGGATCTACCCCAAGTTATGGACATGCCATATCATGTCATGTTCCTAGTCTCCTAGAGTATATGATAAATCATATTACATCATACATTGTACCATATCAACATTATAGTACAATTGCACAAACATCCCTTTCACTTAATTAGCCCAAACTGTACCAAAATGGGACCATGGCTCGTTCATAAAACATCAAGACATGGGCAAAGAAGAGCTGTGAATATTTTTCAGATATTCAAACATGAATGAGGATAGCCCCGATAAGCCATTCTCTGCCTGGTTATAGTCAATTAAACAGTTTTCACTCCAGCACTTCAAACTGCCATATTCACATAATGTTGGAGAAAATGAATTCACTTCACTCACCATCCTTATCGGCTCTTCGGAATATCTGTGGACAGAGAGAGAGAGAATGGTGTTAAATGGAGATTAACATAAAATATTCTGCATTCAAAACATAAAAGCGAAACATATCGATAATAAAGTTTCTAGAACTATTATTCAGTATATCAGCCTTCCTCTCAAAAAATAAAATAGAATACAATACTAGAAAAAGTGCCCTTCTGGGCACAGGTCTCCACCAGGATAGGAATGTAGGACATTGCAGCTTGCCTTCATCTGGTGGTTGGATAAAAGGGCAACAAAAGTAAAAAATCACGCGATGTGTTCATGATTTGCAGCATTTTGTTTGAAACTGAGCACTCCTCTGAACTTTGGAAGCCAATCTTAACCAATCAGGATGGAGTCTGAGAAATCTGAAAGACCCGTTTCGTTGAATGGCTCTAGAGAGACTGTGTACCAATTTGCGCGATGTTTGGACAAAATCTGTAGGTGTACTGTGCAAAAACTTGTTTTGCACAAAGCGGCCTCCTGGTGGCGCTATAACAGGCCGTTCTGGAAATTTTGGGGCAGAGGTTCATCGTTGGCATCCAGGGAGTGTGTGTGCAAAATTTGGCATCGACCGGGTTAACGGTGCCGGAGATTAGCTGCTCACGGACACACACACGGACGGACGGACGGACGGACACACGGACGGACGGAGTGCAAAACATACTCTCCCCCCATGCCTTCGGCCTGGTGGAGACAATAATGGGTGTCTTAGTTCTAGTAGTGGAACTATTATCCCATCTGATCCTAATAATCTGTACGTCTCACCAACTAAGCTGGCAGCATACTGCAGTACACTATGGCTCTGAAATACAGGTGCAATCATTATTAATGTCATGTCAGAGAACAACATTGCTGTGAAAACAGCTATATTAACACTACAGACTGACAATGATGATGCTTTTCATTGAGATTTAGTTTAGTACATTAGTTTGAAATTGGGTATATTGGCCCATGAATCTTTATGCAGCGCCTCGGGGGATATGTGACTCTCTAATAATTCAAGCAGAGGACCATTAAAGACTTTCCCAGCCGCCGAAACACTCATCCACGCATGCATTACATCCCGGATTGATTACTGCAACAGTATCCTCAAACGGCACCGCCTCCAAAGTCCTCAACAAACTCCAACGCGTCAGCTGCCCAGTACACGCTCCAGAGACCACCATAGACATAAGGTAGGCTCTGGGGCGTCTGTATTTCAAGGGAAGGTCAACGGGAGGCGATATTGGCCATAGCTTTCCCGAGATTCCTTGTGAAGCATAGGGGAAGGAAAACGGAAGAGCGGAAGGGGACGTTCGTTATAGGCCAATCGGAGTCGCGACTCCCTCTTTCCCAGCAGCACTTCAGGATTCCACTTGACTTCCTCCTCCCGTCTGAGACGGGTCGCTCCAACGACCTGCAGCGACCAATGAGGCATCTACGGTATATATTTTTAACCCATTCAGACCTGAGATCAGATTCTAGACAGTTTTCTGAAAAAGCTATGTTTCTATGTCAGTCGTTCTTCGATTAAAAAATAATAGCAGACCTACAAGCTCGTAGCGCGGCACTCGGTGGTGCGCTATAAGCTTGTAGATCTGCTATTATTCAATAGCTAAAGCATAACATGATGCTAACACCAAAAGGGGTTCCCGCCCCAAAAGGGGTTAATATCTATGGAGACCACATTACACCTGTCCTCCACGACCTACACTGGCTCCCCGTCAAAACAAAGAATTCACTACAAGATTCTGCTCACCACCGACAAAGCACTCAACAACCAACAATTGCCTTTCAATTCAATTGCCTTTATCTCGGATTCCTTTCCCAGATTGCACCCCTAGTCAAAATGAGCTTTATTCCACGGCCCATAATGAAAGAACCCCTGATGGCGTCCACAAAGTGTCTTCTCCTGGTGAAAGAAAAGACGAGCGTCTGTCACAACACAAATCAGGTTTCGGAGGAACCTTCAAAATAACAGGTTTCATTGAAAAAAATTGGTGGTTTTGGAATGGCAGGGGATGTGTTGAATAAATATGTACGAAGAGAGTAAACACACTCATGCACACATTATACTACCGTATTTGGTACGGTAGTATAAAAGGTAGGTGGCTAGCGCACATCCAGTTCTTGTCTGGTGCTGGACTAAGGTAAGTACAGTGAAGAGAGGAGAGTCCGCACACAGATTTGCTCCAAGGTGTTTGCTTAATTAATTGTGTATTAATTATGGTGTTTTGAATAAAAAGCAAACACCTTGGAGCAAATCTGTGTGCGGACTCTCCTCTCTTCACTATTTGGTACGGTGCCAGAATATAATTCAGTGATTCTCAAACATTTGTATATCAACGACCCACAAATTGATAGTCTTTTTTTCAAAATAGCCGATCTTCAACTTCACAATGCAACGCATAGACTGCGTGAAAAGAGGAGTTAACGGGCAATTATGGGCACTAGATTTGCCCGTAAACCTCAAGTTTAGCGGGCATATACAGTAATATACGGTAATATACAGGTGTGATGGTACAATTCGGGAGTTTACCAGAGTTTGTTGAAAAGTTTAATGGGAGTTTCCTGTAATATACACATCCGTATTCCATGCTTTTTGCGCAGATAGGTTGTCCTTTTCTCCACTTTCAGAACCAGTAATATAAACTCTATGTTAATGTTATGTATGTAAACATGCATTTCAATATGATATGGCCCAGTTCCACCACCCACACACACACACACACGTGTGTGAAATGTTCCTGAATTATACCTAGGTGACGGTTTGCAGCATGTCACATCTGAAAGGTGCTTTGCACAACAATGGCAGTGTACACACAATTATACAGAGTTGATGAGTACAGAACCTGAACCTAATTTATGTAAAATAGCATTTTGAATTTCCACACTTCCCAAACAGTTCGACACTTCACACAATGTCAGAATGACACTTCACAAACAATATGGAAAAAATACATTCCTTTGCTTCACTTGGTGAGAGCTGAAGGAAAGTCATTAGAGAAATGCAATTTGCTTGTCAGACAAATGTCCTTTTCTCAGCTACAGGAGGTGCATGTATGTACAACATTTGGAACAATGTAGGTGGACAACCTCTGATGCCATTTAGTCAGAGAAAGTTGTCAGAATCATGTCAAATCTGGGAATACATTTCTTACCAAGAAATGTCTACACCAATGTATTTGTAAAGGTGTGTACTGTCTACTAACATATCCCACATTGTAATTTATTCAGCCACCCTAGGGGAATTTTTGACAGCTGCTGAAAGTTGGGGTACCATTAACAACCTATATAAAGACAAATGTTCTAAATTCCATTATTCTCTAAGTAGCATGTGATGTGTCAAACTAGGGGGTTTTCATTATTCTGAATCAGTTTTGCACAAAAAACACTCATTGGGCTAAAGACGGCCATAGCCATCATCACAAATGTGATGAGGTCAAGTGGATATGAATGAAGAATCATGAAAATCCCCTAGTTTGACACGTCACATGCTACTTAAAGTATAATTAAATTTAGAACATTTTGCCTAATATTGGTTGTTGATGGTAGCCCAACTTTCAGCAGCTGTCAACAATTCCCTTAGGGTGGCGGAATAGAAACCAATGTGGGATGTGTTAGTAGACACCTTTACAAACACATTGGTGAAGACATTTCTTAGTAAGAAATGCATTCCCAGATTGTATTAACATCGCCTAATTATGTTCATAATAATTTAACTACTAGCTCAGATCCAACTGTGACATTATGGGGCTGAGTCTGAAGCATATGACCTGACCTACATAGACTAAGGTCTATTGTACATTGTCCCCAATCTTCCTCCAAGAAAAGAAACCCTAGTATCTTTACTATACTCACTTCTTATACAAGAAACGGATGGTTTGTTCATCTTGGAGTGAGACCAAACGACCTAGTGTCAGTAGCAGCTCAAATGAGCGATGTTCCCACTTATTCCCAGTGACAAACTGTTCAGAGTTGTGAATGTGACTGCACCCACTGGTCATGTACTGTAGACAGACAGACAGAGAACTACAAGCCTGAGAGGAAGCATACTGTTCCAGAGAAGGGCTGAACTCTAGTCTCTCTCTGATGCACTAGTGGCCACCATTACGTGTACTGTACATGTTGAGACTAGAGAGAGAGAGAGAGAGAGAGAGAGAGAGAGAGAGAGAGAGAGAGAGCAAAGTTAAAATACCCCAATATTATCGGCTGAAAAGTCAGAGAAAGAAAGATTGTTCTATAGGAGAGATGCAGGGAGAGAAGAGTGGAGAGTAGAGGCGAGGAGACGGTGAGGAGAGATTAGAGGAGAGGAGATGGTGAGGAGAGATGGTGAGGAGAGGAGATGGTGAGGAGAGATGGTGAGGAGAGATTAGAGGAGACTAGGAGATGGGGCAGAGGATAAATGAGAAGAGACTGAAAGGAAAGGAAAGGAAAGGAAAGGAAAGGAAAGGAAAGGAAAGGAAAGGAAAGGAAAGGAAAGGAAAGGAAAGGAAAGGAAAGGAAAGGAAAGGAAAGGAAAGGAAAGGAAAGGAAAGGAAAGGAAAGGAAAGGAAAGGAAAGGAAAGGAAAGGAAAGGAAAGGAAAGGAAAGGAAAGGAAAGGAAAGGAAAGGTGGATTAAGAAAACATGCAGTAGAAGGGGAGTTTGGGGAAGCCGCAAGGACCAAACAAAGAGAGGAAACAAAGGCGGAGAACACTGAAATTAGGACAACAGCAAGCGTATCACAGCAGCACAGCAGAGGAGAGGGGAAGGCAAGCGTATCACAGCAGCACAGCAGAGGAGAGGGGAAGGCAAGCAGCGTAGTACAGCTATAGACCGATTCCGTACCGGTTTCATGGTCGCAGCCTACGTATTTCCTGTAGGCGGACTCGACGTAGCTGCGGGGGTAAAACCCTCACCAGGCGCACATCTTCCACTACAGTGAACGGCAGAGTGACTGATGTTAGTTTGCCTCAAACTTTACTCCTTTACCTGCTTTTTTACTAACACTAACATTACAAAGATGCCCAGAACATCGAGATGAACCTGTGTAGTTTATGGCTGCTCCAACAGTAGTGGCAACATAACAAATCAAATAAAACGGAATGTCTAATATCCACCGCGATGGCTGAGACCAGAGCCATTGAGTAATGGTTGAGACAAAGCAGTGAAGAATCCTGCAAGATACATAATTTCAGTCTTACCCAATACCCAATCTTTCTGTTTTATGAACACAAGGCTGCTGTATTTTATACCTCATACTAAGCATTTAAAGTATGAGGTATAAAGTACAGCAGCCTTGTGTTAATAAAACAGAAATATTTGGTATTGGGTAAGACTGGCGTTATGTATCTTTCACTGCTTTGTCTCAACCATTGCTCAATGGCTCTGGTCTCAGCCATCGCGGTGGATATTAGACATTCCGTTTTATTTTATTTGTTATGTTGCCACTACTGTTGGAGCAGCCATAAACTACACAGGTTCATCTCGATGTTCTGGGCATCTTTGTAATGTTAGTGTTAGTAAAAAAGCAGGTAAAGGAGTAAAGTTTGAGGCAAACTAACATCAGTCACTCTGCCGTTCACTGTAGTGGAAGATGTGCGCCTGGTGAGGGTTTTACCCCCGCAGCTACGTCGAGTCCGCCTACAGGAAATACGTAGGCTGCGACCATGAAACCGGTACGGAATCGGTCTATACTGAGAAGACAGGCCCACGGGCACACGCACGCACGCACACCCTAGCCCTGTTTTTAGGACTCGGACTTAGTCAGGAATTTTCGATCGAACTTCCGAACCATTAGTTTCTAATTAATTATAAAAATAACTGGGAGCGCACTGTCTGGGAACTGTCTGGGGAGGCAATGGGGGGACACTGACTGGGGAGGCAGTGGGGGGACACTGGGAGGGCACTGGGGGGACACTGTCTGGGGAGGCAGTGGGGGGGGGCACTGTCTGGGGAGGCAGTGGGGGGACACTGTCTGGGGAGGCAGTGGGGGGGGGGACACTGAAGGCACTGGGGGGACACTGTCTGGGGAGGCAGTGGGGGGGGGGCACTGTCTGGGGAGGCAGTGGGGGGACACTGTCTGGGGAGGCAGTGGGGGGGGGGGGCACTGTCTGGGGAGGCAGTGGGGGGACACTGTCTGGGGAGGCAGTGGGGGGGGGACACTGAAGGCACTGGGGGGACACTGTCTGGGGAGGCAGTGGGGGGGGGGGACACTGTGAAGGCACTGGGGGGACACTGTCTGGGGAGGCAGTGGGGGGACACTGTCTGGGGAGGCAGTGGGGGGGGGGGACACTGAAGGCACTGGGGGGACACTGTCTGGGGAGGCAGTGGGGGGGGGGGACACTGTGAAGGCACTGGGGGGACACTGTCTGGGGAGGCAGTGGGGGGACACTGTCTGGGGAGGCAGTGGGGGGGACACTGGGAGGGCACTGGGGGGGAACTGTCTGGGGAGGAACTGGGGGACACTGGGGGGGCACTGTCTGGGGAGTCAGTGGGGGGACACTGTCTGGGGAGGCACTGGGGGGGGGGGACACTGGGCGGCAAAAAAAAACGAATGGTTAAAGCCCATTAATTAAGATTCGAGTGCCAACCCTATCGAGCGAATGTTCAAACACAGCACACACACACACAGTGAACACACACACACACACACACACACACACTTTGTCACAGTGAATAATTCGGATAACATCAAAACTTTGACATTGACATTTGAATGTTTGAGGGAATGGGCAAAGCCATATAGGAGAGTGAAATGCCAAAAGAAGAGTATGTTGTCACAAATTGAAGATGTTAACTTGTGATATGTACAGTAGGACCTTTGTGCAGAGAGCTGGGGAATGCTGGAGAATTTTGACAATCTGTTATCTAGGACCTCACGAGGGTCCTAGATAACAGATTCATATCTCTATATAGGCTGGAAGACATCATTCTGTCTCTTATGTCAAATAAGGAGGCTCAAAATCAACCTTCTATCCTCCTTATCTGCCTCACCCATACTGCTAACAAATGTGTCTTGCAAAAAGGAACGTGCATGCGCGCGCGCACACACACACACACACACACACACACACACACACACACACACACAAACACACCCACACACACACACACACACAGAGAGAACTATAGATATAGGTCAGTGAGTGTACTCAGAAACTGCTTTTATTCTACGTTTTTATCCCCCTAAATCCATTGAAGCTTTACAGGCTGATCTCTGAGGAAAATCATTTTTAGGGCAGCGAATATGATAAACACCTAAATCAATAATGCGCTGATCGCAGCCTCAGCAGCCTTCCCCGCAGCGTAATTGCCCCGCACTCTGGAATAGCTTCATCAATTATTAAGTTTAGCTATGGCTGTCAAAGACGGCATTAGGATGAAGGTGCGTATCTATCGTATGCATTAGGTCACTGCCAGAGATTAATATATATGCACAGAGCTGGTAAAAACAGCAGGCACATAAGGGATTATGCGTGATTATTTTCTATAAGGCTAGAAGTAATGGGAGTGTCATGTCAATAATATACATTGCGAAATAAACGTATAGCTTTATGTGAACTTCAGACTTATTATTACTCTACCAGAGTCATACAGCCTACTACAATACTATTCAGTATATAGGCTAGGGAGTAGGGCGGCTACTTGTCTGGGATGACTATAATTGATTATTCTAACAAGGAACAACAAGTTACATATAGGGACAGTTGCAGGTATAATAGGAATTATCTTATTCTTGCTTCTTTTTATTTGTGGAATATGTAAAAGAAAAAAGGAGGGGGGGAAGTAGCCCATTATGAATCATGTCATCATGTAAAACCATATTTTCAGTCAGGGTTTTACATTATGACATTCATAAAAGGCTACTTTTCGTAGTTTGATAGATGGAGTAAAGATGATGCAGATCAGACCAGATCATGATATGGAGTTTGTTTGGACGATTCAAGTGCAGCTGTTTCCAGTTACAACTACTAATTGTGGAGGAAACAGCATATCTTTCTCAACAAGGTGTGTTAGTGCAGCTAATCATAATGTATCTCATCTTTCTGTGTGCGTTAGGTGCGCAGTCAGCGCACCGTCCGGTCTGGTCCAAGACAAGACAAGCCACAAGCGCACGGCACGCACCCCCCCAAAAAACAAACAAACCCTCGACTCGACGTGAACCGGACCAACTGCCCCACACAGGTGTCTGTAGTTTTCTCTAATACTCACATCCAATATGACGGAGATGCCTTTACGCGGCTCGGGGGCGAAGAACTGCTCCTGCGCCACGGCCACCTCCTCCTTGCTGCCGGCGTACTCCCGGCTGGAGATGTTCTTGTTGTCGCTCATCTTGGTGACGATCCAGCGGACGAGCCCGTCGATACCACCGCCGGGCTGCACGCCGCTGCTGTTCCCGGACTGCGCTGCCGTCGCGGACTCCTCGCTCTCCTCCTGGCTGGGCTGTGGAGGGTCGTTGGGTGGCTGGTGGTCGCTGCTGTCCTGGCTGGCCCGGAGGACTTTATTGGCTTGTTCCTTGTTGAGCAGTTTGTGGACGCCGTCCCTGCAGTAGCGCGCTGCCTGCTCACACATCCTTTTGCCGCGGAGCGCTCATGCTGCGCTCTATGGGGGGAAGCACTGCCCCCCCCGCTCCTCCTCCCCTTCCCACCTGACATCACAGCACAACGACCCGAAAACACACCCACCAAACCCTGCCTAGTCCTACCTACCCCCTCTCGCATCAGCTTGTGTGTGTGTGTGTGTGTGTGTGTGTGTGTGTGTGTGTGTGTGTGTGTGTGTGTGTGTGTGTGTGTGTGTGTGTGTGTGTGTGTGTGTGTGTGTGTGTGTGTGTGTGTGTGTGTGTGTGTGTGTGTGTGTCTTAATGTATGCATGCAGTGCTGTAGGCCTACTACAGTACAGTGTATGCAGCACCATACTCTCGTCTCTTATCTGTATTGTATCACATTCACAGGTTTGAATTGATTGATTGAACACTTTGCAGAAAAAATATCAGAGTTCAATACAAGGTCTGCTAAGATCACTTAACCCATTAACCCAAGAAAGCACAATGGCATATTCAATTCATCTGAACATTTAATGCCATATAAAATACAGTACTATGCAAAAACATCATATAAACTGTTTGACTTTTTTTTTTTTACTGGGGCCAGTCTCGAAATGCAGCCACTCGTAAGTGCTCTGTGATAGCTGGTTTGAAGGAGTCTAGGGATTCACATTCCTTTACGACTGTTGATAGGTTCCACATGTTTGTGCGGCATAGGAGCTAATTTAACCCCTTGTTTGAGCCAAATCTGGGTTGAGCTTGATTTGAGGAGCTCCCCCTCTGGTGTTGTGATTGTGGACAGCGTTGACATTAAAGGACCTACCGGACCGGTATAACATAAAATTCAACTTGTTCCATTTCTTTTGTGCTTTTGAGGCTCCCATATAGTGTTTTCTAGCCCCACAAATAACCAATTTTGAACAATCAGGCTTTCATATCATATAGGTGCTTTAATTGAAATTGCTCTCAGGAACAGTTCAACATCATCGTGATGTCATCAATGTCACCCTACTACTTGTAACCAAAGGTATGGCTCCCCCATATCTTGCAAGTATGATTGAACCCTACAAACCGTCCCGCGCACTCAGATCAGCCAACGCAGGGAAACTGGAAGTACCCTCACTAAAAACGCCGGGACAACGCTCCACACGTCCCAAACTCTTCTCCCTTCTGGCTCCAAAACTGTGGAATGCACTTCCCATTGCAGTCAGAACTGCAGCATCACTCCCAATCTTCCGCCGTAGCCTGAAAACCCACCTTTTCAGATTCCATCATGGCCCATAGCACTTACCCTAACCCCTTAGATAGCATTTCTGTTGGCTTAGATAGCATTTGACACAGACTTATAGCATGTTATGTAGACAGCACTATAATTGTATTGTATATAGTCATAGCACGCCATTGTACATATGTATAGCATAGTAGTAAATATGTATAGTTTATATGTATAGTGTATGTATAGTTTCATTATATAGATATTCCACTGTTACTTTCTTAGCTTACGCATGTTTCATGATAAATGCTTTTATGTGATGTATTCCCATGCTTTTGTTCTTGCTTAAATGTAAGTCGCTCTGGATTAAGAGCGTCTGCTAAATGCCTAAATTGTAAATTGTATAATTCCTCCTCTTCTTCAGTCTTCAGTTCCAAATTTGCATTTCCACTTTATTTACAATGTCCACCATTGTTGATTTTCCCAGCTGGCATGGAATGGAAACAAGCCTGGTTTTATCTAGCATCAGTATTATAATATCTCAAATAATAAATAATCTGCATAACAGCACCACCACCTCAGGACATTGTGGTACTGCAGCTAAAACTGTTTTCAAAGTCCAGAAAGAAATGACAAGGGCTGGTTATTAGAGTGCAGGTGATTGAGGCTCAAACCATTATAAATAAGTAACTTTGAGGGACATAGACAATATGATATTAAATGTTAAAAGCAGTTTTAAAATGCATGTTATTTGCGCTTTAAGTCAGTATTTTGTCAATTAGGCCTACATGGGTATCTTAGTGGTGTAGGCAGCGTATCTTGTAGACTATAGTGTAGACATTATAGACCAGGCCCATTGCAAGTTGCTGTACTCTATCGTCTTTCTACCCTAAGCCATCCCAACCTATCAAAATGAGCAAGGGGGAGCAGAGGTGAGTTATACGAGTCCAAGCAGTAGCCCGACCAGTTTGTTTTGGGATGCCTGGAGTAGGGCCATTGTGATTCTTCTGTGGTACCATGTTGGTGTTGTTGCTGACTGACTGAGTGACGAACCACCGCTGTGATTCCCATTACATTCTTATTTGCAAGCAAATGTGTCGTTTCTTCAAGCTGCAATCAGTGTATTATTTTCCGCCTCATTTAAGGTAAGATCAACAGAACAAAACATTGGCCAGCAGCACAACTCACTGAACCATTCATGCATAGCAGTGTATCAGCCCCCCCCCCACTGTGCTGCAGTTGATGAGTGATGGGGACAGATCAGATGAAAAGATGACTTCTGGACTAGGGCCTCATTCACACGTACCAAACGCAATCATGCAAATGTTTGGTCGTTTTGGGGTTTTTTTTTTGGGGCCACCACAATGCTTTTCCAATGGGAGTCACATGGTTTGACCAAACATTTTAGTTTGATGAGGGGGGAGGGGCAGAACACCACCAGCAATCAGCAATCAAACACAAATGTCTGATCAAACCATGTGACTCCCATTGGAAAAGCATTGTGGTGGCCCAAAAAAACGACCAAACATTTGCTTGATTGGTGTTTGGTACTTGTGAATGAGGCCTAAGATGTGTGTATCAGTCTCGCTGCTCATTAGAGGTGTGTGTGTGTGTGTGTGTGTGTGTGTGTGTGTGTGTGTGTGTGTGTGTGTGTGTGTGTGTGTGTGTGTGTGTGTGTGTGTGTGTGTGTCATTTATGAACATTATTCGCGCGCACACACACACACACACACACACACACACGTCTAACCTTTGTTAATGAGTCTCCACTTCAGCTCTGCCCTTTTAGCGGAGCAGCAAGCCCACCACACACAGTTATTTTCAAGTATAAAATAGAGGTTATAAAAGGTATGACTGAATGCAGGTTGGCATAGACACATTTACACCCACGAGTGACAAGGAGTGACAGATTGTGACATAGGGGTTAAAGATTATAAGGATTTGCATAGTTAATTATGTTTATATCCCTGAACCACCATACCTCACCTGAGGGAGAAACTATTTTTGGAGGCTAGTGTTTATGGTGACTGCTTGACATGAACGCCCCCATGTGGACAACAGCGTAATGACAGGCTCGTGCTGGTTTTCACAGTTGCCTTTATAAATTCAATCACACATTATTTTGTATGAGCGAGAGCACATTGAAAACATTAAATACCAATGTGTTTAATGTAGTGCTACAGTATGTACATCTGGGTACTATTCTTTGGCTCGAACATGTGCTGTATGGTTCTGGATAATTGATAAAACACAATTACACACAATATAGAAAAGCATTAAGTTAAAATGTGTATTCATTTAACTCTAGATTGTAAAAAATAAAAAAGTCGACTTGAGAGTCAAATGAACACTTTTGCAGTGTATGTTCTTGTATTTTCTCTGTTTTGGACATGTTTCTGATTGTGCACCTGTTTGGTGTCAAGGTCACTGGCTCTCAATGTGGGGTCCTCCTGGGACCCTCAGCGGTCCTTGAGGTACTTCCCGGCTAAATGAGGCAATGACTGCTAATTAGGATACCAAATGGACCCTTAAATGGATCTATAACCCAGAGAGCATACAAATTGAAATGGCTCCTTACAGGTCGATTTGGTTCCACTTGAGTAAAATCAACGTGGGGAATGTTATAGTGTTATAGTGATCTACAGATAAAGACCCAGAGATAAAATGTTATATATGAAATGGGGTCCAATAATACATATCAAACTGGGGGTCCTTCTTCAAATGAAAAAGGTTGAGAATCACATCACGTCTATCTAGTGGTTACCAAACAGTGTTTTTTTTTGTGTCACGACTCAGATTAAAAATGCCATTTTCATTTCCTACATTTAAAAAATATATATACTTCAAAACATTTTTATAAATAGAAAACATAGAAAAAAAAAAGTTCTTAAAACAAACAAATCTAAGAAATACAATAAATAATAAATAATATTAATTAAGAAGTAGTGAAAATAACCGATCTACAATCTCACAATGTGGTGCGAAGCGACCCGTTGTGAGCTTGTAGATCTGCTAATTTCACTAGTTTGGGTCCCGGGCAAATGCTATTTTTTTTGGGTCTGACCTAGAAAGTTTGGGAAGCAACAAGTGGTCTAGACAATGTTGTCCCTGTCCCTCTGGCCTGAATCAGGGCAGTACCCTTTGAGGTAGTAGAGCCAGCAGCAGGGCTGGCCGTGGCCCTCCGAGCGCGGACTGCAGATGGTCAGCTTGCCGAAGCAGGGAGCCCGGGCAGAGCCCGCCGGTGGCTCAAATGAGACCAGGATGTTGTGGGTCTTTTTAGAGCGCATGGAGTCCACACCTTTCACACTGAAGCATGGGTTGTCCACCTAGGAGGAGCCACATTCATTAAGGGTCTGATTAATGAAACCATAGCGTCCCGATTCTGGGCATGTCAGAATAATAGGCAAACATTCTGCCAACATTAGGCAAGAATAGGATTTGGTGTTGATGGAAAACAGGAGGGGTTTAATGCTAAAATCCTGGGGGGTCAACAAATAATTTATGTTGCTCTGGAAAGGGAAGGCTGGCAATGTAACCCCCACGACCCGACTCCGGATAACCGGGTGAAGATGGATGGAGATGGATGTTTAAGTCAAGTTGTATGAATTTGCGTATCAAGCTCACCAAGCTAGTCCAAAATGTTCGACTATTTTCGCAGAATGTTGCCCAAATGTTGCCAGGTTAACAAGTTTAGTAAGGCAAGGCAAGTGCATTTATATAGCACTTGGGGGAGTGGTAAAGGTTAAAAAACCAAGCTACCTTTCACCAGTGGTGGAAAGTAACTATAAGTACATTTACTTTACTTAAGTAAAATTTAGAGGTATTTGTACTTTCCTTGAGTATGTTACATTTTCACTACTTTTACATACAATATTTGCCTCTGAAATGTAGTGGACTACATTTCAGAGGCAAATATTGTACTTTTACTTTCAATTATTTGAAAACTTTAGTTACTAGTTACTTTGGAGATTTTAATTTTGATTAGAAAACATACATTAACCACCTCAACTCTATACATTTCGGCTATTTGAAAATCGATCGACAAGCTCACAATGCGTCGTGATGTGATGCATTGTGAGCTTGTAGATCGGCTATTTTCAAAGGATTTTGTACACATTTTGAACTTCTGTAATGGGACATTCTGCAATATATACTTTTACTTTTAGTACTTGAAGTAAATTTGGATGCCGATACTTTTGCACTTTTACTTGAGTACATTCTGAGTACGGGACTTCTACTTGTAACGGAGTAGGCCTACATCTACATTGCAGTATTTATACTTTTACTTAAGTAAAACATTTGAGTACTTTTTCCAACACTGCCTTTCACCAAGGAAATTCAAAGTGCGTTACATAAAACATTAATTAAGACGTCATGGCACAGAGGAAAATAAACACATTATAAAAAGGACAAAAAAAATAAAATATAAGTAGAAATTAATTAAGTGAATTATCTGTGCTCCATCTTCTTATTAAGAAATGTAGAGCGCAAAGCCTTGTTCAATGAAAATTAATTAATTTGTGAAACTAGAGGGAGGGAAGTTGGTGTGGGGCATCATAAGCCCTTTGATCACATTTCAAGATTTCCATTGTAATAATGAGCAACTGAGTGTGTGCATGCATGATGTGTGTGCGTGTGTGTGTGTGTGTGTGTGCGTGCATGCATGTGTGTGTGTGTGTGTGTGCGTGCGTGCACCCGCACATTTCCATTACAGTTCTGAGAATGTGAAAGACATTACTATGCAAGAGTAACAGAGCAAGTTACGGTACTACTGCTGCCAGAAATATGTATGTCTTTACACGATACACCCAGATTCTAACCACCCTGGGCAAGACCTATACGCTGTAGAGGCTATCATTTGTTTGGGGCGGAAGTTGCGGGATTTTAGCGGAAGTATCGCCCCAAGGAAATGACGTTGACGCTTTACAAATCAGTTTACATTCTCCGCAAATGAAACAAGTGTTGCGATTGGTCGGGAAAATATCGTATCCGGGGGAAATACATCTGACGGATGTCCCGGACGATACATCCGCCGATAGCTTCTCTGCCTTACGTTGTGACCAGGCTTTACTTTATGCTTCTCTGCCTTACGTTGTGACCAGGCTTTTCTTTATGCTTCTCTGCCTTACGTTGTGACCAGGCTTTTCTTTATGCTTCTCTGCCTTACGTTGTGACCAGGCTTTTCTTTTCGCAGATAAGTAAGCCTGGGACCGAGGCTAGATTCTAACAGTCAATCAGTATAAACTACTTGGAACGAAGCAAGTTGTAAATGCATGATTCACCCAGTTATTATATGTGTCCCTTTCATGCCCATATATGGAGTTCTTGTAACGATGGAAGTTGGAGATCTATGCTATACCCGTTGTACCCGTGTCAATATGGAGATGTCTGTATCTGTCTCTCTGTGTCCCTTTATTCCTATGTATGTGTCCCGTTGTACCAGTGTCAGAGTACCCCTTCCAGAGGCAGAGGCCTTTTGTGGCGGTTCTGGACAACCGTGGGTCCGGCCGACTCGACACCGGGCACTGCACTCCCTGTGGGGGTGTGGAACGCGTGTGTTGATTTTGAAGTCGGTGGGGTGAACGCTTCTCCAGATACGTGCATTTCAGCCTTTCACACAGACAGAGACATGCATTTATAGATAGATAGAAGATATGGTAAATGGTGCATTTATATAGGGCCTTTATCCAAGGCGCTTTACATAGATGGCAGCAGAAACCATGCAAGGCACCAACCAGCACATCGGGAGCAATTAGGGGTTCAGTGTCTTGCTCAAGGACACTTCGACAGTAACTCTGGGGGAGCCCGGGTTCGAACTGGCAACCTTGCGGTTCCCATCAAGGCACTCTACCCCTGAGCCTCCGCCGCCCCATATGGTCATGCCCTTGTGTGCCATCTTCCACTGCCAATTGCCATGGTGCAACTAACTACCTTAGTAATCAGTCTCCTACACTGCACACTAGTGCACACACACCGTCCCATTTCCATCTGGCGCTCTGACAGATTGTTTGCGTTCTTTCCCTCGGGTGTTCATTGTTCTCCAGAACCGTTCGGAGGGTTTGTTACGTTGGTTTTGATCTTGTTTTGTTTTCCCTGGTTATTGGATTTCGTTTCCCCCCCCCCCCTGCCTGGATATGTTTTGCTTTGATTTCGTAAGGAATGCTTTTACCTTTTTTTAGTCTACACTAAATGCATTTACTCAAATTCTGAGGTATCTTTTACCTTACTTGAGTATTTCCAATTTTCATTGTGAGCTTGTAGATCCGCTATTTTCAAAAGATTTGTATACCTTTTGAAATCGTTCTGCACCACGAGTACTTTTAATTTTGGTACTTTAAGTACATTTTGATACCAAATAATACTTTTGTACTTCCACTCAAGTAAATTTAAAATGTAAAGTCCGGACTTTCACTTGTAACAGAGTACCTTTGGCATTGCAGCGCACTGGTACTTTTACTTAAGTAAAACATTTGAGTACTTCTTCCCACCGGCCGCCGTTTACCTGGAAGGAGAAGACGGTGGTCTGCAGGAAGACGTTCTTGAAGGGTATGGAGACGTTGGAGCCGGCCCTGATGCTGAAGGGGCCCTGGGCCTTGGGCGGTCCGCACGTCCCGCGGAGGGGGAACACGTACTCGCCGCCGACAGCCGAGGACAGGGTGAGCTGGCCCCTCGCCTCGCCCTGCTGGTGGGGCTCAAAGACCACCTCCACGCTGACCTCCGACCCCGCCTGGAACCCAGGCCACGCACTGACGTTCTTGTCCACAGTGAAGTTGGAGCAGTCCGTCTGAGAGAGAGAGACAGAGAGAAAGACAGAGAGAGAGAGAGAGAGAGAGAGAGAGAGAGAGATGTATCGGTTAACCTAAACATCAGGCTTAAACATTTTTGAGGGGCTATAGCTAGGGCAGCCTAGTCATATATATGGCAGCCAAATCTATGGACTTTTTATGTTTGCTTTAACACTTCAAATAAAACCTCTCAAATAAAACCGTGGGGTGCTAATGACGTGTGTGGACACGTCCTTAGGTCATTTTTAATGATATTAAACTCTAAAATCAATTTTTTGACAGCGGCCGTTGCTAGGCAACACCTTGCCTTGTCCGTCCCGGACAAGGACAAGGTTCAAAAGAGAGATCAGACTTATTAGCGTGAGGTAGTAATGGAATATTTCACCTCCCGGTTTCGGGGGGAAATGGAAGTCTTAAGCATCCCCATCATCATATCTGGCCAGCAAAAAAGGTTAGAGGTATTCAAGGTTGCACAATAAATTGTACACGTATTCATGAGGCAATTCTTATGCCCAAAAACAGTGGCTGATTTGATCAACCCCAAAAAGTTTACTTCACTCTTTTGCATTGCCTTAAATAGCTCCAGTACCAATGAAACAGCAAAGCACAGTAACTGAAATTGTATTATTGCTGGTCTTTTATAATGATAGTATTTATCAAAGCTTAATTATGTGTGCATGTTTACTGTTTAATTAAGTCTGATCAAATAAAATAAAAATAGACGTGACATTTACAAATATAATAAATATATAATTAAATTATTATTTGTACTTATCTGACATATCTTCAATGGTGATCAATTAAACTTTGCATCATCAACATTATTAACTTCTATTATCCTTTCTCATTTGACACGATGGATAAATGCAAGGCTACACTGAATCATAGTAAAATGTTTTTTTTAAATCCACTACCTTCAATTTAGAAATGAGATGTGAATGAAAAACTTTAAAAAAAAATCTTAAAATATTATTAGTGTTTTATTTTAGTATTATTAGAATAATAAAGAAATAAAGAAAGTTTGAGCAAAACTTTTACCACAAACTGTACAAGTAAAGGGTTTCCCCTAGCCTTTGCTACAAAACCATGCAAATAACGTTTTTTATTTTCTTTCTTTTCTTTTTTTAGCTTTTACCACAAACATTTTACAAGGTCCAAAAAATAAATCCCAACATATTTACATACAGTATAGTACCTGAGAAAAGACATGATCTGACTTTAATAAAATAAATCCCAACATATTTACATACAGTATAGTACCTGAGATAAGACATGATCTGACTTTCCTAGTCCTATAGTCTGTACTTATTGTGTAATATTTCATAACATCATTGTTATAGAGCGTCGCAGTCCCGCCCCCTCGATCCCCGGAAAAGAAACCCCAGTTCATTTTCCTCATAGACTTTTCAGAAAGTATTTATTTAAAGACGTTTATGCCGCGGACAAAGCCAACTCTTGTTGTGACAAATCAACAACAAACGGGCCAAACAAAGAATTAGAAAGTAGAAAAAAAACGGCAGGTTTCTCTTGTTTGTAATTATTTCTTTGGTCCAAAATATTGTGTGTGTTGTCATGATTTGTCACGACAAGAGTTGGCTTCGTACGACGCTTAAAAGGTCTTTAACCCATTCTGACCGGGCACCCATTTTGGTGTCAGCATCATGTTATGCTTTAGCTATTTAAAAATAGCAGATCTACAAGCTCATATCGCGCCACCGAGTGGCGCGATACGAGCTTGTAGGTCTGCTATTTTTTGAAAAATCGAAGACACTTTTAGAATCTGATCTCAGGTCAGAATGGGTTAATAATGAAACTGTCAGGATGTAATAGACATTTTTAGAATCTGATCTCAGGTCAGAATGGGTTAAATAAATACGTTTTGAAATGTCTATGAGAAAAATGCATTGAGATTCATTTCCTGGGCTTGGCGTCGTCATGAAAGGGGGCGGGACTGCGACGCTCTATTGACATTGTCCTTCTTACCTTGCAGGAGTACTCTGCCTTGACGCGGGAGTAGTTGCTGAACTTGACGGGCGCGGAGTGGCTGCTGCCCAGCGGGCAGGAGAAGAACACGTCCTTCTCTGGAGGCGCGGGCAGCGCTCTGAGACGCAGCTCGTAGTGGAAGGAACCCAGCTCACTGCTGTGGAGGCTGAGCCGCGCCGTGGACTGGCCTGCCCGCAGAGGCTGGAACTCAAAACTCAAGGTTCCCTGTTCGGATTGAGAGGAAGACATGAACGCATCTAAACCCTGCATTTTGACCTGAGATCAGATTTAAAAAATGTCTTCTACATCCTGACAGTTTTCTGAAAAAGTTTCTATGTCAGTCGTTCGTCGATTTTTCAAAAATAGCAGACCTACAAGCTCGTAGCGCGCCACTCGGTGGCGCGCTATGAGCTTGTAGATCTGCTATTTTTCAATAGCTAAAGTATAACATAATGCTAACACCAAAAGGGGTTCCTGCCCCAAAAACGGGTTACCATTACAGGTTGACGATTAATGGTCACGCAAATAATAGCGACTAAATTATTTCATTGTGTTTGGCCGTTGAACATTACGGAACATAAAGAATACATTTCTGTTTGCCTGGTAATCATTTGAGGAAGATATATGACAAATAACTGAAATATAAAAATAAATTACTGACATATTCATTATTTTTCTATAATATTTTATTTAAAACGCATCACTTGTAGTTGTTTCTTTCAATCATTTTATTTTTCGTTTTTGTTTTTTTTCATCACTTGTAAGCTTGTAGATCTGCTATTTCAACTTTTGTATGAAAACGTACGATTATGACAAAACAATTGTGATGATCTCAAATAATTGCGATTTAGACCATTATGTAATTTTGGGGGTCTTGAGCTAAAAAGTGTTATTACGGCAATAAGAGACAAAACCAGTGTTATTAATAAGGGATGTCCCAACCTTAGACTGCCCCGGCACGGTGCGTTGAGGCGGGACACTGACGTCCAGGCACTTGCACTCGGCAGAGAGGCAGACGGCCGCCGCCAGGGGGTTGTCCACCTCCACGCTGGCCGACACCGTCCCGCGGACCGCCGTCACCAGCTCCACGCTGGACGCCACGCCCGGAGGCGTGGCCTTGAAGCTCACGCTGTAGAACAGGAACTCGGCGGACGCCTCGTTGCGGAAGGTCACCTGGAGAACGGAGGAACCGGGGTCAGCGCCATCCATGCATGCTGGCCTTGTGGCGGACATTTTTGTCAAAAATTCCATGTTTACAAAATGAGTGGACCAGAAATACAAAGAGCTACGGTAGCCCTGAATGACCAGGGTCCATTTGGTTCCATTTGTACACTCTGAGAGTTAATGGGGTCATTGCAAATCAAACGTTTGAGAACCACTAGTACTAGTTGGGCTCCTAAATATGCCGTATAGTGTCGTGGTAAATAAGTGTCATACATACAGTATATACAGAAGAAAACCTGGAGACTTGGCTTTCAGAAAATTGAAATGATAAAAGCAAAGAAAAGAACATTATAATATAATAAGCCACGGTCCACGTCGGACACACATACAGTATATCTGTGTATGGGCCTATTGATGACCTATTGATGACCCCTGACCCCTGCGGAGGCTTCATTAAAGGCCTGGGTGAGAGGAGAAGCTCAGCAGAATGACTACATGACCCGTTGAGTGTGCGTGCGTGCGTGCGTGCGTGCGTGCGTGCGTGCGTGCGTGGGTGCCACTGAAAGCGTGTTCCAGAGGTCCAGACCTTAGCGTTGAACGTCCCCTCCTTATACGTGAAGAAAGTCAACCTGTAGTCCCTCGTGGCCAGAGGAGGAACGTCGATATAATCCAGGCCCTTCAGGGCCACCGTAGCGTCAGGCCTCTCAGGCTTCAGAAGCTCTATCAGCACGCGGAACCTGCACGGGGATTGAAATGACAGACCTGTGAATGTGCAGAGCAGACTTTCCACCTTTCAGCAGGCCTAGGGGAGAGGAAATGATCACTTCTCCTTCACTCTTCACTCTTCTTTATTTGTGTGTTTTACTGTACTCTACTGTCTAATAAACTATTCAATCAATCAATCAGTGTTCTCCCCATGAGGTGTGTCTTATATAGGGCCTGCGATCCTTTTCTCACTTTTACTGGAACGTGACGTGTTGGGACTTAAAAAATGTATTACGCTATACACTTTACAGTACCATATTCTGTAACGTAAATAGCAAAAACAAAGGTTCCCTGGCAGTGCAGTACACACACGTACGAGAGTGTGCCGTACAGGCGATATTGATGTGTGAGCGTTGGTACTGTACCTCTGCGGCTTGGTGAGCCAGTTGTGTACGGCGAGCAGCTCCGCGTGCTGCGTCTTGGCAGGCAGCTCGTGGCTGACGACGGCCTCGGGCCTCGGGGGGTCGGCGGTGCCCTGCAGGGCGTACAGCACGCCCGTACCATCGGGGAAGGACAGGAACACGGAGCCCTGGAGGAGACGGAGACGGAAGGAGATGTGTGCTTTAACGCTTGACATTATAGGATGGTTTTTTTTGATTGATTGAAATATTTATTAACAGTTTGTAGAATTTACAGTACATTTTAAGCACAAACTCAATACAAAGACTGTCAACTGTGAGTGGACGACCCAATTAAGCATTACACTTGTTTACAACAGGGTCCACATTGTTCAATTCATCAAAACATTTAAAGACATACAAACATTTAGAGACATACAAATAGACATTTCTATGTAGCTAAATTCATCATATGGGAAGCAAAAAAGGGAAAAGATACAATATACAGTGAGGGAAAATGGGGTGGGGGGGGTGGGGGGGGATTCAGATTTTACAGAGGCCAGTTTCGAATTGCAGCCATCCGTAGGTGCCCTTTGAGAGCGGTTTTGAAGGAGTCAAGGGATTCACATGTCTTAATGACTGTTGGTAGGGCGTTCCACATTTTGGTGGCATAGGAGCGAAAAGAATTTAGTCCCTTGTTTGTGCCGAATCTGGGTTGTACATGGTTTGTTGTACTCCCTCTGGTGTTGTGGGTGTGGACTTCGTTTACACTAAGGAAGTATTTAGACAGGTACATGGGTATCTTGGTGGTGTATCGAATCTTGTGGACCAGACCCATTGCAAGATGCTGTACTCTGTCGTCGACCCTAAGCCATCCCAGCCTGTCAAAGTGGGCAGGGGTGAGGTGGGTTCGGGGGGTGAGGCCAAGTAGGAGCCTGACCAGTTTGTTTTGGGAGGTCTGGAGCCTTGTTTTAAGGGCCTTTGAGGTGCTGTGGTACCAAGAGGTGGATGCATAGTCAAAGAAACCTTGTACGAGGGCTCCTGTTAAGGTCTTCAAGGTGTTTTTGCTGACCAGTGAGGAGATCCTGTAAAGGAATCTTGTTCTTTGATTGACTTTTTTGATTACGTTGGTGGCCATCTTATCACCGGAAAGATTGGCCTCCAGGATGGAACCTAGGTAGGTAATTTGATCTTTTCGTGTGATAATATTGTCACCCACTCTAACCAAGAAGCCATCTGCCTTGCTGAGATTACTATTTGATCCGAAGAGGATGGATTCAGTTTTTCCCAGGTGTAAGGATAGTTTGTTATCAGCGAGCCAGGTGCAGATTCTACCGAGTTCAGAGCTGAGGGTCTTTTCAACCTGCAGTTTGTTCCTGTCCGAGACCAGCAGTGCTGAGTCATCTGCGAACAGGAACAAGTTGCAGTCACAAGCTGAAGTCATGTCGTTAACATATATTAGGAACAGTAAAGGCCCTAGTATGCTTCCTTGTGGGACGCCACAGTTCACTGGGAGGGGAGGGGACAGTGTTCCGTTCACCTCCACCATCTGTTCTCTCCCCTCCAGGTAGGATTGCATCCAGCTCACTGATGTGCTATCAAAACCAATAGCTTTAAGCTTGTTAACCAGTATGGAGTGGTTCACGGTGTCAAAAGCCTTTTGGAGGTCCAGCATGACCATGCCGCAGTATTTTCCAGCGTCCACCTCGTGTTTGATGTGGTCGCTCAAATAGAGGAGGCATGTGTCAGTGGAGTGGGATGTTCTGAAACCAGATTGGAACTCGTACAGCAATTTATTAGTGGCAAGATACTTTTCAACCTGTTCATAGACTATTTTTTCCATCACTTTCGAGATGGAGCTTAGAATAGAAATAGGGCGGTAGTTGCCGGGTTCTAATTTACTCCCTTTTTTGAACAAGGGGGTTACTTTGGCCAGTTTAAAATCTTGGGGGACCTGTCCCTGTTTGATGGAGAGGTTAACTATGTGGGTGATGACTGGAGCTATGGAAAAAGCTGAGTCTCTGAGAAATTTGGAGGGGATATTGTCATGGCCAGTGGCCTTGTGGGGTTGTAGGGCACTCAGTTTTTTAAGTACCTCCTCGGTTGTTACCATTGCCATTTTGAAATCATCTTTACAAACACCAAGGTTTTTGTAGAAGGCTTTGATGTGCTCTACACCAAAACGCCCAGAGTGGGAGGGCAGTTTGCTAACCAGCTTTGTTGCAATGTTTGTAAAGAAGATGTTCAGGTGGTTGGCTACATCAAGCTTATCAGTGATGAGGGTGTTATTCGATTTGATGTTTATGTTAGTAAACCTGGTTTTTAGTTTCTGACCACAGCCTAGTTGGTTGTTTAGTAACTTCCAGAGTTCCCGAGGATTGTTTTTGATTTCCTCGGCTTTATCATTGATAAAGTTACATTTGGCAGATTTGGTCATGGCAATTACACCGTTTCTTAGCTTGTTACACTGGGTTTTTAGGTTGCACAGTTTGGTTTGGAGATTACTGTCGAAGCGCTTGGCTAGCATGGACTTGCATTTAAGAAGTTCAGAGCATTTGTTGTCTCTGGCTTTCATTGCAGTCAGTATGTCCGAATTCATCCATGGCTCCGAGCGGGTTTTGACCCTGATGGTTCTCAAAGGAGCCATGATGTTTAGTACTGATGTAAATTTGGTTTTAAAGCCAAGCCATGCTTCTTCGACTAGTGAGCTCCTGAGCACATCGGACCAATCCAGACTCTCCAGTTCAAGGTTAAAGGCCTCACTAGAGTAGGTTTTGAGGTCCCTAGATATGACTGTTTTGTGACAGTCAAACTTTAGTTTTTGTATTTTGCGGGTACAGAAAATCATAAAATGATCACTGAGCCCACATACAATAACCCCTTTCTTGGAGATTCTGGATTTGTCCGAGGTCAGAATGAGATCAATGACAGTTTGAGTAGAATCACACACTCTTGTGGGTTGGGTAATTAGCTGACTGACACCATGCAGATCACAAAACCGACTTAATGGTGATGGGGACAGACAGCGACTGCACACTTGCACAGAGGCTTGGAAGTCCCATAGCGTTATGGTGGAGAAGTCCTTCTAAGGCAGTGGTAACCAACCTTTTCAAGCCCAAGAGCCCATTTTATTTCCAATTGTAAGCCATGATCTACCACTAAAATGTGTTAAAAAAACACTTGTTTTTTGCGATTTCTGACAGGCTCAATTCATGTGCACACATCCAGAGACTATAGTTTACGAATAAATAACTGATAGTTATATAATTAATGGCTAAATATTAAGACAAATGTATTAGAAATATACATATTATTATCTTATTTGTTGAGTTTCTTTTAAATAAAACAAAACGCAAAGGACATGAAATTAATTGCTTATATAGCACACTATTCAGTTCGATGAATATTCATATTTACAGATGTTCAAATGACAAATGCATACAGTACATGATCATATATTTGAACAGTTATGGTGACTGGTACAATACTTTCAGACAGTGTCAGCCCACCTTTAATGAGACTGCTGTGACTGCACATTATCTGCAAGCGTTTTGAAATCTGGTTCATACTAGTTAGTGATTGCCAGTCTGAGGCTGTCATTAAGATGTGAGTCAGTCATACGAGTTCTAAACTTGGATTTAATTTTCATTTGTGAAAAGGCCATTTCACTTAACATAAGTGGAGCCAAAGTAGGCATTTGAGTGCACAAGACACAATCAGGGGATACTTCTCTCTGCTCACAAGTGAACAAAAAAGTCCTGCTTTTTAGCTCTGTCCTCCAGTGGATAGTCAGTTACCAGTTCATAAATCTCCATTTTATCCGTTGTCAATGGCTACGTTTACATGAAGGGTGATCATTCCGAATAAATACTTCCGAATAAAATACATCCGATGTAATGTTTTTTGCCGCGAGTTTACATGGGAAATGGTCATTCCGAACGAATGTTTACATGGACGTTGCCGTCGGTGTGATATAAGCCATGACACATGTTATTTCACGTGAAACTACACCATCTGTTGGACACATAAAATATAGGCAGTTCATTCAGAACACCAGTAGACCATATACTTTGAAATCCCATCATTTCATCTCTCGCTTGCTGTAAGCACTGGACCAGAGAGAGAGAGAGAAAGAGAGAGAGAGAGAGAGAGAGAGAGAGAACGCACACACACACACACACAGTCACACACACACACACACACACACACACACACACACACACACACACACACACACACAGTCACACACAAAGCAGTAAAACATCGCATTTATCAACTTTTCGCTGCGCGCCTCACAAGGCTATTGGATTTATTTGTGCTTCGTCTTTGCACAATGCACGTATAGGCATACATTGTGTAAGTAAGAGCTGATCTACAGGCTGACAATGTGCCCCACATAATAGCGTATTCTTTCTTGGGACTGCGTGTGTGTGTGTGTGTGTGTGTGTGTGTGTGTGTGTGTGTGTGTGTGTGTGCGTGTGCGTGCGCGGGCTGACGGCATTGTGTCCTCTCTCCACTGTCTTTCTGTGAGTCCCCGATGCACTATATAATTTGAAAATGATCAGTGATCATGATCAACTCGGGACGGTTGGATCTTTGAACACTCACAGGGGGATCATCAATCATCACTGCATGCTGCAGCCTGCTCCACGTTTTTTGGGGGGGATTTCGGAGCTGCAAAATGCAAGAAATAACGCACTCTATGTGCAAACTCCTCGGTGCGCCTTGGATATGAGCGCCTTGGAGTTGGAGCGCAATGGAAATGAGCATGCTCAGAAAGACCAGAATGAACTTACATCCGAAGCAGCGTATACATGAGTCCAATTTTCTTTCAATCGCAATGAACATCGGAGTAATCCGGCCAGTGACATCGGAATGGTTTTTAGATCGCATCGAGCGTTTTCATTCGGATGTCAGTTTTTGTAGGTGTTTACATAACAACGTTTAATAGGATTGAACTTCTATTCGGAATGAAAAGGGGATTTAACTGCTCATGTAAACGTAGCCATTGATAGGATTTTATGAAGAGGAATCTTGTCCTCACGCAATTAAATCGTTGAATGCATTGTACACATCCTCACCCCGGGTCCTTTTTTTCCAACAGAATCAGGGCTAGAAAGTCCTCTTTGGTGGTAAAATCAGGGAAAAACACAATTAGCTGGGCGGTGTCCGTGGCATATCAGTGGACTTGTCGAACTGAAGTGAAAACTATTCACATATTGACAAGGCTTTGAATACGTTTATCAATGCTTTAAATTCCTCCTTGTTTTTATGGTTAGAAAACAAGCAGGACACCGTGACATTCAGCAATTCTTAAACCATGTCCCTGTCCGTAAATGGTTCCTTGCACTGAGCCAAAACATGGCTAAGTCGGAAGGATGCATGCTCCCAATTCCTGGTGGAAATGATTATTGATGTTTATGATTTCTTTCCGCCAGATCTTCCATAGTCAGAGTAGAGTAGTCACTGCATGCTTGCCTGTGTAGGTATAGTAGTGAGTGAGAGGCTGTTTAGCTCTGTGGGTTTTTATACTGTTCTGTTCTGACTATTATGCACAAGTTGTGCATAATAGTCAGACAAACAAACACCGCAGTTGATGGCCCAACACATGTCTGGGGCCATCACGGCGAGCTATTCTAAATGCACGTTCTGTGTATTGGTAGTGATGGACTGGCTGCCTGTCAGTCTGACACCCGCTGACTCCGGGATCTACTTGAATGGCTCGTGCGAGCTACTGGTAGCTCGCGAACCCCTGGTTGGTTACCCCTGTTGTAAGGCTATATGGACCACATTCAGACCGCAGCCATCTTGCCAGCCTAGGTGATAGTTCCCATAGACAGCCCATTCATCCAAACAGAAAAGCCCTATCTAATTATATGAACGCATTTTGACCTGAGATCAGATTCTAAAAAATGTCTTCTACATCCTGACAGTTTTCTGAAAAAGCTATGTTTCTATGTCGGTCGTTCTTCGATTTTTCAGAAATAGCAGACCTACAAGCTCGTAGCGCGCCACTCGGTGGCGTGCTATGAGCTTGTAGATCTGCTATTTTTCAATAGCTAAAGCAAAACATAATGCTAACACCAAAAGGGGTTCCCGCCCCAAAATGGGGAGAAGTCCTTCTAAGGCTATATTAGACATTTTATGAGCTACTTCGTGTCAAGAAATTCCTTGCAAATGATTTTTTTCTAAGTGTTGGAGTTTGGAAGCGCTCGTTGAATATCACTCAACGGCCCATGCGTACCACCTGTTTTTAATGTGCACATAATGCAGGAGGCAGCAGGAGGTTCTTTACTGATAACGAGCGCTTCCATACTCTGATACTTAGAAAATAATCATCTGCAAGGAATTTCTTGACAGGAAGTAGTAACTCATAACATGTCTATGGTGGATTTTTATTAAACAAACACATTGCCGATAGAAAGAGGATAATTCAAGCTTTCCCTACAGCTGCAATGTTGGTGATTTTGACGTTGTTTAATATAATTAGAGAGGACTTTTCTGTTACTGTATACCGTACACTGTAGGGTATATAATATGTTTGGACACCCCTGCCCTACAGTATATATCTTCCACTACCTGGTGCTTCTTGCCCTCGGTGACCATGGTCAGCGGCCGGTAGGTGATGTCGTAGGCCTTGGCCTGGTAAGCCTCCAGGACAACAGAGGGCGCTGCGCTCCAGTGCTCCCCCTCGAGGACGGGCCTGAGGCTCCAGCGTTGGCCGCTGGGGTTGGACAGGCTCAGCGGCAGGGTGTGAGACCCACGCACCGCGCACGCAAACGAGAGCACCTGGAGACAGGAAACAGGAAGTTGAAATGATCTTGGTGCACTTGTGGAGAGGGGGGGAAGCTGCGTGGCGGTGTGACTTGTAGTCCGGGAAGGAAGTGAGACCACATTTTCATGATCATGACTAAAATATCTAAAAACACATAAAAAAAACCCAGGAAATTGTTTCTTGTGTCATCATTAAAATAAGCAAAAGGGGTGAAGTGGCCCTTTAAGGAGTCTGTTTTTGTGACAGTGCACTGCCTATAGAGAGGCTATGGGAGTGACATCATCGTACCAATAAATGTATTTACAGAAGGAAGGCTGACGTCACGGTATGCAGACACTTCCATGGGAGGCAAACCTCGCACCGGAAGTTCCATGAATACATGGCAGTGAATGGAGCCAGCTGGACCAGCTCGTCAACAAACTTTATTTCGGAAAACAAATCTGGGACCTTTGTCATATAACCGGTTCAGGAATATAAAAGACTATAGGACATGTCACAGGTTGTTTTCGAAATCACTTCATTTTCAATGTGCAGAGTACATTTATTTGAGGATCTAAACAGCGAGAGGTATCGTTTCTGTCTCGGCGGTATCGCGAGATTTGGCTGCCAGACAGGAGACGGTGGACAGTCTTGTGATACTTGGTACGTTGGCAGATGCAGCAGACCTACCTCTAATACCTCTTTAGTAATGGGGGCTGTGATGCAGCAGACCTACCTCTAATACCCCTTTAGTAATGGGGGCTGTGATGCAGCAGACCTACCTCTTTAGTAATGGGGGCTGTGATGCAGCAGACCTACCTCTTTAGTAATGGGGGCTGTGATGCAGCAGACCTACCTCTTTAGTAATGGGGGCTGTGATGCAGCAGACCTACCTCTAATACCTCTTTAGTAATGGGGGCTGTGATGCAGCAGACCTACCTCTTTAGTAATGGGGGCTGTGATGCAGCAGACCTACCTCTAATACCTCTTTAGTAACGGGGGCTGTGATGCAGCAGACCTACCTCTTTCATGACGGGGGCTGTGATGCAGCAGACCTACCTCTTTAATAATGGGGGCTGTGATGCAGCAGACCTACCTCTAATACCTCTTTAGTAATGGGGGCTGTGATGCAGCAGACCTACCTCTTTAGTGACGGGGGCTGTGATGCAGCAGACCTACCTCTTTCATGACGGGGGCTGTGATGCAGCAGACCTACCTCTTTCATGACGGGGGCTGTGATGCAGCAGACCTACCTCTTTAGTAATGGGGGCTGTGATGCAGCAGACCTACCTCTTTCATGACGGGGGCTGTGATGCAGCAGACCTACCTCTTTAGTAATGGGGGCTGTGATGCAGCAGACCTACCTCTTTAGTAATGGGGGCTGTGATGCAGCAGACCTACCTCTTTAGTAATGGGGGCTGTGATGCAGCAGACCTACCTCTTTAGTAATGGGGGCTGTGATGCAGCAGACCTACCTCTTTAGTAATGGGGGCTGTGATGCAGCAGACCTACCTCTTTCATGACGGGGGCTGTGATGCAGCAGACCTACCTCTTTCGTGACGGGGGCTGTGATGCAGCAGACCTACCTCTTTCGTGACGGGGGCTGTGATGCAGGAGCCGGTCAGGGTGAGCGTGAGGGGTGCGGGGAAACCCTCGACGAAGCAAGGCAAGTTGTCGTATCTGGTGTCGTTGCTCAGCTCCACGGGGGCAAAGGTCACGTCGAAGGGAACGTCCATGCCGGGGCAGATGTAGCCCTTGCTCGGCACGATGGAGACCTCAGACGGGAAACCCTCTACATCCCAACGGAAGCTGATATATACAGTAGGTAACAATACAAGTAAAGACAGTAAATTACACAGCTCTAATAATCTGAAATAAACTGTATGGTCATTTCGCTTGTAAAAATGTGGTAAGTCTGCATGCAATATATTCCGACCAGACAAGACTGTGTATCCGGTTAGAATATTATTCTACACTCCCAAAAACAAACATACATACACTGTAGAGTAGACAGACAAATGGATGGATGGATGGATGGATAGATGGACAGGTGGACAGACAGACAGACAGACAGACAGACAGACAGACAGACAGACAGAGGACCCTACTTGGCTCCTATGTCTCCAGTGTTCATCATGATGGCTCTCTTGCTGGCCTTGCAGCGTTGGGCCACAGCCCCGAAGGCCAGGTAGTCCTGGTCCAACTGAACCTCCACGTCCTGCAGACAACATGGACTTTATGTATGCTGTAACCTCCAACACCCTGTATCCAAACTTTGAAAGCTAAAGTTTTAAATGGCTAAAAGTGGTTTCAAGCTAAGGCGACGGAGATGAGTTCCAATATACTAGAGATGCATGATATAATCGGTAGCGTACCAAAATCAGCCATAACTAAATGCCATATCGGTATCGAATCGCTTTATTATTTTCACCAATATTGATGGCGCAATAATAACGTGACCGTCAATGGCTTTGTACTGACAGTCCTGGCAGTTTTCTGTATCAGTGGTGCTCAATATTTGAGTACCACAGATGAAAAACAGTCTAAGTCCAAATTTCATTCTGACCCCTCCACGAAAAGGCCTCGTTGTCCTGAACCCTTATCTATAATTTATACATTATGGATCAATAGTGTGGACCTTAGACTGTTTTTCATCTGTGGCATTCATTTCATGTCAAGGACCCCAAAAATTATATGTAATATGCCTCCGCCCCCCCCCCCCCCCCCATCTGAAAATATGTTGTTCCAAGGAACCCCCCCATAAGCAAAGATTTGAGTTTAAAAACATTCGCTCTGAAAGAATATATATTCAAAGAGCTCGGACCCTGCAAATAATCTGTTATCGGTCTTAATTTCAATATTGTGCATTTCTAGAATAGGCCTATACTTTTTCTCTCTTTGAGAGGAGAAGGGCGCAGAGAGGACACCGTTTCACTTCCACGGGCATATTGCATGTGGTGAGAGTCGGAGTCAGCTTGTTGGCACATTCACCATTATTTGGATTATAAATGAACAGATCCATGCCAAGCCTATACCTGGCAGCAGCCATGGATAGTCAGCAGGGGGCGCAACATGCCAAACACTCTGCCTGCAGGTCAGCTGTGAAGGGAGCCATGCGCTGGTGGGGCGCGTACGAGATCTGAACAACACACCGCCGCTGTACGCTTTCAGCAGCAGCTCCCCCGCAGGGTTGAAGGACAGCACCTGATAGGAGCAGGAGAGAGGAGGGGCACGGGAGGGGAGGGGAGGAGAGGAGAGGAGGGGAGGGGAGGGGAGGGGAGGGGAGGGGAGGGGAGGGGC